>NC_134706.1:121770694-122441528 GCF_043290135.1 Rhipicephalus microplus
TCGCGACCTGAAGTCGTCCATGTCGCGCGCCTCAAGCCGTTTCATGCACGTTAACAAACTGAAACAGTGTTTTTTTGTATTATTGTTGTATTGTAATTTATTCATTGTACTTTCTTGCATTATTATTGTACCTTCATCTTTAGTTAAAGCATCGAGACGATGCCTTTTTTCAGAGGGGGGCAATGCCGCGTTCCATTTCACAAGTTTTTGTTATCGTTCCGAAACACCACACGATTCTCGGCGCAAACCGCGCCTGCAGATTTCGAGAATATTCCGGACTGTAGTAGATCATTTCGATAAGATCACGCCCACTGTGCGAACGGTACAGATTGTTCTGGAACCTACGCCACCGCCAGCGATAACGCTAGAACATTCGACGGCAAGGGTATAAATGCCGACGCGCTTCGCCGCTTGTCAGTTGTTGATCGAAGGCCGACGCTGCGTTTGCCGCTATCAGTCCGAGACTGCTATCTGTGCAAGACTGCTGCTGTAATTAGACTTCCCCTTTACCGGGCACAGGTTCGCCCAAATAAACAGTTAAATTCCAACACGAAGTCTCCTGTCTTCGGCCACGTCACGACCCCGTGACAATATACTGTTACCACATGTGTAATTTAGGTATGTGCACCTGTGTAGCGGGGAACATGGTGGTAGCAGAAGAAGAGGACGTTCGGTTGATGGCAAGAGCTCGCTGCTTCGCGTTCACTGCGGTATACCGTCGAGTCGACCGTTACGTCTGCTTCGAATAAACCCCTCGTAGGCGTAACAGAGTGGTGGAGGTGCGGGGTACGACACGTCGACGTACCACGGAGCCACAGCTGTTCGGAGTTCGCCGGAGCCGTCGTCTTGCCGGTCTGCCGCCGACAACAGTCGTCATGACCCAGAGCGAAGGTCAGGAATCAACCGCCTCGACTTCGCGCCAATCTACACTGACTACACCTCGGCATCACTACATGGAACCCCGCCCGTTCGCGGGAATGGCAGGAGAAGATGTGGACGCGTGGCTAACGCACTACAAAAGGGTGAGCCGGTACAATCACTGGAACTCTATCGATCAGCTGGAGAACGTCGCGCTGTTTCTCACGGACACTGCACTGATGTGGTATGAAAACCACGAAGAGTCCTTGACAACATGGGCTCTTTTTGCTCAAGAACTCAAGAAGTGTTTTGGTGACTCCGACTCAAAAAAGAAAAGCGCGGAGCGGACTCTTGCTGGAAGAGCCCAGACTCCTGGAGAAACCTGCACTGCTTATATAGAGGACGTCCTTAAGCTTTGCAAGATTATAAACCCGCAGATGTCCGAAGAAGACAGGGTCGGACACCTATTGAAAGGCATAGCGGAAGACGTTTACAATTTTCTGATAGGCAGGGATGACCTCACCTCTGCCTCCGACGTCCAACGCCAATGCCGCACGTTTGGAAAATTGAAGACTCGTCGCATCGCCCCGAAATTTGGTAGGCTGGCAAATGTGACAACGGTTGCCAGCGTCGACGTGAGCCCGCCCACCGACCTTGCGGCTACTATTCGGGCAATTGTGCGTGAAGAGCTGCAGCGACAAGGTGGCAGGGTCGACGAAACCATTCCTCATCCACCTACCAATCCACCCTACTACACGGCGGCACCATCAGCTCCTTTGCCACCATCGGTATGTGTGGCAGACATCAGCGAAATTGGAAATCCGAGGCCACGTCGTGACTCATTCGCGGCCGACCAGCGATATGGCCAACGCCTTCGGCACGGCCCCGCAACACAGAGGTGGGCAGCCCCCGCTCAGCAAGCTCGTCACCGACCCTTCACAGCTGAGCGGTCTCAGCATTGGTTCAGCGAGCGTCCTCTACCAGTCTGCTACAACTGTGGCTTCGAAGGACACATTGCCAGGTATTGCAACTACCGGCAGCCGCCAAGGTACGACCGATCACCGAGATTTAACCGTTCTGGCTTTACCCGAGCACCGACATTCCCGGGAAGCGCGTCTTACGAGATCCCAGGACCGCTACGAAACCAATCTCCGGCCTCTGACCGCAGTGTGACACCACCACCTGCCCCTCGCGCCAACCGATCACCGTCTCCTCGGCGCCGCCACTCCTCGCCTCCTACGGAAAACTAGCCGGCGCGGCCGTTGGAGGTGAGGTCGCCGGACAGCCTTCGATTTCAATAGATATACCTCCGTTAGCTTCCATGCTTAGAAATAAGGTTCGGGTGCTTATCGATGGTGTACCGACGATGGCGTTGGTGGACACAGGTGCAAGCGTGTCAGTGATGAGTTTAGTTTTCACCCGCCTTCTTGGACGAAAGGTTATGTTTCGTTGGGACCGTCCTGATACGTTTCGTGGAGTGAGCGGAGAGGTGTTACAACCTGTTGGTGTCTGCACTGTGACTGTTAGTTTGGCATGCCAGAACTTTGTCGCGGAGTTTGCCGTTCTCCATCATACTACGCACGACGTCATTCTGGGACTCGATTTCTTGGAGCTATGTGGTGCTACTGTTGATTGCCGCACAGGACAAATTACAGTACATTCTAATATCCCAGTTTCGTTTATGGAAAACTCGCCCTCTCAAGAAAGTGCTCTTTGCGTGTCTGTGGACACAACTGTGCCGCCGTTGTCTGCAAAATGTGTCCCTGTTGCCTGTTCCCCTGCAAGCGAGAAAACATTTGACGCAACTGTGGAGCCCGTGCATCTCAGTTGCATAAAGAAGACAGTTTTAATACCCTACTGTACATTATCGGTTGCGCAAGGGCATACTGGTTTATGGGCGATTAACTGCTCTAATGAACCTACAGTGCTGCCGAAGGGTCTGAAACTTGCAGAGATTCGTGAACACCAAGTATTGTCGCTTGCCACCTTCGCAGAAAGCAATGATTCCCCGGATAAGACCCGTTGCGATAATCTGCACGCCAGGGACACCACCATTATGGCTATGATTGATAAGTCACTCAGCACCAAGAAACGTAATGAACTGGCGAGTATTCTGCGCAAACATGCCGGTATTTTTGATTTCGCACAGCATGATTCACCGTCATTCCCTGCTTCTCGTATAAAGCACCGAATCGACACGACATCTCACAGACCTCTCCGACAGAAACCATATCGTGTATCACCTTCCGAACGCGCAGTGATCAATGAACAGGTTTGCGAGATGCTCAAGCAAAATGTAATTCAAGAATCATGTAGTCCGTCGGCCGCTCCAGTAATTCTAGTGAAGAAGAAAGATGGGACATGGCGATTTTGTGTTGACTACCGCCGTCTCAACGCCATCACTAAAAAAGACGTATACCCACTCCCGCGGATTGATGATGCTAACGACTGTCTATCATCGGCCTCTTACTTTTCGTCTGTGGATCTGAGGTCAGGCTACTGGCAGATTCCAATGCGCGAGGAAGACAAGGAGAAAACGGCATTTGTTACAACAGATGGACTATTTGAATTTAATGTGATGCCGTTCGGACTCTGCAACGCGCCCGCAACTTTTGAGCGATTTATGGACAACATTCTTCGTGGATTGAAGTGGGAAGTGTGTATGTGTTACTTGGACGACGTTGTAATTTTTGGGCGCACCTTTTGTGAGCACAACACACGCCTTGGTCTCGTAATGGACTGTCTAAGCAAAGCACGCTTGGTGCTGAACTCAAAGAAATGTCGTTTTGGAGAGCGCCAAACACTCGTCCTTGGACACTTAGTAAACAAAGAAGGCATAAGACCGGATCCCGCCAAGACGGCCGCAGTGGAGGCACTTAAGCAGCCAAGCTCGGTGAAAGAACTGCGAAGCTTTTTGGGGCTTTGTTCATACTTTCGCCGATTCATTCCTAGCTTTGCCAATATCGCATACCCGCTCACGTGTCTGCTTCAGAAAGGTGCGCTGTTTGACTGGACCCCGGAATGCGAGTCTGCTTTTTCGGAGTTGAAGTTTCTTTTGACGTCCCATCCGATTCTTCGCCTCTTCAATCCTCTCGCTCCCACTGAGATTCACACAGACGCCAGTGGTATTGGTGTAGGTTCTGTCCTGGTTCAACGCTTGGATAATCAAGAACACGTCGTAGCGTATGCAAGTCGCTCGCTCAGCAAGTGCGAGCGTAACTACACCGTCACAGAGCAAAAATGCCTTGCAGTAGTCTTCGCAGTGCAGCGCTTCCGGTCCTACCTGTACGGACGCCCCTTTACCGTCGTGACAGACCATCATTCTCTCTGCTGGTTGGTCAACCTGCGTGACCCATCTGGTCGGCTGGCGCGCTGGGCACTTCGTCTACAAGAATATGACTTCACGGTTTCCTATAAAAGCGGCCGACGTCACGCTGACGCAGATTGTCTTTCGCGACTACCGCTTCCAACGATTGAATGTGACGCGGACACCATCGATACCTACATTGCATCACTCGACCACCCATTTCCCGATAACAAGACCTTTAAGGATGAGCAACAAAGGGACAGCACCGTACAACAGCTTCTTGCTACCAAACCAAAATCATCGCCTACGCGCTTCTGCATCCGAGACGGGCTAGTTTACAAAAAGAGCTACACCAACACCGGCTCACGATATCTTCTGGTTGTTCCGAAGAGTCTTCGCGTTTATGTTTTGCAGGCTATGCATGATGACCCAACATCCGGTCATCTAGGCACAGCGAAAACTCTGTGCCGTCTTCAAGAAAGATTCTACTGGCCCAAAATGCGCCAGACGACGGAACAATACGTGTCTAGCTGTAACGAGTGTCAACGTCATAAGCGCCCAACAAGTGCTCCTTCAGGTCGATTACATCCGGTGCCGCCCCCTAGAGCTCCATTCGAGCAAGTCGGGATTGACCTCCTTGGACCCTTTCCCCGGTCTTCTGATGGAAATCGCTGGATAGTCGTTTGCACCGACCATTTAACACGGTACTGCGAGACAGCTGCCATACCATCGGCAACTGCAGCCGATGTGTCTTCCTTCATGCTACGTTTTGTAATTCTTCGGCATGGACCTCCCAAAATCGTAATCAGTGACCGTGGCCGACAATTCACAGCAGACGTGATGGAAGAGATGCTTCGTGTTTGTGCTTCAAGGTTTCGGCACTCTACGCCATACCATCCCCAAACGAACGGTCTAACTGAACGAACGAACAGAACTCTCTCGAACATGCTGTCTATGTATGTTGCATCCGATCACAAGGACTGGGACAGTATTCTACCCTTTATCACATATGCATTCAACACCCCTCAGCATGAAACTACCGGCTACAGTCCCTTCTTTCTTCTATATGCTCGACCACCTCGTCATACCCTGAATACCATCTTCCCGTGTTTGGACCACCGTGATCCCTGCATATCCGAGATTATCTGTCGGGCAGAAGAAGCTAGACGCCTTGCTTATTTGCGCACTCTTGCTTCGCAAGATCGCTCGAAGGCACATTTTGACCGCCGACGCCGACACGTGACGTACAATCGCGGCGACCTAGTGTTGCTGTGGACACCAACTAGAAAACGCGGTTTGAGCGAGAAACTGCTAGCGCACTATGCGGGACCTTATCTTGTTGTAGACCGTATCAGTGATTTAGTTTACCGCATAGCGCGTCTCCATTCAAACGGCCGACGGTCTGCAAAAACTGAACTTGTCCATGTTGCACGTTTGAAGCGCTTTATTCCTCGAGAGACTGTTTGACTCGCCCAGTGGGCTTCGTCTGCGCGGAGGGAAGTGTTACCACATGTGTAATTTAGGTATGTGCACCTGTGTAGCGGGGAACATGGTGGTAGCAGAAGAAGAGGACGTTCGGTTGGTGGCAAGAGCTCGCTGCTTCGCGTTCACTGCGGTATACCGTCGAGTCGACCGTTACGTCTGCTTCGAATAAACCCCTCGTAGGCGTAACAATACTATTATAAAAACGGCCAGGAGAGCTAAAAGTCATAGATAGATGGATAGATGGATAGATAGATGGATAGATGGATTGATAGATGGATCGGAATCATTTAAAGGTTGCTACTTAAAGCTGGAAAGTGAGAAGAACTTGCATTTCGCTCGGCGGTTTCACAATTCTGTCATTAAAGGGTTAAAAAAGTATGTTACTCTCTGAATGCGCTCGCCGTTCGTGATTGCGAAGCACCGGGACCACGGTGATAACGCAAGGTACGCACCCATAGAAGAGCACCATTACAGTGGTGAGCCACAGCAAAGCACTGAGAAGAGGACGATAAGGGTAAATGGGACTTATACCTAGTTCATTTTTCCCGAAACGTGCATACAACAAGGCGCAAAAAAAGGGCAGCCTGTACACGAAACGGGAGGAGAAAAGGTGCAACACAAAAACAAAACGCTCTATAAATGAGCAAGAGATGAAGCTTAGCAATCAACCTTTATTTTGACGCGCTCTGTGGAGATCGTTTACCTGTGTCCTGTTGAGTGCTAAATAATCTCAACAGCGCACGTGACGGTATTGATTGATACATCCATCTTTTGCTGATTTATCGAGCATTTCGTTTATTTTTATATACTTTTCTTTGTGTTCTTTTCTATTCATGCTTTTCTTCTTCTGTGCCGTAATAAACTACTTGTAAGTCAGTGGCCTTTGTGTCCTTCTTATCACCATCATTTCGGTGTTGAACTGTGCATGGTTCACCATGCATACAAAATAACCCTAATGTCCACATTACTAATTACGCAGTTTTTTACAGCCTGATCCATCTATTAGGTACAGTGTAGCAAACCTAATGTGCAATGCTGTAGGACGGATACAATAAGTTCGCTCAGTTAAATGTGTAACTCCATGTGTCCCGTCCTTGGACTTCCTCATTGTAAAAATGGCCTCCGCGATTGGATCCCACTGCGCGCTACCGGAAGTATTTATGGAGCCACGATACCATCAGAAAAATCTGTCATGCTTTATTGAAAAATATAATAACCAACGTGTAAATGACGCTGTTTCTTTTTCAGGCACGACGTGTATTCATATACAAATCATTATAAAAACGAAACGAAAGTCACATGAAAGGTCTACGACATTTCATGTGACTCGTTGAACTGTTTTTCAGTGCTGCAAGAAACCGATTTGCTGCGTCGCCCGAGCTTCAAAAGTGCTGCACCTGTCGTCTAAAACAGAGTGAACGAGACCACGGCATATTTCTTACCTGATCAACCAGCGACCAATGCCGTGGATAGCGAGAACGACAACTGTGGCAAGCAGGGCGCCGATGATGCTCCACATTGCCGATGTACCGCGCTTCCCACAAAACACCCTGCCACGAAGCGAGAAGCGTATGTCGAGGTATATGCCCGAACGCTGCACATGAGCGTATCAGCAAAAGCCCACTGCGATAAAATCTCATCCCGGCGCGCACCCTCCCGCGAAAATAGTTGAAAGCCACGAGTAACCGACGCCCTGCTTACTCGTTATCATGATCGTCTTTTGTAGCGTTTTAGTGTGAGCCGAGGGTGCGAGACGAAAACAGAAAAACGGAGCAGTGGCCCTCGCCTTATCAGCACTGTTATCAAAATGAAGGACGCAGCATTTTCGTCGAGCCGATGCGGACAGCATTCGCTCGGGTGATAAACACATTTTCCTCCATTCTCAATTGACAAACGGGGCTGACGTATAGATATGCAGTACACTTATGACGAAACTGGCCAAGAAAAGGCTGTCTTGTTAACGTTTCTTCTCATTTTGCTTAACTATTTCACTGACGTCTAAAGCGAGGTCGTCGCCTCGTTTAAATGACGTCGTAGATCAGTGAAGTAAATGTTATGTATCATTGTTGCTGTCACATGCAGATTCAGCCATAGTTTTACGTTTCTGCGCGTTCTTGTGCACTGCACACACCACGAACAAATGTGTCAAGTAGGTGTAGTGGGTTCATGCCCCGCTACTGTAATAAATTAGCGTTTAAATATAGGTATAAAAGTTCCCATAGAAATGCGAAACTCACTTGTTCATCTGTTCCGGAACTCAAACACCTTCAAAAAACACTAACTTGATACCTGCGATATCTACAGTACTATTCCCATATGTGTAACATTGTTCGGTTATTTCTTCTTTTACGACTATATAAGTAAGCTACAATTGCTGTAAAATGCAAAGTTAGGGAGTCGACTAAGAACTAACTGGACACAACAGGCGCCAACCATAAACTCAATTTATGTCTCCTCCCTAACTTCCTATATCGCAGTAACTGTATAGCGCAGTTGTTTATTCATGAAAACCGACTGGCCCAACACCTCACTTTTCTCATTTTACGTTGCCAACATTTAACTTGTTGGCGTGCTTAGACAATGTTCCTTTTCAACACCTTTGTTTGATGTGGTTCCGAAAATTTTACCTCACATACATCGCCACATCACCTGCAAGTAAAAAAAGAGGAAAGTTTTTTTTTGCACTGAAGTGCCTTTTGTTACAGTGAAACAGAAATACGTTTCTACACTCTAACATTGAACCAGCGAAATACGCGCGAACATCCGCTGAATCGAGATATATTTGGGGTGTCGTACAACACAATGGCGAAGTTCGCACATTGAAAGACATCCGGTTAAATTCGTAGAAGCCAGACGTATCCGGAATGCCGTCTTTAACCTACCTTGTTCAGCCTCGAGTATGTGCCACTTGTACAGGACTTAAAAATAGTTGTTGAGATCCGAAGGTCCAACCGATGCAGTGACCATAGAACACTAAGAGCTCGTATTCACCTAGATTTAAGGAAAAGACGTAAACTGATGCGCAATATTACTGCGCTAGTGGTGAGAGAGAAAGTACAGGAATTCGGAGTTTCATTTCAGAATAGATTCAGTCTCAAACGCGATAACCTACGTTAGCTTTGACACACTGACCGATACTCTTACCCGTATCATCAAAGAGTGTGCAATTGAAGATTTAGGTAGTGTCAGAAGACAGGGCACTAGAAACGAACCTTTGAATACCGAAAATATCATTAAGAGACAACAAATCATGGTGGCTTCCAATACAACTGACAACACAGAGCTAGTGAAGCTTCCGAAGTCACACGACACGCGCAAGGTAGCCAAATTTCGAAGGTATAACATAGAGAGAATTGAGCAGGCTGTAAAAAGCAGCAGAAGCCTGAAAGCCGCAAATGAAAACTTGTGAATAGGCGAAAACCGGATGTATGCATTAAGGAACAAGGAAGGCAAAGTCATAATCAATCTGGATAAGATAGTAGAGGTGGCGGAGGAGTTCTGCAGAAAGCTGTACAGAAGCTGAAATAACCAGGATGATATCGTAAGAAGCAAAAATAGCCCTGACGAATTCGACACACGACCACTAGCTATAGGGTAAGCAAGGAAAGCTAGAGAAGGCATGCAGTGAGGCAAAGCCGCTGGTGAGGGTAAGGTAACAACGAACCTGCTGAAAGATGTCAGAGAACTTGTTAGAAAAACTTGCCACTTTATATACGAAGTGTCTGTCTGTTGACGGGAAGGGTACCAGAATCTTGGAAGAACTCTAACATCAATTTAATGCTTAAGATAGTAAACATGAACGATGTGAAAAATTACAGGCCGATCCCCTTGCTCTCCGTTCTCAACAAAATATTTATTAAAATAGTAGCTAATTGAATTGAGGGGACATTAGAGTTCAATTACCCAAACGAACAAGCAGGACTTCGTTGAGGCTATTCCACAATAACTCATATGCTGAGCGGAGGTTTCATGCGATGTCTCTGTCGGTAGCTACTGCGCATGCGCGATTAGGGCATTTAGTGTGGTATCTGGTTGCTATACGAGATTGCTTGTTTGTATGTTTGCTTGTTTGCTTGTTTGAGCCTTACACAATATGGCACATACCCACTTTTTGTCTTCCAGATAATATCACCCGAAGACTTGCTAATATACTGCACTGGATTCGCCTGGGCGTCAGCTTCACTCGCCCCTACACTCACCTATTTTGCCGTGCGGACAGCCCGAATTACGTGCGCTGCCAAGTGCGTGAAACTTTAGCTCACATATTTTTTGACTGTGCATTACACGTGGCGCAAAGAAAAATGCAAAACTGCAACGTTGGCAAGCAACGGACGAACGCCATTGAGTGAAAGCCACATATTGTCAGCAATGAACGACCAAACAGTGTCAAAGCTTTTACAAAGGCTGTTTTAGTCTATGAAAAGCACTGAACTAGATACTAGACTGTAGGGTACTATGCTAAGTGGCTACTACACATACGCAGCACCTCTTCTTGTTCCGTCCATCACCCTTCATCCCTCTTTCCTTCCCCCTTCTCTTATCCCCTGTGTAGAGTAGCAGGCTAGAGCGAACTAGCTCAGGCCGACCTCTCTGCCTTCTAATAAATTCTCACACTCTTCTCTCTCTCTCCCTGGCAGATTGATCAAAATTTCTTAGCTTTAAATTGAGTACATAATTTGGACAATGTCGAATGATAAAAAACAATTGAATAAATAAAAGAATAATAATACGTAATACATAGAATAAATCTTTTCACTGAACGATTGCGCTTGTGGACTAGACTGCCAAGCTCGCATGGTCATAGTGATCTCTTAAAAAAGAGGATGAATTTAAATTTAGGACTTTCGCTCCCATCCCACCTATTTTCCACAGTGTGGGTGCGCTCTCAAGTCCCGGTATACTTCGCTTTGCTCAGCTCTGGCTGGAAGTGCCCTTCTGTCTATTTAACCGGTAGGCACTCGGTGGCAGCAATTCTCTGCTTCCCACAGCCGCGGTGGGTTTTCATCAAAGCTGTGGTAGATTAAGATGTGCCTCTGCAGGCCTTTTTGGGGCCATCTTTCGAGATGGGTACCCGCAAACAACCGAGCACCTCGTCCGCGTACTGCTCGATTTATTGGGAAAAACCAGTGGTACCGCGGTCGGCACTGGGAATCAAACCCGGTACCTCCCGAATAGGAATCGGATACTACGCATGCTCCACAGCTGTGCCTGGATCTGTTATCGCGCGCTGGTTTTGCTTGAGATTCGCAATACACTCCCCTATTGCTACTTTAGGTGCCAGATAGCTCTATATGGCCTGCGCAAGCTCCACTCCGCTCAATCTCTCCGGTGACATCATCAACAACGACGCTATCAGCAACGCCAATCCAAATGCAAAAACAGTAGAAGATGAGAAGAGGGCCTAAGCCACTTCAGCACAATGACAGCAGTGGCAAGCCGATCCTGAACTCAGGGCTAGAGAAGAGGGAGCGCTCCGTGAACGCCGGCAAGAATCTACCGATACAACGAGGGCGGTGGAAGCCGAATCGAAACGTCAACATCATAAAGCGAACGTGGAGACGGAAAAAAAATGGGAGACAGCAGCACGACATGAACGCTGTTTCAGTGGGCGTTGTTGACAGGATTCATGGTTACCCGTTTGATGTCTCAGAGCTTCGCCCACTCATCATCCACGTGAAAAAGCTGTGATGACTTCCTTCGGTGTTTTTTTTTTCGGCTATTTCTCAATATTTCTCTTATGCACTTACTCTTTCCTCTCCGCCTCACGCCTAGATTGAATTGTTGAAGTGCGCATGGAGAATCTTACGCGGCGGACTCGATTATTGTTAATATCTCTATGCGCAAGTCTATCAATTCTGCCATCTAGTATACCATACCTTATAAAAGCATCCACCATGTAAAAAATATGACATGTTCAAAATGCAAATGAAATAAACTACACAGTCGTACCACGAAAAAAATCAATGACATCTTGCTAAAGGGTATTCTGATGAGATGCGAAGCAGCAGCGTTGCGCACAGGTGGCGTCACAGGTTGATCGGTGCTAACGTGGGTGTTGTGGTCAGCGCTGGAAGATTCGTTTGAAGCGGTGGCTGGCGTAGGTCTTCTCGTTTCTTCAGAGTGGACCCGGGTGCTGGACAGGAGCTGGCATGCGTTTCACCTTGCCTACTGTTGTATCTTCAGTGACTCGGTAGCCAGCTAGCCAATGCACACATGTTTATTGCAACTTGCAATACAACGTAATGACCCCACCGCCACACATGCGGTGGTCTTATCAGCTAACAGAGAACATAACAGTGACGTCAGAGAGCCAGATACTTCTATGAGTATCTTATCTTAAATACGACACGCGCTCTATCTTAGGTGGTATTACACAACAGCTACCACGGCCTTGTGATCGATGAAGTGCACGCTGAGAGGCTCCAGCAGATATTCGACGTCGACGTTGGCAAAGACCAGATGTATCCACCTGGTGGATAGTTTCCATACCACTGGCACGCACTTCAGCGAGTGCTCGTCACGACTGAAATCGACCAAATATTCTCCTCCTCCTCTACTAGGTCAACGTTGAAGTCTCCCGCGACTGTTGGTCAGCGTCTCCTCCAGACAACAGTGAACCTGTTTTTTTTTCGGTAGGTTGGGAGTGAGGTACAGCGTGAGTATCGCGACATCGCTGACGCACACGGCAACACACTTGGAGCAGGAGCGTCTTCGGGAGGTTCCGGGTCGTTCTTCTTGGTCACCATCAGATCGGCCAGCGGAGCCCTGCACTTGCGGGCGGACGTTTCGGTGGAGGGCGTGCGGCTTTCTCGAGACGTTGGGGACGACGTTGCCGATGACGGCGACTCCACTGCGGACGCTTTCGCCGCACGTCTTACTCGGCTCGTGTCTCGTCGGTGCTACCCGCGCGCCGTCTCCATTCTCGAACGCGATGGGAGTGCTTTACTTGCACCTCGTCGGTGCCGTTGGTCTCCGCTGCCAACGCTTGCATTTTGCTTTTCTGGCTCGTGTTTCATCGGGGTTGCAGGCGTGACGTCACCATTCGCGAACGCGATCGCCTCTGCTAACCCGCACAAGGCCGGCGACAGCCGGATTTGGCGAAATTGCTTCGGTGCATGTTTCGGCGGGTAAAGCAGCTTCGCTTTCCGGTGCCCTATCCATCGCAGATAAACGAGCCGAAAGAGTGTTCACTCGATGTGAGCTCGAACGTTGCGAGCGGTGGAGAGGCTGAAGCGAGAGAGAGGTGACACGCGGTGAGCGCATGGCAGGCGAGAGAGACAGTGACGCCACCACGTACTGCGAGGGAAGGTGTGACCTACTTAGCACCACCCTGACACCTTCGGTGAGGGGAGCACGGCGCGGCTTGTTGGCACGGAGACATGGATGGACAGCGCTAGGCAGGCTAGTCGAAGAGCTGCTTCGGATCTAAAAGCAGTGTTATCTCCGTGCCGCACAATTCACAATACAGCTGTTATGACTCTTCACATGCCTTCCTAAAGAGAGATGCTCAGTCGACGCTGCGCGTACGTGCGTGACCCATACTGTTAGGGTTGTTGTAGAGACGTGGGGCAAATTAAGAGCGCACAAGGTTATTCACGTCGTCTCGGAGGCAGCGGGTGCAGAAGCAGCGGCCTATATTGCGCCACGAACCACTTCTACCCGACCTCGGATTACTATAACTCTTTTTCCCGGCTTGGGATTATTCACAACTAGCACAGATACTGAGAAGTCAGGGTGACCGTTAGTGGCTAAATTGCGTCAAATTGGCATTGAAGACTCCGTTTGTCTACGACAATTTCAGGTTGGCGCCATGGCTACCTTTTAGCCGCATTGAAGTTCTGTTTTATCATTTCTAGCAGTAACTATTCTCACTGTTTGTAGCTGAAAGAACAAGAAAGCCTTACGAGCACAAACTATTTTCAACGTTTTCTGTCGCATTAGTCAATGCCACCGTGTTTCCTCACACCAGCCGTAGGCTGGTGCACATTCAGCTGTGCCGTGCAACACAGGGTGCGCCTACCGGCATGCAAAATTCCTCCGCTTGTGGCAAGAGCTTTCCTCTGCACAACTATATTTAGAGGCGCACTGAGCCAATAGTGAGCAACGATCGGCCATGTAGGCTCTTTATACCCAACGTAGTTGCTACGCAACCTGGGGCAACATAATGTTTACAAAATTGAATGTCAGAAAATACGAAGATATTTTCGTCGCAAGAAACACCTGACACTGTACCTATTGCACGTTCAAACATTCTTAGATCCCAACCCTTTGCTTATTATGAATATTTATAAGCTGATATATAATGTAATATTAAAAGTAAGAGTAATATTACTTCTAATTGCTATACCACCCAGCTAGCCTTGGAATTCAACACTTCCTTTCTGTATCTAACAGTGCATCAAATGTTTCGCCGTTCGGACTTGCTACATCGAATATACCACCGTATATTTTATGCACTATTTTTAATTAGTCCTTCTTGAAACCGATGAATTGAGGCAGCGTCTAAGTTACTTCGTGAACTATCACAGTGTTATAAAATGCGTAACCTTGTTGAACCCCTGTCATTTTGCAGACTTGACAATGTCGAGTGGCCAGCGTTTTATCTTTGCGTGCTGCTTCTTCTTGCGCTTCCTGTTTGCAGCACTAACCTTGAGATGGCAGTTTCAAAACTGGAGAGTCGTCAATAGAAAGGAGCACGCTTCGATCACTGTCTAAAATCTTGCAAAGTATGCTTGCGTGTTTTACAATGCACTTTAAGGTAAGGCTGTTCTACGCAGTAATAAACATGTTCTGTGTTTAGGTATTTTGCTCGTGCGTATTTTTTTTTCAATTCAAACGCACTAGGAAAAATAAATGTGCCTCCAATGTTTTGCTATTTTGGTATCCAGACGTGAAGTGATCCAAGATTTTCTGGTTTTGAAAATAATGGCAAACTCCCAATTTTGAAGAATTGGGAATTTACGGGAAGTAAACTCCGGTAATCGCCTGATTTCTGGCAAAAACGTAACTCGGCTGAACGCCCGATTTCAGGAAAAGCACCCCAAACATGGAGCTCTGGGTGGGAAGAACCACCACTGCTCAAATAATATTCTTTCTCAAGTTGCTGATTGTTTGCGCTCACTCCGATTTTGATTGCGTTTCGCCATCTCTTGTCTATAATGCTCTTTGCATTACAGTGAGCAATGAAGTAAGTAACTTGTCAGAAAATAATAATGAATATTATATGGGGTTCTCCCTCCCAAAGCACGATATGATTATGACAGACGCCGCACTAGAGGTCATCGACAATTTGGACCATGTGGTGTTCTTTAAAAAGCGCTGGCATCGTGCAGTGTGCGTGCCTCTACCCTTTCCGGCTCCACGGAAATGCGACCGCCGTGGCTGGCATCGAACCTGTCACCATTGGTTCAGCAGCCGAGCACCATAGCCACTGTTTTACCGAGGAGGACAGAAGTAAATATATAAATCCTTTTTTCTGCACCTTACCTGCGACTGGAACGCTAAGCTATAGAGAAAAAAATTGTTCTATCATTTTTGTGCCGCATATTGAAAATCATAACAGTGAGTAATAGTAAGACCCATAGATATATATTATACCTCCTTTGATCTATTTGGCTACAAGTTTGGCAATATATTTAAATGGCACGTCTACTTTCCTACCTTTATGTTTACCTCTGCCTACTTTTCTAGTATACGCAACGACAACCTTGCTAGTGGAAGAAACTGCAAAAATCAAGTGTCCTGCTGCATTTTTATACAAGTTCCCTTCGGTAGCCAGCTCTCCTGTCGAGGTTGTACTGTCTCTTAATCGTCTCGAGTAGAACGTAGCATGACCGCTCACGCTGTTCTGACTTCCGAGAGGGCAACTTGGGTCTAACACTTTCAAATGCTGCAAGCGCAGCTTCCTTCTATGTTTACCCGTACACTGGCTCCAATGCGCCTAGGTGGAACTGATGGATAATGGTGCCGTTTGATCACAACCAGTGGATGTGCTTTGTATTGCGTTGCTGGTAAACAAACAGTGCGAGTGGAGGCCGACTGAGAGAGACTGTCAAAACCTGTTGCACTCCAATTTTACTTTATTCCTCTGATAATGCATGGTTGTCGTGGTGCAAAAGACTAAAACAGTGTTATGAGACACCTCAACAGGCCTCCAGCACCACACTGTACATTCATCACAGAACGGAACTGCAGTGGAGAAGAGAAATAGAAGAGCGCGATTGCATTAAGCAGGACAGGGAGAAAGCTTAAACAAGAAGGAATAAAACAAGGCTTGAGAAATGTAATATATAACGTAGACGTGTCATTGCGAAGCAAATGTTCTATGAAGGCGGAACTGCTTCAAAGAGCACCGTAATAGTGTGCAAACTACTGGCTTTACAATTACACACCTTGTAAACTTTGCGGAGAAACAACTGCAGCCAATTGTACAATTCCATTGAAGCTGTCATAATTTCTTATTCTTCATGTGGTAATTTGAACACCACGAAGCAGGAATGACACACTACCGACAATGTTGGCAGGTTTCTCGTTCTAATTTACATCAAGGCAGCGCACGTAAAGCAAAACCAATTGTTTGAATACTCGTAAATATTTATGCTCGGAGCAAGGAGTTACATCTCATAAGATCCTTGCAGACATCTCGCAGCAAAAGAAGTGATGAATAAATATTCATTTCTTGGTGCTCAGCCTGTGTAGTCGAATTTTGACTGCTTCTTTAGGCACGGCCAAGTAAGAGTACGTTTCGAACTCGAGGTCTTCCTGAAAAAGAAAAAAAAAGACATCAAAATGCAGTTACTAAATTCACTGATGTATTTACCATTATTTGGTTTCTAAATAATTCTCACAAGTCCTACTTACACAGGGCCCGATTTTATTAGGCTCAATCAAAATAAGATGTTTCTACACTGTCATATTCAGTCGCTTTCAGGCCCGAAAGGGATTATGATTAGCGGCAGGATCGCAATTTGACTAATGTCTGCACCAAGTGCGAAAGTGCAACACATACTAGTCTAGACCGTGCGGCAGCGACCATTGTTGATCACGATCGAGAATACTGATACAGAGTGGTCCTCATTGCGAAACAATGAGCATATGAAACGGGTATTAAACGCTTATGCTGCTACTGGTATTACGCAACTGTGTCATGCCATCTAGAACAACCGCTGGCCCAGATCTTTTTACGTTTATTTTACTGAAAGATCTTCGAGCACTTCTTTAAATACTTATATAAATATACCACTCAATGAAGGACATAATTGCGCAATCATGGCAAGTACCTCAAGTAACACCACACTTCAAGTATTGTAATGCTCGACTTTCTCTGAACTACTTCCCGACAGTAAGCCTCACTACCTCTCCTTAGAAAATAGGTGTAAACTAGAGGGCTTGGTTTTCTGTTAGATGCGGTATTATTAGAACTAACGTATAATGATGCTAATCAAAGTTATCTTATGAAATAAAAATATATTAAAAACGACCCCTTATAATACACTTATTCCTTCATTCATAGCGTGGTTCTCGTTGTAGCTTACTTGATGCCGTCAGGTAGTATGCAAGAGAGTATTGGTCAGCTCCGACACGCAATAAAATCACGTGCTACGCGTGAAGAGGCAGAGCAAGCAAAAATAAATAACACTCAAGACGAAAAGTGTTCCACACTGGACGTATTGGCCACTGGCAGTGCTGCCTCACGCTCCTACGTTTAAATGCACATACAGGGAAACCTCAATTATATGGATTTCCCGAGACCACCAAAGATATTCGTATCGCCTGAAATAGCTAAAAACAGGAAGGAAAAGTAGCATGCGACACAGGGAAACTGGCGTATATTTCTATTTATCTTGTGTCAGGGTTGCATCAATGTCAGAACCACTCGTCACCGTAGACAAGATGCATTAACACCCCACTTCGCGAGAACGAACACATTTAAGAATTCTTTTTGCCCTCGGACAATAACTGAATATAATTGTGTATTTGAATCAACACGAAAATGCTGATTATTATAATTTCTTTGTATAGCGTTTCGCGAAACGTAATGGCTCTATTTTTGTATTAGTGTTTTTGTTACGTTTATTCTTTTTTTTGCCAACATGTTCACTGTTGTACCATTTTATTAGTCCTCCCTGCTTGAACTACGTGTCCGCAGTATTTGATAAATAAAAAAGAATTATTAAAAATAACTCAGAATAATTTTATTTAAGTTTTTAATAGCTTACGATCATACCAGCACTTGTTAATATATGGGCCATGCGCACGTGTTTGATAAACCTGGGGCGTTTCTACTCATGACAGCGCTACCCACTTGAAAATTCAGTGCGGTTTTTAGCATGACAACGGAACACTGCGATGGCAGTGATGGCAGAAATGTTTTGGCGCGACAGATCAACGTCACTATATTTCAATACAACAATGCAATGTTATGTTTTTGTTATCGCAGAGTTGTTCGAGATGTTTTTAGAAAGATTTATGGTGGCGCCCACACAATTGCGACTTCAAAGTTGCGCATGTTCAAGTTGTGAGGACTGACTACTTCAGCAAGGCTATCCTAAGCCTCTTTATATCCTCCTCTACTCCTAGGATGTCTAATAACGAGGAACATGGAGGCACTTTTTTTTATTATTCAGCGCTCATGCTGCAAAATTCGCGCATGCAATCTCGGGGGCCGTGCTACGTCTCTGGTGGTTTGGTCTCACCGTAAACAAAATTATTTTCAATAGCCAAGCTCCTTAGGCCCAGCCATCGCTTCCGTCGAAGCTCCACGCCACACGACCGCTACTTACCACGGCACTTCTAGAACAAAGTCTTCGAAATGAACGCGACTGCCTACGTAATAACTCGCGACGCTGCAGCTTCATCTTGCACAATTCCTCACGCATTCACACAACACGAATGGAGTACGGAGAGAGGGACCACGAAGAAACGCGCTAAGAATCGCAAACGGCTACTCTGTCCGCGTCTCAGCTGGCTGTGGCATGTGTGTCACCTCCGCGTTCCCGCGTGTGCCACCTCACGAGGGAAGCTACACAACTGTACTAGTTGTAAAAACGTTACCACATCTTACACCCTTCATGAAAGCCAGCAGCGAAATCAGGCGCGTAACCGTTTGCGTCCCATTTCTAAAGGGCTTCGCTCACTGATTGTATTCGTACACGGAACTGCTAGTTTTGTTACACCGTGATTCTCATAATTTTGCGCTGTGCAGCGCATGCCGGAGCTTGCTCGCATTCCCGAAGGCAGGCGAACGGTGTGGGTCACAGTCTTGCAACGACGCTATGGGTCCTGTTTTGAAATCTTCTGCACGGACGCGTCTGGCCCTCAACCATGAGGGGGGGGGGGGGGGGGTACTCAGCAGCCGTAGTCCATCAAAACGTTCCTGCTTAAGGGCTCACTTTTCGAGCCTTGGACATATTACTCACGCGGAAGAAGGCGCCATAGCTCTTGCCGCAATGAACCCTGCATCTAAGATCATAATTACAGATTCACGGAGTGTACCCGAAATCTTACAAAAGGTCGCGTCCCCAGTCGCGCACCTCGAATCCCGAAGGGGTGTTATCTGGAGCGCCCGAACACGTTTCGTCATCTGGACCCCAACTCACGCGGGGCTTGTTGGTAACGAGGCTACCGATTCCTGAGCCCACGCACTTATCACCTACAACATTTTAATCTTCCATCACCTGGCAGGCCAGGACCTAATCCGTTCCACTCCTTCCGCAACATCACATCGATGCACGAATCGAACAGGCTCCGATTTCCGCCCCCGGCGACGGGCCTGAATAAGTCGAACCAACGCTGGCTTTTACGTCTATACACAAAACACAGTATTGTGTCCAGCAAAACTTGAACCTTTCAATACGGAATTTCCACGTTATGATACCCGCTTGCGAATGGGTTCCACACGGTGGTCATCTCACCCGGTGGTCCACCAATCACTTTCCCTTCACTCCTATCCGAGAGATCTGGGAGGCTGCTCTGCTCGGCTGCTGGGCCTTCAATAGTCAAAGAGTGCTTGTGGCGAGGGCACCTGCCGCCATGCCACGGCTTAGGCCAAATCACTTTGGCGGATGTTTCAGTGGGCGAAGGAGCTTCGCTTTCCGGCGTCCAGATAAACGAGCCGAAAGAGACTTCATTCGATGTGCGCTCGAACGTTACGAGTGGTGGAGACGGTAAAGCGAGAGAGAGGGACACGGGGCGAGCGCGCGGCAGGTGAGAGAGAGAAAGTGACTTCACCGCGCGCTGCCAAGAAAGACGTGAACTACTTCACACAGGCCCCAACACCTGCGGTGGGGTGAGCGTGGTGCGGGGCATTGGCACGCAGACACGGACGCACTGCGTTACACAGGCTATTCAAAGAACTGCTTCACGTTTATTAATGTGGCTGATAGGACCTCACAGGTTATTTTTTTTTTGTTTTTAGAAGCAGTTCAGAACATACGCACTTCTAGGCACGTGCTGCGTTTCCTTACATCGCAAAGAAGCAGTACGGCAACCCGTAGTTTTCATGGCACTATTGTCACTGATAGTTAGAACAACACATTGAGCTAATGTTTCTTGTAGAATCTCTACAATTACCAATTTTTCGTCTAGGGGAACTTCCATACCCGGCAAACAACGTACACGCATACTTCGTCCAGTCGAAAAAATCGACCCTATATCTGCATGCTTCACTGCAAATGTCGTCAAAAGACGATAACCTTGCATCTGGAGAGAAAAAAAAAAACAAAACGTTTTTGATGTTCTGCGCGCGAAAATTGGTGAAATGTATTCTGGAGGCACTGCGTTGAATCGTCTCGATTCGTGCAGCGAAGGCGAACGAGCGCATCGTGGCACGTTAGAAACGAGAGATATCTTGCAGTTATTTTCGAAAACGAAGGAAGGCTTGCGCGCCTGTCTAAGATGCGATGAGGTGTATGACGCAAAGCTACGGGCAGGTGCCACCACCGTGTCGTCTTAGCAAAGCGTTGGAAACACTTGCCTTTTTGGGTATCGCGTTTCATTATCAGCGCAGTGTGATAAACACTACGGTCCTTAGTATTACTTGCATGTGCCTTATCTAGTATAAAGACACACATACAAAATATTGATGTGTAGTTATGGTGCATCATATATGCGCAATAATAGCTTTTTTAATTGACAATTGCACAAGTATTAACGCGAAACTTGAGCAATATTGGTGGGCTCAGATGACGGGATTGGCCGTTTGGGGTATCGTTTAGAGCAGTTTGGGGTATCGTTGCGGCAGACGAACAGACAAATGTACAGACAGACAGACAAACAAACATTTTTGCGTCGAAGTATCCCAAGAAAGATTAACGTCTTCAAAAGCATAGTGGTGCCATGCGTGCGTTACCACTCACTTGAGCAAGGAAAGTCATTATCAAGCAAAGTGATAAAACATTTTCGTTGGTACCAAAGCTTTTAGCAGCTCTAGGATAGAGTTTCAGATTTAATGTCTGAAGAGTAATAAATATTAAATACGGTGCACAGGAAACCACGAACTTACTGTTAGCCTAAATATGTTTAAAAGTTTCGTTCATACTTATTGAATTGTCACAAATATTCTATTTTTCTGCATTTGCGGCGTATTATCGTTCCCTGCCTGTCTTAATATTGCACCTTGATACATGTCGGGGAACAAATAACATCTAATTACCTCATAAAGATTGATTGATATGTGGGGTTTTACGTCCCAAAACCACCATATGATTATACGAGACGGTTTAGTACAGAGCTCTGGAATTTTCTACCACCTGGGGTTCTTTAACGTGCACCCAAATCTGAGCAAACGGCCGTACAACATTTCCGCCTTCATCGTAAATGCAGCCGCCCGCAGCCGGGTATCGAACTCGCGACCTGCGGGTCAGGAGCCGAGTATCTTGGTCACTAGACCACCGCGGCGGGGCATACTTCATAAACAAAAAAACACGCCTCATTTTAATTCTGGTGAGTGAAACCAAGTGAACCACGCTGGTTGAAACTTCGGTATAGCTGAGATCTCATCGCCTCCGCGGAGCAGGAAGATCGCGAGAATGAGCTCGAGTCAGCTCGATCGAGCAGCAACTTGAAAGCCAGCCCAACTCAGCCCGACGCAGTAGAACCTCGTTTCTTGAGACACTGAGTTTGCAGGCTGACTTGGGGTTTCCAGCGTTTGCGTGCGAATGAGCGCGCATAAACCGGACAGCGTGATCACCAATAAAACTATTTCAGTTAAGTTGTCGGCATTTTAAAGCAATTTGAACATTCTGAGCAGAACTGCGGGGGGGGGGGGGGGTCCAATTTTGCTGTTAGCGGCAAATTGAAGCATTAAGCTCGTCTAAGTGAATTACACTTCTATTACCCCCCTACATCGAAATAAACGGGACACGTGTATCGAGTTTGTAAAACACACGCACGTCGAACGTATTTTAAGGGAAACACTCATCATGGGGTCCATGTCAAGGTGTCTCACCATTCACACACAGGCAATATAATTTTTTAGGGGCGAAGCTCCTAGGGATCAAGCATGTCTTCCGCTATTCTTTGGTGAGGATGACGCTTATAACGACGAACAACAAGCGCGCTCCAGACCACACATTGTTTTTTTCGCATCACGACACAGCTCACGCAAGGTACCCATTTTAAGTGACGACGATGACGATGAAGCACCCACAGTAATGCATTGTCTAATCTGAACGAGTGACAAACAATTATTGCACTCCTTTCATTCTACCTATAGGGTGTCTTTTCTTTTTTTCTGTTTTTTTCTGGGGGGAGGGGGGTATCAATATTGAATATAAAGTAGAAAAGCCTCACTGAATTAGGTCATCGATTCTTGGCCAATCCCCCTGAGTGTGTACGAGCCATGGCTATGGAATCATCATCATCATCATCTTCAATTTCTTTCTGTTTTGCTTTGTGCATTTTAGCGATAGGATGACAATCATTGTATATAGTCATCACAAAAAGTCAACTGCTAGGTTTCTTGATCACACCGCCAGCGTGGGTGTGTCCCACAGTGTACAAACAAACAAAAATAAGCCTCTGTGTCATTCATCATTCTGCCGATCAGCACGCCACGTGCTACAGATCTGTAAGGCACCCTGTGTACTTGGTGCTGTGGCTGAAGACGGTGAAGGGTAGATGCGTTGCAAACAATATATTCTATTTCGTCCATCGATTAAAACCAGTGTGTACGTGCTCTCGCTGACTATACACAACCAACGACGAGGAGGGTGTGTACAGAGCTCGTCTTTTTTTGCGAATTTCAAACTCCATTTTATCCAAGAACTCTTGTCCCTTCATTTCACTGATCATATGGCAGCCTTAATGAAGGGGAAACGTAGTCCGCCCCTTAATTTTGTATACGACCAATAAACGTACATTGTATATGCGGTACACATGTTCAAGTGGGTAAAGTACGGGGGATTCATGGTTACCCGACTGACCCCGGGACCTTCGCCCATTCATACTCATTAACTTCGTGCTTATACTATGATCTTACTGCAGAGAGTTGCATTTTGTTACAGTACCAACTGCAACAACAGTACCTTTTTGGACATGATGATGATTGATGATGATTGATGTTTTATGGCGCAAGGGCCATTTCATGGCCAAAGAGCGTCAGTTCATCTTACTAAAAACATGGACAATGATTGTGATAAGCGGCTGTATAAGGGCCATAAAATTCCTCGCGATAAGGCGGGTAAGAACATAAGAATTAAAGACATGACAGTGGCGTGATATGCATATTAAAAAGGGTGACAAAGGTTTTGAAAATAAAAACATGTAAAATATTTGGCACTAGCACACTTGCCTCATCAGTGCCCTTGTGTCCAAGGGCTGCGAGGTAAGTGCTTTTAAATGTAATCACAGCAGCAGCGACCTCTCTTGAGAGGTCACGCTACGCAATGCCTGGGTATAATACATGGTAAAAGTTAACATCTCTTAAAAAAGCTAACAATGATTTATGGGTGAAAAGTGGTTCCCTACCGACAAACATTGCAGGGTGTAAAGGTATATGTTGTCGGTAGGGTAATGGGAAGTGTTGTCTTCTTAGAGTGTCTAACTGTTTACATTGGATTAAAACATGAAGAACTGTTAAAGCCTCACCACATTTATCACACACTGGTGGATCACCACCGGATAAAAGATGTGTGTGTGTCGTGTATGTGTGCCCTATCCTGAGTCTTGTTAGTGTTACCTCTGTTAGACGTGATTTTGATACTGGTGGCCAATGGCCAAGGTGTGGCTTGATAACGTGTAGTTTGTTTTGTGTGTGTGTATCCCACTTGCTCTGCCAGTAGTCCCTGAGGTTTAGTTTGAGAGACGGCTTAAGATCAAGGGCCGGGATTGATATGGATGTAATGGCGGTGTTCTCATGGACGGATGCAGCGAGCTGATCCGCCCTCACGTTGCCTTGGATCTCACGGTGCCCTGGCACCCAGCACACTACAACATGTTGTTTGTGCGTGTAAAGTGTGCACAAAATGGAGTAAAGTGAGACAAGGACTGGGTTTTTTGTTTTTTAAGACTGTGCAGAGCCGTTACCACACTGAGGGAGTCTGTATAAATTACTGCTTTTTGTATTTGTAATTGTTTGATGTGTTTAGCTGCCACCAGTATCGCGTAAGTTTCCGCTGTGAAGATACTTGTGCGTGGATGTAGAGGGCCAGCATCCGAAAAGGATGGGCCGACAGCAGCGTAGGACACAGAGGAGTTAGTCTTGGAGGCATCTTTGAAGAACTCAGGACATGTGTATTTGTGTTGAAGTTCCAGAAAGTATGTTCGGATATGGGCAATAGGTGCATGTTTTGTAACCTCTAGGAAAGACACATCGCAGTCTATATTCTGCCACTGCCACGGTGGCGGGTATGCTACAGGAGCCATTAAACTGTGTTCAAGTGACACTTCAGTTTCTTCTGCTAGACACTTCAGGCGAATTGAGAAGGGCTGCCTCATCGAAGGCCTGTTTTGAAACAGAGTTGAGCTCGACAAATCATTAATTGTAGAGTGTGAGGGGTGCTTCTTGTCTGCTTTCACCTTAAGGAAATAAACAAAGGACATGTAAGTTCTCTGCAGATGAAGCGACCACTCATTTGACTCAACATAAAGGCTTTCTACGGGGCTGGTGCGAAAAGCACCCGTAGAAAGGCGGATGCCCAAATGGTGCACGGGGTCAAGCATCTTCAAGGCACTTTGAGTGGCAGATTGATAGACAACGGCCCCATAATCTAAGCGGGTACGAATAAGGCTTCTATAGAGGTTCATGAGGCATTGCCTATCACTACCCCACGTACTACGTGACAACACTTTTATAACATTCATGGCTTTTAAACATTTTGTTTTTAAATACTTGATGTGCGGTACGAAGGTCAACTTGTTGTCCAAGATTAAGCCTAAGAATTTATGCTCGGCTTTGACGGACAGACGTTGCCCGTTCAGCCGAATGTCAGGTTCCGAGTGCATGCCTCTCTTTCGAGAGAACAAGACACACGTGCTTTTATGTGGGTTAAGTCGAAATCCGTTTTCGTCTGCCCATTTGGAAACCTTATTTAAACCCATCTGAACCTGCCGCTCACACACGGCTAAGTTGCATGACTTGAAGCCAAGCTGAACGTCGTCGACATATGTACAATAGAACATCATGCGGGGAATGGACAAGTGCAAAGAATTCATTTTGATGATAAAAAGTGTGCAACTAAGCACACCACCTTGTGGCACGCCTGTTTCCTGGACAAATGTTTGGGAGAGCACACTGCCTAGACGGACACGGAATGTCCGGTTTGATAGGTAACTTTCGATTATATGAAACATTCTTCCGCGCACACCAAGGTGGGACAGGTCTCTTAGAATTCCGAAACGCCATGTTGTATCATACGCCTTTTCGATATCGAGGAACACAGAGAGAAAATATTGTTTATGGACGAAGGCGTCTCTTATCTGTGCCTCGATACGAACGAGGTGGTCTGTGGTGGATCTACTTTCTCGAAACCCGCACTGAAATGGGTCGAGCAAATTGTTTGTTTCAAGAATATGTAGAAGTCGGCAGTTTATCAATTTTTCGAATACTTTGCACAAGCAGCTTGTAAGTGCAATAGGCCTATAACTTGAAGCTAAAGAAGGGTCCTTGCCCTCTTTTAAAATGGGAATAATAATAGCCTCTTTCCAGGAGGTAGGGATAGTGCCAGAAAACCAGATAGCATTGTGTAAACAAAGTAAGGTTTTTCGTGTTTCGGCTGGTAGGTTTTTTAACATTTCATACACCACACGGTCAGAGCCTGGGGCAGAAGTACTGCAGGAGTTTAGGGATGTTCGGAGCTCCGCTAGACTGAAAGCTTGGTTATATGCCTCGTATCTAGTGGATTTGTGTTCGAGTGTCTGCTTTTCTATTCTTGTTCTGTATTTTTCGAAAGTGTCAGTATAGTGGGACGAGCTGGATACCTGTTCGAAGTATGCACCGAGGAAGTTTGCCTGATCTTCCAAGGTATCACCTTGAGTGTTTACGAGTGGAAGTGTGTGTACTCGTTTCCCTGCTATCCTACCGACCATGTTTCAGACTTTGGCCTCTTGTGTGTATGAATTGATCCCTGACAAAAACTTCTGCCAGCTTTCTCTTCTGGCCTGCCGACGCGTTCTCCTGCCTTGAGACTTTATTTTCTTGAAGGTATCAAGATTTTCGGCTGTCGGTGAGTTCCGAAGCAGCCTCCAAGCTCTGTTTTGCTGTTTGCGCGCGTTTTGGCATTCAGAGTTCCACCATGGTACACGCCGTTTTCCTGGGTGTCCATTTGTTTGTGGGATGCATTTTGTTGCAGCATCAATCAAAAAAGCAGTGAAGTAGTCGACAGCAACATCAATGCTTAAAGTACATATGTCACTCCAATCTATACGAGCGATGGTATGAAACCGTTCCCAGTCGGCTCTGTTTATGAGCCATTTGGGAACACGGGGTGTACACTCAGTTGCTGTAGTTGTGCTCAAAACTACGGGAAAGTGGTCGCTTCCGTACAGATTACTGACGACTTTCCACTGAAGTAGAGGCACAAGAGATGGAGATACTATGCTTAGGTCTATGGAGGAGTAGGTGTTATGTGCGATATTATAATAGGTTGGTTCTTTTCGGTTTAGGAGACACGCGCTCGACGAGAGAAGGAACTGTTCGATCAGTCGACCTCGCGCGTCATACCGAGAGTCACCCCATAGCCTGCTATGCGCATTAAAGTCTCCAATGAGAACATAAGGTTCCGGAAGTTCATCAATTAAAGAGTATAAATCACGTTTTTGCAGCTGATAGCTAGGAGGAATGTAAATAGTGCAGATCGTGATCAGTTTATCAAAAAGAACCGCTCGAACAGCCACTGCCTCAAGGGATGTTTGGAGTTGTAAGTGTGTGCATGCAATTCCTTGATTCACTATGATGGCAACACCTCCGGATGATGTCATGGCATCATCACGGTCCTTTCTAAAAATAACGTATTTACGAAGAAAATTTGTGTGTTTTGAATTAAGGTGTGTTCCTTGTACACACAGCACTTTTGGAGAGTGTTCGTGTAAGAGTTCTTGGATGTCGTCAAGGTTTCTGAGAAGGCCCCTGACGTTCCATTGTATAATTTGAGTGTTCATGGTGAATGTAAAATAATGCTGTGTGTACGAAAAGCGAGTGGCTGTTTAGACGGGAGTTTGAGTTCACTTAACAGGGCCATCACCAGGCCCTGTTATTTGCTTTTTTGTTTTCTTGGCGCGCTCCAAGGAGCCACGCCGCTCTTTCGGCACCAAGGGTGCCGACGTATCCATTGCCTCCTTGGAGGCACTGGATGCCCGCACGTGCGGGCTGTTAGTTCGGATTTTGGGCCTCGCCTGGTGAAGGGAGGCCTTGAGACCCGAAGACTCTGGAGTCTCCGGTCTCTGTTTGGGAGTAGGCGGTGTAGCCTGGGCTACAGCCGCCTTGGGGGCAGGTGCCACAACCGCCGGCTCGGTATGCGCGGGCCGGAGGGGTGGCGAGGGCTGGTGCGGCGGTGCCCCCTGACGCGCCGCATCAGCATATGTTGGGCCGTAAAATGGCGACACTCTTCGTCTTGCTTCTTTGAATGTGATGTTTTCTTTGACTTTAATAGTGATTATTTCTTTTTCTTTCTTCCAGTTAGGACACGAACGCGAATACGCAGCGTGTTCCCCATCACAATTCACGCAGTGAGGCGTAGTAACACAGTTATCAGATGGGTGGCCATGGCTACCACATCTTGCACAAGTTTCCTGACCCCGGCAGTTCTGCGAGCCATGACCAAATCGTTGACATTTATAACACCGTCTTGGATTGGGAATGTAGGGACGGACAGAGAGTTTGATGTAGCCTGTGTCTATAGATGAAGGCAGTGTGCTAGATGCAAAAGTGAGTATTAAATGTTTAGTAGGTATTTCTTTGTTGTCGCGTCTGATGACGATTCGTTTCACATCCGTGACATTTTGCTCTTTCCACCCTTCAAGCAGTTCCTGTTCAGACATTTCAAGAAGGTCTGCTTCTGAAACAACTCCGCGTGAGGTGTTCATCGATCTATGAGGTGAAACAGATACTGGGATATTACCAAATGCTACGAGACTGCCAAGTTTTTCATAGTGGTGTTTTTCAGGCAGCTCAAGGAGAAGGTCTCCGCTAGCCATCTTTGTAACCTTGTATCCTGGGCCAAAGAGCTCGGTCAGAGATTTAGCAACAAGAAATGGTGATATGGCTCTGGCTTGTTTTTTTGGGTTTTTGCTGTGCACGACATGGAATTTGGGAAAGCATTGTCTGGGTTGGCTGAAAATTGAGATGTCATCGGTGCGTCCCCTCTTAGGCTGAGGACGATCTAGGAGACGGGGAAATGCAGGTGTTCCCATAGTAGTGTACTTTTTTTTCGGCAGCAATGGCGACCACCCACCATGGAGTCCAACCAGGGGACGCTGAAGCACTTAATAGCATAAGGCTGCAGACGCCAGCCGTACATTGCCACTATAACCAAATATAACTACTCAAGGTTGAGTAATTACACAAGGTTAACCCTTGCCGCCAGGAAAAATCGGAAGTAAATGGAAGAGAGAAGAAGACAGGACAGATTTAAAGACGAGAAAAGACTAAGATGTAGGAAGAGAGAGATAGGAAAAGGCGACTGCCGATTTCCCCTGGGTGGGTCAGCCCAGGGGTGCCGTCTACGTGAAGCCGGGGCCAAAGGGGTGTGTTGCCTCTGCCGGGGGGCCTTAAAGGTCCAATCACCCAGCATTGGCTCAACCCCCAGGATCCCCTTTTCCCCGGACACGGCAAAGCCACGCATGGCTAGGCGTGGGAGGGAGCCGAAATTCCCTCGTTAGCTCGGGTCCGTGGTGTCGCTACACACCAAACGCCTACTTGCGCAGGCGCCCCTGCGGGGGCCCTTTTTGGACAAGTTTTAGAGTGTGATGCACTCTAACAATTCCTTTAAATTGAGCATGCCTTGAAAACTGACCGTCGACAGCTCTCTGATTGAAATATGTGCCCTAACATATTTATTGAGTACTTACCTTCTGATCATTAAAGCAATTATGCTAACTGGTGTGGCGGCAGAACTTATGTGAGTCCGCCATAGGTGGCGTTTTGTCTTGAAGAAATTTTCCTTGGTTGCGGGAAACCTACCCTTCCAAAGTTCTTAGAATTTCCGAGTAAGATACCTTATATTATTTACGCAATTATGAATGTAGATTAAGAAAGAAACATCAGGAGGTGAGCCGTCGCAGATGCGTAAGTTTATGTGTAAGTGTAACAAAATTGTAAGCAATATAAGAACAACAAAACAAGGAATACCTTCTGAGAGGTGCCCAGCATGATGCGGTAATGGCGGAGGATGTGTGTAGTGGCGGAAGCCAGCTCCACTTGTGCCAGACGCTGGCCAAGGCATATGCGTGGTCCCAGACCAAAGGGCTGATAAACTATAGGGTTGATGCGATCTTTCTTCTCTGGACTGAACCTGAAATACAAGAACAAAAATACGATAACTTAAAAGGACAATAACGTGACACAATGAATCGGCTCAGGTTGATATATATTACTCTAACAACTATGTTATCGCTAACAAACAAGGAAATTCAGATCACAGTTTTATTGTTAAATATTGCGTGCGTGGAAACCTCTGCACGTTACCTCATAGATTTCCAAGTCCATGTTTGGTATTTTGGTGACAGTGGTTCGATATAATTTTCTAAGGCCTGGTATGTCCACTCTGAGGCCCATTCAGAGGACAATTCCACTGATCTTTACTGCTTGCGGAAAGTTAGCATCTAGTAGAGGCCTACAATATGTAGGAGGTCATAGTGTTTAGTGTGGGACTTGAAAGGTGGCGTAACCGCCCACATTTACCAAGCAGTGTCCCGCTACGATCACTTCCTGCCTTGGCGTTCGAATATATCTCGTAGTATTTAGGGTACCATTCAAGTCTGGCCAAAATCATTCTCTCCATTATTTTTCCAACACAATTTGAAAGTACGATCAATCGTAAGAAGTAATGTCCAGTGGCGATTTGCCAAGCCTAAGAAGCGGTACCAAGCGGCTAATCTTCCAATCTTGCGCAACGACACCAACTTGCCAGGATTCGTTGTAAGATGTTAAGGAGCGTTTTTCCTGACCGTTCACCAAGGTGGCACAGAATCCGGTAAGAAATGTCATCCAAGCAAGTCGACGGCGACCTATTACATAAGACGAGCGTCGCATCAAGTTCCTGTGATGTAAACGGTAGATCCATGCACTGGGTCCCGTGAGTTAAGATTTTCGTTCACTCTATGTAGGCTTGTGTACGTTGTCTGGCCCACAATCATAGCACACAACTCTTCTGCCACGTTCATGTCAGCGATGAAAACGTGCAAGGGCTCTGAAAGAAAAGCGCCGCTCTGGAGCAGAACGTAAGCCTCGCACAGTTCTGCATATCTGAGACATTGGTTTGTGAGCATCTAGCAACGCACGGAATTTCATCCATCGTTGGGTGTCTTAATTTGTCGGGGCGCGTTGTATGTTCTTTTGAATGCGACGGGCTGTTCGTAGATCGTCTGTGGAATTGGTGCGTCGGTATCTTCTTTCGGCACTACGGCGGATCGCATGAAGTTTCTCTGGCTCGAGGTGAAACTCAGAGTACTTCAGAGAGCATATTATTTTGCGCATAGCCACATGTGCCGTTTTCTTAATAGCTTACTGAAGACCACGGGAGAGGCCTTCCTCACAAGCATCCTCAAGTTGAGGTTTGAACATAGTCCAAACTATTTTTCGTATCGTGGTAGATGAGTACGTGTTTGAACTACCTTTGATCTTCAGGTAAGCGGAGACGTGGCCGCTTCCGTATGTTTCAATGTCCAAAAACCACTTTACCCATGTAGCGCATCATTGTGACACAAAAGACAAGTCAAGGCACCTGCGATATGTGGTGCCTCGTAAAAACGTAGGACTTCCGTCATTCAGAAGGACCAGACCATGGCGTGAAACCGATGATGCTAGACGTCGTCCTGTTGAATTAACTCTTGAGCATCCCCAGATTGGATGATGTGCATTGAAGTCCATGGTGATAATCCACGGATCCGAATGTGCCCTTATTAAGCTGTCTAGTTTGTTAGCGTCGAATCGACTTGATGGGGATATATACACACCCAGGAAGGCGAATGTCACCTTTCCATTTTTATCGGTCAACCACACATACTGACTGTCGTGATGAGGTTGCACTGACTGGGTGACGTTGGTAAGCTCCCGGCGAATAAATAAAACAACCTTGCTACTTTCAATGTCACTTGATCAGAAAACGACTCGTAGCCGGATAGTCTGATTGGGTGCGACAACTTTCGGTTCACATAGAATCATGATAGAAAATCGGTATCGACGAACGAACTCACGGAAATCAGATATGCGAGATCTAAGACCTCTTGCGTACCACTAAACAATCGACGATTCTCTGAGCTCTTGTCGAAGTGACGTGTGATTGTCAACTATGCTTTTACTGGAGGCTTGCAACGACCGGGCTAAACTCGTCCAGCACTTGAAGGCGTTGCTACGGGTTGGCGTATCAATGATTGTCAGAAGACCTCTGATGACACTCGCTATAGATCGCAGCATGGGAATGATTTGACGGTCTGCTGTCAGAGCCTCGTCAACAGCAGCAATGGCTTCTACTGGAAGCAGAGAGGGGGAAGGCTGCTTAGGAGGCCATGCGTTCGCAAGCGCCGGCCAGTCTTCAAGGAAGAGAGGCTTCGCCAGTGGAAGTATTCTTGTGCTCTCCGGCTTTCTGCTAGACGTTGATGGCGGTGTAGACTTAAGTGGTGCATGAACCCCACCTTCACTGGAGCGCTTCCGTCGGCGGCGACGTCAACGCCGGATTTTCTGTGAAGCTTCTCTATGGGTGGAGTTATCGATTGATTGATTTGTGGGGTTTAAGGTGGCGGTCGAAGCGGTTGTGGAGTCGAAGCAGTGGCGCCTTCGGAACCGTGTTATCGTCGCCGTCTTTCGTAATAGTGGTTGCAGCGGTGAGCTTTTGTGGCGCCCTTCGTAACGTCGTCGGAGGCGCGCTTCGTAACAGTGGTGGCAGCAGTGGGATTCGTGGCGCCCTTCGTAACGTCATCGGAGGCGCGCTTCGTAACAGTGGTTGGCAGCTGCGGGATCGGCTGGCGTCAGCGACATCGATACAGTGAGTTCCTGATGTTTTCCCCTCAGTTCACCAGACTACCCTAGCACAGGTTATAGTAGTTTAGAGAAGGGATGTGTGAAGCATTAGAGGGAGCTTTGATTGTTTCAAGCCAAGTCTGAACGCTTTGAAACCAATGTTAATGCGGGTGGTGTAAACACGGGAGTATTGAAAGTTGCTTGCGCGTCTTGCTAGTTGAATTATAGTGGGTACGGCAAGTAAATTGTTAGAAGGGACAAACAGCCAGAGGCTAGTGTGAACAATGGAGAACCTTAAAGCGAAGGAACTCATCGAAATTTGTGGAGAACTCGGCATTACTTTGGGCCGTGCGAAACGAAAGCAAGCGATCCTTGAGATCATGAAGGATGAACGAGTGTCGGCTGAGGAAGTCGATGAGGCCTGGGTGGATATCAAAGCGCGCCGCGAGGAGGCCGAAAGGGGAGAAGTTTGGGAACGTAAAGAAGCTGAAAGGCGAGAACTCCATGAGGAGGCCGAGAGACAGGAGCGCCTTGAATTGAAACGAATAGAATTGGCAATGCTACACTGTTCGCAGGCGCCTAGCGTAGCTTCTGCGACAGTTCAGGGCAGTGGTCAGAGAATTCGCGACCAACTGCCACTGTTAGTAGTAGGTGAGGACATGGCGAAGTATCTCTTCAAGTTTGAACACGTCTGTGAGCGAAATGCTTTGGAGCGGTCTCTTTGGGCGCAGAATGTGTTAGCTCTTCTTTCCGGCGAAGTGTCCGACGCGCTAACTTGCTTGTCGAGGAAAGCATTTGAGAGCCATGACGAGGTTAAGAAGTGCTCTTGAGACGTTATAAGTTGTCACCCGAGGCTTTCAGACAAAGGTTCCGGTATACTAAAAAGGGGAATGAGTCACACGTTGACTTCGCGTTTCGTCCTAAAGCCGATTTAATTTAATGGCTCAGGAGCAAAGGTGTTTATGACGACCGCGATAAAGTGGTAGAATGCATTGCATTGGAGCAATTCTACCGCTGTATCGAGGAGGATGTCAGGCGTTGGCTACAGGACAAACTTGGTGAAGTACAGCTAAACAAGGCAGCAGAGTCAGCTGAGGAGTATTATACTCGCCGAAAGTTGCATAGCAGGGCAGTGCGCGTTGAAAAGGATGAAAGGAAAGAGGGCTTTTCAAAGAAACCTGATCATTGGAAACCCGCTCCGCACCGTAATTTCAAGAAGGACTTGTCTCTTACGAAGGACCCTGTAGGGGAAGGGTAAACGGAAGCGGAGAAATTGATTGAGGTTCCTAAATAACGCACTGATACCACACGGGCGTTTGAATCACGGAAGCCGCTAATCTGCTACAACAGCAAAAAGTAAGGGCACATCGCGATAAACTGTAAGCTAAAGTTTGCTTTTGCAATTATCCGAGAATCGGAAAAGAACATGCGGTTGCTAGAGCCGTATCTCCAAGAAATTAGCATGAATGGTAAAACGTGTCGAGCACTTCGAGACTCAGTGGCAACCATGGACGTTGTCCACCCTTTGTTGGTGTCTCCGGATGACTTTACAGAAGAATGCGCGTTGATTAGGCAAGTCGCCGAGGAGCAGAGTGCTTGCTTACCAATCGCTACGGTTGTCATTGAAGGCCCGTTCGGTAAGCTTCGCACCGAAGCGGCTGTGTCTGTCACACTTCCCGATAGTTTTCCTTATCTTTCCTCTAACAACTCAGAGCAGCTTCTCAAAGAGCAGGGTAAATCGTTCTTCTCCAACTTAGCGTACATGGCCCTCACGCGATCGCAAGCGTGGAAGCTTTCGCAGGAGCTTGATCTTGTTCAATGTGGTGAAGCATCAAGTGACCTTGGCGGCGAGTCGACGGAACCTCAGGGAGGAAATTCTCTGTGCGAGTCATGTGAGCAGTCAATCGAGGGCCCCTTCGCCGAAGCGACTGGCGCGGTTTCTTTAGCAGGAGGAGACGACATGGCGCCATTGAGTCAGAGCGAGAGGGGTGCAACGCTCACGCCTGTAGCGTAAAGTTGGAGTGAGCTGTCGAGGGTTGATCGAGAAACGCTCATTCAAGAGCAGCGTGAGGACCTCTCGATTAAAGCGCTAATGGAAAGCGTGAACTTGGGAAAAAAGAAAAAGAATGTTTCTTTTTTTTTAGAAAGCAGGGCTCCTGTATCGGAGCAACACAAATGCGCAAGGTCGCAAGTATGAGCAGCTCTTGGTGCCACAAAAGTATTGTCGCCAACTATTGGAACTGGCGCATGAAAGCGCATGGGCAGGGCATCGCGGCATAAAAAATACCAAGGATGGAGTTTCCCTTGAGTTTTATTGGCCGAAATTCTGGAAGGATATCGAAGACTTTGTACGCTTATGCGAGACTTGTCAGAAAGCGGGGAAATCCGCGGACAAGTGGAAGGCTCCCATGAAGCTTTCTGATACCAATTATGAAATGAAATTAGGAAAGCTGCCGAACAAAATTTACTGCATTAACTTGATGAAACCATACGTTCAACGTCAAGCGGTCGTAAATCTGCTGTTGAATGCTTCAGAGGAAGAGGGAGCAGAAATTTTGAGTTCTAGTGATGTAATCGAAAGGGGATCGGAGGTAATCTTGGAGCAGTTGAACCTAGAGCCTAGGTTAAGTGAAGTCCGGAAGCAGGACCTGAAAAGGATCGTTTCCGAGTTTGGAGACGGGTTTTCGGACCGTCCCGGAAACACGACGGTGATTGAACACAATATCTAGCTAACTTGTGAGTAGCCAGTCCGTAGCAAGCCGTATCGTTGTTCCCCTGTGCAACGTCACAAGTATGAGCAGCTGTTGGTACCGCATTGGTATCGTCGCCTAAAATGTGGCCGGTCATTGAGGTGGAGCATGATACTCCAACAGCACAACTTTGACGTTCGCTACAAGAAAGGGAAGCTAAACGCTAATGCAGACGCATTGAGCCGTGCATTTAGTTAATACCTTCTCCACCTTTCGGTTTCTCGCTGGTGATTCGGGGCAAAATTTCGTCCTCATCACGGCCTTAGCTGAGCGCTCTCGTCCAGAATGAGCTCAAGAAGCCAACTTTATGTTCTATTATATTTCGTTACGTTGTTGTGCGTGTAAGAAATTGAGTTCTCATTTTAAGAGTCTTGTGTCCCACATTTGCCTCTTGATGTAGAGGGAACGAAATTCCGATAGACACGTAGCTAGGTATATGTTGTAATATACTTTTCTGGTGTTCTGTCGGGTGACCGAGGGCACTTGCTTGTGTCGTGTGTTGTCTGTTGTCGAACCGTTCTTGACAAGTTGCAGAACCATGAACAAGTGGTGAGACCAAACATCGTCAGAATAGACGAGTGAAGCTGGTCGACAAGTTGTGGCGACTAGGCAGTGGAGCTAGGATCTTTTCTCAAGAATGGGATGTGTTCCCAAAACAGAGTCTGGAGCTGCATTCTCCCCATGGCCCTGGAAGCGAACCTGGAGGGCCCTGGCGAACGAGCGCGCCTGACATCCGAGCCGCGTGGAAGCAGCTCGTCTTTCCAGTGCATTGTCTGGCAGTGGGGGTGCTGTTATGCCTGCGAATCCACACCGGACATCCATGCCTCTGAAAAAGGCAATCTGTGTCAAGGCCAGCACGCGAGCCCGCCTGACGCGAACAACTCAACAGCGTCATCACGCGGCGGTGCCTTTCTGTCGCGCATGCACCGCGAGCCCATCGAAGCAATCAGCACCTTTCTGTCTGGCGAGTCTGACGCAATGCGTGGCGACATCACTCGTCCTTTGGTGCAGCCACGTGCAGTGCAGTGGCTCCGGATTTGATGAGATTGACGCGGCCCAGCGGCGACCCCATTGGCGGATTCTGGCCTCACGACCAGCGGCGCTTCTGGTTGGACATTTGGTTACTCAAAGAATCCACCCGGTGCATATAAAAAAAGCCGTGCGGCGCGAGGAGTAGATCTGTGTGTCAGAGGAAAGAGCTCGGCTGTCCGAGTCTCTAAGCTGTCGGCCCCAGTGCCGAATTTGTAACGCCTCTGTCTTTGCTGAACATAAAGCTTGTTAACTCACCGTCGTCTCGTCCGCTCGTCTATCAGCTCTCTGCACAGAAGCAGTCGTGAGCTGAGAAACCTACGCTACCAAACGGCTGGTGACCTTCCTGGTGGAGTTCGAAGCAGTGGCGCCTTCGGGACCATGTTGGCGTGGCCGTCTTTTGTAACAGTTGTTGCAGCGGGGAGATTTCATGGCGCCCTTCGTAACGTCGTCGGAGGCGCGCTTCGTAACAGGAGATAGTTTGCCAGTTCAATATTCGATGCAAATTGTCGATGCATATTGTCATGCATATCGTCACAGTGCTCTTCCTCCCCCAATCTCTCACACCCGTGTATCCAATGTTGCCCACCCCCTTTTTTGTTAGGATGAAAGAGTGGGCACGAAACGCATACACACTAACGCTGAAGAAATTCATTCTGCTCTACACTTGAGGAAGAGAAGTCCGCTTGTCAAAACTTTGGTTCGACACAACCCCTGTTTGCAGATTTTGCATATAAATAAAGAAATGTTGATCAGATGAAAACCATTATACAAAGACAACTTAGATAACAACTGAGGTGATGCCTTTCATCACATGCTCCCGATGCGGCAGTCCCGACATGAGAATTCTCACTGAAAGTGTTTGTTTATTTCGTGTATCGTGTATCAGCTTTAGTTAAAATATTGTTAAATAATGGAATGTTAAACTCAAAAAGACTCAACAGTGCGCTGTACATTGTGGCACGCTTCTATAAATAGTTTGAAAATTGCAAATTTCAAAAAGTTTTTTTAATAAGTAGCACCATGCATACAACAGCGCATGGTTGACAATATCTGCATGCTAAGTAAATGCGTACAAGCAAGGTGTATTTTCCTCTCTGCTCTGGCAGCTTGCGTTAAATTTTCACCTACGTACATAAGTAAAAATTCCTCACCTTTGTAAAGGACACCTCATGATATGTGTAAAAACAGCAATTCTGCGTTGTTTTGTATATTAAAGTCCCAGTTTGTGAGCAGAGCATTCTAAACTTAGTGAAAGACGTTTTGAACATTTGTGTAAAGTTCAAGTTGAAATATGAACATTGTCCGCTTCACATGGGCTTCAATGCCTCCATCACCAATGTAACCTGGGTGCAGAGCTTTCTTTGTTGGAAAGCTCATGTTCTTTTCCTGTTTCTCGAACTTACGAACCTGTTGTATTTTGCTAGAAAACGAAGTTTCCAGAAGCAATTCTTGCTAATCTAAGCAGTATTTCGTTTAGAAGTGCAAGGCACTTCATAAGACTCTGGCCCGTTATTTCCTCATACTTAAATTTCCGCATGTTACGTGCAGTGATGGTCGAGTCATCGTTGAGATTAAGCTGAAATTTTGTGGGCATTTTTTTAATCAATTCACTCAGATTATTTTAGGTCCTCCTGAAGTAGAAACTTTAGGCCAGCTTTTCACAGTGGCCGACTGAAAGATCAATGATTGTTTAGCATTTTGGACAGATTTCGGAGATGTACATTTCAGGTTGTCGCCTTAGGTGTTTGCTGATTCATTGCTTGAAAGCTTTTCTCGAGATATCAAGCAGTTTGGCTGCAGCTAGATTTAAGCGTCGGCGTGGTACTTTAAACAGAACGCCTAATCGAAAGAACTTCAGGTCTAATAAACGTTTTCCTTATTCAATAACGTTCTAATTCTCCCTAAATGTTTTGCCAAAACGCTAGGGCTAATCTCTGACCTCTCTAACGGTTCACAGACTTTAAAACATCCTTAGAGGCCACAATAAGGGTTTCTCTATTGAATATCTGTGATCCAAACTGGTGCCACCAACCTGGCCGCTCACAATTCGCCTCGTGCATGGCTACAAATAAAAAAAAGTCAATGATATTGGTAGCTTAGTTAAGGTCACACAACTTTCTACTGCCGAAGTGCAGAAGTTGGGGCCTGTTTATGAGCGCAACAGGGCCAGTAAGAGAGGGGGTGCGCCGAAAAATAGGTATGGTTTCGCCACTGCAGTGTTAATCGACACACATTTTAATGTCCCGCACTACTCAGAATAATTTCCCTCATTCAATTTCAATTACAGCGCTTTCTGTTCGCGACAACATTTCTTGCGAATATATGTTGTTATGCATTATGTGTCTTCAAGGCTTGCCTACGTGGTCAATATTTTTTTCAGTTTCGCATGCTCAGTGTGTTATGCAAGTGTCAGTATACTAGAAAGTCTTTTCTACCTCAACAAAAGAGAGGTCATTTGGTAAATAAGAAATTATTCAGCTTACGATACTAACCCTATACCTCCACCACACCTCATCAGCCGATGTAATCGGAAGTAGGACGTAACCAATTCTAAACACATTTCACTCCCTGAGAGGCAGGAAGTCAAGTCGAAACTAAATGATACGAAATATGTCACACACGATCTACGGACAGCTTATACCTGCAATCTCATTCACGATTATTCAATTCACTGATGACCAATCCACGTCGTGAACATAAGTAACCTCAGAGTATATATCTGTAAATGAAAGTTTGACAGAGCCCAAATGAAGAGTGAAAATTTAATTACTGAGGCCAAGTGAGTACCAATGGAAAAATTCTTGGCGATTGCAACTGCGATTTAGCTCTAAAAATATATTGTGAACATGAGGCCTCATTCTTACAATTACTTCTATTAGCTTGAGCGTCTGGCGTACAGAACACTTAGAAGAACCTGTTTTTCCATAGTTTATTTCTTAATACGGCTTTCAGTAATGGTGTCGCAAGGGTCTGCACTTTTCGTACTAGTCTATTCTGTTTGAAGGTGCGTTGTTGGTTACAACGTTATGAACTTGGCTAACGAAACGTGCCATATGAGAAAGCTTGGCATAAAACATGATTATCAACCTTTTTTAATCTTAAGGCCATCATATATTTTCACTTACCTTTCGGGGATGAACTTTTCAGGATTCTCCCAATATTTTGGGTCGTGGTGCAACTGAAATGTGGGCACCATGACAGATGTTCCCTTCTTAATCAGGTATTTCCCGTAGAGATAATCTTCGTCAGCACACCGTGTCGTAAACCTGTGTATGTAAACCAGTGTGATGTGACATCACGGTGAAAAGATGGCAAAAATATTCGTGTTTCAAGAACCAATTTTGACTCAAGTGTAGCATCAGAAATATATCTACCTTTCTAATGAAAGTCAAAACACAATTAAGGGTTGAGAGTATAAATTCTCTGTGTGATCATGGAGCACTCCACAGTCGCTGTGTAATTTGGTTGCACGAAGTAGACCTGGCAACCAGCTCTAGTAAAACTGCTCACTTTTGAGTTTTTCCTTCCCGTGTTATACCGAGTAAACAGGCGAAATAATAAGTATGCCCATGGAAACAGTGGGATAAGCAGCTTGTGAAATTTGCATTACAAATAAGAAATCTTAGTGTGAAGAACATCGTTTGGGGCCACTGGAAGCTACATTTGCACAAAAGGCCACATGAAATAAAATTTTTAGTTTTACGCTTGATATTGTGCGATGTGTTTGTGCAAGACTTCGTAGTTAAACGAAATGCTGTAAGCCCAGCGAGGTGTGGCTTTGGATTACTTCTTCCTTAAGCAGCACCATCTCTCAATCAACACCCACATAGAGGCGGACAGACAGACAGACAGACAGACAGACAGACAGACAGACAGACAGACAGACAGACAGACAGACAGACAGACAGACAGACAGACAGATAGATAGATAGATAGATAGATAGATAGATAGATAGATAGATAGATAGATAGATAGATAGATAGATAGATAGATAGATAGATAGATAGATAGATAGATAGATAGATAGATAGATAGATAGATAGATAGATAGATAGACAGACAGACAGACAGACAGACAGACAGACAGACAGACAGACAGACAGAAAGACAGACAGACAGACAGACAGACAGACAGACAGACAGACAGACAGACAGACAGACAGACAGACAGACAGACAGACAGACAGACAGACAGATAGATAGATAGATAGATAGATAGATAGATAGATAGATAGATAGATAGATAGATAGATAGATAGATAGATAGATAGATAGATAGATAGATAGATAGATAGATAGATAGATAGATAGATAGATAGATAGATAGATAGATAGATAGATAGATAGATAGATAGATAGATAGATAGATAGATAGATAGATAGATAGATAGATGCTCAAGGTGCCTGTAATATGCTAAGAAATGTTTCGCATTTAAAAGTGCCCGTTCGTGTTGGCCACATTAGCAACCCAAACAGAAACGTAATCAAAACTGGCCTCGTCCATAATGTCAACGCAACGTCGCCATGATTTCTGTTGATAATGCTATCACAATATCATCGCTTCGTTAGAGATCGCCCTATCCTACAAAAAATGTGGTTGATTAATCTAATATAGAACTGGGTGAAACGCACGAAATTGAAATGTGTCCACACAGAAGTAGCTCAATGTTTATTACACATTGATACATAATGTCTATTGGTGTTTAGTGGCTACAGCACCATTTGATGTTGATGAACCCATGTTCATACCTGGTGAACATTTTTTCCGTCACAACAATGGAGGACTCGCAACCGGCATACCCTTTCCGGCTCACTGCACGTACCTGAGCATCGGAGAGAGAGAGAATAAACGTTTCTTAGTACTGTCAGAAAATTAAGTGGGAGGGGCCCTTTGTCTAGAGCTCCCATGGCTGTAGCAACTCGCCGGGCCTAGTCCAGGTTTGCCAATTGGCTTTTCAAGGCCTGTTCTGAGAGTCTCTCCTTCCACGACCAATGTGGTAACGGTTGTGCTTGTATGAGCGTTGAATTGGCCGCAACTGGACGCGAGGGACATCTGTATGTACAACTCACACTTGAACCACAGCGTTCGTAAACCAAGCAAATGAACCCGAGCGCGTTTTCATTGAATTGTTCTGGAACCTACAGTCTGCTGCAGCAAAGGAGCGTGATTTACGGGTTGGTGACCGTCCTGTGAATAATTTCTTGGCATCCAGCGTCGTGTCGGCGGGCAGCCTTCTGTTGATAGGTCGCTTCGGCGAAGATAAAATTATTTTGGTCTTTATCGGTGTCTTTATGCAAGCCGGTTGGGTCTTGATCCGCTCAACTGCACAAACGCCAGAAATAGTGTTGCCAGCTGGTGCCGTGAATGCGCGAAGACCTTCAGCTTGACCCTTGCATGTCCATCCCTGTAATGAACTCACTTGCTTTTCACCCGTCAACGCCGTTGTATTTCAGCGGCACTTCACGAAACACTTCTTGTTGTCGGCACCATCACACTCACATCAGAAGAAGGCAGAGATACACCATTGTTGCATAATAAAGCTGCACAACACTGCACACGCAAGCACAACGTGGAAGATGTACCATGTGCACGTAACTCAAAGCAATCAACACGAAAGACGAATCACGTAACTGCGTCATCAGGGAGTCAAATCAGCTGGTAGAGCGCGTCCCAATTACACATTGTGCTTGTGGTCTGCGAAATCACCCTAGAAACCTTCTCGGATTCGACTGCGAAGGCAACGCTACACTTTCTTTCAAATGGGGCTAACGCAGCCTAGGTGCCGTTTGCCCTACTATGATACCCAAGGGTCCACTCAAATACTACCATCGAGGCACACAAGGGGTGCACAGAGTTCTCTACCGGGGTTAGTTCGTGTCACAATACAGCACTTCTCTTCTACGCTCTTAAGTAGCGGCACCACCCAAAAAAACTCGGGGAAACAGCGAAGAATTCAGAGAGAAATAAGGAACATCCAAAGAGCTTCTCGGGCATGCTCTGATAGTTCAGTAATAAATAAAAAAGTAGTTCTGTCGACTTCCGTGGGCTTCCAATAAATAGCCGCTGATGGAGAAGTCGTGGGTTCGATTTCCAGGTCTCGAAGCCTACGAACTTTCTTTTTCTTGTGGTTCACTTTTTTGCATGTTGCTCATGTAAACTTTACCAATGTCATATCTCTGACAGATGTCAGTGATGTCTCGACGGATCTTTGAACAAAACCCTTTGGTGTTAAAATTGAAACACCAGGTGAGGTGCACAGTTTCCTTGTGTCGCAAAGGGGTTCAATCCAAACAACCAACTGTTAATACGAAGCAGCAAGCAAATGAAAAATAAAGTGCATGGTATCGGCCTTCTAGCCGTCTTAGGCGAATGCATGGGGGGTACTGTCATGACGAGGATTCGGGGACACGAGCCGTAGCGGTGAGTCTCGTCGGTTACAGCAGTGGCCTGCCATAACCGAATAGGAAAAAGGCTAAAAAAACACTATCAGACAAAAAAGTCACAGCGTATCCACGGAGTGAATAATGATGAGTCGGGCGAAGTGTCCGTCCCTCCGTCATCTGTGCGTTCATCCGTCCATGCATACGTATATCCTTCCATACGTGCGTCCGTCCGTGCGTGCGTCCATCCGTCTGTCTGTCTGTCTGTCTGTCTGTCTGTGTATCTGTACGTTAGTCTGTCTGGCGACGAGCACGAGCCACCGCGCCACTACACGCCCGCCACTCTGCTTTGTCCATGCCTCATCACCAAGGATTCACCACATAAAGTGACGATGCAGAAGACTGAGAGGGGCACTTGTTCTCCGCCCACTGAGGCACAGCCCACGCAGCAGCCAATCGGAGAGTAGCGTTACAGCGGCGTCTAGAATATCTTCTCTCAACTACCGTTTGTATGTGCTTCTATAAGACTGTGCCAACTATTATACTGTTTGGAAGATACTGCCTTCCTTTTTTCTCGTTTTCCTCTTCTGTCGGCTACGCACGACAAGGTTAGACTAAGAAGAGCTCCACCCCTAAAATTCTACTTACCCCAAAATACCCCTTAGCTTGTGAAGCAGAATACCCACTGGAAAATGCTGCGGAAATTAGAGGGTCACATTAGGAACTGCGTGACTTGTCAGAGTGTGTATTATTATGGCCCATATATTTTATAAGGGCAATGTTTACTTTTCAGCGAAGCCAGATGCTTTTATGATAATATAATTTTGCCAGACCATTGAATTGGATGTTTGCTGTATATGATCGGAAATTGTGTTTTCATAACTAGCTTTGTTCATCAAATATGATTTCATTTCGTCGCACCATACCATGTTGCCGAATGATTATTAAGCAGGATACCGCTGGTGCCTCCGAGAAATGGTACCATGTATAGTTGCCCCCCAAACTTGTGAATTACCTTTTAGTATCTTGAAACGTTAGGCAACATTTCCCGCCATCAGCTGGGCAGAGCACGGTGCATACTAACGGTGGGGCATTATATCGCGAGTAGTGGTCACATTAAGCCGCAGTTTTAATAATGCAACAATTTATCCCTACACCTCACGCATCGTGCTGCAGCATTCATGGCTGTAATGACATATTCATAACAGAAAACAGAGGAGCGTGGGATACTCACGTAATTATTGGTGGATATATCCTCAATGTCTCAGAAATCACTTGATTTGTGTACGGAAGGGTTGAAAGTGTTTCATAAGATAAACAGTCTCCCTGAAAATACATGCAACATGTGATTAGGTTTTTCGCGGGCAAACTTGAAGTGGAAAGAAGAAATTTCGGGAGCGTTGAAAGCGCTTAATATATGAACTTAAAGCTTTAAATGTGTTCTGAGACCCAGTACTGCATCCAATACGATACACATATAAGCGTATATTACGCAAGTACACTTACATGAGTATGTAAGTAGATTACCAATACTTTCTGTGGGTTCCACAAGCCAAAACAACTATAAAACAATCCCATCCTTAGTAGGTGACTACTCATTAGAGGGCTCTTAAGCATTTTGAACTGCGAAGACAAGAGAATGGTTTCTTTCTTCTTTTCACTACTAATAGTAAAGTCCATATTGCCTTTTCAACACTTATTCCTTCATAAAGCACGTGCACAATGTCACTACAAGCGCCCTCCCTACCAATATTTAGTGCTTGTCATTTACATGCTGTTCTTTACGTTTGCGCAGTCGAAAACCGTCAATACGAAGTCATGACAATCATGTTACGCAAGGAACAACGCGTGCGGAGACTACATGGCAAAGCACGGTAGGAGACGATTCACAGCTGATGATGATGGTGGGGATGATAAAGATGATTGCCTATATGTACGACTCACATGTACTTTTGGGAGATTCACAAATGATTGCCTCCGTATATGAATCAGTCGAGAGTTGGTGCAACAAATACAACCCCTGAGTTGCCATTGTGGTGCCATGAAGTGCAACGAAAAGGCGATAATAACACGCTCTTTTTTTTCTTTCCTAGGGGCCGTAGGTTCAATTTAATGTCTAACACCTCAGTTTCTACAATGTACGCCGAAGTGTAGGGACAGGGCTTTCAGAGCGTTTCACCTCCATAGGAATGTGGCTGCCGTGCATGGTCATCAATTAAAGCACCATTCGTAAGCTCTACCACAACGAGTAGTCAAAAAAACAGAAAATAACGAATTAAAACGTGCTATCCATCTGCGTCTGTGCACTTAGCGTGACTGATCTTGGTCGCCCTGACAAAAAAAAAATTGTCATAAAGAAACTGAAACGACAAAAAAATCCGATGTTAGAAATAACCTTTTACCATGCTTGACTAATCTTCTATTACAAGATATTAATTTGTTGCTACTTCTTGAAGACAACATATGCTGAGCAAGCACAAAATGTGCATGGGAGGATACATCTGATGCCATTTTTTTCTGTTACTTTGTAGTTTTCTGCAATTCTTCGCTAGTATTCTCCATCCGACAAGCTGGGAAATGAACTTGTTATTGTGAAAGATTACTTAAACAGCATCGCTACGATTACTGTATACCTATCATTACACTGGCGAAATTGGTGACTTCATGAAGAAAACAGAATGACATCAAACGGACCTGGGAAACTACAAGAACGCGTCAAACGTGTTAGCCGAGCGCGTCGACAATCGCCATCATTCATTCTATCGACTGAGATAACGCCACTTCAATAACCAAAAAACTGAATTCTACCAAAAGGCTAGTTTTGAAAGGCCCTTTTTTTTTCGATGACGAAGAACGCTATTGTCTGAACGTATAGAAAGCTACCCGGTAGCTAGACCCATCCATCGCATAACATTTTGGAATAAAAAAATTGACCCCATATCTCCGTGTTTAACTGCAAATGTCGGGGAAAGACGGTAGTCTTGCATGTGGAGAGAGTAAACTAAACGTTTATTTCATGTTCTGGGCGAGAAAATCGGTGAATAGTATTCTCGATGCGCTGCGTTAGAGAGTATTCATCTGTGCAGCGAAGCCGAACGAGCGCCTCTAGTGACGTTAGACACGAGCACCATCTGGCAGTTATCTTCGAAAACGAAAGAAAGCGTGTGCACCCACGGAGAAAGATGCGTGCTTGTCTCGGAGGCGATATAGGGTCGAACGCAAAGCGATGGGCCGGTGCTACCACCACGTCGTCTTAGCAAAGCGTTGGAAACACTTGCCACTATGACCATTGATTGATTGATTTGTGAGGTTTAACGTCCCAAAACCACCATTTCATTATGAGAGATGCCGTAGTGGAGGGCTCCTGAAATTTAGACCACCTGGGGTTCTTTAACGTGCACCCAAATCTGAGCACACGGGCCTACAGCATTTCCGCCTCCATCGGAAATGTAGCCGCCGCAGCCGGGATTCGAACCCGCGACCTGCGGGTCAGCAGCCGAGTACCTTAGCCACTAGACAACCGCGGCGAGGCACTATGACCATCACCTTGCACTGTCAGCGCAGAGTGATAAACGCTACGGTCCTCGAAATTACTTGTGTCAGCCTTCTCTAGTATAAAGGTGCACATAAAAAACATAGAAGTGTTGTTATGGTGCCTTAGATATGCGCAGCAATTGCTTTTATTTGACAATCGCACAAGTATGACGCTGAAACTTGATCAATATTGGTGGGCGCTGAGGATGGGGTTGGCCGTCTAAGGTATCGTTTGGTGCCGTTAGGCAAATCGTTACCGTAGACAAACAGACAAACGTACAGACAGACAGACAGACAGACAGACAGACAGACAGACAGACAGACAAACCAAAATTTTGGCGTCGATGGTTTCCAAGAACAAATGTTGTTTTTAAATGTTGCAGTTCTTGCCAGCTTATATATATATATATATATATATATATATATATATATATATATATATATATATATATATATATATATATATATATATATATATATATATATATGATCAAGAAATCTGAATGGGTTCCAATACGTCTCTCTATTTTCCCCATCTGATGATGATGATGACCTCATATGGATAGCGCCCACCTACAGAGAGGATTGGGCCAAAAGCCAGGCGGAAGGATGCTAAAGTAGTGAAACTAAAACCAATCTTAAAATTAGTGTAGGCATAAAAGTGAGAATAGGTGAAAATGATTACACAGTAAGCGCTCAAGTATGCTCTGTTTCTTGATTGAAATACTTACGAATTATTGAATAAGAATCTGAATAGTGAGAACATACTAACACGGCAATCTTTTTGTTGCTTTAATGTAGTCACACACAGTAGAGCATCCATTCCTGAGGCAGTAACTTTACGCAGTGCCACCAAGTGATAAAAATACTGTAACATATAATACTATTCCTAACTTCTGAATGATGCTTCTAAAACTCTTTTTTTCTGATAGGAATAACGCCGACGGAATAAAAAGTAATGTTCAATCGTTTTTGATTTTGTTGCAAAAATTCACAATGGGGACATCTTGAGCTCCCCCTTGTTTAAATAATAATTTAGTTGTGGAACTGCACAGCGCTATCTGGTATAAGTAACTTCGAACTGGGAAGATACACACCACTGTTTATTCTAGCATTGTATTGAATGTTTTATATCTTTATATTTATCAAATGATAATTTTCGTATTTTGCATGGCAAACAAGCATTTATGATTCTTCATGCTGTCGCGTAGGCCTTATCTGGTAAAACTGGGATGATTGGTGGACTCGAGAATCTTGCCGCTAAAGAACCCGCCATTTTCTACAATCATAATTCACGGTATCATGATGCTCATAGCAAATTAGCTTTTTGTACGTTTTTTGGTATTAAATCACGAAACGTATTCATCAGATCACCATCTATTGGTCAGTGATCTAATCTTCATACTCATGATACTTGCAGACCATGTGAACCTTCGTTGAACTCTTATGCATACCTATTCTTATGACGCATAGATCAAGTGTTAAAGGTGATTGATTTGCTTGGTTTACTTCGACGGAAAAATATTGTATTGTCGGTCGACTTCACCGTTTTTTACCCAAAACGGCTAAACTCCAACCACAACCGCAGCGCCCGCCACTGATATTGATCCGGTTTCGGCGTTCATACTTGTGCGTATTGTCAATTACAAAAAAACAGTGCCTGTTCCTGAGGCACAACTTCAACACGTTAATATCTGTGTCATGTTTATTTATAAAATAAAAGGCATACCTATGTAATTCTAAGGAACGCAGCGTTTATTACGCGGCGCTGACATTGTAACGCAATGCACCAAAAGGTGGGTATTCCTGCAATTTGCCACGACGAAACCATGGTGGCTCCTAACCGTTGCCTTCCATTCTACAAAATGTGGCCGTCGAGATTGCGTGCACCCGCTAATATTTCTAGGCACTATACGCCCACTGCGCACTCGCTAAATCGGAGGCCATCATTTAGTTTCCCAAGATTACTGACAGATGGCGTTATTGCTTCAAGCAGCGCCTCCAGAATCCCATTCACCGATCGTCTCGCGCGGAACATCAAATGAACGTTTTATTCGCTCCCTCCAGACGCACGACTATCGTCTTTTGCCAAGAGTTGCAGTGAAACGTGCCGATAGGAGGCCATTTCTCCTGCTTTTGTTCTCTCTACTTGGTTCCACAAACTGAAAGACTTTTTAATGTCGAAAAGGTAAGAATCACATGTGGTCGAAATTTCAGGAGCCCTCCACTAGGTGTCTCTCATAACCATATGGTGGTTCTCGGACGTTAAATCCCACATATCAATGAATGTTGAAAAGCCTCCTTGTGTTATGCTTTTATGTTTAGGTAGAGTGGTTGCTTAGGCGAGCTGTTTCATACTTAAAAACAAAACAGCACGAAAGTGGCTAAGGCTGTGCATTATCTTTTTTCTCTGTTGTTGCGTAATCTTTATTATTTGTACTCTGTTTTAATAAACACTATTCTGGGTGCAATTGAGCTATTTGTATTTATTCCTACTGGCGGATCGATTCCCCTTTAAGATTTGCCAGTATTCTAAGATAAATTAGTAAACACCATGCAAGACGCCTCTCCAGCAAGCCCAAGTAAGCTACATATTGTCACACATTTTGTCAGCATTCCGTAAACGCATGTGTGAAATTTCTATCAACGTCAGATGGTTTTTGTGTCTATCTCTACTGCACAAATGTTTTACGCTGAAGCTCAACCACAGTAAGCAAGGGTAAAATTGACATGTGAATCATGTTGCATCTTCAGTTCACTGTAAACTCTAACAGGCGGTACCACAGTAATGATAATGCAGCCGGATACTTACCTCCTTTTCGCAAGCGTGGATGACTTCTTGTCGCATCTTCTCCTGCACATCTTGGTGCTTCCCCATAAGATAAAACCAAAACGTAAATGCCAATCTTGTGGTGTCGTATCTGCAGACAAAAGACACAAGAACGTTTTCTGGTTGAAGAATACGCGTAGGTATAATACAACGTACCCTCCGAGAAAGACTGTCATGCAATTCGAAGACAGTTGGTTCAGCGTCTCCGAAGGCAGAGGGTCTGTGGTAAAAGCGAAAACAAAAATACTGTTACGGAACTGAACTCCACTTCACAAAATGGCGTATCGACATGACACTTCCTTGCCCAGATACTCGGATTTAGCACTACTCTTGTCCAAAGGCGGGACGAAGTGTTCAGGAGGGTTTATACGAAATATAACCTTGAGTTCAGCGGCACAAGACTTATAGGACAAATCATCAGTAAGGCATACCTGGTTCATGAGCGACTTTAGTTGTTTCTTGTTAAATGGAAGGGGGTATTAAGACAAGGGGTGGTGGGGAGTGACTACTTGAAACAGTCCTCTACCCTCTCAGCCCGCTTCAGGACCATCTCCAGAATGTCGAGTCTCGAGCTGCGCAAGGCAGCCTCCAGCTGCTCCTCACTAGAAATTACGCATTTCAACACGAGAAAGAGGGAAGAGGAGGGTCCTTATGGCAGCGCCATAAGATGTGGTTTAAGTATGCGGGAAAATCTGTGGTGACCGCCGCTGACTCCCACTTTTCCTTTCCCTTACCTACTACACCGCATTCATTCATATCATACTTTCTCTTGTATTTTGCTTCACTTTGTAGAGATGTTCTTTCGAACAACAAAACACGTTTCATCTTACCTGTGTTGTCTACCGGTTCCCGGCAACAATTCTCGGGAGGGTTTTCTGTGTGCCCTACACCATCAAGCAGTATTTGAGCCATGTCAGGAAGTTGCACCTAGATTAAATACATGTTCATTACGAACATTGGTCAAATGCATAAATGTTGTATATTGAATCGTGGAAAATAACATCGCCATCTGAAAAATACACGTAGTGGTACGCATGCATATATATTTTGTGACCAGGATAAGCTGCTGAAATCAATGTTTTTATTCAACGCGGACCCCCCCCCCCCCTTCTTTATTATCCTACCAGGGCTCTTTGCTGATAAATGCCCCCACGAAGCTGCAATATCACGGGGGAAGGAAAACTCAGGATAGTCCCTATCGCATCCCAATGCATTGAGAAAAGTGTGGAGGAAGTGACGGCAAATTTACGGGGCAAACGAAACTGCAGAAGCCGCGTCTGGCCTCGCGTACTGCTCTCCGCACTGATTCACATCTGCGCAGAGTTGTGGTGCCGGCACAAGCTTACCGTGCACTTTGCGGTTAACATGCAGTGAAATGTGGCAAGCACGTGTTTTCCATGCTGTTCGTCTGTGGCAGGCCTCGGCGATGCGTGCTGAAATTCTTCGAGGAGTACTTTTGCGCTACAGTACAGAAAGTTCAAGCACGTGCTGTAACCCTAAACATTCCGCCCCGGCATACTCGTATTCGAACTCACCTGGCAGTGACTTACGCGCTCTTCTGGGCATCGGACATTTTTTCCCTTTCTCGCACACCAATTTCCCTACCTTCCGGCTGACTGACCGGGAGAGCCCTAGTAGCTATTCGGCTCAACTCCAAGCTATAGTATTTAGCGAAACCTTATGTCGAAAAGAGGACACCGCTGTATTGAACATGATTGTTTACCTAAAGCTTGCGAGTCAAATACGCACACAACTACTAGCACGCGGCGTCAGCATACCGCACAATAAGTGCACCACATAATTCGACAACATCAAAAGTTTATTGCCCTTTCTTATGAAGGACCCAACCTCTAATCTGAGCTATAGATCTCCCTGAAGGAAACGCTAAAGGGATGCAAAGCAGCAGCGTTCCCTACGGGTGGTGTCACGGTTTCAACGGCACTAACGTGGATGCTGTGGTGAGTTTTGGAAGAATTGTTTGAAGTGTGGTGGTTTGGGCTAGTTGGTATGGCATGACAATAGTTATAGCGCGAGAACAAAACGACAAATTCTCTCTTTCTTGTACCTTTGTCATCATTCTGTTCTCGTGCTTTAACTATCGTCACTGGTTTTAAGCGTTGACTGGCGTGCGTCCTGTACAGACATGTTTCACAGACAGTCCTGTACAACAGTCCTGTACAGACACGTACAGACATATTTCAACGCGTAAATTTGCCGCCCGTTAGGTTTATTGCGCGTGAACGAACGAGTCGGTGGTGTAGCGAGCGGCGGTCGTGGCAGGTGTTCTGGGCGAACGGACGAGGCGGCAGCTACGAACGCCGCAGCAAGCGCGTGGCAGGCGAGGGAGAGAGTGACGTCCGCGCACACTGCAACACGAGCGTGACGTGAAAGCGCAGCTGCGGCATGACCTACTTGGCACCGCTGGAACACCTGATGCGAGTAGAATGCGTTGCGGTGCGTTTGTACGGATGCACGGACGTATGGTGTTACACGCGTGAGTCAAAAGCTGCTTCTTATATAAAAAAGGTGCACGTGCCCCCGGTAAGTGAATCATGACAAGAAGACAAACCTATGGATATCGTAAGGGTTGGTAACCGCATGTTATTCGAGAACTTGATGTCAATTCAGTCATGTAAATTTACATAGCGACGTAAAGAGCTGACAAAGCTAGGTCCTATAGTTCATTATGCCTACGTTTAAGTTGCTGACTCGAATAAACGGTTTGTGCCTGTAGGTGTCACAGAGGACATTGCAGGTCGAAGACAAATCTATAGATGATAAGATGCAGAAGGTGTACTGTGACGTTATCGACTGGTTATTATTAAGAGTTTGTGCTGTTCATGATGTGATAGAAGAGTTTGATCTGACACTTGCTTAGATTGTAAGCGCCCAAATGTAGGAGTTTGTTTGGTGTTGTGGTACTTTTGTTTTGTTCTTGTTGACATTTCATACGGTGCTGCACCGCACCGTGACGGACACCAGACGGACAAGCCTGGATCCTTGAGTTATTCATTACTAAAACAAAACGCCAGCCCACACACACGTTCACGCTCGCATGCGCCGTGCTTGCATATGTGCTAGGAGAAATTGACCGACAAGCCGATGAGCTCGTACGGTGCATACTCGAGCACAAATGCAACGTCCCAATTGAATTTCGTCCTCTAGGTGGCTTTTGAACAATTTAAATGAAATTGCAGAACTTTCATTGAATTCAGGAACAAACGCGTAAAGCTGAGCCTCTGTCTCACTTAAGAAAACCAAAAATTAGCATCAAAACGATGTAATAGATGATAAAGCGTCGTAAAACAATGGTAACATCTAACCACACGTTCCCGGTATATATTCATGGTAGCAAACAGAGCGATGAAGCTGACGGACACACTAGAAAAAAAAAAGAGTCCCCATCTTCACGAAGGAAATCATGAGGAAATGCGAATGCATTGCGTAGCATCCGTAGCTACATTTCGCACGTGAAAACCCAGCGTTATCAAAATATTGTTGTTTTTTTCACAGCTTGCAGCCAATAGCGCCGTTAGCCACACGTGGTGTTCTTTTTTTTTTTTTTTTTGTCGCGAAAAACGGGGTATGCGTTTCCAGCTCTAGTAGCTAGCGTGCACGGTTATAAAATACTATGAATAGGCAATATGCGAAATCAACAGCACCATCTAGTGAACGCAGCAGGTACTATATCCACCATTTTGATGCTGGCGAGGCTTGACCACTACGCGCGGGTGACCCCCATGCGAACGTACGCGTTTCAACGCTTTGACTGGTCGCAGTCAGATTTTTTGCTGGCGAAATGTCAGTACACTGCTGTGTGCCGCTGTGCAAGCAGGGCGGAGTGACAGACCACGATGGGAGCAAGGTATGTGGCATGAATTACGATTTCCTAGCGATCGTTTAAACGCAAAACAGGGTATGGCATGCACAAGCTTTATGGGCACAGTCTGGGATGCATGTATCCCCGCGGTGCACGGGCTGCACGAGAGCAATGCAGGACTAACCATTGTTCTGTGTTACGCGGACAGGCCGTGTTTTTGTGAGTTTGTCAGCTTTGCGGCTAGGTGTTTTCACTACGTCGGGCCTCTACACGACAGTGATGCTCTTCAATTTACCGTCTCGAATTCGCTGAAAAGCTGTGTGGCATTCAAATATTCTCATGACTTCGGGGAAGCCTCGGACTACCCGCGGACTATCCGCGGTAAGTCTGAGATGGTAAATCAAAGAGCCCCGGTGATTCCCTGCAGTCGAATAGAGAGTCCGCCACAGCTGGTGGGGTAACTAGTGTGACAGAACCGAACTGTTAGGACAGGCTTTTTAGTGACGACATTACATCATGTAGGTAGACGACGTAGAAATGTTATTTTTGAAGGTGATTGCGCATAGAGGCGTGCAGAGCTTCCGCTATTCCGCGTAACATGCCGTACACGCATCTTAGAAAGGCAGCTCGGTTGTTTGCCCGCGTTCAAGCTCCATTGTGTCCGCAAGTACGGTCACCGCGCAGCAATAAAACAGTCATTCGGAAGATAAGGGCTATGCCCACTTTCGAATAGAAAAGTATCTGCTCAGGCACTTAACTTCAATTCCCCCAACGTGCGCGGACGCCACTTTTTCATTGGGGCCTCTTTCACTAATTTTCCTTTACCAATGAAATAAAATCGAAAAAAGCGGGGCGCACTGCCGTAGGTTTTGAAAACTGGCACCATAAGTATCGCCAGAGCTTGACTGAATGACGTGCTGCATGAGTTCAAAGCGCAGCAGTCCTATTTATTCGTAAGACGGGATTCATTCTCTGAATTTTAGTCTCTTCGGCTCAGTTGCGTTGCAGCTGTTTTTTAATGTTGCAACTCTCCTCACTTGAAAAATGTTTCATGTTGCATTATAAAACATACAGCTGTGGAGACAGCGTTAACTTAGTTGTATGGAATTCAGCATTTCGGCTGTCTTACGCTCGCAGCTCCTAGAAACCTTTGAAGCTACTTAGATATAAAAAATAACTGATTTAATTTCCCCCGAATGTCCACAAGTGACTAATGCCACTTAACGCTTGCTGTGAAGGACCATATCTAGGAAAGGCTGCTAGTAAACGGGAGTGTGCACAGAAAAAACTGAGAGGAAGGGGGTCACATTACAAGTGCATCATTACTCCTTCAATGCACATATAAGTGTGAGCTCTATTCGCTGTGAGATGAATTTGTGATAGTGCGTGTGTTTGTAAACAACAATCGTTTAATCAGCTAAGAAAAACCTAGCTCATGACGTCGCACTGAATGTTTGTTTGCTTATATCTTGTAGGTATCCTTCCACCGCTTTCTGAAAGATGCAGTAACATACAAGTGTCGAGATGTGGCAAGATTCCTGAACAGTTTGTCCACATCACATGTTCGGGCACTGGGAAACGTCTTGCTGTGGCCATCGCAGTAGCTCAGCGCAGTGAAGCAAGTGTTCAGGAGTCGTACGGCCGTACTAGCGAACGCGTTGCCGTCGACCGCTCGCCCACATTAAAATGACGGCGGGGTCAAAATGCACAGTGTTGCCAGAGCACAAAGCAATTTCGCATATGGTCCATTGAACAAAACAAACACTGTTCTCGGCTCTATGGTTGCCTTGCACAGCGGCGTCTCGAGCACACATTCCCGGATGTGCTTGAGAGACGCCCAGCCAGCGAATGGTCGAGAGTGAGGCGCGAGCGGACGGATACGTGGGGCACAGGGAGGAGAGACAACGCCGACTAAATTTCAAGACCGAAAGGCTGCCGCAGTGACGTCAGAGGGTGGGGGCCCAGTTACGCCGCGAACGCGGCGGAAAGCCTGTGTTTCGTTCTCGTTTTAGGAGAACCAACGCTCCCGCTCTCGCAGCTGCTGCGGATAGATTGGGCCAAATAAAAGATGTGGAAAAAAAAGTCTTACCGAGCATGCTCAGTTGGGCAACTGGGCCCCCAACCTCTGGCGTCACTGCGGCAGCCTTTCGGCCTTGAAATTTAGTCGGCGTTGGGAGAGAGCGCTAACGGTGAGAGAAGGAGCGTCGAAGCACTGCACCTGTCCATGTACCTGACGGCCATAATGCCAGTGCCTTATCGACACATATACTACACCGATGCTGGCAGCACAAACGCTACAAAGCATTTCAAACGCACTGCTGAGGCGGTGGCAAGTCACGTTCAAGGAGGTGGGGGCTTCGGTTGCTAGGGGCGAAGATAAGCACCCGCAGCTGCCGACGCCGAAGCATGACATGGCGGGAGCTCCGGTTGCTAGGGACTCACGTGCCCGCAGCTGTTGCTATGGGAGAGGGGAGTGCACAGATCTCGATGGACGCCTCACCTAGCCCTACTAAGAACTGCATTGGCATTTAAAAGATGCATCAAAAACATTCTCTTCTTCAATTCATGGCTGATCTCTCAAGGTGGGTTGAGCCACTCTTCTAGGAGTGAATCAACCAAGCAATCTTGTCTATTCTTACTCTGTGTCTGCCCGTTTGAGGGTATGTTCGGTACCATAAATGCGCACCCTTGGCCCAGCTATCCACACTTTCATGATAAAGATCAGGTCGCCACTTCTCTGCTCTTCCCACGGTATGACTTCGAATGACGTCAAACGGCACTTCGTTCTCCGCGCTTGTGTTTCATGTTTTCATATATAAAAGCCGTCTAACAGTCCATGCAGTTCGCTTTAAATCTACCGTGAAATCAGAAAAACTGTGAGAATAGATTGCTGGACAAAAAACAGAAAGTTAGTCTTGCTGAACATGCAAGCGGAACCAATCATGGTCTTTCTCAGCGATCACACAGTGATTATGACTGCCATTACTTTAAAATAACTACAAAAGATATCCCCTTTTATTTAGCTATTTTAGGTTAAATTTAAGAGTGGTTCCTTTATTCCACAAAATTTATTTAGGGAACATGCTCTGCAGCGTGCAGATTCTCAGTGTTTCAAATGGGGAATATAATGGCATTACTAACCTGTGGATTCTTTCGCCGGTATTGAATGATGTCAGTCGCCACCTTGGTGAGGCCAACAAAAGGATTCGTGTACAATGCTGCAAATAATCTCGCTGGTATTTTCAAAAGCCAAGGCCAGTGGTAAAGATTCTCTGGAAGCGCACCACAGAAAGGGTTTATTCACAAGTTAATAGTCCTTCCAATTTATTTTATTCATACAGTACAGACACAAAAGGTCACCTCCATCGCAAAAGTCAGCTGGACACAGGAGACAGCGAGCGAAATTCATGGTCATCATGTGCTTTTGCACACGTCGCCAGTCGTTTCGCAATATTGCTGGATATCTCCAAGTGCCTAGGTCTTCCTAAGGCGCACTGGTGGACTGCTACGTCAACGCCAAGTTCGTTTCCTTATTGTCGCAGCTGCATTCTTCTTTAGCCCTTCTTGCTATTTTGATTGAGCACCATAGTAAGCACGAAATAGTGGGCACGAAGTCAAGCGTTGTAAATCGTTACTTGAATGTTTCTTGTGTTACAGAGAAGGGCCTCGGTATTTACGCCTTATTTGTCCTCCACTCGCACTGTTAGTCCCGAGGCATGATGGTGACTTGCAGAACGAGCAGTACGAAACATGCGTTTAAGCTTCGCAAAATATTTCGTTCATCTATGTGATCAGATTGGTTCATGAAGAGTGACACAAATCCATAAAGCAGTCTGCTATGTGAGGCTTTACAGAACAGGTGCCCTGTATGAATTATAAATTAAACAACCGCTCAATAGTAGTGTGAAACAGAGAGCAGAGCCGAAGACAAAACAAAAGCAGGAGAATACAAACGTTTGTTCTCTTTTCTGCTTTGTTCTTTTCTCCCATGCACTGTTTTATTTATTAAACTAATATCCTGTCAAGTATTCAAGTCCGCCACTCTCTGAGCACCACTTTAGCGTAATCTTTTCGTTGTTGCTATATATTCCACAAAGTGGGCTACACGTACCTTTCTATAAACCGATTCAGCACTTCTTCCACTGTTCCCGGCAATGATAATTCCATGAATTAAAAACAGATAAACGGGAGGAACCATTACGGATTGATGGGCCGAGAGGAACACATGGCGTATTGTTTTAAGAATCAATTTTCGCATTGTGCAATAAAGGTTGAACATTGATGAATCATGCTAATTAAGAAACTGAGGAAATTGTTGAAATGTCGTGTCTAGTACATCTTAGGTGGTGTTCACTAATTGTTGTCGCAGGCTTGTAGTCTTGTCTATCCTAACGTTGGCCGGTGAAACGTGCAAAAAAAATGCAAATAGGCAAACAACATAATATAAAATCGACACAATTGTGACCTGAAGGTGGAAGCGTGTTTGCAGCTGTTATTATTTTTTTTGAAACCATCTCAGTCTTTAGGAAGGATGAAGTCATTGCCCTAAAGGTGGGTGTGTGCAGTGGCCTCATGGTAGCACCTGTTTTCAGCAACTTTTTTTTCGTGCGATCCTGAAGGACATTCACCATAAAAGAAGTCCTGCTAATCAACACTACACTTAAGCGAATCCCACATCTCAGAGGAAAGATGTCTATTTCTTCTCACTGTTCTCTTGTTTCTTTTTTTTTACTGCTTTGGGCCATCTGCGAAGCCAAAAGTGCCCCTTGAGCCCAAGGGCTTCGATCTGTCACCCGAGACACCACCATTATCATTGACGTAGGGTGGGATGGCACAGTGGTTAATCCGCTCTTCCTCCCACCTCGCCCAAAAGAAACTGGTGGACCTTTATTAAAATTTATTCCTTCATTCTTTGTGCCGCATACTTTTTACCTGTTTCTCTCCGCATGTCTAAAAGGGTGCATGAAAATGCGACATTTCTTTGCGAGCTGCAGGCACTATCAGCACCTATATATATATATATATATATATATATATAGTGTGAGATAAATATTGGCATAATCCCGTCGCGAACGTCGTCAATAATTTCTACCAGACCTATCAAGAATCAAACCCCAACCTGCTGCGTATTACTCGAGTATTCTACCACAGAGCGATGCCAGGTCTCGGAACTACATTTCCAATAGACCGTAATGTTCGTGAGGGGGAGGAAGAGCAATAAAAAACTTTATTCTATGAACAGCTGCGTAGGGAAGATAATGGAACGGATGATACTAGGCCGCCTGGAGTGGTATCTTGAATACTACAAGATTTATCCGAATTCCATGGCTGGTTTCCGATGCGACCGCTCTTCCTTTGACAATGTCGTTGATCTAGTTTCGTACGTTCAGCACGAGAGATGCTGTAAGCGACTATCTACAGCTTTGTTTCTAGATGTGAAAGCCACGTATGATAATCCTCGTATGAAGCCATTTTGGGTGCTTTTGCTGTGGTTGGCCTTGGTGGTCGAGTCTTTCGGTGGATTATGAGTTACCTGGCTGCAAGACCGTTCATTGTGCTAACAGAAGATGGCCCAACTACGCGACACTATACTTCCAAGGGAGTTCCTCAAGGCGGAGTTCTTAGCCCATTGCTATTCAATCTTGCACGAATTGGCCTTGCTGAATACTTGCCAAGTACCATTAAAATCTCAATATACGGAGACGACATCTGTGTCTGAACATCGGCAGTCACACTACCTCAGATACGTTCCCAGCTTCAAATAACAGCAACTATGATTGCCAACTACTTGTTAAAACAAGGTATCAGCATACACCAGAAAAATGCGTGCTTGTGGCCTTCACTCGCAAACCAATGACCCCTTATGTCATCTCAATCTGCGGACGACCAATTTCTTACGTCCGAACCCACCAGTTCCTGGGCATCATTATTGATAGGGACCTCTGTAGGAGTACGCATGTGGCCTATATGTGACCGCATGTGGCCTATATGTGACCGCTATTTCCCAATTGTTCAAGTTTCTGGCAGGAAAGACGTGGGGAATGTCTGTAGACGCAATGATGGAACTCTACAGAGTCCTGTTTCTCGGTTTCCTGAGATATAGCTTGCCCGTGCATAGCAATACCTGCAATACCTGCAAGACCAATGTTCGTGTTCTACAGGCAGTACAAGCCCAATCCCTGAGAGTGTGCCTCGGTCTGCCCAGATGTACGTCAACAGAGGCAACAATTGCAACCGTTTGTGACTATTCGATACAAACTCACATTGTTGTAGAAGTCCTGAGAACGCACATCAGGCACTTCGCACGTGCTCCCTATCATCACCTTGCACTTTTGCCTTCAGAGAGGCGCCAAGCATCGTTCGCTAAAATGATTGTGAAGTACAACGAGAAACTTCCCTCGGGCTTCACTCCTGCATCTAAACCATCGATACCCCCTTGGTGTCTTATTCGACCCACAGTGCACCTTAGTGTACCGGGGATTCGGAGGAAATCTGAGCTTTCATTTCCCGTGCTGAAACAGCTGTCTCTCCTTCTTTTACACGAGAAGTATTTAAACAGTGTACAAATATATACCTATGACTCTACGAGCCGCCAGTGTTCATCAGGTGCAGTAGTTATCCCAGCAAGAGGTGTTACCATCAGCTTTAGGGCTGACCATTCCACGGCATCTACAGCAGCGTAAGTAGTTGCTTTGCGCGCTGCACTTTGTGTGGTCAATCGGGAACCACCACAACAATGGCCGATTTTCAGTGACTCAAAGGCTGCCCTACAATCACTGCTCTCAGCACTGCGTCACGGGCCGTACAAACATCTTGTTTTCGAAATTCAATGCCTTGTCCACATTTCACACTAGAAAGGGCATCATGTGACGTTGCTGTGGCTGCCAAGTCACTGCGGCGTAATGTGAACGAACATGCCGATACTGCCGCACGGGCAGCTCTTGAAGGAACACGAGAAGAATCCATATCACTTTGGCGGACCGATGCAGCCAGTAATCTTCGACGACTTGCGCGTGAAGTCACGTTTTCACTATGGTTCCCACCAAGCAACGAGGCGAATCGTCAACTCCACCTGTCCTCTTTGATGGCTCTCCACATGCCCACTGGGGTCGACCGAAGAGAAGTCAGCCTTCTTCATCGCTTATGACAGGGAGCGGCATTTACAAAATCTTATTCCTTAGTCATAAGAATGGCCGACAACGCTCTCTGCGATGCCTGCCATTGCGAAGAGACGCTACACCGCATTTTGTGCGACGGTCCATTGTATGACATCCAGAGACAGTCACTGGCATTCGTTCTTGCGCGCATCGAGAACAGCCAAATGTCTGTGGACACTATTTTGTCCAGTGCCCGAGAGAAGACATTGCAACAGAAGGCGACAAAAGCTGTGTTGAAATTCCTACGTGCCACGTACTTGAACAAGCGGCTGTAACAATAATGTCACACACCGCAAAAGAGAAGACTGGACAATAACTGAGTGTGCGCGCATGTGCTGCCGAATGTGCTGTGTTTATCTCTCTTCTCTTTCTGCTCGCTATCTTTCATCTCCCTCACCCCCTCCCGTGCGCAGGGTAGCAAACCAGCTGCATATAGGCTGGTCAACCTCCCTGCCATTATTTTCCACCTACCTTTCTTCCTTTTCTTTATTCTATGAATCTGGTGGCCTCGGTGGTGCGGATTCCACGCCTAGGTGTCAGCCAGGAGCCCTTGGGCCCTGGTGGCGTCCTTGGCCCTTTGAATTGCCAAGAGGTATTCCTCTGGATCTGAGCTCAGAAGCACATTCTCCCACTGCTCATCATTATCGATTGTGCGACCCTGTCGGATCGCCTTTGGCCAGGCCTACAGGATGTGAGGTTATTCCGCCCTTTCCTTAGATAGTTTGCACCAGTAGGTGTATTGATCTGTTTAATTGTGGCCATAGGCCACTGGGTTCGGTTACGTGTTTGTTTGAAGGAGGTGCCTGGCCATTACTTACTGCTTGCTAAGGGTGTGGTGCGCGGAAGAATAGCGGGCTGTTTCCAATCAGTAATGGTCTGTGATTTCCTAGTAGGCAACGATGCGATCTGCTCTCCAGCCTAGTGGGGGCCTCTCGGTGGCACGGCTTGTAAATTCTCGAGCCACGGTGTGAGCCGCCCGTTTACAAGATCAGAGGAGTGTGCAGGCGCCAAAACAATTTGGACTATTCTATGGTCTCAAACGTTAACCAGTGTAAGGCCGCGTTCACACTGAGCATTCCGGCCGCCGAAAGTGCTGCGAATCCGGTTCGGCGGCGGCGAGATCCGCCGGAAGGGCCCTCTCCGCGCCGATCGCTCTCGGACCGATTTTTGCGGCGTCTGCCGCCGAATCGGTCACCGCGGACCAATAGGAGCGCTAGTCAAGGAATTTCGAAAAATGGCGGCCAAGCCCTACTCACTTGTTATGCCGCAGTGCACGTAACTGAATGTTGAAACCCACGGAAGTTTAACCTACTCTGTGCCTACTTCGCGTCCGTATTTCTTGGAAGAGGTGACCGAGCTTGCTGTTGGCGTGACAGAGCTTGTTGCGGTCTTGCAGAGCAAAACGAACCCACCAATGCCGCTGGCGTCGGTGGTTTTTCAGCTCTTCGTGCATAACAAAACAGCCACATGCCAGCAAAGTAAACAGTACTGTCTTTTCTTGCTTCTTGCGTACGAGAATCGTCGAAGTATACACCACCGGATATCGTAGTAGCGTTTGCGAGCCGCGACAACAACCGGGTGACAGCGCATCCATCCCGCGTTCGCCCCGTAGTAGATGGCATATTCGGCGGCGCGGGGCGCGTCCAGTGCGAACGACGCTGCGTTTCGGCGGCAGGGGAATTTCGGTCACTGTAGAAAGCGGATGTTTCAGTGTGAACTAGGCATTATTTGTGCGCCTGGCGAGATTGGCCCTCCAGAGAAATTTCTGACTGCGGCCTAGGAGTCCCTGATTACACTTTATCTTGCTTGGAAGCGATGACCAATGTGATAGCCGATTCTACCACAGCTTCCACACTGCTGGTTCGAATAGAGCTAGCTGCTAGCCTTTAGGGCACTGTTGCTGCCTGAACGTCAGCTGTGTTTACAGTGCTGGCTATTCAATTCTATATTCATTACATACGTACTGCTCTCATACAGTGGTCACGTCGGGTTAACGTCAATTGTAGTTAGGTGCTATGTAGTGGACTTGATATATGTAGCAGTGTCCATAGCTACCATGCTCGCGAGCATCAACACTTTACATCAGCTTACCGCATATAGAGTGGCCATTGGCATCGTTATGAAACTGTAACAACTCGATATAAAAAAACATCTGCGGCTGTTTTACATATGTCTCTGCGTCTATCTGTACATATCCTTAGTGCCACTTCGTAACATTTCCCTCAATAAAAACTTTACATCACAGTCGCCTTCCATCCGCATGATTCGCATAACACAGGTTGCCAAGGTACGTGCTATCTGTCGAATTTTTCCCTTTGTACATTTTAATAAAATATTCTTTGAGAGTGAGCACCTGTTTTGTGCATTCTCCGCTCTATCGCGTCCTCTGGAGGGTTGTAATGTTCATCAAAAAGTAATAACATCAAGTGCAAATATCATATCAGTATAGCTTTTTCAGTGGTCGCCGAATGACTTGTTTCACACGAACTTTTCATCCTGCCAGGCTAATCAAAAAAAAAACAGCAAAAGTTCTTTGTGCTGCAATGTATCGCTGATGATGATAGCTTTTCACTGCACTTTTGTTCTGATTATTGAAGTTTAACCCTGGCTAAGTACTATAAAACCCACGAACAAAAAAACTGCTCCACACGCTTGCCACATGAATGTAGAGGTGTGCCGAGATTAGTTCGTTCCGATTGACAAGGATTACAAGAAATGATAACTGCACAACGCCATAAACAAGGGTTATGTGCTCGCGCCGACGTTTCGACTAGTGAACATTTTCCTACAAAGCAGCAACTGAATTTCTTAGCGCTACTCTGCATATGCTTCGTACCCTTTCTTCCAATCTAAACAAAGAAAGAGAAAAGGGCAATAGTAGAAGTGGTGGCATGGTTGGCAGAGAGGCAACCATGGTGAATAGGCTGATTGAAAAGGGAAGACATAATCCGTCAATAAAAAGAAAAAGCGAAATTTGGTAGGAGGGTTGGTTAGACTTTCGCTGAATGGTGGTTTCGAAAGGAAGTACTGCATAAAAAGGATACGCTTCCAATTTTAGGAGGGCTTAACTCTCACGGGGTTTTGTAGTTTATGTACCACATCAGATAGATGTGATAGCCCCACTAAAAACCCTCATACCGACTGGGTGGAGTGTGTAGAATTTGGGAATGAGGTATCAAGACGTATATGTCCTGTCTGTCGGGGATTGAAATTTTGACTAATGCATGTAAAGTTTGACATCGATGAAGTTCTCAGCCGCTTCATTAAAATGCTGTGCTAGTGCTTCCGGTTATTGTTTTGTTGCTAAAGCGTCATGCCGGTTTAATTTACCTTAAAAAGCTGTGTAAAATAGCTTAATTCTGAGGCATCACTTGAGAGTCAAGCTTTACTTATAGAAATATCTAGCCTACAATTGTCAGGTGGTGCTTCCTCCTACTACCATATTTCGGCAAAACATTCCCCAGCCCTAACCCTCCCACTTTTTGCGTAGTCTTTCCATTCACAGAATAGCCTATTTAATTAACCCATACAATTTATACTGGTTGCGCATCACTCGCCCACATGCCGCTTTCGCAACTTCCCAGCCTTTGTTAAGATTGGAAGATAAAGAAAAAAGCATATATAATATTTTAACTACACTATATTGGCGTCGCCATCTTGGACTGAAAAGTCGATTTTTCTTCTTTCTGTTTAATGATACGTGAATCAATAAGGTCATGAAACTTGCATACACCCAATTTTGTGCGTGCGCGCCTACTGTAACACCGGTAATATGGTTGTTGAAAGGGCAAAACGCAAAGTTAAATAGCCCAGTATAATGGCACCGAGACCTTCCGTAAACCTTGGGGCTACTGTATATAACCATAGCCCTAAGGAATTTGTTCCAATCTGTAAAAAGACAAGTCCACTTCTCGAAACGTCACCTTAAGCACACAAACCCTGTTTTGGGCTTTTTCCCAGGGCAAGCGCCCTTCTTCCTTTTCCTGTGGTTGTAAGAAGGGAGTGTGACTTACGGCCTAGGTTATAAAGGAATCCGGAATTGAGATTTGGAAGGACATCCAGGGCTACCCTGAACATTGACATCTCGGGATTGCGCTGAACGTTCGTGTCCATGCCGAAAGCCGCCTTGCCGATCACGTCGAAGGTGAAACGCTCGCACAGGCTGTTGATATCCACCTCGACGCCGCTGTCGGCATGCTCCCCCAGGATATCTATGAACTGCTGCTCGGCGTGCAGCAGAGAAGGCATCACCTGTCGTGGTAGTAAACGTCCATCAGCATTTGTAATGGCAACACGAGCAGGCTGACAGCCCCACGTCTGCACTATTCCTTTCATCATCCATCCATCTTACACGAAGGCGCGTTATGTCATAAGACTGTCAAGTGTGCTCGTTTTGCCATCAGATCTGTGCCATACTTCATGAATACATTTTACTCGAGATCGTTTTTGAAAAATACTTCACTCTTCACAAAACTTCCCGCTTCTTGACGCGTTTGTGCTCCCATATTCCTGCCCACTTTTTCTTGCCTCTCTCCTATGAATAGGCTATAGATCGGCCCATTGGCTGAACCGCAGTACAATTTATCGGGGCCACGTTGGTATGTCAGCCAAGTGGGCCACTTGATCTGGCGAGCGGTGGCGATTTCGTCAAGGTTACGTAATATACTAAGCTTGCATGGCAAGCTTCTTGGTATCTCATGTAGTGTTTGCCCTGTCGCGGATGTGCTATACCTCGGATATTATTTAGTAGAAGAGGGGCACCTTTGATAAAAATTTCAAAGGTTAAATGACTGATACCGTATAACTCGTGCAAGAGCACCAGTTTTTTATTTCCTTCAATTTTATTGGGGTGCGGCCCCTCCAGGAAAGGGTGAAAGTTTAGTTCAGTGTTCGTTCCGCATATGAAAACACCTATTTAATCCTGCATTATAGACCTAAGCACGGAATATCTGGCGTCTCGCTGCAGACATTTTCGCTAGATGTCTTCGTCGGTACGGCTGCTCGAGTTATCCGCACATTCATATAACCAGTCGGCATCAGCGTCATGTACGGCATTAGAAATTCCAGAGACATCAAAACTCTTCACAAGTGCGCTGTACGTGACGACGCAGCAGTTTGGTCGCGTGCTTTTTTTTCTTCAAAATTTCCACTGCCAGGTTAGGGGCAATGACCGTAAAAGAGCGCCGCCTATAATCAGGTGCATATGGTATTCGCAAAATCACCTAGGCTAGCTTGCTCGCCCAAGACGAACGAAAAGATGGTTAATTAGAGCGAAAGCTCGTGGGAACCACGTGACCACATGTTGATAATGCCACGTGCGCCACGATAAAGCCATAGGCGGTCACATGAAAATTTCCACACCTCCCCAAAGGAAATCGTGAGGAAATACGAATGCATTTCTTGCGCCGAGAGAGGGCACCGTGGCCGCCAGACATTCGCCTTTCCCGACTTCTGCCATCGCCTTAATGCCTAGTTCACACTGAAACATCCGCTTTCTACCGCGACCGAAATTCCCCTGCCGCCGAAACACGGCGTCGTTCGCACTGGACGCGCCCCGCGCCGCCGATTATGCCATCTACTACGGGGCGAACGTGGGATGGATGCGCTGTCACCCGGTTGTTGTCGCGGCTCGCAAACGCTACTACGCTATCCAGTGGTGTATACTTCGACAATTCTCGTACGCAAGAAGCAAGAAAAGACAGTACTGCTTACTTTGCTGGCAAGTGGCTGTCTTGTAATGCACGAAGAGCAGAAAAACCACCGACGCCAGCGGCGTTGGTGGGTTCGTTTTGCTCTGCAAGACCGCAACAAGCTTGGTCACGCCAACAGCAAGCTCGGTCACCTCTTTCACGAAATACGGAGGCGAAGTAGGCACAGAGTAGGTTAAACTCCCGTTGGTTTCAACATTCAGTTACGTGCACTGCAGCATAACGAGTGAGTAGGGCTTGGCCGCCATTTTTCAAAATTCCTTGACTAGCGCTCCTATTGGTCCGCGGTGACCGATTCGGCGGCAGACGCCGCGAAAATCGGTCCGAGAGCGATCGGCGCGGAGAAGGCCCTTTCGGCGGATCTCGCCGCCGCCGAACCGGATTCGGAGCACTTTCGGCAGCCGGAATGCTCAGTGTGAACGCGGCCTAAGAGGGGCCCAGCCAGAGAACGGTCGAGAGGGGGGAGTGAGCAGATGGGAGAGTGGGGTGCCAGCGCTCTCGGCGCAACGTTGGCAATTCGCAACGACGTCTCGAGCTCACTTTTTTTTATGTTCTTAAGAGGCATCCAGCGAGAGAATGGTGGGTGGTGGTGGTAATGGTTAGAAGAGGAAAAGGGCACCTTATTTCTGCAGCCCGGTCAGGAGCACAGGAGAGTGTACGGGAGAGTGGGGCGCCGTGAGGAAAGAGTGAATGGCGAGAGAAGGAGCGGCAAAGCACTCCACCTATCATCTCCTACACTCACTCGCAACACATGCTCCGATTGCTAGGAGTGAGAATACGCGCGCGCACCCGCAGCTGTTGCTATGGGAGAGAGAGTGAGAGCGGAGAGATAACATCTGCCGGCATAAGAAAGGGTTCTTCCTCCATGCCTGCCGGCACGCGGCGGCTGCTGCGGACGCGCCGTAATGCGGACTGGCAAAACAGGTGATGGGCGTTGATGTGTCGGGGCTGCTCTTGGGGGCCGTGAGCGGTGTTTTTTATGAATCATGCGCTTGAACGTTTCACGTAATTCTTTCCTAAAATGCTCGGGTTTTCTGAGTTCTAAACCGGTGGCTCACGCCATAGAGTTTCCTACAACATTTATTAAAGGGCACTCTAGCGCTGTGATTGTTGAGTCATCATGGAAATGATGGGTATTAGTCTTTGACTTTGGGTATTATACTAGCCTAGTTTTTTTTATTTTCGGGCTCGGAGTGTCCGTTCCGGGCTACTCGTCTCTTGTGTTTCATCTTTTTTTTTGCGCTCTACTTTCTATTTTTAGTGTGACCGCACTTTTGGCTTTATTCATGGTACTTTTTTATTTTTGTTTCGAATTTTGGAACTGACCACTGGGAACTACGTGAGCCGATTTCAATTCCTGAGCCTAAAAAAAGAAATTGGCAGATCCAACGTATAGTAGGAATCGATGATACGCGAAGCACGAATGAGAACTGTTGATATGTCCCTTTATAATCGAGAACGTTATGAGATGGAGGTAAATGATGTCGTACATGACTTCCAAGTCATGATTATCATGTTTCGAAGTGTCGTTTACCTTCGTCATCTATTGACGTCAAGTGATACAATATTTAGTATATGCGGAGCAAGAGAAACATTCTCGAGCTCATTATGAGTGTGGTATATTGTCATGTTCTTACATGACACGCGTGTCAGGGTTATCATGTTTGCACCAGTCATATACTTCATCAGCCAATGACGTCACGTAACACCAAATTATGTGTATGTCGATCTAGCAAAATGGCAGTGAGCGCATCATGAAGGGCCCAATATACTCCAATGTACCGTTGACGCGCGCGAACGCTGGGCACAGCGACGCTCTATAGTCTATAGCGAGCACTCTATAGTCTGACGCCAGGTGCGACCAGCGTCCGTCGGCACGGGAGCAACTCAGCCGTTGTTACTAACACAGTGGAACTGCAGAGGTCTCAAGAACCACAAGAAGCGGGCTCATTTCCGCCTCTATCTTGAGACCTTTGAGTTCCTTGTTGCCGTGGTTGCCCTTCAGGAACCCGGCTCGGACGTCAAACTCACAAATTACACTACATTTCAACACAACCCGGAGACATGTATACTTGTTCACAAGCAATATACCGCCCAGGAAGTCACACTCCCCACAACACTGCCTTTCCCATACACAATGGTGTCGGTGCTGCCTATAAGGCGATCTGACCCACCTGTTCATATTTTAAACATTTACTGTCCCCCAAAGCTTAAGAACGTCGCGTTCAGCGAAACTTTCACACAAGCTATGCAGGTGGCAGGACGGGACCCCCTCCTGATCGTCGGCGACTTCAATGCCCCAAGCAGGTTATGGGGTTACCCACGAGAAGACACGCGTGGAAGGAAGCTTGCGGAACTTCTTTCTACACTTGGACTCACCCTCCACACTGATCCCGCCAGCCCAACACGTGTAGGCAACTCTGTTCAACGAGATACTTGCCCGGACCTCACAATTACACGCAACATACGCCATGCCGACTGGCTGAACACACAGGACACTCTCGGTAGTGATCATTGTGTATTAAACACAACTGTGTACATGCGTCCCTTAAAACGCCCACTTACACAAGCTCGTATCCCAGACTGGACAACTTTCCGCACCACTCTACCTATTGTAGACCCTCTCCAGTCGGGATACGACACCTGGTCTAAATCACTGACGTCTACCCTGAAACAACACGAACAGCTGATACAGCTCACGGAAACTCAAACAGACGTGGACAACCACCTCCTCCATCTTTGGCAGGCCCGCCGCAGCCTCACCAAACGATGGAAAAAACAGAAACATAACAGACGCCTCAAGAAACGCATCCTAGAACTCACGGAGCAAGCTGCGGAATATGCTGTTCAGCTAGCCGACACTAACTGGGTGGACAGGTGCAACACGGCTGCACGCCAGATGTCTGGTCGCAACACGTGGCGCCTGTTTCGCGCTCTCATCGATCCAACACAAACACGCACGGAAACTCAACGTCACTTACATAAGGTCGTGCACAACTTTACAGGAACGACAACACAGCTGGCAAACACGCTCAGGGACCGATACCTGTGCACCACCAAGGACCCCCGGACGGCCGCATACTCCTACGCAGGCAAAAAGAACACGCAGTTGGACACCCCGTTCCAGCTCCACGACCTCCAGGCGGCCTTACGCAAGATGAAGCGTGGCACTGCACCGGGGCGTGACCAGGTTACGGTCAAACTGTTGGCCAATCTTCCCGACGCAGCCTACGCCACGCTCCTCAAATACATCAATGGCATTTGGGACGGAGAAACTCCTCTCCCTCTTGAATGGAAATCAGCTCTCGTGACCTTCATCCCGAAGGCAGGTAAACCTATTGACGTGGAGAACCTTCGCCCCATCTCCCTCACGTCTTGTGTCGGCAAGCTGATGGAAACGATGGTGCGCGACAGACTCTCCGAGTTTCTAGAAACACAGCACACTTTTGCGGACACCATGTTTGGATTCCGCCCTCAGAAGTCAGCCCAGGATATACATCTACAGCTCCACCATGACATATTAGATCCTGTTGAATGCCCCCACAATGACAAGGTAGTCCTGGCCTTGGATCTTAAAGGAGCATTCGACAACGTGAAGCATGAGGTAATCCTTGACCACCTCAGTCAGACCAACTGTGGTTATAAAACATTCAATTATGTTAGACAGTTTCTTACAGACCGTCGAGCCTACATACGCATACAAGATGAGGAACATGGGCCTTACGTCATCGGCTCGAGGGGAACTCCTCAAGGCGCGGTCCTCTCTCCCCTCCTATTTAATATAGCCATGCTTCATCTTCCCCCCAAATTGGCTTCTTTACCAGGGATACATCACGCTCTTTACGCGGATGATATCACGATCTGGGCCACGCAAGGTAACCTGGGTCACATGGAGTCATGCCTGCAAGCAGCAGCGACTGTAGTCGACGACTACGCAACCTACTGCGGACTCCTGTGTGCCCCGGCTAAGTCAGAATTTGTGCACGTACGTCCCTCCCCTCAGGACACAACTCAGCTCCATATCAGTCTTCCCTCGGGACCGATCCGTGAGGCCAAGGAGATCCGCGTCCTTGGCCTCTTCATACACCACCAACGCAAGGCCGACACCACAATAGCCAAACTTCGCACGGTGGGAGACCAGGTGGGCCGTATGGTCCGCCGGGTCTCCAACAAGCGGGGCGGATTACGAAGCAGGGATGCAATGCGGCTTGCCCATGCTTTCGTAACGAGTAGAATACTCTACTCGACTCCCTACTTGCACCTACGCAAACACGAGGATGATCAACTCGAGGTCATCCACCGTAAAGTTATCAAGCGGGCTCTCGACCTCCCTATCACCACTTCCAACCAGAGACTTCTGGCCCTAGGCGTGGTGAATACCTACCGGGAACTTCGAGAAGCCCACCTCGTTAACCAATACACGCGCCTTGCACAGACCCATTCCGGTCGCCGCCTCTTGGACCGAATACACATCAAACACGATTACTATATTGAGCAAAGGGTGAGAGTGCCAGAACCTTGGAGACGCGCCCTCCGGGTCCGACCCCTTCCCCGCAACATGTCCAAAGAAAACCACAGTGGTCGCCGCCAGGCGCGCGCGGAAGCGTTGCAGCGACACTTTGGTCAAGAGGAACACGTGTGCTACGTGGACGTTGCCGGCCCGCACCATGGGGGGTGGTATACTGCCGCAGTCATACACAACGCAAACACCGTAAACGGGCTCACTTTCAAAGCCTACAGCGCAACACACGCGGAGGAGGTTGCCATCGCTCTGGCTCTCACCTATCCCTCTTCTAAACATATCATCACCGACTCACGAGGGGCCTGTCGGAACTATCAGCTAGGGTGGGCTTCACCGCTTGCTCAGCGCATACTGGAACCTAGCTGCCGATACGTTAATCCAACTCCGCGAAATCTGGTTTGGGCACCCGGTCACCAAGGACTCAGGGGTAACGAACAGGCCGATCAGGCCGCCCGCGCACTCTCTTCCCGGGCTATCTCCCTGTCTTTGGAAGCCTACTCGCAATCAGACAATTCGGCCCTTTCATTCAAAGATATTACCAATTACTACAAGGAGGAGCACCGGCGCTATCCAGACCCTTGTAAGGGACTGCATCGCGCTGACGAGCGCCTCCTTTTAAAACTGTTTACCAATACTGTACTGTGCCCGGCGGTGCTAAAACATTTCAATTCATCCTTTGATGGCACGTGCCAGTTCTGTGGTGAGGTGGCTGACACCTTTCACATCGTCTGGGCGTGCCAGTCTAATCCATCTATCCCCCCCAATCCCAATCCCACGAGAGAGGACTGGGAGGCGGCCCTGCTCGGCTGTCAAGACCTGAAGGCCCAAGAGGCTCTGGTTCAACGTGCGCGGGCGGCGTTGCTTGCCATTGGAGCCCCGGAATAGGGGTTCCACCTAGTGCTGTGAGGGTAGGAGGCCAATAAGGCCCCAACCCAATTACCTCTCTGTAACCATTTAATCGTTATTAAATGTTTTCACCACCACCACCACCACCGTCGGCACGGCCCGTCGGCAACCGGTGCGGAATGCGACATGCTGCATTTCGTGCCGATGTGTTACCCAGATAACACTGCGTCTCCCACTTTTCGTTACGGAGGGACGCTGGACGCGCTGAAACGCGCATGCGTCAAAGCAATGCAGCGAGGCGCGCGCCGGCGAGTATATGGCAGGCCCAGCGCCTGGCGTGCCAACACCGGCGTGACGCGACGAAATGAACGCCCGCGAGCTCGTGCACTCCTTGACGTCAAAATGTATTGGCGTCTTGACTTTGGCATTTAGTACTGTCCTCACATAACACGCATCTCATGATTATCATGTTTGTGCCAGTGACATACCTTAGTCATCTAATCGCGTCACGTAATACCAAAATTGGTATATGTGAAGCTAGCGAAACGGCCGCGAGCGCATCATTAATATGGCGCGTAGTCATTATGTTACATAACACGCGTGTCGTGATTATCCTGTTTGGATGTGTCATTTACTTATGTCCTTCGTTCGCGTTGCGTAATACCGAATTCGGTATAAGTGAAGCTAGCGAAGCGGCCGCCAGCGCATCATGAGCGTGGCATGTAGTCATGTTGTTACATGACCCGCATCTCATGATTATCATGTTTGCACCAGTCACATACCTTTGTCATTTATTCACGTACTGTAATACCAAATTCGGTATATGTGACGCTAGCGGAACGGTCGCGAACGCTTCACGAGCGTGTCATGTAGTCATGTTGTTACATGACAAGCATGGCATTATTTTCATGTTAGGGCCTGTCGCTTGTGTTCACCACACAATCATGCCATGATAGATAGATAGATAGATAGATAGATAGATAGATAGATAGATAGATAGATAGATAGATAGATAGATAGATAGATAGATAGATAGATAGATAGATAGATAGATAGATAGATAGATAGATAGATAGACAGATAGATAGATAGATAGATAGATAGATAGATAGATAGATAGATAGATAGATAGATAGATAGATAGATAGATAGATAGATAGATAGATAGATAGATAGATAGATAGATAGATAGATAGATAGATAGATAGATAGATAGATAGATAATTTCGTCTTGCGGCAAAGCGGCTCCGGGCTTCACGGCACCAAAAAGAACCGAGAGAACATAGATAAGAAAACTCTTTGTACTACCCATCATTTTTTTATTTCCGGTGGCAGCGGCTGCATTTTCGAAGCAGGAAAAAATGCTGTAGGCCCGTGTGCTCAGATTTGGGTGCACGTTGAAGAACCCCAGGTGGTGAAAATTTCTGTAGCTCTCAACTACGGCGTCTCTCTTAATCATGTGGTGGTTTTGGGCGTCACTAGCTGCGCTTTCGTATTGTTATTTATCAGTGGTCATTCCTTGTCATTTTCGAAATGATTGAAAGACCACTAGAAGCAAAATTGCAAAGGAAAAATACCACCCGATGGGAAGTTTTCCACTTTGTAGTTGCAGTACAACGAATTCTCTTGAGACACTAACTCCCCTCAGCCAGCGCCAACCGACCACGCCCTTCGCACTGGGGCATCAGAAGATATCCCTTTGTTAGTTGTGCTCCGTTCTAGTACCTCAAGGCTGGCCAAATTTAAACGTCAATGGAAGGGTGCTGTTGCCATTCGTTTTGTTAAAGTGCATATGTCGCTTCAAAAAAGGCAGTAGAACATGTGGCATTAAGAGGCAATCGATAGTGTGGCTAGGAAAATGGCTGTAAAAGGGGATGAAAATGCGAACATAAAATAACACGATAAACACCTTCGCTAGCGTTCCACCTTCACAAAGGGGAGGAACTGATGGTCATTTTTTAAGTGAACAACACTCGTGAATAGTTAGACCAATATAATGCACCTTGAATCGTGGTAAATGGTCGCACCTAATTTATCTTTCTAACACACGTATGAGGCCTGCTAACATTTACCTGGTTTCGTCTTTGAAGTTTAGCTATATTCATTTGACTAGACTGTCCATATGTCTTCTGAAAATGTTATGGAGAAAAGCATGCTCATTCCAATCACGTACCGCTTTCAGCTTTGAAGGGGTGAAGAAGCGCATCATGCAGGCTCTGGTTGACTTCCAGACGGCACCTTTGGACAAGACGACATACTTCTTGAACAATGGGTCCATTTCGTAGACGTGCATTGTGCGCTGTGAGAGAGGCTAAAAGTGTAAAAGCTCGAACCGGGCACACCTTCATTACGCGATCGGTGAAATAGTTTATTTCTCATTCTTTTCAATGAGCAGACAAACAATGTTTTCTGCGGTTCTTTTGCCACATTAATCGATCTTGTCTTGTCCTTTCCCGCCTACATCTCAGCTTGCGAGTTCTTTTTTTTCAATTTTACATTTGCACACGTTTTTCCGTATGTTGATAGCCCATGGCAATGACTGGATATTCAGAGATTCAGAACCACCAAATGTTGGTTGGTGTTATTGAAATGGCGTTCAGTCTAATATTTTCCCCACTAAAACACCACTGTGCATAGGCTGGTGGAGGCATTGGAAGTTTAATTTTTTAGTGATGACCATTACAGAGGATATTTTGTGAGGAAGATATTTATCAAAGGTAAAAATCCTCGCGGTGTAAATATTTAGGGTGTCTCAAGTTTTACACAGTAAAATTTTAAAAAGGTGGGACTGCCATTACGCGAAGGAAATTTGGTGTATATTGTTCCTAATAAACTTCAGCAGCCATTACTAACATTTTGATGAGGTTAGTCAGTCATTTATTGTTCATCATATATGTATATATATATATATATATATATATATATATATATATATATATATATATATATATATATATATATATATATATATATATATAAGGAAGAAAGAAATGTATACTTAAGGGCTCTTTTTTCCGTGTTATGACACAATATTATAGTTGAGATCTAACAGAAAATAATTTCAAGGAAAGCATTGGAGAAGTTATTAGACCGAATGGTGACGTAAATGTGAACAAAGAAAAGTGGGTGAAAGGATAACTTGCCGTGGGCGGGAACCGAGCCTGCAACCTTCGAATAACGAGTACGATGCTCTACCAACTGAGCTACCATGGCGGCCATCCCCTACCCACTTTATTGAGTATATATTGTGCGTGTGTTTGTATGTCTACGTGTATAGTATATATGCAAGCAAAATCGAGAAATTTCGGAAATGGGGGTTGAAGCCTCCTCCCCAAACATGGCGTATGCCAAGCATCGATTGAAGACTAACTGAGCTAACGTGTACAAAAGCTGGAAAACAAAGTGTTGCTCTCACCAACAACACGATGCGCACTTACACCACGACCCTGAAAGTTGCTCGAGTTCTTGATGAATATGTCGTGTATCATGTCCAGGTCTTTCACCACAACCATTGGCGTGTCCCCGATGAAGAACCTGCAAGAGATTTTGTGTTTTATCGTATACCCGTCATGAACGAATGCACTGAACAATGTAACGAGTGGTCTTGAGTGTCAACTCAAAAGAATTGGAGAGATGATGCAGGGGCAAAAAGTAAAATAAAGATAAACTGAAAAGTGAAGTATTGCACTCGCCCTTTATATTCCACTGGAAAACGAAGCTCATGTGCCATTACTGAGAAATATATTATAGAGAACTTGCAGATTTTTCTCTGAATAATGAGAATGCCCACTTATGAAGCAAAATTACTTGTCACTGGGCCCTGTAACAGGTGTCGCTAAATTTTCATCACTCTCTATGCAGAAATTGACATATGAACTTAAAACAAGCTTGTGCAATAACGTCACTTGCCATCAGAAAATAGCCTTTCACGAGATGCGCAGTATTGTAACAGACTGAAGACTAAGCAACATATTCTTACGCGTGTCCTTGTTTTTTTTTTTTTTGAAATATTCGAAGTTCGTCACCTAAAACAAGTTGCGATCAACAAAGACGCACCGCATTTATTAGAAGCCGCTCTCGGACGTTATGGTCGGTATTTTCTTCAATTAGGCTACACAACCGCTTCAATCAAATATCAGCTGTCCTATTCCGACCTTTGTGTGTTCCCCTGGGATCAGGCACAAATATATGTTGAGGTGGACATGCATAAGGTGCCGAGATGAGGAAGTTTCACCTGAGGAGGGAATTATCCATGACTGAAGTTCATGCTCGTGACTCTATTTGCATTGTGAATGTTTGTATTTTGCTGCACACACACACACACACTTGCGCAGTATAGAGCTTAATTTCTACCATTGTGTCAACCACATTCTCCATGGTCCAGATCAAATGGCATTGCTACTCAAGTTTTCACTAAATCAGTGACATGTTTTTATGTTTTCTCACGGGGTCCATGTAGAATCCAGATTGTGGTTTTTTAATTCTGTAAGCATATCACCAAAACTGACGGATTGTTAAAAGAAACTTTTGTGCAGAAAACACTCAATATATTTTATCTAACTCGTAGTCATGTTTATTTTTCTTTCAGGGTAACCTGTTTTACAAGGTTCTTTTTTATATAAACATGAAGGGGACTCTGCCATGCAATAATCCTCCAATTACTTGAATATACCTGGTTGCTAAACAATCTCGCTTTTATAAAAAGCTCAAAACAAATATAATACGTTTACTTTACCCGAAAACGTCTCCGTATTCCTTGAGCCATTGGTCCAGACGTTCAAGAACTGTCTGCAATAGAAAGATTGCAATACGTGCAGCTACATATTGTGTAAATGAGAGAGTCATGATTGCAAACGCCCCAAACCTAGAAGCATTTTCTTTTGAGGATTGTGGCTTGCTTACGTGCTCAAATCTCAATCAATGGGAACATTACACAGCTTAGGTTGAAAGGTATATTCACTTGTTTGGGTAAACTGGCTAAGTATGATACCATACTTAACGGTATTTACTACTGTGGCTCATTAAATACTTCAGGATATGCGACACTACAGTCTGTAGTACGCAATCCAAATTCATAGATACTAACTAGCCGTTCTTATAACACTGCAAATACAGGATATTTACATACATGTGCAGCCTAGTAGCTAGTGAACAGCAAAGTATTGTCCTTAAACACGCATACTTTCACTTTAAGCAATTCTCAAAATGTTTAAAGCCAATTAGGTGATAAAAATTATTTTTTACCGACTGACAGGTGTATATAAGTACTTCAGAATCACACAAACACTCTATACTTCCCCACTGAAGAAACAAAGAATGGATGTGTTGACTGTATTCGCGAAACCCAAAGCTGCAAAAGCATTTCAATAAACGTTTTACGCAGTGAAAAAAATAAGTATGTAGTTTTAGCGCTCTGTAGAAATTGTTGTTATCTATACAATCCTTGCTGCGAGGAAATAGTTGTGCGGTATCATGCGCTGTTCTCGCAACCACTACAAATTGGATGAAGTGATATGTTTTCGGCGAGTGGTAATATTTGGAGTGCTGGCAACTGCGTTAAGAAAGTACTGAAAAGTAGCTGGCCCTACTCCACATCTTTGACCACTGCCTATTGTTCAAATAAACACAGCAAGAAGTCCTCTAGAAAAAGTCAGTCAAGGATAAGTTTGAACATTTGCAATCTTCTTATTAATCTATTAAAAAAACGGAGTGACTCTAGATTTAGATTACGGAATTGATGTAAGTAGATATTGTCACGAACAAAACAAGACCCGCAGCCAGGAGTTCACTTGAACCAGAGCAACGAAGATGTTCTCTTTTTCTTCGCGGCCAAAAACGCGTATGAGCCACAGTGGCTCGTTTATCAATGGTGGCATTACCCCCTCTCCCAAGAAGCATCGTCTCGATGCTATACATGAAGGCAAAAAAACAAAAGAAAATTAGATGAAAATTAGCATGCGAGCAAAATGAATGGCGTAAGGCGGAATAACGTAATTGGTTGTGGGGACAAAAGTTAGAGAAATAAGAAAAATAGGAAAAATGTAAGGAAAGGACGAAACAAAAAGAAAGACGCGAAGTTACTAATAAAGTCAGTCACTCTCTGGCGATTCACAGCGCGAAAAGTATGGTTTGAGACGTGAAACGTGAATGACTTCAGTTTGCGGGGTGAAACGGGAACGTCTCGAATTGCCTTGTGGGAGAACCTCGTAAGTGACGTCACTGAGACGTCGCACAACCTTGTAAGGGCCGAAGTAGCGGCGAAGAAGCTTTTCGGAACGTCCACGTTGTCGGATAGGGGTCCACACCCAGACTTCATCACCTGGCTTAAAAATAACTTTACGGTGGCGAAGATTGTAGCGGCGCGCGTCTGCGGTTTGGTGACGTTGAATGCGGTGACGAGCAAGTTGACGGGCCTCTTCTGCGCACTGCGCGAATTTGGCGGCATCCGTGTGGTATATTCCTAAGTTGTCGGGCAGGAGCATGGCGTCGAGCATCATCGTGACGTCACGACCGTGGACTAAGCGAAAAGGCGTGAAACCGGTACTTTCTTGAACAGCAGTGTTATACGCAAAAGTTACGTAGGGAAGTATGGTGTCCCAGTTCTTGTGATCGATATCCACATACATTGACAGCATGTCTGCAATTGTCTTATTGAGTCGTTCAGTCAGCCCATTTGTTTGCGGGTGGTAAGCCGTTGTTTTACGATGTTCCGTGCCACTTAATCGCAAGACTTCCTGCAGCATCTCTGCGGTGAAAGCTGTCCCACGATCAGTTATGACGACAGCTGGAGCACCGTGACGTAAGACGATGCTGTTAACAAAAAATTGGGCGACATCTGCTGCGGTGGCTTTTGGAAGTGCCTTGGTTTCACAGTAGCGTGTTAAGTAGTCTGTAGCGACGACAATCCACCGGTTTCCAGACGAAGACGTGGGGAATGACCCCAGCAAGTCCATGCCAATCTGATGAAAGGGCGCCTTTGGTGGGCCAATTGGGTGCAGTAGTCCCGCTGGTCGTAAAGGTGGAATCTTACGTCGCTGACAGTCGCGACATGTGCGAACGTAGTGCTTCACAGTCTTCGCGAGACGTGGCCAGTAGTAGGAGCGTTGAATCCGTTGCAGCGTGCGCGTATAGCCGAGGTGTCCGGATGATGGCTCATCGTGACACGCACGTAAAATGTCACCACGAAGCGTAGTTGGCACAACAAGCAGATACGTAGCTTGTGTAGGATGAAAGTTCTTTTTATAAAGCACTCTATCACGGAAACAAAAGGAAGAAGGAAGATAGTGAGCGCGCAAAGCTTCGGGGAAGGTGGGAATTGCGTCCTTCCAGGTAGTCAATGAGCGGGATGAGCTCCGAGTCATGACGCTGTTGCTCCGCTAAGCTGGTCGCTGATACGGCAGAAAGAAAAGTGTCGTCGTCTTCAAGGTCAGTATTGGCATTTTCGACCGGTGCACGTGAGAGACAGTCGGCGTCGGTGTGTTTCCGCCCAGATTTGTGGACGATGGTGACATCGAAATCTTGTAGCCGAAGGCTCCATCGTGCTAGACGACCTGAGGGATCTTTGAGATTCGCGAGCCAACAAAGGGAATGGTGGTCGCTAACTACCCTGAATGGGCGGCCATACAAGTATGGGCGGAACTTTGTTATGGCCCAGACAACAGCGAGGCATTCCATTTCGGTTGCAGAATAGTTTTTTTCCGCTGGGGATAACGTTCTGCTCGCATAAGCGATCACGCGCTCTATACCATTTTGCCACTGAACTAATACCGCTCCTAGTCCAACGTTGCTGGCGTCAGTGTGTAATTCCGTGTCAGCGCTTTCGTCAAAATGACCTAGTACAGGCGGAGCCTGGAGGAGGTTTCGGAGGGTGTCGAACGCATGGCACTGATCGGGACCCCAAACAAACGAGACACCGTCTTTTGTAAGCTTGTTGAGGGGTTCAGCAATCTTCGAGAAGTTTTTGACAAAGCGCCTGTAATACGCACAGAGCCCCAGAAAACGGCGTAGGTCGCGCTTATTTGTGGGCACGGGAAAGGTGGCAACGGCGCGGGTTTTCTCGGGATCTGGGCGGATGCCAGCATGGCTCACAACGTGACCAAGGAACTTCAGTTCTTCATATCCAAAATGACATTTGTCGGGTTTGAGAGACAACCCCGCTGTTCTAATTGCCTGAAGAACTGCACAAAGGCGTTGGACGTGTTGTTCAAACGTGTCTGCAAAGACCACGACGTCATCAAGGTAAACAAAGCATGATTGCCATTTGAGCCCCGTGAGAACCGTATCCATCATTCTTTGAAAAGTAGCTGGCGCTGAGCATAGACCGAAAGGCAACACTTTAAACTCGTACAGACCGTCCGGAGTAATAAACGCAGTCTTTTCGCGGTCGCGCTCGTCCACTGCGATTTGCCAGTAGCCGCTACGCAAATCCATGGAGGAAAAATGTTTAGCGTTGCGTATGCGGTCCAACGAGTCATCTATCCGGGTAGAGGATAAACGTCCTTTTTGGTGACCTTGTTCAGTTTACGGTAATCAACGCAAAAACGCTACGTACCATCCTTCTTCTTTACTAGCACAACTGGCGAAGCCCAGGGACTGGTCAATGGCTGAATGACGTCGTCCTGAAGCATCTGCTGGACTTGGGCACGTATAGCATCTTGCTCTTTTTGCGACACCCTATAGGCATGTTGTCGGATGGGTCTCTCAGTAGGTTCCGTGATGATACGATGTTGAGCAAGTGGTGTCTGTTTAACCCTTGACGTAGTGGCAAAGCAGTCTTGAAATGAGCCGAGTATACGCAAAAGGCTTTCTCGTTGAGCCGAAGGTAGTCTCTCGTTTACGTCGAGAGTGCTCACGAAGGCCTCGTCAGGGTGGCCATTCGATGAAAATGAAGCTAACGTAGATGGACCATCGGCATCGGCAAGTTCTTCACAATATGCAATGGCAGTGTGTCTCGTTAGGTGGCGATATTCGTCGCTGAAGTTCGTGACCAGCAGGTGAGCATGCCTATTGCTAGGCTGAATGATTCCTCGGGCAACACAGATTTGTTGTGAAATAAGGAGAGACAAATTGGCCTCTGCAATTACCGCGTCAGACAAGTCCTGTCCCAATTCTACTTTGACAAAGAGGCTGCTTCGAGGTGGGAGAGTCAGAGAATCGTCGGTAACACGGAGTGCTCTTTTCCGGAATTGCATACTGTCAGTTGCAGCGCAAAAAAGATCCTCGAACGACACAAGTAATTCACGGAGGTCGATGACAGCGCCGTATTCACGAAGGAAGTCCATTCCTAGAATGACTGGCCGAGAGCACACGCGCAATACGAGGAAAGAGCCCGCAAATGTTGACGTACGTATTCGAATGCGTGCCGTGCACATACCAGTAGGCGTCACCAGATGGCCACCTGCCGTGCGCAACTGAGGTCCTTGCCAAGGCGTCATAACCTTCCTCAGTTCAGATGCCAGTGTTGCGCTCATTACGGAATAGTCGGCACCGGTATCGACGAGGGCGTTAACAGCATGATTGTCAACGAAGACGGCAATTTCGGCAGAAACAATCTTTTTGCTGTCGGAGAACACTGCAAAGCCGGAATCGCCCTCGTGTGGTCGTTGCGTCGAAGGAGGGTCTTTTACAGTTCGCCGGGCCGCGACTTCACCCCCAGAAGTCGCCGTTCCTAGTTTCCCCTGCGGGGACTTGGTGACCGGCTCCTGAAAGGAGCGGAAGACGATGAGGGCAAACTGGGTGACGTGGACCGGCGAGGCGATGGTGATCTCGACTGGTGATGCCGAATAGTCGAAGGAGTACGTTGGCCCGTGAGATAGGCTTCAATTTCGCGGGGGCGCTCACCGTAGCGCGGGCATCGAGCATCAGGGTGGAAGCCGCGGAGACCTAGTTGCCGGTATTGACAGTTCCGGTATACGTGACCCGCTTCGCCACAGTGATAGCAGAGCGGACGGTTATCCGAGGTACGCCACGTGCTTGCCTTGCTACCACTTTGTCTTGAGATGGACGGCGGATAGGTGGGTGGGCTCGAAAACCTTAAGCCGAGAGGTGGGCTTGAAGCAGTGTCGTGAAATGGCTGCATAGCCTGGTACCTTGGCCGCATAGCAGTATCTGTAGCCGGTGGCGCAGGGGATCGCAATGCCGCTGCGTATGTCAGGACTGGGGCCTCGGGAATCGGCGGTGCGATTGGGGCTAGGGGTGTGACGGCCTGCCGGACTTCTTGTCTGATTACATCCGCGAGGGCTGACACGGGTGGATGGGATCCCACTGCCTGCAGCTGTCGCAATTCGTCCCGAACGATACTTCGAATGAAGTCTGCGAGGGTCTGTCTCTCGCTGTCAGAGCCGATAGAGCATGTGGTGGCCGGGATCTGGCGTTCGTATTGTGACGACCGCTGCTGCAGCGTACGTTCCATCGTAGCTGCCTCACTGATGAACTGGGCGACTGTCGTCGGTGGATTGCGCACGAGCCCAGCGAAAAGCTGTTCTTTTACTCCGCGCATTAAATGGCGAACCTTCTTTTCCTCAGGCATGGCAGGGTCCGCGCGCTTGAAGAGTCGAAGCATGTCCTCGACAAACATGGATACACGTTCGTTCGGCCGTTGGTTTCTGCTGGATATGGCTTGTTCGGCCCTCTCCTTCCTTTCGGTGTTGCGATAGGCGTCACGGAGCTGTCGGCTGAACTCTTGCCATGTTGCAAAGGAGCCCTCGTGGTTCTCGTACCACGTCTTCGCAGAATCCTCCAAGTAGAAATAAACTCGGCGCAGCTTGCGAACATCGTCCCATTCGTTGATGCTGGCAACCAGTTCAAAGTGGTCTAGCCAGTCATCAACATCCTCGAAGATGTCTCCATGGAACGGCTTTGGTGTCTGTGGCACGTGGAGAACATGGGCGAGAAGCGAATCATGGCCATCGCTGGTTAGGACCGCCTGGCTTGTCATCGCAGTTGCCATCTTTCTGGGTGTCGATGCCAAGGGACCAAATTCAGGGGGTAACCCACGCAGGCGGCGGCTGATTCTTGCTCTGGGAGATGTAGCTGTCTCCACGATGGCCGACACAGCCGAAGTACACGTACCCAGCGTCTCCACCAGTAATGTCACGAACAAAACAAGACCCGCAGCCAGGAGTTCACTTGAACCAGAGCAACGTTTTGTTTTGTTTTGTTTCCCTGGGAGGTTGGCTCATACCCACTCAGGGGGATTGGCCAAGAAAGTGTAGTGCAGTTTTTCTGTAATCATTTTAACTATGTGTAAAGAATTGGTATTATAATAAGACTAATGTAAAAATAAAAATAACATAAAAAGAGCAAACGAAAAAAAAATCAAGTTGAGCAATTTTGAGATTTGAGGTGTTATGTTTACCACTTAGCTGCGTTTACTTCACTCTGCCCTTGGGAGTAATAAATAATTTTTTGTTTTTGTTTTTGGTTGAAGATCACAAAGGTATACGCTTGGTTGCCTGAATATAATCGCAAACGGCATTGAAAGCATCCCTGTGGCAATGTCCCAAAGCTGAGGCGCCAAAGCTTAGCGCCGTTTCCGCCGTCAATGTAAGGCCTATTTTCCGAAATGGCATAACTAGTAACCTTTTTCTAAGTATCTCGTAGCGGCGACAATACAAAAAATAATGATCTAGTGATTCCATTTCTCCGCAGAATGCGCAGAGGGGTGATGTTGTCTGACCAGCTCTGTGTAGATATTGGTTTAGGGGGGGGGGGGGGGGGGACACGACATCGAAATTTAGTGATTAAGACTTCGATCTTTCTGGACTGACTCCAGTGGGGTTGCCATGGAAACATGAGGTGGTTATAGTCTGTCCATGTAATTACTTTTTCTATCGTATCAGTGGAGATTGCTGATTTTCGATATCTTATAGCCGTGATATATTCTACATCTGGCAGTATGGACAAAACTGGCCCATCAAGTGCGGCTCGTGCTAAGGAATCGGCCAATTCATTTAATCTTAATCCACAGTGACCCGGAACCCATAGTAATCTCAGGAGTCTCAACTGCGGCGGTACTAATGTTTTGAATGTGCTTAGAATTCGAGAGTTCTCTGAAGCTGTCAGAGCTGCACAAACTGAAAGAGAATCCGTCATTATTACTGCATTGTTTTGATTTGATGGAAGTTTTCGAAGAGCTAAAATAATCGCCAAGAGCTCCGCTTCAAAAACTGGAGTAAAATCAGGCAGTCTCACTGAAAAGGACCAGTCAAGCAAATCAGAGGCAATGCCTACACCTGCCTTTTGATTATTTACGGAAGCATCTGTGGCTATTATATTTTTAGTTTTTGCATGCTCCAAGTAATCTAATAATATGCTATTTAAAAATTTGAGGGATTGTAATTTGGCGTTTTGCGGGAATATATCATCACACTCAATAATAACATGACAATTCGAGTCATTAGTCTCAATTACATTTCTAATGTTCACATTTATACTTTGTAGATTTTTTTGTACAAACATTATCTGAGGTGTGTGAAACCATGGCCAATGAGCAAGAAAGAAGGCGTCTGGGTTTGCAATAAAAGCATATTGAGATCTTCTTGCCGGTAAGCTATAAAATTTTAAAAATGCTTGTACGGTCAAAATTCGAAATCGACAAAGCAGTGTAGGCAGGCGCGCTTCCTGGTACAGTACGTTGATAGCCACAAATCTAGGGAGTCCCAGACACATTCGCAGTGCTTCTCGCTCCAAGACAACTAGAGGTTTCGTTTTATAAGCAGGGCCACCCGAGAATAATATGCAGCCGAATTCCATGATGGGGAGCATGTACATCTTGTACAACGTTATCAAGGTGTGCCTCCGTAACCCATATTTCCGGTTACTTAGCTTGTGTAGTAAGCCTGAAGCCCGCTGTGCTTTGGTAGTTATATACTCTATGTGTGGACTCCAGTTAAGTTTGTCATTATAAATGATTCCCAAATATTTTATAGAGTTTACTTGCTGGATGGGTTCCTGTTTATATAGAATTGAAATTGAAATTGGTTCTGCAAGCGGAAACGCCATGAGCGCGCTTTTGTTGACATTTAACGATAACGAAATCGACTGCAACCAAATTTCCTACATGTTAATATATCTTTGTAATTTAAGTTGTAATGAGTAAATACCACAGTCAGCAGCAAAGAGTGCGATGTCATCAGCATAAATGTAGATAGTAACTTCTTGATCTGTTGGAATTGTGCTCATTAAAGCATTAAATAATATTGGAGATAAGACTGCTCCTTGGGGAACTCCGCGCGTTTGTTTAAATCTAGATGAGCAACATCCATCCTTGACGCAGTAGAATTCTCTTGATTTTAAGAATTCTGCCACCCACTCATTAAAATATTGTGGGAAGTTCAATCTCTCTAGCGTATTTAACAATATGAAGTGCTCCACACTGTCATACGCCTTGGCTATGTCAAGCGTTACTAAAGCAGCGTATTGCCTTCTTTTACGCGCGAGCTGTATTCGGCTCTCTAAATCAGCATGGGCACACCAAATTGAGAAATCACTACGAAAGCCGATTTGGTTCGGTTTTATTACTAAATTGTCTGCCATCCAGATACTTACTCGGCTATGTAGGACCCTCTCTACTAGTTTGACCATGTTAGATGTTAAAGAGATTGGTCTGATATTATCAACTGTTAATCCTCCACCCGGCTTTTTTAGTATAGGAATCACCTTTGCTATCCTCCAATCCTGCAACGAAGATGTTCTCTTCTTCTTCGCGGCCAAAAACGCGTATGAGCCACAGTGGCTCATTTATCAATGGTGGCAATATAGAGAGAAACCTTTAAAAAGAAAAGGCATTTTTGTTGTGTAGAAAAAGTTTCGTAAATGTCGGCTTCAGGCCACGTAATTCGAAAAGGACGCTGGCCGATCGCCACAGCAGCAAAGTCTGTAGCCTCGCGAAAAATATTAACTGGTCCTTGAAACTGCTCTTACATGCTTTTTTGTTTTTTTTTTTCAAAGCCAGTTGCTGAGTTTAGTGTTGGGGCCCTGAGCGGCATTTGTTTGTGGCGTTTTATCTTATGTCTAAACGGTCCGTGTTCTACGCAAAAGCAGCGCTGTAGAAAGCATCACCTAAACGTTTGTATATATGAGAACTGCTCTAAAGAACTTGTTTACAGTATGAATGCATACATCACTATATGCAGTCGGATAGAACTTTAGAAGACCATGGTAGACCATTTTCGAAAGCGGATGCAGACGCGCGCCTTCCCTGCATTGGGCGCACACTCCAGACTGAGGTAATCAGCCGGACGGTCACTGGCCTCTCATTCAGAGGAGATAGCCCAGAGCATGAGAGGGTCTATTTCATCACACATGCGATCAGCTGCCGTGCTTCATTCATTTTGGCAAAGCCTGTCCAGATTTAGACTATGCGACTAAAATAATAACTGTGGTTTTAAGTACTAAAACCATGATGGGATTATGAGAGACACCCTAGAGGAGGGCTCCAGAAATTTCGATCATCTGGCGTTTTTCAACATGCACCGATGATGCACAGCACCCGGGTCTCTGCCATTGTGCCTCCATACAAATGCGACCACCGCGGTCGGCATCGCACACGCGAGACTATCCGAATATAGTGAACCGCGCAAAGCCCAGTGTTTGGGCCCACACTGGCTTGTGCACTTTAACATGAAATATGGGACGTTTGGCAGGCGCAGGGAGAAATGAGTACCTTTCGCACACGATATCAAATTATGCTGTATTTTTATGTATTTGTTTTTATTAACCGCTTCATCTTTACCAAGGACCGATGAATATAAAATGCACTCGTAACAGCGCATTAATAAAAGGTCCTTCTCAATATCCCCATTCTCTATGTCCATAGTGCACTGTTCGGAAACAACCGAGTACGAAATGCTGCCGCTTTCATGACACTGCTTCACTCATTAGCCACTTACAGGATTCCAGTAGTCGTCCGAATTGCCACTGATGAGGCTCCGAAGAGGCACCGTCGGTACTCCGGTGCCTTCAAAGGCATCAAAGCATTTGCGGCGTTGTCTGTGAAATCGAATATTGTAGTTCAGTAACCACACGTTATGCATTCCTTGAACACGCGTGCCTTTGTTTTATCGATTCAGGGAACAGCATAATGACCAATTGTCAACGAATGCAGCGTCATGCTCAAAAGAGAGGGAGAGAATTTATTTACAGAAAGGTACAGAGGTCGGCCTGAGCTATATTTTGCTCTGGCCTGCTACTCTACACTGGGGAAGGGTGACTGGGGAGTGAAAGAGTCATGAATGACGATGGGAAGGTAGAGAGATGATATGTTCTTATTAGGCTGGGTAACTCTACAGACGTGAATCAAGTCTATTGGCTTCTAAGAAAGCGATGACGGCTCGTATACCCACATATGTGCTGCTGGCGTCCGGCCAAGGACGTCATTCTCATAGTTTCTGAGAATATGTAAGCTATATATCGGGCAGATAGAGAACACACCGGTTTATATTTAGTGCATGATGAGCATTACGATTATTTTTTTCTGTCTTATGTTGATTGAATACGCTGACACTGTTGATACGGACACCGGGCTGAGGAGTGCTATTGTGTAGGAAAGCTGATGCGGCACCTGCGATGTTATACAGCAGGCGAAACCAGGCTACAAGAAAGTCAAGTTCTGAACTGCTTTTCATCCTGTTTATTTTCAAGATAATGGACGCATTTCTTCCAATTTTCATACAGCAAAGACTTATGTGCTGACAACAAACACAAGTGCCATGGGATTCAACTTCCCTCCAGACAATATGCTTTAAGTATGACAGCAATAAAGCTTCGAAATGTAAGCATTTGCAATTCAAGGACTTTTGTATCTCGGACGTTTATTGTCCATTTGTTGCATGGGAAAGAACTGTAAGTGTAAAGGATCGTTTATCTTTGCTGCACACACACAGTAATAATGAAAAATAACATGAAAGGTCACATGTTCAGTCCTTGCCAGCGGCAAGTTATATCTTCTCCAACAAGTTATATCTTGTGCACTTCTCTTTTAATAAAATACTAAGAACATTCATCATACCTTTTTCGGCAATATTACTCTTAGGTATCATTGTTATTCCAAGAAAAACGAGCCCTTAAGTTTACACTTTTTTTCTTCATTCATAGCAAGGGTATTTTCATGGCATATTTGATGCCTTGAGGTGTTATTGGAGGGTTCATTGACCAGCTGCCAGGTCTTAATAAGATCATGTGCTACGCGACACCAACCGGCAAAAAAAAGTATTCCACACTTGTCGTAAAGCCTACCGGCGGTGCTTAGCGATACCCCAACGTCGAAATAGTCATATATAACAAATAAAGTGGACGGTGTTATGGCCTCCATCGGAGCTCAGTTAGTAGATCATGTGACGCGTTCTTCTAAATTGTTAATATGAGTGATCGTCAGAACCAAGTCATATTGGCGTTCATTTTTAAATGTGGAGCAATTTTTGTGAACTTCGGCGACTTTGAGCCTATCTGTCTATCTAGCCGCTTAGGTTTGGGGGCTCTCGTGGTCAACCCATTAAATTGGCGTGAACCAAAATAAGCATGGGAGGGCAAGATGGTTTAACGAAAATGACACGCTGGTCAGGACATGAATATTGTCAAAATCCCGTCGCGTACGTTGTCAAACACTTCCCGCCAGACAGTGGCACATATCCACGGTCAGGTATGTGCCGCTGGTATGAGGGTATGTGCCACAGGTGTTTGACACGTGGTCTGCACAGGAACGACGAGAACACACATTGGCAGTTTTAACGCGTGTGCGTTAAGCACACCCGACATTGCTAGCGTCGACCCAACGAAGGCTCATAACAAGTGTCAGTTTTAAGAAAAACCTGACACATGCAGCGCTGACCCCCCAACGAATGCTAATAATAAATTTCAGTGTCCCAGCAGGAATCGAACACAAGTATTTTGAGTGGCAGTCAAGCATTCTGTCACAGAGCAACACCAGGTCTCGGACCTTTTTTTCAAAAAGACGCTAATGTTCGTGAAATTTCTAGAGCGGTTCACGCTCACCTTCCCTACGCATGCTTCGCATAACATCGATTCCGAATTACGTGGGATCTGCGTCATTTTTTTTTTCTTCGCCACATTTACGTTACAGTGATTACTACAACATCTCCTATAATTTTGTTGGCCTCATTGTCTGTGAGTTTTCATTAATGTTTTTTTACGTAGGCCGCAGGAATACGAAAATTCAACTGGAGGCATATTCGCTCAATATGGTCCAAAATATATGATCGAAACTAACTTCATCATAATAAACATTTATGACCTAGACCTCAGAAAATATACAAACATAACTTGTTCATAACACAAACTACATGCCCTATAAACATAACTACAACCAGAACACGATTTCATTGTCATCAAAATAACCCATGTAGTGGACACTATTGATACCAGTGGCTAACGATCCACAGCCTGTTCAGGCACACACCGAAATTCTAAAATACGGTACATGCAAAAAAAAGCAAAATAGGAGGAAAAGAACGGCAGGGAGGTTAACCAGCCTATAGAGACCCGGTTTGCTACCCTGCGCATGGGAGGGGGATGGGGGAGATGAAAGATAAAGAGGAGAGAGGGAAGAGATGATATGCCAGGTACGAATGAGAATGGGGTATGTCACTTTACAGTCAGCGCAACGTTGCGTGGTGGATATAAATGATGCCGTACATGACTTCCGCGTCGTGATTATGTTGTTTGGATGTGTCATTTACCTTGTCATATATTCACGTCACGTAATATCAAGTTTAGTATATGTGGAGCTGGCAAAACGCCCGCGAGCACGCTATCAGCATGGTATGTTCTCATATTTTCACATGACACGCGTGTTAGGATTATCATGTTTGCACCAGTCATACATTTCGTCATTCATTGACGTCACCTAACACCAAATTTGGTATATGTGGAGCTAGCGAAACGGTCGTGAGCACATCATGAAGGGCCAAATATACCCCAATGTAGCGTTGACTCGCAAACACGCTGGGCACAGCGACACTACGTTAGCAAAACTCGAGTGCTCTATAGTCTGACGCCAGGTGCGACCGGCGCGACCAGCGTCCGTCTGCACGGCCCGTCAGCAACCGGCGCGAAATGCGACATGCTGCATTTCGGGCCGAAGCGTTACCCAGACAACAGTGCGTCTCCCTCTTTTTGTGACGGAGGAACGGCGGATGCGCTGAAACGCGCAGGCTTCAAAGCAACACAGCGCGGCGCGCGACTGCGAGTATATGCAACACCACCTAGACTATTGACATAATCTAGGTGGTGTTGGTATATGGCAGGACTGGCGTCTGGCGTGGCAACGCCGGCGTGACGCGATGAAATGAACGCCGGCGAGCACGCGCACCGCGTCACGTCGAAATGTATTGGCGCCTTGACTGTGGCATGTAGTCATGTTCTTACATGACATGCATTTTATGATTACCTTGTTTTCACCAAACAGGTACCTTCAACATCCATTGACGTCACGTAATACAAAATTTGGCATATGTGAAGCTAGCGAAATAGCCGCGAGTGCACCATGAGTGTGGCATTAAGACATTGTTACATGACACGCATGTCGTGATTATTATGTTTTGATGTGTCATTTACCTATGTCGATCGTCCGTTCGCGTTGCGTATTAACGAGTTTTGTACATGTGAAGCTAGCGAAACGGCCGCGAGCGCATCATGGGCGTAGCATGTAGTCATGTTGTTACATGCACGCATCTCATGTTTATCGTCTTTGCACCGGTGTCATACCATCGTCTTTCATTCACGTCCCGTAATACCAAATTTGATATAGGTAAAGCAAGCGAAACGGCCTCGAGCGCATCATGAGCGTGGCATATAGTCATGTTGTTACATGACACGCATGTCATGATTTTCATGGTAGGGTCTGTCGCTTGTGTTCGCCATGCAATCATGTCCTATGCTACCTGTTTTCCAACATATCATGTGAAAGAAACCACCGCGAAAGCTGCTGGACCATGAAATGTAAATCATTACATTCATGACAAAAATGTCATGACTTTAATGTTATGACTAGTCAAATATGTTTTTCATACAGTCATGTTATGCCCTACCAAGTTTGGTATCGATACCATTATCGAAACGGCCAGGAGAGCTAAAAGTCGTAGGCGGCTGGATAGATGGTATGGTGAGAAGAGTTTGAGTACGGGATGGGTTTGTGAAAATATTCATGTCAGAACCAGTGAATCATATTCGTCAGATCGCCTTACCCGCACATACTAATTTTGATTTACCCTATGTTAAGGGGGTAGTCGTTAGGGCACCCGGACGGAGGCGATTTGATAGATAGATAGATAGATAGATAGATAGATAGATAGATAGATAGATAGATAGATAGATAGATAGATAGATAGATAGATAGATAGATAGATAGATAGATAGATAGATAGATAGATAGATAGATAGATAGATAGATAGATAGATAGATAGATAGATAGATAGATAGATAGATAGATAGATAGATAGATAGATAGATAGATAGATAGATAGATAGATAGATAGATACGCTCGAAGTCGCCGATTCGCTAAGAAATGCTTCGCATTTAAAAAAACCCGTTATCGATTAATGTCGGCAGAGATTCTGTCACTGACATGAATGCTTCAAAAGAAATTGTAACACGCGTAAATATTTTGTTCTGCGTATTTATTACTTCTTTTGTATTGATACGTTGCACTGACAACATAACTCACGGCATCCGGGCCAGTCCAAATCTCGGTAAGTGAGCGTAAAAATGGATTTCGTTAGGTCGCTCCCATAGAGTTTCATACAATAATACCTAGAGAGGAATCTGGCACTGCGATCGTGTACCCTCATGAGAATTATGGAAAGTAGAGGTTTCGGATTGGATCGCGTTAGCCAGCGATCTGTCTAGGGATCTTTTTCTACAGTTTCAGTTTCGCTCTTCGAGTAGAGTGGGTACTGGGATGGGTGCAAAAGACTGAAGATACGCCTTTGTTGCTCAAAGAAGCTGAAAACTGCTAGGCCTCTCAATTTACTGCTATGCTGGAGCTGTATAAGCTGTGTTTGACAGTTAAACGAAGCGTCTTCCACTCACCGCTGCGCTCAGATGTAGCGTCCCGTGCCAGTGCAGGATATTAAATCGAGTTCACGTTTGTGGTTAGTGCGTCTTGCTAAAACTCGCTGAAATCAACTGAAAAACGACCGCGATGCGAACAAGACGCAATGCCGCGCTCTTCTGACACGACTTCACAACAACCACTTGAACCGAGACACCTGGTATCGCAGCACACGAAACGTTAAACATTTCTCACTTAAAACTGTGCTGTTATTCCTATAATTAAATATGACGCACTTTCGAGGGCAAAACAAGAATGTTTCTTTTTTAAAATGTAAAGAATACTTCATTACATCTTGATGCCAAATCTGGAACGCAATGGCAGAGCAATGCATACCCTGGTGGTTAATTTTGTCCAGGTTTCACTTCTACCACCTAGTCACAAAAACATTTCGCGATAGAGTTTGCGTACAAAAAAATGAAGGAAGTTTTTGTTAGACATAACTTCAGATTATTTAGTTTACACTGAGCAAACAAGCGTCACGAATATCAAGAACCTGATCCATCCGAAGCAGATCCGAAGCCTGTGCTTCCCATATTTCTCAGAGGGGTACGAGCTTCGCTGAAGCAGCCCGCGTAGACACTAGTGCAAGATTACCCTCTAGGTATTATTGTATGAAACTTTGAGGTCGCTTTTGACAAGTGCCTTTACGAACTGAAAAAAAGGGAGGTACGGATAGATGGAAGGTTCCACCAAAAAATTCGTACACAGGCGCCTGTGTGTAGGAGCCGAATTTTCTGGCAAGCGGAGTTGTCTTCAGCTGGCAAGAAGACAGATCCACTCGTCCTAGCGTCGTCTCCAGCACACTTGCTCTGTTTACAAGTTTAGCTACAATTTGAAGCAAGACGAATGTTTGCTTACCTTATCAACCAGTGTACAGCGGTGTAAGAAGCGCAGACGATGAATGCGAGAAAAAGGGCACTGTCAATGCTGAACATTCTTACTTCAAATAAGCTACGGCAACTTGTCTCGCTGCTTCGGAAGTTTGGTGGCTGTTGGGACCTGAGTCCTGTGGGTCTCGTCGTTGGTAGCTGGCTCCCATCGGACTCGTCCCTTATAGCGAGAAGCAATGCTTATATGGGAAAACAGAGAACAGACGTTTATTTACATTAGAGAGAGGTCAATAAGAAAGTTTAGATATATAGTGGCGTTCTTCGTACATGGCGAGCTCTCCACTCGAAAAAGCACACCGAATGAGCCGTGGGGGCTCATTATAAAGGGTCTGTCCTCCCCAGATCCCTAGATCGGGGACCGCGTACAGAGGGCACCGTCCAATCACGGACCACACATTACCCGCGAGGGTGACGAGCACGCACGGTCCACGCGAACGTTCAAAACTGAAGCGTGGTCACCGCACGGCCATGTGGCACGAACGCGGCTCCCCCCCCGTCAAGGTGTGTCGCTGGGCGAGGGGTCTGAAGTTGATGACTGCATCCATCGAAAGGGCCGCCGTAAACAAGCTTCAAATGGTGCCGAACGATTCGTTCAATTAGCGGGACGATTCCCGGCCGCCGCCGCCGCCGTCATCTTCCAAAGAAGAAGCTGCACCGGTGGTCTCCCGAACTGCTCACGGCGCCGCGGCGGCAGGACGCCGCACCCTCCGGCCAGGTGGGAACAATACATGGCGGACACAGGCCGCCAACCCGTTTGGCGACTCAAAAGGAACATCAAAAGGAACGCCGATCCATTGTCAGACCTGGCGCCGGTCCTAACAGCCTCTCCGCCGGGGAAAGAAGATCCCGAGGTGCAGTGGCCAGCAGGTACTGTGCAGCGGGATCTGTATTGCAGCTTGTCGGCTCTTCCTCTATTACTTTGGTCCCGAACACTGGATCCGATGATCATCGACCAAGAGGGCGTTGCTCGCAGGGATGAGGTGAACCCCTCCACCATATTCTCCGCCCACCACAAACGAGGAACTGCGGAAACTGCGCCGAAAGCACACCCACACACAAGCAAGCACACGGCAATTCTCTACTCAGAATCACCAGACTCAGATTCACCTGTGGAAGTCATTTCCTTCTACCTCAACTTTATTCCTGTGGCCCCCGCCGAGTCGCAACACCACATCAGCCACTTTTGAAGACATTAAACAAAACACTTGACACATGATTGGATAAATACAGAAAACTAGTGGGCCTCAAATCGAGGATAGAAAGCAGAAAATCGTTTTGAAGCCCTCGGGGTACTAGGGACAACGACTCAGACCATCTGCGTTGCTGTTGAGTTTACCCTTCTTGTAATGGATATCAAAGGTGTATTGTTGAAGAGCTAAGCTCCAGCGCAAAAGACGGCCGTTTTTCGATGACATGGACTGTAGCCATGTGAGGGGACAGTGGTCAGTCTCTATTGTGAACCTAGAACCGGCGATGTAACAAGCTAGCTTCTGCACAGCCCAAACAACGCAGGCACATTCCTTTTCTGAGGCACTGTATGCTTCCTCACGAACAGAAAGCTTTCTACTGGCATACAGTACAGGGTGTTCCTGGTCGTTCTCTCCCCTCTGACAAAGCACGACACCCATACCCCGGTCGCTGGCGTCACACTGAAGAATGAACGGCTTAGAGTAGTCAGGCGCGCTCAACACTGGCTGACTTTTTAGTGCCTTCTTTAGCGTAGAAAATGCATGTTCCTTGGCCCCATCCCATTTTACGGTCTGGGGTTCAGTCTTTCTAAGAGCGTCTGTCAAGGAACTTGCAATGTCAGAGTAACGCGGGATATACCTTTGATAATAACCGGCCAATCCAAGAAACGACCGAATGTCTTTCTTGGTTCGTGGTTGGGGAAAGTTGTCTATTGCGGCCAGCTTTACTTCTGACGGCCGGCGGTAGCCTTGGCCTATTACATGCCCTAGATAAGCTACCTCAGCGCGCCCCAATTGGCATTTCGCAACCTTCACTGTTAAGCCGGCCTCACGCAGACGACATAGCACAGCTCGCAAGTGTTTCATGTGGTCTATCCAGGAAGAAGAAAAAATAGCAATATCATCTAGGTACGGGAGGGCAAAGTCCTCCATACCCTGTAACACTTTGTCCATTAGGCCAGAAAAGCAATAAGGGGCATTCTTTAATCCAAAACTAAGGACCTTCGGCCGAAATGTTCCCATCGGGGAAATAAACGCCGCAAGCCTACTAGCCCTTTCAGTTAGAGGCACCTGCCAGTATCCCCTGACTAAATCCAAAGTAGAGATGAAATTGGCACTGCTGACTTGCTCAAGTCTTTCCTCAATATGCGGAATTGGATAAGTTTGGTCCTTTGTAATCGAGTTGAGCCTCCGATAGTCAATACACGGTCGCGGCTCTTTCCCTGGGACCTCAACCAAGATCAGAGGCGAGGTGTAATCACTCTCTCCTGGCTCGATCACTCCTAGCTCGAGCATTCGGTTTATCTCCGCGGCCATTATTTCCCGTTGCCTCGGGGAAACGCGGTAAGCTTTAGAACGAATTGGTTCCGAAGATGTCAGCTCAATATCATGAACTAGGGCTTTGGTTCTGCCAGGTGTGTCTGAAAATGTTTCTTTAAAGTCAAACAATAGTTCCTTCAGTTCCGCTTTCTGATCTGGCTCCAACTCCGCCTGCTCTACCAGGTTACTAATAGTCTCGCCAATGTCTTTGTTTTCTGTTGTTAACTCCGGGAAATCAATAGGCATTTCTTCCGGTTGATTGAGCGACATGTTTACAACGGCATGCCTCTGCTGGTACGGTTTGAGCAGATTAGTGTGGTACACCTGTTGCGTTTTACGCCTTCCCAGTCCAGTAACCAAGTAATTTGTGTCTGACAATTTCTGAACCACCTCAACAGGTCCCTCCCACTGGACCTGAAGTTTATTCTTCAGTGAGGGTTTCAGTATCATCACTTTTTCCCCCACTCGAAAGCTTCGCGTCCGGGCTGTCTTGTCATAATAGCGCTTAGCGTTGTTTTGAGCTCTGCGCATTTCCTGCTCCGCTAGTTCGTGAGCTGCGTGAAGTCGGTCCAACAGCTCAAGTACGTATGCTACTACCGAAGGGTCGTCCGCCCGGCCCTCCCAAGATTCTCGAACAATGCGAAGTGGGGAGCGAAGAGCACGTCCGTAAACAAGCTCCGCAGGCGAAAACCCTGTTGATTCGTGAGGAGCGACCCGAAGCGCGAACATAGCTGCGGGCAAGCAAGCCTCCCAATCCTCTTTTTGCTCATAACAAAGGGCGCGTAGCAGCCGTTTCATGACTGAATGTACCTTTTCTACAGCATTTGACTGAGGGTGGTACACTGAACTGTGGATGATTTTAACACCACACTTTTCTAGAAATGTCGAGGTTAGTGCACTTGTAAAAACAGATCCCTGGTCGGACTGAATTTCTGCAGGGAAGCCTACACGTGCAAAGATAGATAAAAGCGCTTTAACTACCTCTTCCGAGCTGAGCTCCTTTAACGGTACTGCTTCCGGGAATTTCGTGGCCGGGCAGAGCACTGTGAGTATGTGCCGGTACCCGGACTGCGTTACAGGAAGTGGACCCACTGTGTCTATAACTAGCCTGCGAAACGGTTCTGTGATAATGGGGACCAGCTTCATAGGTGCTTTAGCCTTATCCCCTGGCTTGCCAACGCGTTGGCACGTGTCGCAGCTTCTTACAAATGCCTCCACCTCCCGAAAGCAGCCGGGCCAGTAAAACTCCCGTAACAAACATTCTTTTGTTTTTTTGATGCCGAGATGCCCTGACCACAAACCTCCGTGGACCAGGTGCAGCAGCTCCTTGCGGAAAGGATACGGTACGACTAGCTGATTAAACCGAACTCCTTTTCGACTCGTGTACTTTCTGTACAAGACGCCCCCCTTCTTGGTGAACTGAATGTTTTGCTTAGCCACCCCTTCCTTCGCGTCTGGCGTTAGGTTACGGAGAGTGGAGTCATTTTCCTGTTCCACTATCAGTTCTGTAGGACTTACATTTAACAGCTTTATAGTGCATTCTACTTCTCGAGATGCCTCGGATTCATCCGGTTTCTTACATCTTTCTTTAGATATTGTGTTTTGAGGCTCCATTATAGGGTGGTCCAGTTTCGTGCCAGGTAAAGAAGGCTCTGCCGCTGAAGCTGTTTCGTCTGCCACCGGATCTTTATAAACTGTCTGAGCGGCGAGCTCCCTTGCTTTGGATCGAGTTAAGGCCTGTACGATACCCTCACTGAACCCAATTCCTTTTTGTCGCAGCAAGTACTCTGATTTATTTGAGAACAAATACGGGTATTGCACTGGGAGATGTGCCGAAACGGCAGCTTCAGTGTCTAGAACACCGAAAGGGCCTTCGATGCGGACTCTTGCTACTGGGAGACATGCACTGTTTGTCTCTACTGCTTGTCTTATCCATGCGCATTCTCCTGTAAACTGACTCTCCTCGACATAGGACGGGTGCACTACATCCATAGTGGCGGCCGAATCGCGGAGCACGCGGCACGGTTGGCCGTTCACGACTAGGTCTCGGATGTATGGCTCTAGCAATTTCATGTTTTCGTCATTACTACAGAGTGACATTAACACAACTTTCGGGTTCTTACAACCCAAAGAAATATGCCCCGTCTGTTGGCAGTTATAGCAAACTATCGGCTTCTTGGCCTCGAACGCCTTTTTCTGTTGCCCTTCCGCCCTTTTCTCGGGTGCTTCTTCCTTTCTCTTGTTTTTCTCATCACCGCTTCCTTTGGAGTCTAAACCCTCCTTCGGCATATACCGACCCGACTTTGTCCATCGCGGAGGCTTGTCGGCCCGATATTTACTAATCTCCCTCCTAGGGACATCCTCGCCTTCGAGGGCACGGCGATTTACGTACTCCTCTGCGAGCTCTGCCGCTCTCGTGATAGTATCTACTCCTTGTCTATCCTGAACCCAGTACCTAATGTTTTCAGGTAGACGCCGAAAGAATTGTTCCAACGCAAAACACTGCAGAGTCTTTTCCGCGTCGCCAAGCGCACCCTCCTCTCTAAGCCATTCCTCCAGATTTACCTTTAAGGTGTACGCAAACTCTGGGTATGACTCGTCTTTGGCTTTCTCGATCTCACGAAATTTTCGCCTGAACGCCTCCGCTGACAGTCTGTACTTTTTGAGCAGACTCGCTTTGACTCTGTCATAGTCGTCTGCGTCTTCTTTACCCATACGGGCTATAATGTCAGCTACTTCACACGGCAGCAGCGTAAGCAAGCGCTGGGGCCACGTGTTTTTAGCAAAATTTTCCCTCTCGCACGTGCGCTCAAAGTGCACCAGAAAAAGACCCATGTCCCCTCCTACCGCGTAGGATGGCATCAAATCTGTCATTCGGCGCTCTCTTTCTCGTGCCACTGCGCTAGCTCCGTTCATTGATTGAGCCTTTGCTAGTTCAATTTCTAGGCGTTTCATTTCCATACGATCGATACGTTCTCTTTCCCTTTCCTCTTTTTCCTCATGACGTCTCTGTTCCTCTTTTTCCTCACGACGTCTCTGTTCCTCTTTTTCCTCACGGAGCCTCTGCTCCTCTTTTTCCTCACGGAGCCTCTGCTCCTCTTTCCTTTGCGTAATAGCCTCCAAGCATTCGCTCAGCTCCTCGTCATCTGCCCCGATCTTCTCGATGGCGTCAATGATCTCCTGCTTTCTTTTCGTCTCGGCAATTACCTGGCCCAGCTCTCGGGCCAACTCTAACAACTCTGGCTTTTTTAGTCCCTTCAAATTCATGGCGGTCCTTGGTGCTGCTAACTCTTTTAACTAAACAACTTTGACGTACTATCAATACTTCCGTCCACCGTTACCAAATCACTGCTTTGTTTACAATCCTACGCAAAGCCTGGTGATATCTCAGCAAAGAAAAGCAGTGCACTCACCCTATGCAGTCATGAATTCGGACGCGTTCCTTCCAGTGTTGTCAGTGATGCCACGAAGCAGTTTTGTCCGACTCTAGGTCCTCCAGACAGCAGGTCTCAGCATTGCCTCCTGGTCGATGAGCTCGATCCCACCGCTGCCATCCAGTTGTTGGGACCTGAGTCCTGTGGGTCTCGTCGTTGGTAGCTGGCTCCCATCGGACTCGTCCCTTATAGCGAGAAGCAATGCTTATATGGGAAAACAGAGAACAGACGTTTATTTACATTAGAGAGAGGTCAATAAGAAAGTTTAGATATATAGTGGCGTTCTTCGTACATGGCGAGCTCTCCACTCGAAAAAGCACACCGAATGAGCCGTGGGGGCTCATTATAAAGGGTCTGTCCTCCCCAGATCCCTAGATCGGGGACCGCGTACAGAGGGCACCGTCCAATCACGGACCACACATTACCCGCGAGGGTGACGAGCACGCACGGTCCACGCGAACGTTCAAAACTGAAGCGTGGTCACCGCACGGCCATGTGGCACGAACGCGGCTCCCCCCCCGTCAAGGTGTGTCGCTGGGCGAGGGGTCTGAAGTTGATGACTGCATCCATCGAAAGGGCCGCCGTAAACAAGCTTCAAATGGTGCCGAACGATTCGTTCAATTAGCGGGACGATTCCCGGCCGCCGCCGCCGCCGTCATCTTCCAAAGAAGAAGCTGCACCGGTGGTCTCCCGAACTGCTCACGGCGCCGCGGCGGCAGGACGCCGCACCCTCCGGCCAGGTGGGAACAATACATGGCGGACACAGGCCGCCAACCCGTTTGGCGACTCAAAAGGAACATCAAAAGGAACGCCGATCCATTGTCAGACCTGGCGCCGGTCCTAACATGGCCTAGACTTCGCGTGCTACTATGAACTGAACTGAGAAAAGAATTTCTGTAAAGCAAGCATGATGTGTGTTTTCAGGAACGCCGCTTCGTGGATGGTCCCCTTGGCGTTCCTCGAGTGACGTCGCACTTGCCCTTATCGCGTGTACGTGCCGCACAAATCAGTGTTTAGGTCAGAGAACCAGAGAACGGTCAAGAAGTAGCTAGGTTGGCGAAGATAAGGTTGGAGCGTGTGCTGTTGTGATATGCCGCATCGGTACGTTTTCACGAGAGGATTAGAGATAAGCGCATGCAGCTAAGTGCACCATAGTGCCAACAGCGATTTTATTTACGCATACTTATCCGCAGAAAGGCAGGGCAGTGTCCCTTAGTCATAGTTTACTTTGGCTTGGTGCAAAGTGAGCAGCTTTACAAGCGCATAGTGGGTCGTCTTCTACACTGCAATTTTGTAAATTAGGACATAGTGGTCACTCCTCAAAAGTTTTAGTCTTTAAAGAGCTTGTTTCGCAGAAATTCCGCTGTTTGCGCCAGTGTCGACGTTGGCATCGTTCGTTGGTTGGTTGGTTGCAAAACATTATATTGGTCCTGCAAGGCGCGCGTCAGCACGCAGCGGGTGACTCCGACGTCAGGACCGCAAGCTTGGCCAAAAAATTGAGAGAGATACAAACAAAATAAATAGAAAACCACTGTCTGGTCCGAATGAGGATCAAACCCAGGCAGGCCCGCACGGAAAGGAGATGTTTTACCCCAGAGTCATTTTATCTGATGAATCGGCCTTGGAAAAAAACGCTATATGAATTCTTGCAGTGAGAGGAGTGTCCTTAACGAAGCACGTCGCTGAAGCGTGTAGTCTTGTACGGCGCCAAAAGAGGTGAATTGAGCAATGTGAGCGTTTTAAAGGCCCACCCGGCCGCCATAGATCACTCTGGCATAGATGATCATTATCGGCAGCAGAAGCACCAATAAAGTAAACAGCTGCGTATGTTCTTGTGTTACCGTACTGGTGTGTAGTGGGGTCTTCCTTGATTGGCAAAACGAGTAATTATTGCGTTTTGGGCACTTAACAGGAGTGCTTGGGGTGGGCATTCAATCATATCTTGAAAGGTTCAGTGCTGTACGCAGATTCGCAGTTTTTTTGTTTTTTTACGGTAAGGATGAGGCATGCACCGGGAACCAAATCAGGCTAGCAGTTCCGAAGGCGTTGCGCACTAGGCCCGATTCACTATCGCGATCAGCTCTTTAGGTTGAAGGCCGAGTGTTTTCGAGTTTTTGCAGTGGGTGTCACAAGGAGGTTTATGTCGTAAAAAGTATTGACGACACTCACGTTCATTTCCTCACAGAACGATCAGGTGTCCACCAAAAAGCGAATAATTACAATCGAACAAAAAAGCGGTTGAACCCCCCACCCCTCCCACTAAAAAAAATTCTAATAGGCACCGCTGTTTTTGTCACTCAAAGGCGGTTAAGGTCGCAAGACTCACTGGAAGTGCGCTCGCTTCCCCACTCACGCTTGAAGAAAACCACGCAGTGAGGCTGATCAGTCGTCGACCATTTTTCTCCCCATGGCGATAGTGGAACGCCTTAACGCTTCTCTGCAAGCCCTACGTTGGCTACACTGTAGCTCATAAATCACGTGGTATCAAGAACTGGCCTCGAATTGCAGATATCATCCAAGAAGATGACGGTGTTTTCATAGACATCATCGCAATGCGCTCTCAACGAGCGCATTCTTCAAGAGCCTGCGGTTTGGATTATGATTGTTGACAAGAGAGGAGTAAGCAGGTGTGCCAGTGCGCCCAAGCATGTCTCGCTTTTGCACAGTCTGATAATACTTAGCGTCTTTGGCAGTTGCTGTTCATGCATAAGGTGATACCACTTCTACTCCGCGTTCTACATGCATAAATAAACTTCGACTACAAACAAACTCAATCAGAAAGACAAAGGGTTAATTCGCTAACGAGGAATATAAAGCGGCAAAGATGTAACAACAACCAGGTGGTCAAAATTTCCGGAGCCCTCCACTGCGGCGTCTCTCATAATCATAGGGTGGTTTTGGGACGTTAAACCACACATATCAATCAATCAAATGTAACAACAAAAAAGAACGTGTAAACGCATTGAACAAACGTGTGAAAAGAATTGCCACACACTCTGTGATTTTCACTCTTTCCTTTTGCGAGTGCGAACATGGCCTTAAAATTCAATCGTGAAGCGTCCTCTGGGTTTTTACCAACGTTCTTTTGTCTGCCTTTTGTGAAAGTTTTCATGAATACTAAAGGCATTCGGCACACACCAACAGTGGGGCGTGAACCGACAATGACATGGTAAAAACAATGCCATAGGAAGCAGACCATAAAAATGAAAAACATGAAACCAGGAAATAAGAAATAATGTTCTTTTTCCTTAAATTCATGTTCTCTTCGTGTAGTTTCATTTTTCTTCTTCTTCGCGTTACGCTACGCACCCTAATTAGGTAATCAAAGCCACGATTTTCTTTTAGAGCATCAATTTAAGGACTCGTCAAAATAATCCACTGTATCGTTGGCACGTTCCTTATTAACGAGGTTTGTTAATGACAAAACCTCGATTCTTGGTTGCAAGCTATACGTGATGACGCCATCGGGCGTGCTGCGCTTGGCGCTAGAAGTTGACGAGGAAGAAGTTTGGAACTGGCACAGCCGAAATCAACATGGCAGCAGCCACTGGGCGGGGGGAAACGGCCGCGGAGACATACTCGTACGACCGCAACGCCGGCGACGGCCATGGGCCAATTCGCGGAGCAGCGCTTCCAATGTCCAGCTGTGCCGTGTCGACCGTGGCGTTGGCGCGCATTCGCCGGGAGCTCGAGGAAATCCGGTACAGCCCACTGACCAACTGCTCCGCGGGGCCCGTCAATTCGGGCAACTTGTTCAAGTGGACCGCCACCATCGTGGGACCGGAGGAGACGCCGTACGAAGGCGGTGTCTTCTTGCTGGACATCACTTTCCCTGAAGACTACCCATTCAACCCGCCCATGGTGAGTAGCGCTGACGTCATCCTTTGAAAGGAGCTTGCGTAGTGAGAGAAAAAAAATATGGAGGTCACCTTGACAGAGAGGTGTGTCCTAGTGGTATCAAGGAGGATTTTAAAAAATGCTGGAAGGGAAGCGCCCACAATGCTTTGCCAGCAGAAGTGAAGCCAGTTTCTGCCACTGCCAAGATGGCGGAAACGCCTTTTTTCTGGTAAAGCCTGCCTATATATCAAGTTGCCTTGATATGTTAATGTAAACGCTACGTTAGTTAGACAAGATATAGTTGTTCCCGACGAAATTACACACAGAAACGAGTGTGAATGACTGAATCTCCAAAGAACTTTGCCTCAAATTATAGGCTTACTGAGGACAGTTAGTAATACCAAGCCGCTCTTGGAGCACTATGTAACCCATAAAAGTTTCCGCACTTAAACTCGTTGTGCGTGTGAGAGAAACGCTCCGTTCTTAATACAGCCTTTCCTTCGACGATGGCACACACGTTTTTTTTTTAAGTAAGAGAGGGACAGCTCAAGTTTCTAGTTGTTCCGTAATAGCCATGCGCCCACTCTAGTACGCATGCATAAGCCTTATGCTGGACAATGTGATTAACTTGATTCATTTTAATTGTTCTTTGACTTTTAACATTTGGATACCCAGTGATCAATTAGATCTTGGTGCTCATTTGTGAGACGTATACGCTGTCTTTACTTGTTTTCGATGTTTTGTTTGTGTATGTACAAGTTAGGTGTACAATAAACTTCCATTTTTAATCACTGAACAGTGATACCATATCATGCCCCTAGTAAGAGGGCCACCGCAGCCGCCATCTTGTCATAGGCACGGCTTCCTTCCTGGGCAATCAGTTCCACTCCAGCAGTTTAGTGGTATTCGCTCGTCAGCGTTCATGTGCCCTACTGTATTCCTTCGATTAACTGTCATTCGCGCGCTTGCTGAGTGGATCTCAGAGGCAATGCAAAAGGAGCACGTGGATGAGATCTTTTTTATCAGGTGTCGCAACAATCTGAACTGGTCACGAAAGAAAAATGTCTGCTTTTCTGGCAAACCCACTCATAAACGTTCCCTAATTACGGTGGAGTTGACCTCTGTGTTGGGTAAACTACTGCTTCAATGTCATACATATTCAATAACGCTCTTAACTTAGACGTGACCATTGGTTTCATACCAGTTTTATTTTAAATATTGAGGAAACTTGAAAACACGAATTCCTTTATTATTTGGATGAGCTCATAGGGGCTTTCTCGTGGAAGCCTGAAAAATAAACACTTTTATCTGCAATGTAAGGTAAAGCTCATGTGAGCGAATTAAGCTTCGTATGTAGCGCCAGGCCACTGAGAAACTGGGCAGGAGTGAGGCGAGGAGGTAAGGGCATCACAGCTCGACTAACGTCAAACCCGTGGAGGAGAGAAGGATGAAATTTGCTTTCAGTTAGCGCGCACTCCGCTAATCTTTATTAAGCGTCAACACACAAGAAATTGCTTCCACTTCGCGGCTACAATATCTGAGGCTCTGCTTGATTTCATTTTAAAGCAACTGAATAAGCTGTAATTGAACGCATTCTGTGTAATTGAACGCATAGGGGCCCCAAAGAAATAGTGACAAGGCCACTGCACATGCGCAAAACCCAAACTGCGTTTGGGTTTCGTGTTGCGGACGCTATTTATAAACCGGAAGCGCCAAGCCTACGCCAAAAGTTCTGGGTCGGACAAACGTGACGGCACCCACTGAGGTGACGGCTCTCGGCCAAGGCTGGTATGACATAAAGTAGGAGCAGTGTTTAGAGCGCCGCAGACCCTATTCGAAAACTCATTGCTCCTGCTTGACCGAAAGCCTCCATACGCGAAAAGTTTTAGGGCCCCTATTCGAAAACTTTCTAATGACTAGCTACCCTATTACAAAAAGCACCTATTGGAAGGGCTCCTTCGAGACATTTAGCGGGTCGTTAGGAGCCGTCTCGCTCTATAAAAGCTACCGCGACACTATGTGCAAAGTGAAGGTCGGCCGCATTAGTTAGTCTTTTAGCCCTTCAAAATTCAAAAGTAAGATGTTTTATGTATTGTGCAATTTCAGCTATAGTGTACATCTTCCCGTCGTAGAGGTATTGCTGTTGCACTGTCCAACTAGAAAATGCAGAGAAGTATTTCTGGGCTTGCTAGCATACCTTAGGAAATATGAAGTAGGCGTTACACATTCTAAATAAACGAAAAAAGTGTACATTTAGGTTCTTCTAATAACATCCCCTAAGCTATCCTCGGCATTAATTTCTGTTAAATCTCATTGAAGCTAAATAAAGACTTCCATCATCTAGAAGTCTGTAATATATTGTCTCTGTTCCATTAGTTCGCTTGTGCGTGCGAATCGTCACCTCGGCCTTTTTGTACACCTCGGTAATCACTCTGATCTTATCTCGGGGCTTTCGAAGACAGCCTGCACATTCAAAGTTCAGTATTTATTTTTCCAGCCTTTTTGTAGACTTTATTATCAGTGAATGAAATCCCTTCAATGGTGTTTGCCACTGCGTGATACATCGCGACAAGAACTACAACGTGGACACAAAACACACGCAGATATATTGTGTTCATTTACGCCTATAAGTGTGCACGTCACACTTCGACTTTCTGGAACTTTACTTTAAAAAAAATCTGAAGTCTTTCTCCCGTCGTGAAAATGTGAGCAACCATGGTCTCGCATGCGTGTGCCAAATCTATTTCTTTTACACTTTTTTTTCAGGTCATCCTCTAATTGCCTGTACATTTCTAAACAAAAAACTCCCAAGCATTTCCCTGAGGGTGAACATGGTTAAGTGCGAATACACGGGGTGATGCTATGAGGGGTATTTATTAATTCGCAATAATATATTTATTAATCACACTATGGTGCCTTTATGGTGTAATGGTTCCTGGGAATCGCAATTTGATCACTCGGGGGAGTTTACGTTAACGCACTGGCGAATGCCAACGGATTTTAACTTTACTCCCCCTCACGACCCGCTCTCGATGGGAGACTGGGAGAGAAGGCGGGCGCGCGAGAGAGAGGGGTGCGCGCGCAGCTGCAGCGAGCGAGGAGAGCGGAGGAGCGAGCGAAGGGGGAGGGGGTATAAGGCGCGTTACTGACACCGATATCAGCGTCGCGTCCGTGGCTTATTCGGTAGAGCGTCGCGCTGCGGCCCGCCAAGTCCTCTTTCTTTTAAAGATAGAGAGAAGGCTGCGGACGCCGCTGACGGCGGTGAATGGTTTGGGGTCGCTTATAAAGTGTATTCACACTTAAAAGAAAGTCCACGCAGAACGCGTGACCATTTCGTGCGTTTTTTCTCCGCGGCGCAAGCTAAACGTCTACATTCGTTTGCAGGCGTGACCAGATGACACACTTCCCAACGCGCTTGACAATTCAGTGTCGCTGTGGCAACGAAAATGAATTATTTTGTTCAGGTGATATCTTTATTCCCGACAATGCAAACTGAGAATTTTCATAATGACGGGTGGCAAAAAAATGGACCAGCGCTGACTTCCAGCTCGTTTTTATTTTCCTATGCACGACTTATTCTCAACCACAAGTTTGCAAGGTGAGCTCACGCAGTACGTTCGTCAGCCCTGTGCCTAACCTTTCAAAAGAAAAAGGAGGTGAAAGTATGCGTTGCTTACGTCTGTCGTTAGAAATTTAGACCTTTAGGCCTTCTGTTTTTTCCGGAGTAGAGTGCAAACTAGCTCGGTTCGGTAAGTTTTTCAGATCTGATTATTTGGCATACTCTGGGATCAGCAAACTCTGGGATCAGCATAAATAAAATGATTTACAAAGATTTTGCACCTACCAAGGACTATTTATTGTGTAAACACCAATATATCAGGTTTATTTCGGTGTGTATTTTTACAAGATAGATACTACAACTAGCAATGATTGTCTTCGTCTCATATTTTTTTTATTCGTCTATAGTTGCAGTCATTGATTGATTGATATGTGGAGATTTAGCGCTCTAAAGTCGCCATATGATTATGAGAGAAGCCGCAGTGGAGGGCTCCGGAAATTTTGACCACCTGGGGTTCTTTAACGTGCACCCGCATCTGAGCACACGGACCTACAACATATCCGCCTCCGTCGGAAATTCAGCCGCCACAGCCGGGCTTCGATCCCGCGGCCTGCGGGTCAGCAGTCGAGTAACTTAGCCACGAGACCACCGCGGCGGGGCGTTGAGGTCATTCGCAATGACAATGGAAGGACAACTGGCAGCGCTTCGCTATTAATTGAAATGGTTATTCTCCACTTCCGATTTCGAAATCCAACGCCTGACATGCTTACTACACTACACTTCAATGCTAATAGTGAGCTGTGGCTCCCTGTCTATTCTAATGGTTCCAAGGGTATACTTATGACTAGCCTGTATTGGAGACGGGCGGGCTGTTGTAAACGAAATTCTATGAATGCATGGTTTCCACGCATCATGTGTTTAGTAAAGCAAAATATTGCTCGAATGATAACGGAGGGTAACGAACCTCATGAATGTAGATATTGGTGTGCCGGGCGACAGAGCTTTTAAATTGAAATGTGCGATTGCTTGGAACTTGCAATCAGCTATTAGGTTGCAGCACTTCCGATAAACCCACGCGGTGTTTGTGTTTCAAATTTGTCGCGCAATCTCTCGCAGGTCAAGTTCACCACCAAGATCTACCACATCAACATCGTGGCCGACAAAGTCATCTGCCTAAACATCCTCAAGACTCACTGGACACCTGCCTTGACCGTTTCAGACGTGCTGCTCTCGCTATTGTGCCTGCTCAAAGAGCCATACGTGGACAATCCCGCTGACCGAGATGTCGCCGCTGTGTACAAGGAAAACCGTGCTCTCTACGAGAGCACGGCACGCAAGTGGACTGCCGAACATGCAAAGCTGTAGAGGCACTGTGCCCTTGAGCAGGACATGCTGGCAACAGCGGCGTGCAATGGTTCGTGTCGAGTCACCTGAAATAAATGGCTGCCAAGGTTTCCAATTCATTGAAGCAAATATTGTTCTTCTGTAGTTCCAGGATGAGTGTCATCGTCAGGTCAACCAAAAAAATTCACAGCGTATCCATGGAGGGAGTGATAATGACAGGGGGCGAAACGTCTATTCGTCCATCCGTCCGTCCGTTTGTCTGTCTCTCTTTCTGTTCGTTCATTCCTTCGTCTGTCTGTCTGTCTGTCTGTCTGTCTGTCTGTCTGTCTGTCTGTCCGTCTGTCTGTCTGTCTGTCTGTCTGTCTGTCTGTCTGTCTGTCTGTCTGTCTGTGCATTCGTCCGTACGTCCGTCCGGTTACGCCTGACGCAGGACAAGGTTGGACTAAAAATGGCTTCGCCCTTTAAAAATTACACGATCTCCCACTAAAGGTAACCTTGAGTAGCAGAGAAAGCAGCGCATGGGTCGACTCAAAGTTCCATTCATCACCGGCACCTTGCCCGATGTTAACGCATCCTTGCAAGTTGAGGCAACCATTTGCAAGCTTCGTCGCCTATAGGGGGCGCAGTGGGTGATTCGATATGGCGCCCACAGAGAGTATCAGAGTGTGTCTTTCACAAGATGCCAAGTGCGTCCTTCACAAACAGTTACATCTTTCTCTCGGTTTTACAAACAGTTACGTCTTTGCACTCTGCGTCTTTCACAAGAGGCTGAGTGCGTTTTTCACAAACAGGTACATCTTTCTAAAGCATATGGGATGGCCTAACCTGCCCATCCCCACTGCGCTGTCTACAACTGTGCAGCTCGACCTAGTGATGGCATACTGGGTGCAGGCCAAGATGTAAACATATGCGTTTCTCACGAGGCGAGATGTAGCGGTGACCATAAACTGGGGCTTGACGCAAGCGAACATCAGATATTCTCGTTTTCTTGCCTACGTTGCTGCAGTCTCTACGTTGTGGCACCGACGGGAGTTGGTGCTGATAAAGTGTGCACTGCGCACGTTCATCAGTGATGTGACCGACTTGCCGATTCTCAACTTCACTATCCATTCTTTTTTCCTCGCTTCATCTCTTGGGAAGGAATTGAGGCTGACTGTCGCCGATGCTCTGTTTGTGCACTGCGGCACGTAGCACATGCGATTGCTTTTGAAGCCTTTAAATTTAGGCATTTCGTGGCCACGATGACGACTCGAACAACACAAAGAAAATTCACCCATGAGCCCTGCCGCCCCACCAACCAATACTCTCTGAAAAAATTGCTCCGGTGGCCGCGGGGTGGCATGACATTCTACGAAACTTGCGAATGAAATCACTGTAGTTAATGTTGCTGTAACGCGTCCCGAACACCTGTTGAAGCTTGCCGTGCGGGTTCATGCCACCCAAACGGGAGCACGTGCGTTCATCGCACGCCTGCAAAATTATCTTTCTCGGCGCCATCACAGGACTACTGAAAGATTGTAAGGGGGATAGGCCCCAATGTCTCACGCAGGCCTGAACGCTCTAGCGCGTGAGCGCGTTCGGTTAGTGCATGGGCGAGCTGTTGAGCGTGCGTAGTAATAGGGGTCTCACACACCGGATTAAACTCGTCCATAAGCTGCTTCGGATCAAAAAGTGGGAGAACGCTTGAACTTTGCTTTTAAGAGTACAACGCCTTAACGTAATCAGGCTTCGGGCACTCCGCGTTTCCAATTGCTAGTCTCGCTTCGGCTGTCGGTGCATGCCTCAACCATGTCATTAGGAACGGAATGGCTGTGTCTGTAACAATGGCAGTTTCAAACTATCGTGGACTTCCTACGGGAAGCACAGACGTTAGAGGGCACCTCACAAGGTTTGACAATTTTGAGCTGACAAGCGCAATGCATATACGAGGCGTTCATGATCACGTCTGCCAAAATTTACAACGCTACGCGCCGCGCTAATGGATCAAATTTCAAGATGAACGTTACTCCCCCTCCCTTCCTCCGACGCGTTCCCAGAGAATGAGGGCATGGCGGGTGCGTATGAATGGCCCTATGTACACGGCAATGCAGTGACGTTTGTCCTTACGTAGACGACTATAGGCACCCGGCAATGCAGTTTACGACATCTGATGGTACCACCAGAACACACAGCCTAGCGAGTAGACGCAGCAAAATCGAACTTGCACATGCATATCATTTTCTTTTTTAGTTGTGAGCAAAGGGGTCACAGCTGATTATGTAAGCGCCCAGGACGCGTTCTTTGAAAACGTGCCAAAAAGCGCACTGACACTTCAGCGTGTCACTGTGTTCAGCGAGCGTTACATTTTCTTAGTATCCCTGGCGGTCGGTACCAACAATACTGAGGCGGCCCAAAGAGCTTCGTCGCGCCCTCTGCAGGGTCCACTGTCGGGCGCCTATGCTCAGACGTTGCCAACAGCGGCATCTGACATGGCGAAAGCTACTTAACATGACATGCGTAGTTTACGCATTTGTTGCTTGAACAGATTAATAGGTCTTAAATAATGAGACGCAATAAGTGAACGTGAGCATTTTTTTTTATTTCTTGTGAACTGCAACGAGATTTGGGGCTAATTTGCTCACGTTTCACATGCGTTAGTGTCTCTGTGGTCAGCGCATCGAGAAGACGACAGCATTAGAACGCTCCTACGCGTTGACGCACTCATTGTGCTCGTCTATTCTACCACGTCAAAGCCAGCGTTTCCAAACCATCCCGCGGAAACAGTCAGTAGACTTCAAAACAACGCTGGTCAACAACAACAAAACAAAAAACGCCACTCCCTTGCATGGGGGTGGGGCTTGTTCGGACACGTCATGCGCACGTGACATCTTGGTCGAATGCCACAGGGGGTGGGGAAGTGATTTGGCCTGCGAAGGCTACGCGGAGTAGCGGCAAGGGTTTCGAGCTCACCTCATCTCATCCTCGTCTCACACCGCTTCTAAAAAAACAGTTTTCTCAGCTCTTAATAAACCGATTCAAAAACTCTTTGTGGGAAAATTTTCCTCATCGGACACCCAACCACTTACACGGTCTAACTAAAAACTTAGTATAGGGTCTGGCGAGTGGCCCTTTAAGGACCCACTACGCCATAATTTTCTTTTCTTTTTAGACTCAGTGAAATGCCCCCTTACGCGTCCACAAAGCAACACGCGAAATAACAAAACTGTCTGTCCACTCTATCGATGATTTTGCAAGTGAGGAGGATTCAATATGGCTGAGGGTTTCGTATGGCCGAGGTCTTTTAAACACCCACTCATTCCACAGTTCAGATTCGTTAACACCTGGTGTGATGTGACGCGTCCTCCAAGCATTATTATATGTTTTATAGAGGCCACGCTCTTTACATGGCACTCACACTGCTTTAACGCGATAGCTTGTTCCGCAGAATTCTGGCATGAGCGTCGGTGTAGGCGTCATTGGTTGTGAATGAAAAATCACCACATGTTTGACCGACTAATTGAGAACTATGTAAATAAATCCACTGATAAAAAAAATTTCCTTATTAGGGTGGACCCAAACGACCTGGGCTTCCACCACACGGCTCCGCATCTGCTTGCGAATACAGAGGAAATAACTTTCTGTGCTTGGAAACGCATTTTTCTGTAAATGCATTTGTGCGAAGCAATCACCGTACTGATTGCTTAACGGTGAGAGGCCAGTTGATATATAGCTTCATCGCTAGTATGACGGGCCTCCTCGCTGTTATGATCTCGCTACGTTGACGGGCCCCGTCACCGTAATCACGATCCCTCTATGCTGTAGGGCCCCCTCACCTTAACGACTGTACTGCGCTGACGGGCTTCGTCACCATAGTCACTGCCTTGTTTTTATAGAAGGGACGTTCGTGCCCTGGCTTGTGTGGCGATGCTACGCCGCACATAAGCTACCTTTTACAAGCCAGAATAGTCGTCGTGCCACCTGATCCAGAGATACATGCACACCTTCCCCATTGATACGAAAACGGCGATCGGCCTTTGACGTAGCCTTTAGCTGAAAGCTTAAATCCTGCAAAGGTGGCAACACTGACTGAGCGCTTCGTAAAAAAACAATTATAGCGATCCTTGCTTTCCACCGGCTTTTGAATAGAATAGGTAGAATGCACATGAATCCATGCTAAGTGATGGTTTATTTAAGACGCGCTCAAACATGTTTCACGTGTTCGCTCGCTTCCCTCAGCAGGCTGCGAAAAAATTCATAATGCGTAAATTAGCAAAAAAAATGCAAAAACAAAGATTGTCTGAAAGCGATCACGGTTGCAATCCCAGCCAAGGTTATTTTACAACACCGTAAGCGATATGACATTTCCATTCGCAGGACGCCTGTCTGCAACTAGAAACCTTTTGCAGCAACTGGTGATTGCCGCGCACGTTAGTGAGCTCACCTGAATATATATTATCAAGAACTCAGCTCCAGGAGAAATCTTTTTGGACACTTAACAGTGCTGCTCCTCCCAATGCGTAACGGAAAAACCACAGCGGCTTCAGGAAATATCTATTACACCTAATATAGACCTTAATGACATGTACATGCAGAAGAAGGCCTCGTTAAAAACACAGCGCTAATTCATACCCTCTGGCGTGAGGTAGTACCGTCTGTTACCAGAATTAGGCAGCTCCAGTAAAATCAATTCATTTTGTTCTATTGGTAGTCATCGGTTGCAATTATCTTGTATAGTTTTCACTAGCAACAAAAAAAATAAAATTTTACTAGTGTTTGCCTAGGATAATCTTTTAACCGTAAAATGTGAGGGTGTAAGCAGTGGAATAAAATTAGTTAACCGCTAGCCATGGGACACCCAAAGAACATTTTTGCACCACAAGGTTCAAATTTTCGCAAGTATTTTTACTGCGTAAGTTACAAAGTACAAAAGTTTCATTGTCGACCCTGCGCTTTGTTTTCATTATGCCACCTGTGTCACGTAGACGGCACACTAAATCACGTGAAGATGCGGCACGCTACTTTTCGACAGTGCCACGACAATCTAACAAGCTGACCAAAGGTTCCGGGATAAACTTCCTAAAGAAATTCCACATGGTCTGAGACATTTCTCCCGCACTATCAGTAAAACGAGGAAGTCCTCCACTCCGTGCTTCTGTGTTATGGTCCGCCATTGATGAAGGAGACCCATGAACTATTGCGAAATGGTCTGAAAGGAATCAAAAACAGAGAAGAAAAATTTGCATTATTGAACAAAGTGCCTAGTGCCACTGGCAGACTGACGTATACACATCATTTAGCTGGGAGCACGCACACACTCAGAACGATGAAAAAAGTCGCAGCATATTCATGGAGTGAGTGATGATGAGAGAGGCGAAGCGTCCGTCCATCCGGACGCACGAGCAGACGGAAGCACGGATGGACTGATGAAGGAACGAACAGACGCATGAACGGACTAACGGACCGTTAAAAGCGCCCATGCACGGACGGACGGATAGAAGCACGGACGTACAGAAAGATGGATGGAAGCACAGATGGACGCACGGACGGACAGATAGATGGACGCATGGATAGAATGACGGACGGACAGACAAAAGCATGGACGGATAGATGGATGGACACACAGATGGACGCATGGACGGGCGGACACACAGACGGGTGGACACATGGACGAACGGATGGAAGCTTCGCCCCACTCATCATAATTCACTTCGTGGATATGCTGTGAAAACCACTAACTCCATCTAGTTTTATTATTCCCAAAGACATATACACACTGCGTCATCTACTGCGCAACCCAAATAGTAGGGTTGGCTAAATACTGTTACTTCGACTGCAGATGAGAGAACTACCCGCGGTATAAGTAACTTTGTTACTAAATATAAACTTCATGCAGTCGCACTCAGGTTGCCCCGAGAAGACTGCGTTTTCCTCGCTGTGGCTTTGGCAAACCTAGAAATCAACTTTTTTCATATATAAGTGGTATAACCTGACCACTGAAAAACGTGTCTGTATCAATTTGTATTCGAATAAATTGTCCTGTTATTTTGTTGAAGATATTTTCTAGAAAGGGTCCTATGCATTAATGTTTTTCTTAGCCAACTGCAGCCATTTCACCATCAGTATACCGCGTTGGTCAGCACTCTCCTGACTACTCTCAATAACTACTTTTTCGCGCAGATATAGCCATTTGTATAAGCCGTGGTTCTATATTAAGGGCTTCTAGCCGTAATAGAAACATTCCTGAAGCCGCTAATATGGTTTGTTCAACGGTCTCAAATTGCAAATGAGAAATTTCTTGGAATATATTGCCCCGTTCCTTTCCTCAAGTTTTGTTTTCACCCCTTTACACTATGTTCAGCGCTAACCGCGCCTACGATGTTTGAGAAGCTTCGAGGCTGTAGTAGATTGTTTTGTAAAGATTACGCCCCCTTCGTGAACCTTTTATATTATTCTGGAACCTACGTCGCCGCTAGGGATAACGCTAGAACATTCGATGGCGAGTGTATAAATGCCGACACGCTTCGTCGCTGGTCAGTTGATCGACGGCCGACGCTGCATTCGCTGCTATCAGTGGAAGTGTGCTACTGTAACCCGACTTTCCGCTTACTGGGCACAGGTTCGCCCAAATAAAGACCTTGATCTGACCATCCAGCTTACTGCCTTCAACCACGTCAGGACCCAACGAAAATATGCAACGTATACACAATAAACTGCTGCAATGACCATGTGGTGCATCCTAAATACATATTGTGTGCCCAATATTTCACGGCATTGCACAGGTGAAAAATATCACTTTTCATTCCTGCCTCCTACGCACAGACTGCCACACTATTTTCACGATGAAAGAAACAGAAACAACGTGAATGAAGCACGTAGATGCACTGCGTGAAACATAAAATGAGAGGTGATAAAATCGTGCGATCGAATGCCGGCGGCGTTGGCTGCATTTTCGAATGGACGCGAAACTGCTGTAGGCCCGTGTGCTTACATTTGGGTGCACGTTAAAGAACCCCAGGTAGTCAAAATGTTTGGAGCTCTCTACTACGGCGTCTCTCATAATCATATGGCGGTTTTGGGACGTTAAACCCCCCATGTCATGTCAGAGGTGAGAGAATCAGTGAACACAAGCGCGTCCACCTCGTTTTCTCTCATACACTTTTTAATTCTTTTGTCCTGGTTATTTAAATTTTATGACGCTTTTTTTCTTCAGGAAGTCCACGTTGGCACAACTACAATGCACGTAATAAATTTTTCCGTCATTTTATTTTAGAATCGTTTTTCTTATCTATGAAAAGAAGACAAGAGCCACGGCATTTGAACTCCTTTGCTTGCGCACAACGACACCGCCACAAGCGTACTGAACGCTACAAAATTAGACAATATCAAGTAATAAGCTAAGTAGTCTACCAAAATTATGAGCAAAAGTAATAGATTGTTTACATCTGAAAGAATCATTTCAAGAAATTACGCAGTAATTGTGGCCGACTTCTCAATAAAGTGCGCCGAGGGCACCCAAGAGGTTTGCTGAGTCACGCTGTTCAGCGTACCCCTTAGTCGTAGGTTGCAGCAACCCGCCAAATTCGGACGCTCACATTCTTACTTTTGAAAAATTACTTGACGTACTTGATTGATTGATATGTGGGGTTTAACGTCCCAAAACCACCATATGATTATGAGAGACGCCGTAGTGGAGGGATCCGGAAATTTCGACCACCTGGCGTTCTTTAACGTGCACCCAAATCTGAGTACACGGGCCTACAGCATTTTCGCCTCCATCGGAAATGCAGCCGCCGCAGCCGGGATTCCAACCCGCGACGTGCGGGTTAGAAGCAGAGTACCTTAGCCACTAGACCACCGCGGCGGGGTACTCGACGTACTTGCTGAGGAATAGTATTGTTGCACGACGTGACTATGGCGACTTGAACTGCACGGGAAGCAGACAAGGACACTCACTGTCTTGCACCTGAAATTCTTTAACACTAATACGAAAAACTAAAGCAAAATAGCATATGTCATCACCGCTCATTCAATTGCGCATAACGGCAGATGCGAAAACGTGCTCGACAGATGGAAAAAATATATAGCGATAATTCATAACAAAACGCTCAATTATATCAAAACAAACCGACCGCATTTTCTGTCTCGAGTACCTTAATAAGTCCGACGTCATGTGTAATTGAATGTCTGGTGAGGACTTGTGTTGTGCTGTTCTCGGTTTCAATTTTCGTGTTAATAAATTTCAGTTGTAAGTCATCGTTGCATCTGTTCGGTTTGTTGTGCTTGTCTGTCTCACGTGCTTTTCAAGTAGCCATGCAATAACAACCAGGCCGGTCGCACACCTTGCTTCAGTTAATATGGCTGCGCATATGTGAACTTTTTATTGAAAGCAGCTCATATGAAATTATTCTTAAGAATACTGACCACACGTATTCGTCAAAGCTTGATATTTACGAACACAAAGAGTCTATCTTCCCAACAAACTCTGTAAGATACTAAAAAGTACACAATATTGAACAAACAAACGGTACAGCCAGTATGCTCGAGCTTGTTTGAACCAAAATCGTTTTACCGAATGCGATGATGCCCACAGTCATAGGCCACCTGCTCAGGAGCTCAATCATTGTTTCCGCGGTATCTGCAACGAACAATCGATTGATGTGTGAAAGTTAATGAACGTCCCGAAAGAACCATATGATTATGATAGACGCCATAGTGGAGGTCTCCAAAAATTTTGACCACCTGGGGTTCTTTAACGTGCACCAAAATCAGGGCACACGGGCCTACAGCATTGACGCCACCATCAAAAATGCAGCCGCCGCAGCCGGGATTAAATCACGCGACCTGCGGGTCAGCAGCCGAGTACCTTAGCCACTAGACCACCGCGGCGGGGCTTGCAATGAACAAGATGAGGGAAGGACTATAGCATTCGCATTTAGACAACATAGCATGCGAGACCAAGCTGTTGAAGAAGCCAGCACAAGCAATAAGACTGCACATAACCTTCAAAATACCAGTCCGCCGCTTTAGCGTTCTTGTTTATATATGCAGTTCTTGGGTAATCTGAAACCGTGATAATATCGGAGAGACCTGAGTCGACAATATGCAACACAGGACACAGACCACCCTCCCAACACTATTCTTGACATGACTAATTTTTAATATCGCGCCTTTATCGATGGATCTGGTGTGTGGTTATTACCATCAGGGTTTTTGGCGACAAAAATACATGGCGCATTTCTGAAAATAGGGTCACAAACAAGCATCTGAATGAACATGTTCCTATTCCATATTGACGTAATGCTCGACTTGGAAAAAGTTAAAGGGCCTTTAATCACGAAGGGATGGAAAACTCGCCGTCATGACCCCCCAAATAATTTTCTGCTCTAGGTAGTGTCCCACATCGCAAGTTGGTCACAATGCAGTAGTGCAGGTACACAATTCACGCGTTTCTCTTTTTTCTGTAACCTGACACATCACCTGGGCGTCGCCCTTTCTAGAACGCACTATAAAAAGAGGAGAATTGAAAATTGGTGACAAAATACTACCAAGATAGCACAATGACAAATTAACGTGTTGTAGGATGCATGTAAAATGGAGTGAACGCACATATTTCGCTTACCAAATGATGTTCAAGCAGGTAGATATGTTCTGGAGAACAAGCTGGATGCCAACATGAGTTCGAACATAGGCAGCCATTCATTATATAACAATATATGTCGCCAACACGCAACTGCCGTTGGCTCACGCTTGAAACATTTCTCAATTCCAGCTGAACATTTGCAGTGCTGTCGAAGAAGGAAGTCGCAAAATACTGCACAGCAAATCGCATTGTTCACGACGGTGACGGTTGTGCCACATAAAAATACTGCTAGAGGAAGTTGCCTCACCCGAAAAGCTTTTCCAAAATAGAAACAATGTATGATTAGTATCATCTGCGTTATTATTTCAGCCGCCCCATCATATCCCGCTTTGAACGAGGCTTCTAAGAGTTATACTGTTCAGCCTCAGAAGTCCTTGCAAGTGTTCAGGCATTTGCAGGAGCTACAATGGAGTGTGTGTGTGTGTGTGTGTGTGTGTGTGTGTGTGTGTGTTTGTGTGTGTGTGTGTGTGTGTGTGTGTGTGTGTGTGTGTGTGTGTGTGTGTGTGTGTGTGTGTGTGTGTGTGTGTGTGTGTGTGTGTGTGTGTGTGTGTGTGTGTGTGTGTGTGTGTGTGTGTGTGTGTGTGTGTGTGTGTGTGTGTGTGTGTGTGTGTGTGTGTGTGTGTGTGTGTGTGTGTGTGTGTGTGTGTGTGTGTGTGTGTGTGTGTGTGTGTGTGTGTGTGTGTGTGTGTGTGTGTGTGTGTGTGTGTGTGTGGAAGGGAATTGGGGATTGAAAGGACGAATAGGGAATAAGAGAGAAAAAGACAACATGTAAAGAAAGAAGAAACATTAAAAAAAGAAAAAGGCCACCTTTTTAGCCATTGAGTAAGGACGCGTGATAACAGTTTTCCCACGATGTCAAGCTACAGCTAGAGTTTGTCTAGACGACCGATGCTCTCCAAGTACATGAACAAAAGATTCGTAGCACGTTTCTGTAGTGTGGGGCAGGCTATAGGTGCCAATACACTGTCAGGGGAGGAAGTTTTCTCGGTTACCGAATGCATGCAATGCTCATAAAGCACACACTCATCAGCATATGCTCTACACTCAAACAAGATATGTTCCCCAGTTTCGATGGAGCCACAGTTGTTGCAGTACGGACTCGCTGACTTACCGAAGCAGTACCTTAAGCTGTTAACATAGGCCTTGTTTACACGAAGACGACGGTATAGCTTTTATTGATGTCGAAGAATTCTGAATGAAAGTCTTGTTCTGAGATAGGGGTCCAATGAGTGAAGGAAGGCATAATGATGTGCCGGAAGCGTCCAGCATCTCTTATTTTCTTCAAACGCAAGTCTTTTAGCAATCTCAGTACCATCTAATTTTGTGAAAGAACTTCGTCTGTAATTGTATTGTCGACGACCTTCGCGTGCTGCTTCACCTGCTTTTTTGTTGGAGAGAATGCCACAATGAGCCGGTATCCACTGAAATTCGAGATAGTTCCCTGCGGTAATAGCCAGGTGATGTAGATATTCTATGTCGAAGGACATGGGGCGCGAATTCGTTTTCTTTAGGAAGTTGAACAATATCTGTTGTGCTCGCTTGGAGTCGGTGAAAACTAGCGATTGTTCCGGCGTTTGGCGCAAGATGTAAATGACAGCTTCCTTAATGCCATTGTGTTCTGCTGCCGCCGAGGATGTCTTTCACTGCAGTTGATAGAATAGCATTTGTCTTGTAGAAGGGATATAAAGTTCTTAAGCGGGAGTATCCTGAGTGGTTGAGGCGTCGGTGTAAATATGTGAGTGCTGAGCATAGTTCTCGGCTGAGAAGAGGGTAGTAGTCTGCAACAACGCAGCCTGTGACATTCGTCTCCTTGCCCGATTGATACCAGGTACGCATTGTTTTATAGTCAGAGGCGAAAGCGTCCAGAGAGGAAATGTTGCTGGCATTAATTTTTACGGCTGTCTAACAAGGTAGAGATAAAGCTTTTGCACAGCTTGACTAAACGCAGAATTGCTGTGTGTTAGATTAACTTCGCATACGAAATGCTTTTTACTTCGTAATATATGTCTAAGATGTTACGCATGGTTTCTTGAACAGAGATCGCATCTAGGGGAGACATCCTACTTCCCCTACAGTTCTCAATGCTTAGAGCTACATTTAAGGCAATAATAAATAGGATGAAGCCAATGACTAATAATATTACTTGCGGCTCATATCTACAGTATGATTACAAGGGACGCAGTATTAAAGAGACACGAAAATATCCCTTGAATTCAGAGTTTTGGCATTCACCTAAATCTAAGCATACCAGCCTGAAGCACTTGACCCCTGGGAAAAGTAGCCGCCGCGCTAGGGAGCTGATCACGTGACGTCAGCAGTAAAGCATCATAACTACGTGACCTTCGCAGCGGGTGAAGCCGAAGACTCAATAAAGTTTTTATTGTCTTGTGTTGTCCTAGAGTATCGTTTTACCTAAGTCATTTCGTCCCGTCACCACAACATAAGGTGTCCTATACGTTTTACAAAAGTATCAAGTTTTTATTTGACCGCATAGCTTAACTTCGAGTGGTTGTATCATGCACATGGCTGACTCGTGGCTCCTGCAGACTTTGATAACTTCTTTTCATTATATATGCTAGTGCGCATGTGCAGAAACCTTAGTTTTGCTGCAGTGTCATCGTGATGTTAAGCACGGAGGTGAATAGTGACATATTGTACTGATCTATACCATAAGCGACGTCATCCATTTACTGCGAGTATGCCAGTGTACCAAAATGCACATTTAACCAATACCGTCACTCCTTGCTCGCTCAAAAAAGTGCAAGTGCGTTGAGCTATGAAAGATTACACAACGCCAGCTCCACGGTGCGCAATATCCTGCATGCCAGCACATTGGCACTCCAGTCACACTCGGTCGACAGTGCGTCACATTTTTTTGTGTGTGAGATTTCCTGCCACTCCGGCTTGAGACACGCTGTTGCTGCTGGCGCCAGACGTTTCAACGGCATGCTTTTTAGCAAGTGCCCCTCACAGCAGCAGGTGCATAGACACTATAATTATGAAAACAAAAACGCAGCGTAGGCGTGCTCAACATCTCTCCATTTTCGCAAGCTCACCTAGGCGTACACAGCGCACGTGGGCGCCCCAGTTTTTGTGTATCTGCAGCTGTGCTAGCATCTTCCTTGTGTTTCATAGAAAAAACGTACTTCTATTTTCGAAGCACCTAATGGCCGAGTTAGGCAACTGAATATAGAAGGGACAGAAAAGGATAAAGTGCGTTTTTACGGTACCAACTGTGGGTGTAAATTATTCGTTCATCTAGACATTCCAATCTACGATTCTGTATTAAGTACGGCACATGCCGTGCAGTTCAATATAAGGTCGTCATCACAGCAAAATCTTTGTTACCAAACCACGATTTTCCTTCGTCGAGAAAGTGAAAAATTGTGAGCCAATCGAAACGTTTGGCACAGGAAAAACTTGGAGGCGTTATCAAATAAATATAGGGTAAGCGAGTATCGAGCCCTGATGTGCGAGGAGAAAGCTACACCTCTCAGTGATAACACAGAAACAAGGACATTAGGTATGCTGTTCGGGGCCTCAGAAACATCCTCAAATACGTGTTCAGCGGCATACTGATTTGTTTTCTATGTACCAGGGTCCTGGAGAGAAAACTGTGTTTAATCTTGGGGAGCAATAGAGAAGGAACGCTTGATAAAGAACGAAATGAAAATTTTGTTTCGAACCTTCAGGACTCTATGAATGCACATAAAATTTGAGTTCGGGATTTGCTGTTATATCATTTACCTTATTATTACAGCTTCAGAAAATTCCCCATCTGCGATAGAGTCAGGTAGACCTACAGTAATTAGGGGTGTCCAAAAGGCCCGTTACAGCAGCAAGATCTCAAAGTGCAAAGAAAGGAAGAGAAGGGAAATATTACTGTGGTGGTTCTTGGGCCCTCAGACGCAGAAACCCGAGACAAGGACAAGAGAAACATTTATTGACTTCACACACAAAACGATCACAACACTGTGGCTATCTGTACAACACACTGGCTCCATAATTCAGTCATACAGTCCTTACGTCTACGCACCCGCGAGTAACCCACGCCTCCTCACTACTCGTAAGTCTGATTCCGTCGAGTGCCACTCACGCTCCCGCTGAAGACGATGGCGTCGACAACGCAACCTCGCCACGGGAAGGTTGCCAAGTGCACGAGAGCTCCCGAGCAGACCATCAGCTGCTCGTGCTGGACCAGGCGGCCCCACGCTGCGGCCGACGCAACACCGAGGTCGCACCTTCAATTGGCGGTTGTGCCGGACCGGCTCCGACGTGGCACCGTGGCCACGATCTCGGTGACTGGTTGTGCCGGACCCGAGTCTGGACAGGATCAGCCGCTTGCCCTGGCCCGCACGCTCGTCCGCCACAGGAACAGCATGTCAGGCCCGGCCCGGAACCGCCACTCGCCTCAGGAACATGCCACGCTCGTCCCGGTTGGGTTGGTGACACCCGCTCGTTGGTTCGGTCCCCTGAGGCCCAACGCCTAGCGCTCTTGCTAGCTGGCCGCGTTCTTCCTCTGCCCGTCGCTGTTCCGAAGCTCACGCGTTCACGTTCGTCTGACCCCGTGCACACTTTCGTCTTCGTCGGTTATTTTCCGCTGTCGGTTTTACTTCCAGTTTCGATTTTGGTTGTGAGAAGCACTCTTACCACACTCCCCCCAACTTCCAGTACGTTGTACACACGTAACACACAGTTCCCGAATATAACAAAGGTTCCGCACACTTTAAATGTCACAGTTTAGATGTAAAAAAAACAATTGCACTATGATGACAACATAATAAAACAATTGTGTACAACGGCAATAAGTCACTGCTCGGTAAAATTCGCACGACTCATATAGTCGGCACCAACGTTGTTCACACTACGAATGTGTTCCACGTGAAAGTCATATTCCATAAGAAGGAGACTCCACCGCAGGACTCGATTATTTAGATGCCTAGCTGACTGAATACAAGTCAATGGCTGGTGGTCACATTGCAACGTGAACGGCTTGCCATAGAGAAAAATGTGGTATTTGCGAACAGCCCAGACTACGGCAAGGCCTTCTCTTTCAATTGTGGAGTAGGCTGCTTCGCGGGGTAGTAATTTACGGCTCGCGTAGGAAACTGGGTGCAGACGGCCTTGGTGTTCCTGGAGCAATACTGCTCCTAAGCTCGGCGAAGACGCATCCGTGCGCAGAACAAATGGCCTATGCAAGTCGGGTGACTTCAGCACAGGCTGCGTGGACAATAGATTCTGCACTTGTCGAAACGCTCTCTCATGTTCTTCACCGCATAATAACTTAGTGGGGGGGCCTTTCTTTGTAAGTTCTGTGAGCGGAAATGTGAACTCAGCGTAATTGGGCAAAAAGTCGCGGTAATAGCCTGATAGGCCGAGAAAGGCTTTCAATTCCTTCTTGGTGCTTGGCGGCAGAGCTGCTTGTATCTTATCAGTAATGCTCTTACTCGTCTGCAGCATACCTTGCCCAACAGTGTGGCCCAAAAAAGTGGTAGTCGGACAGCCGACCGCACATTTCGCTGGTTTTATAGTTAGACGAGCAGTTCTGACGCACTCAAACAATCTCTTTAGGGTTACCAAGTGTTCTTCCCAAGTTTCAGTAGCGACGAGCACATCGTCAAAGTAATATAGCACATTGGGAATCCCCTCAATGACGACTCGCATTAACCGATTAAATACTGCCGGCGCAGTCTTGATGCCGGAGGGCATAAAGTTGAAGTGGTACAAGCCAGATTCACATGAGAAAGCCGTGAGCTCTTTCGACTGACTGGCCATAGGTACCTGCCAGTATCCTTTAGTAAAATCAAAGCGCGAGAAGTAGTTGCATCCCGTAAGCTTAGCGAACATCGTATCTGTGCGAGGGATCGGCTCACAATCCGGAAGTATAACCTTGTTCAGTTGTCGGAAGTCAATACACAAACGCATGGTGCCATCTTTCTTCTTGACGACCACTATGGGCGAGTGATAGGCTGACGTTGACCTTTCAATGACACCTAACTGCAGCATGTCCTTCACTTCCTCCTCGACGGCACCTTTGACAGTAAAAGGTAGCGGGTACTGTCGTACCTGTATGGGAGCCTCTGATGTAAGCTTCAACTCACAGTGAACAATGTCAGTCTTCCCAGGTACATCTGATAAAACGTCTCTGAATTCTTTAAGAACCTCTGTGGCTTGCTGTCGTGCATCAGCGTTGAGCTCCGATGCTATGGTAACATTCGTCCAGTCCTGTGTCTGTTCTAATGTGATATGGGGCACTTCGTCGGACTGAACCTCGTCTGTGTCACTTGGCAACGCCGTGGTAACGCCTGCAACCGTTCGTTGGCTTAGTGGCTTGCGCTCCTCATACTTCTTTAACATGTTGATGTGAAAGAGCGTAACCTTGCGGCCCAGGTTTACTAGGTAATCCAGTTCGCTGCGTTTCTCAATAACAGGAAAGGGGCCCTTCCAGGAAAGCACCAGCTTGTCAGCATCGGCTGGTAACAACACCAGCACCTGGTCACCAGGGACAAGTTCGCGCTGTCTCGCTTTCTTACCGTAGTACCCTTTCTGCAGCTTCTTCGCCTTCATCAATTCTTCGTGTGCGAGCGCACAGGTGCGTTCTAAACGTTGCCGCAGCTCCATCATATGCATGTATATCGTCTTGGTCTCGTCATCGAGGCGAGGGTTCGTCCAGAGCTCCTTGAGAACAGCCATTGGCCCTCGCACGTATCTACCATATAATAATTCAAAAGGAGAGAATCCAGTGCTACATTGGAGAAGCCTTCGGTAGGCGAACAGTAACGGGCCAATGTAACGGTCCCAGGTTTTCCGACGCTCTTGACACATTCGCCCTATCATGCGTTTTAATGTCCCATTAAAACGTTCAATCAAACCATTGGCCATCGGATGGTATGGCGTAGTAGGCAGTTGTTTGAATGAAAGCAGTCGGCTGAATTCCTTCATAACTGCTGACACGAAAGACGTGCCGCGATCACTGATGATCTCTTCAGGTATGCCAACGCGAGAGAACATTTCCAGGAGACCTTCCGCAACCTGTCTCGATTCAATGGAGGGAAGTGCTACCGCGTCGGGGTATCGCGTCGCAAAATCTATCATTGTCAGTACGTAGCGATTGCCCTTTTCAGATGTTGGTGACAATGGGCCGATAATATCAATGCCAACTCTCGTAAACGGTGCCTCGATGATAGGCGTGGTGCCCAAGGGAGCGCGTCCCACCAGGTGGCGTGGCACCATCCATTGACAGATGTCGCAAGATTTCACGAAGCGTTTTGTGTCGGATTGGACACCCGGCCAGAAGAACTCTCCAGTGACCCTGCTTACTGTCTTGGTGATACCTTGATGGCCGGCTAAGATGCCTTCGTGGGCTAGTTTCAGCACCACCTCACGCAACTGTCGTGGTACAACAAGTTTCTCCAAATTAGTTCCATCTGGCAAGTTGTGCTTGCGGAATAAGGTTCCGTCCCGAATGAAAAACACCGTTTCTCGATCGTTCGACATGATTTTCTTGCCAACCGCCTCGAAACACTTTCGCAAAGTTTCGTCATCCACTTGATATTTTTTAAGTGCCTCACTTCCCACTTGTAAAGCAGGCAGAGTCATCACAGGTAAAGAAGTGTGCTCCTTCGTTTCTCCTGCTTTTCCCACGAGGACTTCTTCAGGTAGGGGCCACTTTTCCATGGCTTCATGCGGTGGCTCATACGCTTCCTCCGCATTCGATCTTGGTTGGGTTGCGTGCAAATTGCCAGATACATCCTGCTCACCATTGACAGCATTCCCTTTGCTAGAGTCTGTGCATGGTGCACGCCTTGTTTCCACATGACCATGGTTATGCTGTGGTGCTGACTCATTCATAGGTAACGTATCCGGCAATGCCGCGCCCTTGATGTTGCCCAAAATTACGTCGTATAATGGGTCGGTCATACACTTAACGACTACTTCCCCAGTAAACAATGTACATTGCAAAAGGACTTTTGCCTCTGGGAGCTATCGCACAGTACGGTCCAGTAAGTATACTGGGCTCGTCGTTCCCGTGAACTTCTCCTTCGGAACCAAAGATTGCCGCACGACGACCGTGTTGCAGCCGGTGTCTCGAAGCACATGCACTGGTCTGTCCTCTAGGAACCCCTCCACAACAGGCATGTCAGCGACTCCAATGTTCGCGGATCGTCGACTTGATGTGGCATTGACGATGGGTATTATTCCGCCGTCTTGGAAAACAATGTAGCCACTCTTATGGTGTTCAGGTGTCAAGTCTTCGTGTTTTTCCGATAGCATACATGAGGCCTGGTCTTTGCCAAATTTTCTACCGGGGCATCTGTCACTGCTGTGTCCACTTTGTTTGCATACTCCGCATCGGCTGAAAGTATTCCCATTCGTGCGGAACCAGCAGTCGGCTGCGCGATGGCCTGCCTTGTCACAAAGGAAACAGCGACTTGCAGGCTTCTCCGTCTTCTTCGCGGACTCCGGCTTGGACACCGAAGGTTCCGGATCCTTGGAAATCCGTTCTCTTCCTAAGTTTGTGAGCGCCTGTGCTTCCATGAAGTTATTGGCAGTCTCGCAAAGCGAACTCAGGGTTTTGCAACTTCTCTCCTTGAGAAAGATCCTGAGTGCCGGAGAACAACCCTACATGAATTGCTCACTTATCATCAGATCTCGCAGGCTAGCAAAGCTTGTCTCCGTTTTTCTCACTTTAAGCCAACGGTCAAAGTAGCCGGAAAGTCTTGCAGCATACTGCAGACCAGTCTCGTTTTCTTCGGGCTTCGCTTTACGAAATTTTTCGCGGTAGCCTTCCGCAGTATAGCGGAACCTCTGAAGAAGCGCCGCTTTCAGCTGATCATAATTCAGCACAGCTGTTGGATCTAATCGGCCTATGACTGTTAGCGCTTCTCCTGTCATGCATAGGCTAAGCGAAAGAGCCCACTTTTCACGCGGCCACCCTTGACACGTGGCGACCAGTTCAAATCACTGCAGGTACGCTTCGAGGCCGTCCCGAGCCTCATTGAAGGGCGGAATCAGTTTATGAGGACTGCAGACCTGTGTTATTCCTCTGGCGCTCATGCTGGATCCTGCTTGTTCGTCAGCCACCATTGGCTGTACCCTGCTTGCGCTCTCCTGAAGTCGAAGCTTCAGTTCGAGGATCTTCAGCTCTTGTTCCTGCACCTTCTTCTGCTGCTCTAACAACTTCTGCTGCCTCTCAGCGTTTTCTTTCGCGATCTCGCGCTCCCTAGTACGCTCATCTCGAGCTTCAACGCACTCTCGCTCAACCCACTCTCTGAGCTCCTCGTTCTCCAACCGTAGCTGTCGGCCAAGTGCAATAAATTTCTCCCTGTTCATGACAAAGGCTGCGTCTGAGTAATGGCTTAAGAGTAATAGCTTTAGATTTTAATAAGCCATCCTGGCAGGCTCGCCAATTGTGGTGGTTCTTGGGCCCTCAGACGCAGAAACCCAAGACAAGGACAAGAGAAACATTTATTGACTTCACACACAAAACGATCACAACACTGTGGCTATCTGTACAACACACTGGCTCCGTAATTCAGTCATACAGTCCTTACGTCTACGCGCCCGCGAGTAACCCACGCGTCCTCACTACTCGAAAGTCTAATTCCGTCGGGTGCCACTCACACTCCCGCTGAAGACTATGGCGTCGACGACGCAACCTCGCCACGGGAAGGTTGCCAAGTGCACGGGAGCTCACGAGCAGACCATCAGCTGCTCGTGCTGGACCAGGCGGCCCCACGCTGCGGCCGACGCAACACCGAGGTCGCACCTTCAATTGGCGGCTGTGCCGGACCGGCTCCGACGTGGCACCGTGGCCACGATCTCGGTGACTGGTTGTGCCGGACCCGAGTCTGGACAGGATCAGCCGCTTGCCCTGGCCCGCACGCTCGTCCGCCACAGGAACAGCATGTCAGGCCCGGCCCGGAACAGCCACTTGCCTCAGGAACATGCCACGCTCGCCCCGGTTGGGTTGGTGACACCCGCTCGTTGGTTCGGTCCCCTGAGGCCCAACGCCTAGCGCTCTTGCTAGCTGGCCGCGTTCTTCCTCTGCCCGTCGCTGTTCCGAAGCTCACGCGCTCACGTTTGTCTGACCCCGTGCACACTTTCGTCTTCGTCGGTTATTTTCCGCTGTCGGTTTCACTTCCAGGTTCGATTTTGGTTGTGAGAAGCACTCTTACCACAATTACGTTCACTTCAAGTGTACGAGCCCAAACAACATTGTTCAATGCTACAAAAGCACGCATAAATATATAGGAATGCCAAATACAACAGAATCTTTATCTCCCTTTCCACGTACCTAAAAAATCCGCGATACGCATGTCAAAAAAGTAAAAAAAAACAGGGAAGTGGTGATGATGAAAATATTGTAAGACAACGTTCATGCAGCGAGGCTGAACGTTCAGGCAGCAAGATAAAATGTATTGTACGAATAAAGCTCACATTACATTGATGTTAAACTCACAACAGGCTGGTTGAACTCTTTTTTTTTAATGCAAACGAATTTCTTGGTTGCTCTGCCACGGTGGTCTAGTGGCGCAGGTCAGGCTGCTGGCCTGCAGGTCACAGGATCGAATCCCGGCTGCGGCAGCTGCCTTTCTGACTGAGGTGGAAATGTTGTAGGCCCATGTGCTCCGATTTGGGTGCACGTTAAAGAACCCCAGCTGGTCAAAATTTCAGGAGCCCTCCACTACGGCATCTCTGATAATCATATCGTGGTTTTGGGACGTTAAGCCCCACAAATCAATCCAAATAATTTCTTGGTCGGGCTACGCACATGCATATGGCGTTATCCGTGGCGTCCGCAGCGCTCTCACTTCCTTTTCCATAGCAACAGCTGCGGGCGGGCAAGCTTATCCTCGCCCCTGGCTACGAGAGCATGTTATGCGAGAGAGTGTAGGAGACGGTAAGTGAATTCTCGAGGCAATAACAGTACTCGGTGAAGGCGAATGTCAGACGGAAACAATACCCTCTTTCGGTGCAAGAAATATATTTACATTTCCTCACTCCTTCACACTACTCCTCTCTCTCTTCCCTGCGCCCCACTTTCTGATCCGCTCACGCCTCACTCTAGACCGTTCGCTGGCTGGGCACCTCTCAAGAACATCCAGAAAGGTGTGTTCTAGACGCCGCTGTTGAACGCCAACGCCGAGCCGAAAACGCTGTTTCTTTTGTTCAATTCATAGTGTTTTTTAACCCTGCACGCTAGCTACGAGAGCGGAAAACGCATGCCATGTTTTTCGTGAAAGCAAAATGCCATGTGTGGTGAACGGCTCTATTGGCTGCACGTTGTAAGAAAAAAAATAAAGCAAATAAAGCATATACACGAGGTGAATGATGATGGGTGGGGCGAAGCGGATGGATGGATGGACGCATGGATGGAGAGAGGGACGCACAAACGGATGGGTAGACGCGCAGACGCGCAGATGGGTGTGTGGATGGATGGACGCGTGGATGCACGGACGGATTGACGGACGCTTCGCCCCACTCATCATTAACTCCGTGGATATGCTGTGACACCGTTTTAATTAACATGCAACGCAATGCGACTGGCTTCTACGGCGACTACGACGACACGGGACATACGACCTGCGTCAAAACCCTCTACGGCGTAAGGGGCTTCGCCCCTATAAAAGGAAACACTATCCTTTTAACGCTGGAGTCTCCCGTAAGAAATGCTGTTATGGACGCAACGCAATGCATTCGCATTTTCTGACGATTCCCTCTCGGAGGGTTGGGACATTTTGTTGTTTCATTTTTATGTGTGATGCAATTTTTAGCGAACTTCGGCGACTTTGAGCGTATCTATCTATCTATCTATCTAGCTATCTATCTATCTGTCTGTCTAGCCGCTTACGTTTGGGTGCTCTCACGGTCACCCGCTTAACTTGGCGTGAACCAAAATTAGCATGGGAGGGTAAAGTGGCTTTACAAATATGACGCCCTGGTCAAGACATGAATAATCGCACAATCCCGTCTCGTACGTTGTCGAACACTTCCCGTCTGACAGTGGCACATACACAGGGGCAGTTATGTGCTACTGGTAAGCGGGTATGTGCAACAGGTGATTGACACTTAGTATCTACCCAGGAACGACGACAACACACATGGGCAATTTCAACGCGTTAGCGTTACGCAATACCCGGCATCGGTAGCGTCGACCCGACGAAAGCATAGAATAAATGTCAGTGTTAAGAAAAACCTGACATACGCAGCGTTGGCCACCCGACGAATGCAAATAATAAATTTCATGGTCCCAGCAGGAACCGAACCCAAGCATTCTGCGTGGCAGTCAAGCATTCTACCACAGAGCTACGTCAGGTCTCGGAACTACTTTTCCATAGACGCTTATCTTCGTGAAACGTCAATAGTGGTTGCAGTGCTGCCTACCCAATTTTATGAACATTACATATGTACTGCAGCGATGCCGTAGTGGTTAGAGCATCCGCCTCGCATGCAAAATGTCCGTGGTTCAAATCCCGCTGCCACGCAGTTCCCAACCGGATAAAAAAAACCGCGTCGTGATGGAACTGCATTAAGAGGCCCGGGCTGTGGCCTCAACGGTAACCACCACCGGGAACGCACTCCCTCACCAGAGAAGGATTGGCCGCCCTGGTGCAGTATCTGGCCACTACCTCCCACATGCATACGTCAAATAACTCACGGCCCTCAGCCCCCAGCCACTGCGAAGCAACTGACCACGGCGGCGGTCACATCTGCAACGCAGAAGAGGGTGCTCAGAATCTCTGGACTACAGGCCGCCTTTGGAACCTGAACTTGGCAACGTTTAACGCTAGAACCTTACCTAGTGAGGGAAGTCTAGCTGTACTAATCGAGGAGCTAGAGGGTGTTAAATGGGATATAATAGGGCTCAGTGAGGTTAGGAGGACAGATGAGGCCTATACTGTGCTACACAATGGGCACGTCCTTTGTTATCGGGGCTTGGCAGACAGAAGAGAACTGAGAGTGGGGTTCGTAATTCACAGAAACATAGCTGGCAGCATACAGGAATACTATAGCATTAATGAAAGGGTGGTAGGAATTGTAAGTAAACTGAATAAAAGATACAAGATGATGGTAGTACAGGCTTACGCGCCTACATCCAGCCATGATGACGCTTCAGTTGAAAGCTTCTATGAAGACGTGGAATCGGCAAAGAGTAAGGTAAAAGCACAGTATACTATAGTGATGGGCGACTTTAATGCAAAGATAGGGAAGTAGCAGGCTGGAGACCAGGCAGTAGGAGATTATGGCATCGGCACTAGAAACGCCAGAGGAGAGCTACTAGTAGAGTTCGCAGAACGCAATAATATGTGGATTTTGAATACTTTCTACCGAAAACGAGAAAGCCGCAAGTGGACATGGAGGAGCCCTAATGGCGAAAATAAGAACGAAATAGACTTTATAATGACTGCACACTCAGGCATCGTGCAGGATGTGGAAGTGGTCGGTAAGGTACAATGCAGTGACCATAAATGGCACGGTCTCGAATTCGCCTATACTTGAAGAAGGAACCACAGAAACTGATACCCAAGAAGCCAATCAATGAGCTAGCACTGAGAGGAAAAGCACAGGAAGTCAGATCACGCCTCAGAAGAGGTACTCGGCTCTTAGTGAGGAAACCAACCTTAGCGTAGACACAATGAACGATAATCTGACGAGTATCATTACGGAGTGTCCAGTGGAAGCTGGAGGCAGAGTAGTTAGACAAGACACTGGCAAGATTTCCCAGGAAACAAAGAATCTCATTAAGAAGCGTCAAATCATGAAAGTCTCAGATACAACAGACAAAATACAACTGGCAGAGCTTTCAAAGTTGATTAATAGGCGTAAGGTATGCGATTTGAGAAGGTACAACATAGAGAGAATTGAACACGCTCTGAAAAACGAAGGAAGCGTCAAAGCAGTGAAGAGGAAACTTGGAATAGGCAAAAATCGGATGTATTCACTAAGGAACAAATAAGGCAAAATAACTACCAATATAGATCGGATAGTTAAAATAGCAGAGGAGTTTTACAGAGATCTGTACAATAGCCGGGACAACCACGACTTTAATACTATAAGAACTAGCAGTAACCCAGATGACACCTCCCCAGTAATGATAGAATAAGTCAGAAAAGCTTTAGCGAGCATGCAAAGAGGCAAAGCTGCTAGTGAGGATCAGGTAACATCAAATCTGCTGAAAGATGGAGGACAGACTGTGTTAGAAAAACTAGACACCCTGTTTACGAGGTGTCTCCTGACGGGAAGAGTACCAGAGTCTTGGAAGAACGCAAACATCATCTTAATACATAAGAAAGGAGATGACAACGACTTGAAGAATTATAGGCTGATCAGCTTGCCCTCTGTAGTAAACAAGCTATTTACAAAGGTAATTGCTAACAGAGGAAAGAAAACATTAAAATTCAATCAATCAAAGGAACAAGCAGGATTTCGAACAGGCTACTCAACAATCGACCACATTCATACTATCAATAAGGTAATAGAGAAATGCTCAGAATATAACCAACCACTATACATAGCCTTCATAGATTACGAGAAGGTGTTTGACTCAGTAGAAATATCAGCCGTCATGCTGACACGGTGGAATCAGGGCGTCAATGAAGTATATATAGACATCCTGGAAGAAATCTAAAGGGGATTTTCTACCATAGTGATTCATATAAAAAGCAACAGATTACAAATCAAGAAGGGTGTAAGGCAGGGGGACACAATCTCCCCAATGCTATTTACCACATGCTTACAGGAGGTTTTGAGAAGCCTAGAATGGGAACAGTTTGGTATAAGAGTTAGTGGAGAGCATCTTAGTAACGTGCGCTTCGCCGATGACATTGCATTGCTGAGTAACTCCGGGGACGAATTTCAACTCATGATTACGGAGTTAGACAAGGAGAGCAGGAAGGTGGGTCTTAAAATTAATCTGCAGAGAACAAAAGTAATGTACAACAACCTCGAAAAGAGCAGTGCTTCGAGATAGGTAATAGTGCACTTCAAGTTGTAAAAGACTATGTCTACTCAGGGCAGGTAATAACCGTGGAGCCGAACCACGAGATACCATAGATAACGAAATTGAAGTAACTAGAAGAATAAGAATTGGGTGCAGCACATTTGGCAAGCACTCTCAAATTATGACATGTAAATCACCACTATTCCTCAAGAGGAAGATATATAACACCTGTATCTTGCCGGTACCTAACTACGGAGCAGAAACCTGGAGACTCACAACGAGGGTTCACCTTAAATTGAGGACGACGCAGTGAGCTATGGAAAGAAAAATGTTAGGAGTAACCTTAAGAGACGAGAAGAGAGCAGAGTGGATTAGGGAACAAATGGGGGTTAAGGATATCATAGCTTAAATCAAGAAGAGTAAATGGACATGGGCCGGGCATGTAGCGCGTAGACAGGATAACCGCTGGTCGTTGAGGGTAACTAACTGGATTCCCAGAGAAGGCAAGCGGGTTAGGGGGAGACAGAAGTTTATGTGCGCAGATGAGCTCAAGAAGTTTCGGGTATAAATTGGCAGCAGCAAGCACAGTACCTGGTTAACTGGCGGAACATGGGAGAGGCGTTTTTCCTGCAGTGGACGTAGTCAGGCTGATTATGATGATGATGATGGCATATGTACTCCTTTCATACAGCCGTCTCGTCGGGTAAACGTGAATTGTGGTGAGGTGCCATGTGCTGAAAATGATTTAAGTAGCAGTGTCAAGGGCCAGCCTCTTCGTGAACATCAGCGCTTCATATCAGCTTCTGGCGTTGCTAAAACACATTTCCAGCTGACATGGTTGTGCAAGTGGAAAACTGGTTATATAAACAGCTGCAACTCTTCAACATATGTCTATGCGTGCAACATTTGTACATATATTTAGCGTCACTTCTTGACGTGTCGCTTAAAAAAATGCAACATGGTCACCTTCCCTCCGCGTGCTTCGCATAAAGTTGATTACCAGGTACGTGGGATCTGCCAAATTTTTATATACTGCGACCTAGGCCACTTATATAAAAGAGATGGGGTATTACTACCCGAGAAACGAGCTAGAATTGTGCCATATTTCGATCTCATTGTATGGAAGACAAACTTAGTGAGGGAGTGAAATGAACTTTATTTGGTCCTTGAGAACTGGTCAGATGCCCCCCTAAGAGGTGTCCGCCGCAGTTGCTGTTACTGAAGCTCTGAAAGCCCGGTATTATTCTCGCTGCGAAGGCCAAAATAGGGAACACTCTATTATAATATTTTGTAATAAACGGACGGAATGTAATTAGCCACATTCTATGATAAACGTCTGAGAATTGGTGGGTCGAATATCAAACGCAATGCTGAGGAAGAGCGTCACATATGATTGCCCCTAGCTCTCTTAATACAAGGTGGCTCACTTGAGTTATTATGTGAATGAATTCATTTTGCATCTTAAACGCTCACAGAAAAAGACTTTATTAGGTGCTTAAATAGTCATCCTTATGTGCCTGCTGAAAAATTCTGTACTATTTTCACTGCAGATGCTGTCAGTGAAACCGGGCAATACAAGCCAAAGTCAGTGCCAACTGTGGTACCTTTCGAAAAGGACACCGCCAATACGTCTTTCTACATCTCTGCAACATCTGCGGCATGGAAAAATGTAACCAACTTGTCCAGAAGTTCTAGTTTTCACAGTTTCGGCAAGTTCGTCAGCATCTCAGTCCTGATACATGGTCAACTGTATAACGTTGTCGCAAGCTGCTAAATGCTGACTAGTACAGAGAAGCGAGCTGGCCATCTATAAAAAATAAAAAGTAGGTGGCATCATATATGTGCTTCTGATATACAGCCCGAGTTGTGGAGATCGGCCAAATATAACAATAAGCTTACAGGATGTTCCGGGGTGTCAGGCAGAACACTTAGAGTGAATGTTTTAGAAAGCCATTCTAGCGACTGAACCAAGGCTTTCTCACAATATCGTCAGATACTTGAACACTGACAAACAAATGCAGAATGTGGCCTCTTTGTGTGTGTGTGTGTGTGTGTGTGTGTGTGTGCGTGTGTGTGTGTGTGTGTGTGTGTGTGTGTGTGTGTGTGTGTGTGCACGTGAGTGTGTGTGCCCGTGTGTGTGTGTGTGTGTGTGTGTGTGTGTGTGTGTGTGTGTGTGTGTGTGTGTGTGTGTGTGTGTGTGTGTGTGTGTGTGTGTGTGTGTGTGTGTGTGTGTGTGTGTGTGTGTGTGTGTGTGTGTGTGTGTGTGTGTGTGTGTGTGTGTGTGTGTGTGTGTGTGTGTGTGTGTGTGTGTGTGTGTGTGTGTGTGTGTGAACCTGCCAGCATCCGTGCGGATCATGAAATTGATGCGTGTTGTAAATACATTTTGCTGTGCCGAAATGCCACATCGTCTGTACAATTTGCACACCGCTCTTCTACTTGCGGGATGAGTATTCCGTGGCCTTAGGTAGACAAGGCAGAAGTGATGCGGTAGCATTGTACAATTTCTGACCGGCTTCCTGCGTCGCAGTCTGCCAGCACACACTTCTTCACAACGTGCAGATGCATGTGCCACTTCGTAAAAGAGCAATACTTCAGTTGACTTTGTGGGCGTCTAGTATCAATGTATCATGAGTTAATTAAGCTGCTGATTTCAAGACTTTTAAGAAAGATTTTTCTTGTCATGTTACCGTGCAAATATTTTACAATTTCGATTCTTCTGCAATGCCTCTTCCTCATGCACCTGTATTCTTAAACTCATACAACACAGCAAAGAAAATTCAGCGGCAGATCACTCATTTCCGATAGTTGCAAGTTATCACTCTGTGCTTGCCTTCAGCCAGCTCGGCTTTCTCTTCGTTTCTTTTGTTTTGTTGTGTCAGCTACAGAATGCAAACCAATCAGTGCAATTATCAAGGCAAGTTGATGTTCACAATTTTGTCAACCAACAGCTACTCGTGAGTGTTATAGCCGCCACATAAAATCCGAGGTGCGGGGATACATTTGCATTAATGTTTAGTCAGAAACCTATTGGAAATATTTTTAAAGGCTAGCGCAAGCACATTATACACCAAGCCTGTTTTGCTTGCTTTTTTTTGGTTTCGTTTTTATAGTGACTTCCTCCACTGTATCGAATCAGAACTATTGAGCCGTAAGAGCAATTTTTGGTATTTCTTGTTGAGTAAGCTGCGTAGAAGCTTAGCAAGTCAGTTAGTGAATGCGTAAAACAACTTTAAAAACAAGAGGGCCCACTCAGGTACAGTCTGCTCAAACTTAACCACCCTCGCGGAGGCCATTTGTACGGCCGTTATTTGGGAGGTCAGGTACTGGACCTTGAGCTTTTTTATTTTCCTTTGGGGGAAAGGGTACCAGCCGAGGCGCAGCACCACAGCATAGACTTGAAGTCTGAATGACCATCACACAAGAGGAAATCCGCGCTTTGGAACCACTCGGGGGATGGTGTGTGTAGCGCCGCAGGGCTCGGGTAGGTGCTTGTTTGGAGTAGTCTGAGAATGACAAGTTGGGCTCCGGATAGCGAGGAGCGTGGTAGAAGCAGCACTCTTCTTAGTATGTAATGGGGCTTGCATATGTTATTGTGCATGCGGAGATGCTTGAATGACCCTGTAGATGACGCGTTATTCGGTACACGGTGCCGCACTTCGTGCAGCCGAGTGCACCTCCTTGTTCAAATTGATTGAGGTACCATCAATGGTTCCATTGTATGCAAGGAACCACACGTAATAACGGTTTTTGAAATCTCTGGCTTTTTAAAGATATGTAAGTCCTGGGGAGCCTACGGGAGCGGCCGCGTCAGCAGCACGTGTAAGTGAGCTCTGCTCATATCTGCCTATAACTTCAGCAATTTTGGTTCTAGGAGGGTCAGAGTGGTGTCTATTTGTTCGTGAAGATACAAGGAGTTCAACCGCTACAAATACTGCTATTACAAACGAAAATTTCAAATTTTAGGAGCGGTAAACAGGGTGAATCTGTGAAAACAACAACAGTCGGACCACGTGTTTTTTACGATCGCTTGTAGCTTCGTTAATATTCTACCGGGAAACTTCTTGCTTATAAAGTTGAAAGTCCTTAGGGTAGACCTGACGCTACTGAAGTTTGATCAGGCTAGGTTTAATAGTTCCAGATTTATACCGCAATCAAAATTAAGCCTAATCACTAAAAAGAATAAATTGGTAATATCACCTCGACAACGCATTTAAATTTTGTCCGCTTAGTATAGTAATAAACCGCACCCCATAGGCTACCAGGAGGCCCAATTCCATACACTCTAGGCCCTAATTAAGGTGGTAATCAGCAAAAAAGCTCATTTCATTGAAACAAATTTTCAAAAGGAGCTACAAACGCCACCAAAAAATATCTAATATCTTCTTTTAGAACACAACAGTCCGGTTTTTACCGGGTAAAAAATAATTTTGTTAGCTTAAGGTAACCGGAAGATACAGAGTTAGAAAGAATATAACGAAAACCGCTAATAAACGTGTGGCGCCCGCGTCCTCCCTCGCTCAGAGGAGGAGGGTGGCTCACTGCTCGGGAGAAAGGTACGCCCGTCAGATCAGTCTTGAACCACGTGTGTGTGTGTGTTTTTTCCCCCTTACGATCGCTTTTAACTTTGCTAATAACCTACCGGGAAACTTCTAACTCATACAGTGCAAAGCCCTAATTGTATACCTGTCGCCGCTCAGGTTTCATCAAGACAGGAGTAATAGTACCGGAACTATGTTGTGACCAAAACTAAGCCAAATCACTAAAAGGTTAATTTGGTAACATCACCTCGCAAACGAATTTAAATATTGTCCGCTTAATATATTAATAAACAGCACCCCATAGGCTATTTGGAGGCCCAAATCCGTACTCTCTAGACCCTTAATTAAGGGGGTAATCAGCTGGAATCTCATTTCATTAAAACATTTTTATACGTATAACCACAAACTTGACTGATACATCGCTGAAACCTACATTTAGAACATAACAATCCGGGTGCGGCGATGGCGTAGTGGTTAGAGAATCCGCCTCGCATGCAAGAGGTCCGTGGTTCAAATCCCGGGCCGCGCAGTTCCCAACCGGAAAAAAAAATCCGCGTGTTGATGGAACTGCATTAAGAGGCCTGGGGTGCGGCCTCACCGGTAACCACCGCCGGGAACCCACTGCCTCACCAGAGAAGGATTGGCCACCCTGGTGCAGTATCTGGCCACTACCTCCCACATGCATACGTCAAATAAGTCACGGCCCTCAGTTCCCAGCAGCTGCGAAGCAACTGACCATGGCGGCGGTCAGATCTGCAACGCAGCAGAGGGTGCTAAGAATCTCTGGACTACAGGCCGCCTTTGGAACCTGAACTTGGCAACGTTTAACGCTAGAACCTTATCTAGTGAGGGAAGTCTAGCTGTACTAATAGAGGAGCTAGAGGGTGGTAAATGGGATATAATAGAGCTCAGTGAGGTTAGGAGGACAGATGAGGCCTATACTGTGCTACACAATGGGCACGTCCTTTGTTATCGGGGCTTGGCAGACATAAGAGAACTGGGAGTGGGGTTCCTAATTCACAGAAACATAGCTGGCAACATAGAGGAATACTCTAGCATTAATAAAAGGGTGGTAGGCATTGTAATTAAACTGAATAAAAGATACAAGATGATGGTAGTGCAGGCTTACGCACCTACTTCCAGCCATGATGACGCTTCAGTTGAAAGCTTCTATGAAGACGTGGAATCGGCAATGAGTAAGGTAAAAACACAGTATACTATAGTGATGGGTGACTTGAATGCAAAGGTAGGGAAGTAGCAGGCTGGAGACCAGGTAGTAGTAGATTATGGCATCGGCACTAGAAACGCCAGAGGAGAGCTACTAGTAAAATTCGCAGAACGCAATAATTTGCGGATTTTGAATACTTTCTACCGAAAACAAGAAAACCGCAAGTGGACATAGAGGAGCCCTAATGGCGAAAATACAAACGAAATAGACTTTATAATGACTGCACAACCAGGAATCGTGCAGGATGTGGAAGTGGTTGGCAAGGTGCGATGCACTGACCATAGAATGGTATGGTCTCGAATTCGCCTAGACTTGAAGAAGGAACGACAGAAACTGATACGCAAGAAGCCAATCAATGAGCTATCACTGAGAGGAAAAGTACAGGAAGTCAGGTCACGCTTCAGGAGAGGTACTCGACTCTTAGTGAGGAAACCAACCTTAGCGTAGACACAATGAACGATAATCTGACGAGTATCATTACGGAGTGTGCAGTGGAAGCTGGAGGCAGAGTAGTTAGACAAGACACTGGCAAGATTTCCCAGGAAACGAAGAACCTAATTAAGAAGCGTCAAAGCATGAAAGTGTCAAGTACAACAGACAAAATAGAACTGGCAGAGCTTTCGAAGTTGATTAATAGGCGTAAAGTATTCGATGTAAGAAGGTGTAACCTGGAGAGAATTGAACACGCTCTGAAAAACGGAGGAAGCGTCAAAGCAGTGAAGAGGAAACTTGGGATAGGCAAAAGTCGGATGTATGCACTAAGGGACAAAGAAGGCAAAATAACTACCAATATGGATAGGATAGTTAAAATAGCGGAGGTGTTTTACAGAGATCTGTGCAGTAGCCGAGACAACCACGACCTTAATACTATAAGAACTAGCAGTAACCCAGATGATACCCCACCAGTAATGATAGGAGAAGTCAGAAAAGCTTTGGAAAGCATGCAAAGAGGCAAAACTGCTGGTGAGGATCAGTTAACATCAGATCTGCTGAAAGATGGAGGACAGATTGTGTTAGAAAAACTAGCCACCCTGTTTACGAGGTGTCTCCTGACGGGAAGGGTACCAGAGTCTTGGAAGAACGCTAACATCATCTTAATACTTAAGAAAGGAGATGACAAGGACTTGAAGAATTACAAGCCGATCAGCTTGCTCTCTGTAGTATACAAGCTATTTACAAAGGTAATTGCTAACAGAGTAAAGAAAACATTGGAATTCAATCAACCAAAAGAACAAGCAGGATTTCGAACAGGCTACTCAACAATTGACCACATTCATACTATCAATCAGGTAATAGAGAAATGCTCAGAGTATAACCAACCACTATACATAGCCTTCATAGATTACGAGAAGGCGTTTGATTCAGTAGAAATACCAGCCGTCATGCAGACACTGCGGAATCAGGGCGTAGATGAAGTATATATGAACATTCTGGAAGAAATCTACAGGGGATCAACTGCTACCATAGTGCTTCATAAAGAAAGCAACAGAATACCAATCAAGAAGGGTGAAAGGCAAAAGGCAGAGAGACACAATCTCCCCAATGCTATTTACCGCGTGTTTACAGGAGGTTTTCAGAAGCTTAGAATGGGAACAGTTAGGGATAAGAGTTAATGGTGAATACCTTAGTAACCTGCGCTTCGCCGATGACATTGCATTGCTGAGTAACTCAGGGACGAATTTCAACTCATGATTACGGAGTTAGACAAGGAGAGCAGGAAGGTGGGTCTTAAAATTAATCTCCAGAGAACGAAAGTAGTGTACAACAACCTCGGAAAAGAGCAGTGCTTCGAGATAGGTAATAGTGCACTTCAAGTTGTAAAAGACTATGTCTACTTATGGCAGGTAATAACCGCAGAGCCTAACCACGAGATTGAAGTAACTAAAAGAATAAGAATGGGGTGGAGTATATTCGGCAAGCACTCTCAAACTATGACAGGTAGATTGGCAATATTCCTTAAGAGGAAGGTATATAACAGCTGTATCTTGCCGGTACTTAGCTACGGAGCAGAAACCTGGAGACTTACAAAGAGAGTTCAGCTTAAATTGAGGACGACGCAGCGAGCAATGGAAAGAAAAATGGTAGGTGTAACCTTAAGAGAGAAGAAGAGAGCAGAGTGGATTAGGGGACAAACGGGGGTTAAGGATATCATAGTTGAAATAAAGAAGAGGAAATGGACGTGGGCCGGGCATGTAGCGCGTAGACAGGATAACCGCTGGTCATTAAGGGTAACTAACTGGAGTCCCAGAGAAGGGAAGCGGGTTAGGGGGAGACAGTAGGTTAGGTGGGCAGACGAGATTAAGAAGTTTCGGGTATAAATTGGCAGCAGCAAGCACAGGACCAGGTTAACTGGTGGAACATGGGAGAGGCCTTTGTCCTGCAGTGGACGTAGTCAGGCTGATGATGATGATGATGATGATGATGATGATGATGATGATGATGATGATGAAGTCCTGGGGAGTCACCATGCTTATTAGGAATACCTTAATGGCAGCTTGTAGTCTGAATAAGTAATGCCGTGTAGTCCTTCCGTCAGTGCAAGAGCAACGGCAACCTGTTCTGGAATGCAGGATCCAGAAGTGCAGATAGTAGCACAGCTGATTAGTTCGTAATCGCAGCCAACGACCACGGATCGAGTATCATGGGGTTGCGTCCCAGCATGCCGATTATGTCTCTACTTGCCGGACAGTCTGAGAAATTGGTGCCGGACAGTCTGACAAATTGTGAAAACTCTTGGGCTTCGACAATTTCCTCGAATGTGTTGTGGATTCTCAGCTTCAAGAGCTCGTTCATGCGTGTTCCAACGAGAAAGCCTGCTTGACGGCCCTTCTTATTAGGGCATTGATCTTGTTGCACTCCGATACGAGCCAGCTGTGCATAGCCATGAGTACACGAGATGGTATAGCACAAATGCTTGGATAATCCGGATCAGACTGTGCTCCGCGATTTCTCGGTGCCTGTTAGAAGTTCTTCGAACCAGCCCGAAAGCTGTTTTGGTCGTGAAACAAATGTGTTTGATGGCATCTTTATTGGCTTCATTGGACTGCATAATCATTCCGAGGACGATATTATTTATTTATTTATTTATTTATTTATTTATTTATTTATTTATTTATTTATTGGCACCTCAAGGGTCCCAAGGAACGTTACATGAGGCGTATCGAAAGTGATGAGATAGAAAAAAAAGTATCCGTACACAGAACTGGCGAGCCGTTACCGGTGAATAATCTGATGTGACTCTCCGTTGCTCGCTTCTAGGACCGGTTAGAACCACCTCTGGGCCTCTTGTTATAGAGTACCAGCTCGAACTTGGTGGGTGAGTACCGCAAGCCGGTACGGATGATACAGTGTTCAGTTACATAGATGGCCTTTCGCAAAGTGCTCCCGATCTCACCCTGGCATCCGCTGAGGCACCAGATGGTGATGTCGCTTATGTAGAGTATGTTATTAATGTGCGGTAGTGTGTTCAAGGCCAACGACAGCTTTATTACGCAAATTTTGAAGAGCGCTGGGCCCATCACCACCCCCTGAGTTGGCACTTTTTACCCAAGGGTTCTTCGTTTGTAAAAGACCTGTCAAGCTTCAGTCTTTTAGACCTCAAGGAAAGGAAGTAGCGCAAGATATTTTACGCCCACTTATAGACGTAAAACTCAGCCAAGATCTTCAGAATAAAAACGTGCGATACTCAGGAAGTGAAAAAAAAAAGAAATTCAACAAGGTAGACCATTATGAATCGCACATTGCGTATACCCGCTGCAAATTTGAAAGCATGGGTTGGCATGCAGGTATGAGCGCTCCTTTGACATACATAGGTGAAAACAACTGATGTTCTCTTACATTACGCGTGGCAGCTTTGTGAGCGTAAATGTTTACAATTCACAGCTCTGCGGTCGCCAAGCCGCTGCGACTATCAATAAATAGAGGCAGTCAAAATAACTGGCACTACAATCACTACTGTTTCCCAAGTTTAGTTCTCTATGAATTATCAGACAGAGGCACACAATTGAGCTATTAGTTCTTCATTGCGTGGTTAGGAAAGCGATCATGCGGTCAGCGTTTCAATAGCGGGAAGATTGAAAAGCATAATACTTAACCAAAAAATGGCCTCGAAGCAACACTGGATACGGATGCCTCGTTAGTATATGAACAAAATTGGTTTATTTCACCATTTATGTCATCGCCGCTCACAACGCGGGCGTGTTCGTCCTATGCCAGCTCCACCACATTTTTAATCAACATGTAAGAAGACTAACGAACTGTCAATTAGAAATCAAATGGAGACTGGCACCGTCAGTAGCATTTTTATCTACCCCGCCAGCGTTCATATATATGCATTGATACGCGACAATTACGAAAACATTCCCACAATAAAATGGGTATGTCGGCATATCAAAGTCTGCCTAGTTCAGATAACTGCAAATTTTCCGCGCTAATTCCAACATTCTCGACTTAAGGTCCTCCAGAAAAGGTTTAACAGCTTCTTCCATAGACTTCAGGTCCCACTGCTTGTCTTTTCCCGTGGCTTCATTCTCGTTGGCATTCGATCCAGATCTTGTGTGTCCTGAAGTCATCATGAGGATGGCTGAAATTGAAGTAGCCTTATAAATAAAATTGAAAAACAAAAATTCACAGTTTTTCCGCAAAAGCGAGGCAATGAACGCGATGGCACCAATTTCAAAGGTCCCGCGGAAAATGGCAAGCTGATCGAAACATGCCCCTCGTTTCTCACGCACAAACGACGCACGAAACGCACTTCACAGGTACGCACGAACGCGAAAACGTGTCTCAGTTGTTACTTCGCTGTGTCTGAAAAGCGCGCCTTTTTCGCGAACGGAGACAGTGCAGTGATCTTTGTGCATTCGGTAAGTACAGCAGAATCGTTCCGGTGAAAGCCCAAAAGCCCAAGGCGTGCAATTTTCCCCACCGCGAGATAAGTGCACGCACGCGTGATCGTTCACTCTGCCTCCCCCCCCCCTTTCCGAGGGTCACAGTATACGTGTAGGAGATGAGAGCGCACGCCGCCGCATCGTGACGATCTGGCGACGCCAGTTCACAGCGCCATCTCACTGGTAATGGTGAAAGTGCGATAGTACCCCTGAGATGGCCATCGCCAGTGGTAAGTCGTAGATATAAATAGGTTGCTGCTTCGACGTTGACAGAGCTGTTCCTTCATGGATCTGTGGCTAACGTCTCGCACTCACAATTCATAGGCCGTGTGTTCGATTCCGGGCACCGGAGTCTTTTTTCTAAATTACTTTTTTTCCTTGCGTTTTCACATATATAAACACGTATACCTATACGGTGAATGACCCCGACGCCGGCGGCAAAATCCAGCCGAGAGTGTCCCTATAATTGCTATCACAATAAAAATAATGCATGGCACACGTTTTGTTTAAGGACATTTCGCAAAATCTCGCCCCAGTAACTGACTAAGAGATTGGTCCGCATTTCCTAATCAGGAGCTAGTTTTGTTATCCTATACAATGCTGGTTGAAGGGAATAGTGCACTTGTTGTACCTAACAGCATTGAGTATTGCTGGCATGTATGTGAAGCACGTATACTTCATTGCATCCTTCCCTTAAACATCATTGGTCTGACGTTTTCTCAATCTCTTAGTGACGACACACCTACGACCCAAGCTTTTCTGTCAATGTCCACGGTTTCCGTTGTCACGGGAGTTGCGTGAATGTGGGACACCCACACAAAAAGTGTCAAGCGATATAATAATATCAATCAGAATTGTGACAGAACAATAAATGACACCTCAAAGCAGAAACCCTCTATACTTGTCGACGTCTTCAACCTACGCATTATGAACCTTATCAGCTAAGTTTGTCGTCGACTCTCACTTTCCGCTGTCATGGCACATTGAAAACCGTTATTACAGTCGAAACATGTGTGTTTGTGAATCAAAAAGGCTTACGATAGATGAACTACAACCATAATTGAGGCAAAAAAATGAAAAATACCTAGAAGCACATATCCTTCATTCCAGTCGGTGACAGTGTAAACATTGTGGACCTTAGAACCTAGCTTCGTCCTTCACTCAGGATGTTTTCTTATGTGATTCATTCCAAATTATATAGGGCAACGCTCGGGTAATGCACGAACATCCATAAGATATTGAGAGCTTCGTTCACTCGTCATGAGTCACTTTGTGGAGATGCGTGATTTTATTAGCTACGGAGGAGTTGCATGCCAACTTTTCTTCGACATGAAAGGAAAGCTGGAGGTGCGGAACTTCTGAACGTACACCACTACGTGAAGTAGTCCGGTATGTCATGCATTTCATTGTGTGGAAAGTGATGGCTATGCGCCTGAAGCGTTTCACGTCGACGCAGGCGCAGCTTGGCCTTCGAAGTAGTACACGCAGAAGACGCGGCTTTCTCACGCGTTCAAAAACGTGAAGATACAGGGAATAAATAAAACGAATACGAATATTTTACAGGGTGGGGTACGCCTTGTGTCAGGGAGCTACATGCAAGAACGTGCGCTGATAAGGCAGCGCTAAGCACAAAAAGGCGAATGTTTCTTGCGCTTTGCTAAGACCATACGGTAGTGGCACTTGCCGGTTGCGCGCGTCGCGGCACTTTAACGCAGCGCCTCCAGAATCCCAATCACCGATTTTCTTGCGCAGAACATCAAATAAATGTTTTATTCTCTTTCTCCAGACAAAAGACTACAAATTAAACACGACATTTGCAGTGAAACATGCGGATGCAGGGACATTTTTTTTTAGTTTTGTTTTTAAAAGCGGAAGTGTTCTTATGCTGACTGAAATAATAATAAAACCAATGCGTCCATTCATTTATCACACAACCTGACCGCTGCTATCAAAAAATCAAAGACATTATACGAAATACATTTAAAATATGTGCAGAGATTCACATACGGGCGCCCATGGTCTGAAGGCGAGTGTCGTGAGCAAGGCGCAACATACCCACTTTTTTATGTTGGTTATACATCACAGGAAAGGTGTTCACGGCATTAACACGAAATGCAAAAAAAAAATTGCTAGCCCACATTTAAGACAGTGTTCTGCACGCTATCTGTAGCGCTGGCAAGCGAGCTGTTTCGGTAGACAAGGCCACATGACTTCTGAACTTTCAGTACTCTTATCGCCCGTGTCACGATGAAAAAACAGGCAGCACGAAAACCATTTCGTTCCATGAAGTGGCCGTATTAGATACGAAGCATCTTATGTCGGTGGCTATGTCCCCCAGTACGGCGGCGTCTCATATCGTGCGCACGCGCATCCCCTCTCCCTCTCTCCTCTCCTTTGATCTGCCCTTTCTCACCTCGCAAGGCCGACGCAGGCACCGTCTGCTAGCCTACGCTCGCCCCACCGCGGTGGTCTAGTGGCTAAGGTACTCGGCTGCTGTCCCGCAGGTCGCGGGTTCAAATCCCGGCTGCGGCGGCTGCATTTCCGATGGAGGCGGAAATGTTGTAGGCCCGTGTGCTCAGATTCGGGTGCACGTTAAAGAACCCCAGGTGGTCGAAATTTCCGGAGCCCTCCACTACGGCGTCTCTCATAATCATATGGTCGTTTTGGGACGTTAAACCCCACAAATCAAATCAATCATAGCCTACGCTCGCTTTCCCTCTCTCTTCTCTAGGCATCTCTCCCAAGGTATCGACAACATCCTTGGCAAGCCCCTCCCACTCTTTCTCCTCTGTTAACTCCCCTATCCTGTAAAACACCTATCGCGTAATCATGTCCAAACTACGAAGAATACGGCACGACAAAAGGTGCGTCCAAGGGCTTCTACTTGTCCTCTACTTGTCTTCTACTAGTCCCACATATGATGGCGCCGCCAGGGAGGCGTGAACCACAGATGAAGTCAACTACGACACAAATCAGGTGCCCCCTAAAGTGCTAGATTGAGCCAGAAAACCAAGATATGTTCGTCTGGTTTCTTGAATATAGCGAGCAGGATCATAAGCAAGATGCAATAGTAGTATGCTTCCCGAAAACTGAAAAAATAAGGCAGTCTGAAGTTTAACGTCCTAAAACTACCAAATAATTGAGAGATGGCGTAGTAAAAGGTTTCGATAATTTCGACCACCTCGGGATCTTTAGCGTGCAACCAAATCGAAGCACATAGGCCTACAGATTTTTTGCCTCGATTGAAAATGCAGCCGCTACAGCCCGAATCAAATCCTGCGGTTCAGCGGCCGAGTGCTTTAGCCACTAGATCACCAGGGCGGGGTGAAATAATGAAGTAAAGTAGACACTACAAATGTGCCTAGTGTGTCTAGTGTGTGCCTATATAGTCTGTAATACAACCTAAGCGGAAGGCACCGGAAATAGTCGAGTGCTGTCCGACTTCATAAATACGCAGTTAGTCTTGTTTAATCTTGTCCCCTACCATGCCATGGTTATATTTTCAAACCATACAAAACCTATTGTTGTATGCACCAGAAATGTTTGTGGGAATGAAAATTTCATGAATGTTGTAGCAGGCCAGGTTTAAGTGTAAGTTTATAAACTTTATTTCTGTCTAATACTGGCAACATTCTATATTAAGACAAAACTTGAGTATCAAGATATTGATTGATTTGTGGGGTTTAACGTCCCAAAACCACCATTTGATTATGAGAGACGCCGTAGCGGAGGGCTCCGGAAGTTTTGACCACCTGGGGTTCTTTAACGTGCACCCAAATCTGAGTACACGGGCCTACAACATTTCCGCCTCCATCGGAAATGCAGCCGCCGCAGCCAGGAATCGAACCCGCGACCTGCGGGTCAGCAGCCGAGTACCTTAGCCACTAGACCACCGCGGCGGGGCGAGTATCAAGATATTGCTTTTTTTTACGACACCATCATAATAAAATCTTGCTGCCATTTTATCATCTACAAGCTGCAGAAATTCCCGCGAAGTTTTTTTTTTTTTAGCAAGCAAGTCGATGGGATAAGTATGCCTTACCCAGGACGACGACAGCCACAGGCAGCATCCTCATTCTTGAACGGCGATATCGCAAAATCTGTGCACAAACAAGTCCACAAATTTGTAACTGAGCACAAAGTTCACCTGCACTTATATCAGTTTCCAAATTAATACATCTACTGCTATGAAGCCTCCAAGACAAGGGTCGGTAACCTAATCAGGCTGCGGGCTGAGTAGCACGAAGCAAAGAGGAAGGAAAGGGAGGTCAGTTGCTCTGCAGTCAAACAGAAAAAAACTTGGCGATGTATACAAATTGATAAAGATTGAAATAAAAGTATGAAAATTGTGTTTATTCTCAGCCTGCATGCTATGAACTTAGCAACACACACCCATAACGCACAAGCGTTAATCCTCATTGAGGGCAGCATGTCGGCGTTAAGTGACGGGCTGCTGGCGTCGTACCGGGACCACATAATACCGAAGCACGGGCCCCGATTGGCCCGCAGGCAGCAGGTGTCCAACCCCTGCCTTAGTATATGTGCGATATTTAGAATTAAATTGGATGTTTTTGCTTCTTAATATACGTGAGAGTTGGGCTATACGACTAACAGAAGCTATTCGAAGGTGTCACACATCTACTTGTCATACTTGAAAGTGGCGGTAGCAGAGTGGCCCTTATACTATTGAAAAGCTATCCTGAAGCAAGAACTTTCAGAAGCGATCACAAAGTCGTTTATTACAGCGGCAAAATCTGCCAAATTTTGATTATTATGAAGTGGGACGGCTTTGAGCTCTCCCATAGTACAGTACCAAGTACTGTAAATTGCTAACCTCTTCTTCTAAAGGCACTTATTAGGCGTGTGAGCTGTTTTATTATACATTGCGCTAAATTCATATCTGCGAATGCGTGAAATACCCGCCTCGCGCTGTTGAATATTTCATTTGTAAAAGGCACACAAAAACTGACCCGAAACCGCACACCAAAGGTTGTAGAAGACAGCAGGATAGGTATGCGTTATTCAATTTTAATATTATTATTATTATTATTATTATTATTATTATTATTATTATTATTATTATTATTATTATTATTATTATTATTATTATTAACAGACATAATAATTAGTATACTTTAGGATTAGGCGACGCGAAAAACAATATCAGTAGTAAGATAAGCAGGGTGAACAGTGGAAGTGCCGCAGGCACAATGGCCGACGTTTTGTTAGGAGCACCTATCTTTGTGAAATGTATCGCCACTTAATGATGACAAGGTGCCTTTGATAAATATCAGTCCTGCTATCGAAACGTCGGCCGGCCTGTCTGAGGCACTTCCATTGTTCACGCTGATTATCCCACTACGTCTTTTGATATGTCGGCTCCCATCTAGATTCTGAATATCAGTAGTAAGGACGCCGTAGTGAAGGGCTCCACATACTTTGACTATAATGTGTTGTTTAAAACGCATTAAAATTTATTTACACGGGTTTTCAACATTCTGACACCACAGAAATGCGTATTAAACCCTGCAAACTGCACTTCAGCAGTCGAGTGCTAACCACCAGACCACCGTGGCGGGTACGCGTTACTCAATTCTTGCCGGTCTCCTGAAAAGCTCCGGAGATGGCTTGTTCGCTGGCGACTACTTCTTGACTAACCACCAGCGAATTTTATGAACGACGTACACGTTGTTTCTCACAGGAAGTGACGTATGTTTCCAGAGTTCAACATATTGAACACAAGTGGCGGCTAGCATGTCGACATTCCTGTATCGTTGGCGCGGTTTTTCTATGACTGTCACTGTCCTCTTCATGGTACATATGGGACCTGGGCCGTGTGAGTCAGGTAACCGTGTGCCGCACGGTTCAAGGCCGTAAAGCATCGTTGCGGTGAGGTGGGCAAATTTTAAACTGAAATATTTCGCTTACTGCCAGCCAACCAGTTCGCCAGGGCTTTACCATGTGCGACGCAAAGCGGGTTATTCGCCAAGCGCGCATACGTGGGTGAACGTACTAAAAGTGCCGGCTTATGTGGCAATGAATCAGTCGGCAGCTGAACATAGCTGCGAAAGCCACACATGCGCCGAACAATGCCATAAGTACTTATAAACAAGCTGCTCTGCATGACACGCGCTTAACCTGACTGTTTTACGGTTGCTACGTGTTTGTGCGATGAACGGAAATGATACTCGGTGCTTGTCGGGAGAAACGATAAATTTCATTCACGCCACCCACTTAAGGGCTTCCCTTTACGCCTTGTCGCATAACGACTCATATCATTAGCAAGGTATAGAACTACATCGTTAGAATATGTATAGTTAGGCAACAACCGGGTTGCCCGAATCTGAAAAAAGGGGGGCAAGAACGATACAAATAAACATGTTCTTCTATGTCGAGCATTGGTGATTGTGTCCATTCGACCATAACAAATTTATTTACCTATTACGCTAAATGCACGCGTTTTTACTTGCGCCACAGTGCTATCACAATTAACGGCTCTTCACTAACAAAAAAAATGCTTGCATGAACAGCAAAGGGATCATACTAAATACTTGAATTTGAAAAGTATAGTAGGAGGCTTGCAGAAAGGGCATTTTTCTTAAAAGGTAATGCAGGTATTAAAACCGAAAACGCAATTCATACCTTAAATAACTTCACTTTTTTCAATACTCCAAATAAAAACGGCCAAAATTCTGTGCTATATTACCGAACGAAATAAATGAAAAAGCTACTCAATCATTCTATATAAGATAATAGACAAGGGAATAAATGAATTAATAAAGGAAGCAAGAGCATAGGCTTGCAAGCATGCATATCACTTGGTAATTTTGGGGGTGAAGCAGGTTCCGGTCGAAGCTTCAGAGTCCATGTCCGTGTCCATCACGGGAAGATGCGTGGATTCGAGACACAAGAAAAATGATTAACAATGGCCTAACATAAATTATAATTGCAACGACACAACATAAACGACCTACATTCACCATCTCTTCATAACAGTCGGCCACTACAACGTAGGCATTGTAGATTATGGCCTAGCTTCACCAACTACTCCTTATTCACACCGTTGAGATGAGTGGTTTTTTTGTACTTCCAGGCATTTGCAATTAACAGATAATCATTACTGCTTGAATGATGACGACTTCGGAGCTGTCTATTCACCAGTTTTTCAAACTCACCAACAAATGCTTATTAAGAATTTTCGCTCAGCCAAGTAGATCTCTCTACTGAAGAGTGGCCGCCACTTACGCGCACGCAACTTGTGGAAGAACCGCATCAGAAGCCGCATTCATCAGAGCAAGCTGCGACAACAGAGAAGCAGCGGTACTTGGATAAGCAAGTGATTGCTCTTCTACGACACATAATTATAGCCTATCGCACGGTGTTAAACAACATGCGCACAACGTCAGCCAGAAGTGTACTTCAAGTACTGGACGCTCTGAGTCCAGTACTGGCGGCTCTTGAGTAGATAATGGCCCACCAGCCACTGTCTTTCAGGGAAGAGGTCAAAAAAGCAACAAATTTTCAGTGGAATGCACGGGGACTGAAATCACGCATTGCAGATTTCCATCGGTTCGTTTCCACCAATATGTTTCCCATCATCGTCATCTGCGAGCCAAATTTATCGAGCGCTATCAGACCCTCCGGATACGAATCATTTATGTCAGCTTGTTATAGTGGAAACAGCAAGGTCCTGCTGTTTATTCGACGTGATCTGACCTACATTCTTCGGTCTGTACCACCTGAAAACAATAACCAATATATATGCTTAACAGTGAAGAAAAGGGGTCTTATTGTTACTGTTGTCGGTGTATAACTGTCGCCATCAAGTAGATTTGACCACAGAAGACTAGGACACATCCTATAATCCACTCCTGGCCCATGGGTGATCATCGGATACTTCAACGCCCACCATACGCTATGGTGGAGCCCGAGGATCAGCGCAAAGAGTAGAAGTCTGATAACGTTTGCTTCAGACAACGAGCTGTGCTTGGTAAATGATGGCAGCCCAACATTTTTACGTGGCCCTGTATACAGCAGTTGCCTTGACTTGGCTTTTGTTTCTCGAGGTCTCGTCAGATGTTCCGGATGGTTTGCGGACTTAGAAACACATGGGAGCGACCACATTCCCACATATGTCAAGATCAGAGGATTATCACCTTGCAAGGTACGCGAAACTATCCAAAGAGTGGAGTGGACCAAGTTTGAGTCTCTCAAGGGAGAACGCTGTCAAGAGAACACCTCATATGACTTAGAAGAGGTGATCAAGTCCACTGTGCAAGGCACAGTGTGTACCCTCACATGCTCTTCGAGAGTAACCGAATTTGATGTGGAATTAGAACGCCTTCGGGCTCTCCGATGGCGTGCGGAACGAAGGTACCGACGCACAAAAGCAATCCACGATTTACGAATCGCTAGACGTCTTCAGAATAAGATACAACGCCGCATAGACAAGCTAGAGTCACAAGATTGGGCAGCCTTCTGCACGTCATTAGATCCTCGCAAGCCTTTATCACACTTGTGGAGGAAAATAAGAGGGCTCTGGACAGCTCCCATTCAGCGGTCTTCATTCAAGGCTTTAGCTCTCTCTCAACAGAGATCGGAGGTCGTCGTGGCAGAAGAGTTATGTGCCAACTTATCTGGTCAACTCGCAGATCCCAACATCTCCACGCTCTCACGTGGTGGAACGACATCACACGATCACCACATGGACCAATTGTTTTCTATTCATGATCTTAAAGCAGCACTGGCTTTGTGTAGACGGACATCAGCACCCGGGCCTGATGGAATATCATACAGAGCACTGTGTCACCTTGGTGAGTGTGCGAGGAGTGCCCTCCTCGAGATATACAACGATTCGTGGCGAGAGGGTACCCTCTCAGTTAACTGGGAGAGCAGCCGTTTGGTTCCACTACTGAAGCCTGGCAAGTCACCATTGGTGCTCACATCATACCGCCAGATTGCACTGGCTAGTTGCTTGGGCAAAGTGATGGAGAGGATGGTATTTGGACGTCTAGAATGGTTCCTGGAGCATCACAACATCTACCCGGACGCTATGACAGGATTTCGCCGTGGCCGGTCATCAATTGATAGCGTCATAGACCTGGTTAGCTGCGTGCAACACCAAAAAGGCCATAAGCGCCTCGGCGCTTCTTTATTTCTTGATGGTAAAGGGGCGTACGATAACGTCACACATGAAGCTGTCCTCACCGCTCTCAAGGAGATAGGAGTGGGTGGTCGGATGTTTCAGTGGCTACGCAGCTATCTCTCTGAGCGATACTTTTTCGGGAGACCCGAGGATGGTGACACTTCGCTACATTACAGCCACCGTGGTGTTCCCCAGGGTGGCATACTTAGCCCTGTACTATTCAACCTGACGCTAATAGCTCTCAAAGAGCATCTGCCAAGTACTCTCAGATTGTCAATGTACGCGAACGACATCTGCGTTTGGACGTCTGCAGTAACACGTCACAGCTACGAGCGCGAATTCAGAGAGCTGCCACTCAAGTTGCTATTTACCTCCGTCAACGAGGTCTGGAAATTTCTTCTGAAAATGTGCACTTGTGGCATTTACGCGCAAACCAATGCAGAACTACAGCGTTGTCATAAACAGCGAAAGGATACGTCACCTCCGATCATACAAGGTCCTAGGTGTTATAATTGACAGGGACCTCTCATGGAGCTCACATGTATCATACATAAAAAGGCGATTGACAGGCCTCTGTCATTTGTTCAAGTTCTTCGCTGGAAAGAACTGGGGAATGTCCACAACTGCTATGTTGCGACTATACAGGATTCTTTTTCTTGGATTCCTTCGGTACAGCCTTACTGTGTTAACCAACGCAAGTAAAACAAGCATACGAATGCTTCAAAGTGTTCAGGCTCAAGCACGCCGGATATGTTTAGGCTTGCCCCAAAGTGCGTCAACAGCGGCAACTATTGCCATCACAAGGGACAACCTCATCAAGACCCACATTAATGTGGAAGTGCTGAGGACACATATACGACACCTTGCTCGAACTCCTCGACATCACCTAGCCTCTCTACCAATGGTCCGACCATGCACATCTTACTGCAAAACAGTGACCGCACATGGTGAGTCGATCCCAACTTCGTTCTCTCCTGCCGCTAGACCTGCGACTCCGCCATGGTGCCTCGCTCAACCAATGATTAATATTAACATACCTGGCGTCCAGAAAAAGGCCAATTTGTCGTCACCGGCTCTTAAACAGCTCACACTTTTTCTCTTGTGTGAGAAATACCAAGACTCCACACATATGTACACTGACGGATCGGTTCAGCCGGACAGCTCTACAGGAGCAGTAGTGATACCAAGGTTGGCCACGACAATTAAATTCAAGACATCTCACGCAACAACATCAACGGCAGCAGAATTGGCAGCACTTCGTGCCGCGTTGCAATTTGTAGTTGATCAACCTGCACGCAAGTGGACTATTTTCTGCGACTCGAAGGCGGCACTGCAGTCTCTACTATCAGCCTTACGCCGTGGACCACACGAGCAGCTGGTACTAGAGATAGCAAAGGTTATACACCACCTGACTGAGAAAGGGCACCAAATTACGTTTCAGTGGTTGCCCAGTGACTGCGGAATCATCGGCAATGAACGGGCCGATCAAGCTGCCCGCTCAGCCCACACGGAAGATCATAAACTAAGACTAGCACTTTCTAGGACAGATGCTGCACGAAAGCTCCGCTGCCTTGCTCGCCAGCAAACAATATCACAATGGAATCAGCCACACTTCAAGCATGCCCGACTGTACTCGCTTAACCCTACGCTAAGTCTTCAAGTCCCGTCGAGGCTTTTCCGAGCAGACCAGACCCTGTTATGTAGGCTGTGGTTGGGCATTGCGTTTGCCAACGCCTATGCTTTCCGCATTGGGATGGCCGACACCGCAGCCTGTGGCCACTGTGGCAAAGAGGAAACAATCCAACATATTCTTTGTGACTGCCTAGCGTATAGTAAACAATGACTATGCCTTCGCAAGGAACTCAACAAATTAGATGATCAACCTCTGTCGAAGCAGGGAATTCTGCAGTATCGACAGGATGCGACTTCACAGAAGAGGGCCCTGAAAGCGCTACTACACTTTTTGCGATCGACCGGCCTTACTGAACGGTTGTAGCTAGAACGCCCTTCCTGTGTGTGTTTTCGTTTTCTTGTTAGTGCGCGTGCGTTTTTTTCTCTATCTACCCTCTCTTTCTTGCCCCTACTTCCCGCCCCCAGCGCTGGGTAGCAAACTAGATGCCAATATCTGGTTAACCTCCCGGCCTTTCCTTTCTCACTCTCTCTCTCTCTCTCTTGCCCAGCCTACAAACTTTCAATCTAAGAGCGAAGTAATGAATGCGATAGCGGCAGATTGGAATGACACACGAAACACGAAAGAATGACAAGCAGCACGAGATTAGCAGTCCGCAGCTCAACCATAAAGTACGCACGGAATCAAGCCACACAGAACAAACGCAATGGCACTGTTACAGCTCAACGCTTGCAGCGCACTGCTCAAGCACAAACGATGCACCGAAGGAGGGTACACGTGTACATAGGATTAACTCGAACTAACCACTTTCACAGTTGTTGCTTGAACGAGCCTCTGTACATTAGCTCGTCTAGGTAGCTGCTCACTCCGCGTACGCAGCCGCTAAAGTAAGCGAAGTTAGACTTTGTGCTTTTCGTAGCTGCAAGAAGACTTACAAGGCGATTCAATCCTCAACCCCCACCTCCACCCACCCCCACAAACACACAAAAAAAAGTTCTGTATGGGTCGCACCAAATGCTGCCTTTTTCAATGTCATGAACACGCAAAAATGTTTGCATTGCTCAGCTTCTCAGTCGGCTGGAAATTGTGCACTATATAAAGAAGGCTTTCTCCTCAGTGTTGCACAAAGGGCTACCACGGCTTAGTGGTACTACATTGTCATCCATATTAATTCATTTATTTTCACACAAAACTGCTCTATGCCGTGGTGTGTCGAGCCTTCACTCACGTTATTTCCGTCGTGGAAGTGACATGGCTAAAATGCGCATGCATAGAAAACAAACAAAATTGTCGTATTATAGAATCTTCTTGTATTACTGAAAAATCTGAAGTTTATTGGATTCATGCGACCCGATAGTTACTCCCTGTTGCCGACACGGTAGTGAATGGATAAGGCATTCGGCTGCTGACCCACGAATCGCAGAACTGAATCCCGGCTGCGGCGGCCGCATTTTCGATCGAGGCGCAAATGCTTGAGGCCTGCGTGCTTAGATTTAGGTGCACGCTAGATAATCCTACAGCAAGTTGTAATTTCTGGAGTCCTCCACTACAGCATTTCTTATAAATATATCGTGGTTTTAGGACATTAAACCACAAGAATTCTTGTTAGTTACTTCATGACGACAGTTTTCGGGCGCTACAATCACTGCTATAACGGCGTACATGGACCAAGTTTTCCCAAACGTGCCTTATATATCTCAAAACTCCCTCTCCCATCACTCTTGATTGGTCGGGGGGAAGACGAGGCAGCTGGTGAAGTGGGCATGCTGACGTGAATTATTGTATCATGTGACACTAATTATCATATACAAAGAGCACTTAAGGAGTTTTAGTGCAACCTACGCTTCCGATGTGTATGCGCTAATTCAGTTGTGGGATGGTACACTAACGGGCCATGTTTTTCCCGTCCTGTTAGCTTGAGAAGGACCTTCACCGGAGTAATGCTGCTTTCACGTGCACCAATGGTGCACGTGGAAGCAGTAGTAATTTCAGTAGTAGTAAGTAATTTCAGCAGTAGTAAGTAGCAGTAGTAATTTCTAGTGAGAACGTTTGTATCACCCTTAACCGTGCATTTTCTTCATTCTTTACGAACACTACTCCTGCCGTCCTTCCAGGTGTTCAAGCTCGCGATTTCATTGTAATGAATTCTGTACACGTTGACCGGGCCGGCATACGCAAGTTGATCCAAAATTTAAAAATTTCGTCGTCACCAGGCGTCGATGGCATTTCTTCTAAATTTTTGAAAAACACTGACGTTCATTCCTCAATTATTCTGTCGAGACTTTCTGATCAGTCATTAGAAGAAGGTGTTCTCCCAGAGGACTGGAAGGTGAGGAAGGTGGCTCCCTTGTTTAAATCAGGAAACGCTCATAGTCCCGGGAACTATTGCCCCATTTCACTAACCAGTGTACCATGCAAACTTCTCGAACATGTAATTTACACCCACGTCGTGAGTTATCTTGAAAGTAACGCCTTCTTTAGCATTCACCAACACGGGTTTAGGAAATATTATTCATGTGAGACACAGCTTCTGGCCTTCACTAACGATTTATTCTCTGCTGCTGATCGCTCATGTACTGTTGATTGTGTCTTCATAGATTTTTCAAAAGCCTTTGATACCGTCTGCCACAAGTTACTTCTTCTGAAACTAAACTCGCTAAATATTGATGCTAACGTCTTAAAGTGGATTGAATGTTTCTTATCTAACCGCACCCAGTTTGTAACTGCTAACGACCATTGTTCCTCGACTAGCCCTGTAACGTCCGGCGTTCCGCAAGGTTCAGTTCTTGGTCCCCTACTATTTCTTATCTACATCAACGACTTACCTAAAGACATTTCATCATCCATCAAACTATTTGCCAATGACTGTGTAATTTACCGTGAAATCCGGACTAACGCAGATAATCTTGCCCTTCAAACAGACCTGGATCACATTTCATCATGGTGCGACGCATGGTTAATGAAGCTAAACGTTACTAAATGCAAGGCTATGCGAATTTCCCGTTGTATTTCTCATAATGTACCGTGCGACTACACACTTAACCACAGCAACCTCGATCTGGTTTCGTCCTACAAGTACCTAGGAGTATATATTTCTAACAATCTCTCTTGGAACACGCATGTCGATTATATTACAAACAATGCAAATCGCACGTTAGGTTATCTGCACAGAAACTTTTCTTTGGCTCCGACTAACCTTAAACTTCTGCTTTATCAAACATTAGTCCGACCCAAACTCGAGTACGCGTCATCAGTCTGGGATCCACATACCAATTACCTCACTGACAGCATCGAGGCGGTTCAAAATCGCTCGGCACGTTTTGTCATGTCAAACTACCATCGCACGTCCAGTGTTACCTCGATGAAAGCCAATCTTCACTTACCCACTCTCTCACTGCGGCGTAAAATATCTCGCCTTTGCCTGTTCCATAAGATCTTTCATTGTATTCCATCTTTTAGCAACACTCTTTTCCAGCCCCCATCGTACGTTTCCTCACGCAACGATCATCAGTTTAAAGTGGGCGTTCCTTGCGCCCGCACGAATTTATATTTTGAATCATTCATCCCGAAAACTGCAAATGAGTGGAACCACCTTCCCGCCCCTATCGCTGCTATCACTGACCTCACTTTGTTTAAAAACGCCCTCTCTAACCATTTCGCGTGATTTCGCCACTTACGTCACGCTGTGTTTTCTCTTGTTAGTTTTTGTGTGCGCGTGTCATTCAAAGACGCAACCATGTTGAACATTGTTGTTACAACCACCCTGCCTCTTCTTCACATCACGCAGTCTTTCTTTTCTTTTATGGTTTTCAGACCGCCATTGTGCGCATATAATTTTGATTTGCTGTATTTCCTGATTTTCTGTACGATGTATACCCGCTCCTCTCTGTAATGCTTCGGCCTTGAGAGTAAATAAATGAAATGAAATGAAATGAAATGAAATGGTGTTTTCTACGCGACCTACTGCTTCGAATGTGACGGCAGAGACTAGTTAAAATGAACCACTAAGTGCTATAAGTAAGCAATAGGCTGTACGAGCGAGTCTCGCACATTGACTGCTTTCTTGAAGCGATATATCGCTCCAGCGGGAAGCAGAATGCCTTCTCGGCTCAATACATAGCCAAAGCTACAAACGAAAGTTTCGAAGTTTCACTGTCACAGTCTTAAAACGTTGTGCGGTATTGCATGGACGCCGGTTATCGTTACGATTTTATTAGTAAGCCTGTGTCTTGCCATTTCTTTCGTAAAATGACGTCGTTTTAATTTAGTCCATAACTATATAGTACAAGTTTGAAGTTTCAAGTTCTATATTTTTCCCCACAGTGTTGTAGTCTTTTTTTACATTCTTCGGTCATTTATAGGCAAGACACAAGAGTGCGGAAAGAAGGCTGCGGTACGAACGCAGCTCGATTAGCCCCACATCCCAGCAATATAAGGCAGAAAATTTTGACAACAATCATCAAGTCACCTAAATAAGCAAATATACATGAATAAATAATTGTGACTGGCACAATAAGTAATAATAGTTAGAAATGTACGCAGCATTGCACTCTTTAAGGGAATGAAAAACACTGAAATAGGCAAAATAGAAAACAAAAATTGCAACTGCGGTGTGTATTATATTGTGTACGGTGTCTTTGCGTGACATTAGTCCCATGTTGTGTGCAAGTGTATGTTAGCTGCGCCAACCACCACAGTGGTTTAATCGTTATTATCAACGTTTGTCATCATGCTGGAGAAGTGCTACTAGACTTCAATGATGCGGCATTCAAGTTTCATAGTGCTAGAGCCACCAATTGCAATGGATATTGTCAGAGCTTTCGTGAAGTAATGTACAATAACCATTCAAATGCTTCTGTGAAGAAACAGTCCACTTTTGTAAACCGTGTGCGTTCGTAAACCTCTCAGGTGTGAACCGGAAAAGCCGTATCAATCAGGAATCGAACTCAGGCAATCTGCGTGGAAGTAAAATATAATAAGAAATTCACATGCTATAGCCTAGAATTGCTTGGGAAAAAGAGACTATTAGCCCCGACAAGTTGGAGTGGTGCCGCCTGGTGGGAGGCTTGCATGACGTCATGGCAGAGACTCTTCGAATCCTTCTCTGGCGCGCGCATACATAACACGCACTCGCTTCGAACGCCGTTACGCTGCAACGTTCACTTTTAAATGTGAAACATTTCTTAGCGAACTCCGCCGAATTTGCGCGTATCCATCTATCTATATAGCCACCTACGACTTTTAGCTCTCCTGGCCGTTTCGATATCGGTATCGATACCAAACTTGGTATGGTTTCGTTCACATGGCACGTTGCAAAACTGGTATGATGTGGAATGATTGCATGGCGAACACAAGTGACAGACCCCAACATGAAAGTCATGACAAGCGTGTCATGCAACAACATGACTACATGTTGAGCTCATGATGTGTTTGCGGACGTTTCGCTAGCATCACATATACCAAAATCGGTATCACGGTACGTGAATGGGTGACGAAGGTATGGGACTCGTGCAAACCTGATAATAATGAGATGCGTGTCTTGTAACAACATGACTACATGCCACGCTCATGATGTGCTGGCGGCTGTTTCGCCAGCTTCGCTTATACCAAATTCGCTATTACGGTAAGTGAATGGATGACGAAGGTGTGATACTGGTGCAAATATGATAAACATGAGATGCGTGTCATGTAACAACACGACTACATGCTACGCTCATGATGCGCTCGCGGCTGTTCCGATATCATCACATGTACCAAACTCGGCATTACGCAACACGCGTGGGCGATATAGGTAAATGACACATACAAACATAATAATCACGACATGCGTGTCGTGTAACAACATGACTACATGGCATACTTGTGATGCGCTCGCGGCCGTTTCGCTAGCTTCACACATGCCAAATTTGGTAACACGTGACGCCAATTGATGACGAAATGTATGTGACTGGTTCAAACATGATAATGATGAGATGCATGTCTTATGAGAACTTGACTACATGCCACAGTCAAGGCGCCAATACATTTCGACATGACGCGGTGCGCGTGCTCATCGGCGTTCATTTCGTCGGGTCACGCCGACGTTGCCACGCCAGGCACCGGTTCTGCTATATACTCGCAGGCACGCGCCGCGCTGCGTTGCTCTGGTGCATGCGCGTTTTATCGCGTCCGGCGTCCCTCCGCCACGAAAAGAGTAAGACGCAGTGTTCAATGGGGAACACATTGGTGCGAAATGCAGCATGTCGAATTTCACGCCATTTGTCGTCAAGGCGCGTCGACTGACGCTGGTTGCGCCTGGCGTCAGACTGTAGAGTGCTGGTGTTTTGCTAACGTAGCGTCGCTGTGCCCAGCGTGCACGCGCGTCAATTCTACATTGGAGTATAATGGGTCCTTCATGGTGCGCTCGCGGCCGTTTTGCTAGCTCACCATACACCAAATTTGGTGTTACGTGACGTAAATGGATGACGAAAGTAAATGACTGGTGCAAACATGAAAATCTCGACACGCGTGTCATGTAAGAACATGACAACATACCATGCTCATAGCGTGCTCGCGGTCGTTTCACTAGCTCCACATATATTAAATTTGGTATCACATGTCGGGAATAGATGACGAAGGTAAACGACACATCCAAACATGATAACCATGACACGGAAGTCATGTACGGCATCATTTGCATTTACCTCGTAACGCTGTGCTGATTTCAAAGTGGCATATCAACCTTTCTCATTCGTGCTTCGCATATCATCGATTACCACTGTACGGGGTATCTGCCAATTGTTTCGCTTGTCTCACGCCTAAATTAAATTACTGAAGCAGCATCAGTCATGTTCCTGGTAAAACAATGAAAAACTAAACGTGCTTGTCGGTAGAATCACGTGGTGCCTGCGCTCCAGCATACACGCTTTGATGAGGTTTTTATGGTGTTGTGCCGCTTACTTCGAAGATGGGTTCGATTCTCGGCCACGGTAGCCGCACTCCCACAATGGTTAACAGGAATACAATGCATGTGCAGCAGGTTATCGAATGCGAGGTGACCACAATTACTCTGCAGCGTACCTCGCAATCATGTCACGCTTCTGAAAGCTATACGACAGCGTACTTGCATTTCAGATTGCATTGTTTCCGCGTGATTGCTTTAAAAATATGTGATTTTTTCGCCTCCACAATTGGTATCTGTATCGGACGCATAGGAGTAACTGCTGGTAGCATTTTTTTTTACCTGTGGGCGCGTGCTTAAGTTATTATCGAGTGTCGCAAAATATCTCGGATGTGCTCGCCCGAGAATACCGGCGCAGCTGTTGCGTTAGACTTTCTTGTGTGTAGTTGCTCATATTTCAGCACGTTATTTAGCTTCATGCATTTCTTAACGATTTCAGTGTTCCGTTTCACTAGAAAAACAAGTTGAAGTTGCACAAACTGCTACTGATTCCAGATAGTGTCTACGCGCAACATCCTAGCCACTGTACTGATACGCTTGTAAGTTCCAGTTTAGATATTCGCCTGATGAATAATTTTTTCCCATGGTTGATTGCCCCAGAACAGCATCAATCTGCATATGAACATGACGTGTGAGATCAATCGTTGCTTCGCTGGAGCAAAGGGCGTTTGATTATCACCTGAGCCCCGAAGCCACGGGTGCTATCACGCTACCAAAACAGTTCATTTCCTTCTTTTGGCATTTGTTTTGCAAATAATTCCTATCAGCACTGCTTCTACGTGAAGTGAACATTACCGTTTATGCCGTGATGCTAGATCGAGTCAGCTGCTCGCGTAAATTACGGTATGCGACAACATAATCTCCACGACTGTTAAGAAGAAGTCTGTACCTGAGATCCGAGTATACGGGCTTCTCAGAATTCGGGAAACCACTCTGTGGTCTGCAGCGTTAATTTTTTCCTCACTATTATAAGTGATTACGTACGAAAGACAGATCCGCGTATAGTCTCCTGCATCCCAAGATGTAATTCTGTCTGATGAGCTACGTTATTTGCAGATGCAGACATAACTTGCACGGCCAATCGCAATGCTTTGAGTAAACTGAAAACGTCCCAACTGCATTTGTAATATTTCAACCAAAATGCCTAATCACGTAAACTATGCCAAGTTGCAATACAGTCAGACCCATTTAGCATAAATATTTTCTTAGCATTGATTTCGTCCAGTATGTGCACGGTGAAAACAACTAACGTCTCGCTGTCCTGCACCTTCAAAGTGGATCCCTACTTTCTGCAGCCAGCGTAACTTTTAACAGCAATAAGTGTATTTGCTTTGTACCTTTAGTGATCTACTACTCGAAATCGAGAATAAATCACCACCACATCGCTGAAGAGCGGTAACAGGGCGGGCTCAGAAAGAAGCCACCGTCTGCATGCGTCGGCGGCGGAGCAGGCGAGTCCGTGCCGTGACGTCACTTCGCCGCGACTGCAGCGACGCCAGTGTTCGTTCTCGGGGCTGATACAGCCGTCATACAGAACAAATTCCCTCGTCAGCAGGCGTTGTGGGGCAAAAACTTTTAACTGTGAGAATTAGGTGATTCGTGTGAAGCTTTTTACCCTGAACAAAACGCTCACCCATCTTTTATAATCGCTATCATAAGTGATAGCAGCGACAAAGTGTACTGCTAAGTAGTTGGCCGACTTGACTTACAATCGCGTAGTTGGTAATTTCCCCAAACTCTCACCATGCACCATTGAAACAAAAAAACACAGATGTGCTCGTATAATTTATTACACAACATCTACTTGTCCTCGCCGCTCATTTGTGTTTCGAGAATGTGGTCAGGTGTCCTCCTTACTATGTTACAAGCGTGTAACAACAGCCATTTTTTAGCTACGTGTATGCTAAAGGAGCAGGTGGCCACACGTAACGATGCCCTAAAGGGACGTCATCAAAACAGTACATAATCGAACATGCGTTAGGTGATTCTCCACCTCCCTATACGTGATCGTGGTGTCATCAAATTAACATCGTCGAATGGTTAAAAGCAGACGAATTCCTGAAGCAATCTAATGTTACGTGGGGTGAAGAAGGCTTCAGTGTTTTCTTTTTTTTTTTCGTATCAGTCTCCTAGTAAGAATGGCAACGTGACCTGAGACGGGAGTGTGCCAGTGAGATATGCTCGTAATCGATCAGCACAATGTCGAAGGCGTCCAACCTTATTTATTCGCAGAAAAAGGACTTCGGAGATTCACTCTCACATTTCCGTAATCAAAGCAAAGCAACCATTCAAAACAAAACAACAACATGTCTTCAACGTGCGCAAATTGGCTTCTTAGAGGCAGGCAACGTTATAACGTCTAAAGGGGCCACGATGCCCAAGCTTCCATCGTAATCGGTGTTGCCCGGGTTAACTCATGTGCCTTCACGAATAATCTTGAGAGGTTTTTACGGATTTGGGCGAACACTTCATAGTTCAGTTGTCTTATTAAGGTGCGAGACACCTGGGAGTCGGCCAACGCTGACGTAAAAAAACTGCTTGCTGAAAGTGCGTCTGCACTCCGACGAACAATTTTGCTCCCCTGACAGCTGCGCGTGCAATCGAGTGATTTCAGATTTGCTCAGATTTGCAATAAAATTGAACTATTTGCTGCGAGTGAAACTTTAGCTGAAGAAGCCAGCTCCACTTCGTCCGGACCAGCACATGAAATCACACATGTCATGGCAGAATGGTGGCCGCCGGCTGGGAGCAGGCTTCAATACCGTCTACTTGTCGTGTATATTTTGTAGAAATATTCTTGTACAGTGTATTTTTCACGCATGCATAAATCCGATCGGCCCTCTACTTATTTCTTGCTGAAAATCGCTGCTTGTTGTGGGAGTGCGTCAGGGCTCTTTCAATTATGTTTGTGATGTTCTCGCTACGAAGAACTGCTATCAGCATCAGCACCAAGAAGTTAACATGTGAAGATATCCAAATGAGCTATGAGCTTACTTTTTTTCTTGCACAAATAAAGTATGCAGTCTGATACGCCATCAATAGTATTACGTCTAGTACTGCGGCAGATTTCGCTCTCTTAAGTTAAACTGGCAAACTGAATAACCTAAGCATGAAGCTAATAAAATTTTGCAACAAATTATTCCAGATCTTCTTCACGGTATCTCCAAATGAACTCAGGCTCAACGAGCGATCTTCTCTGCCGAATTCGGACTCGGTGCCTTGCCATCCAAGTGTGCTGCCTCCCGATGCCATGGTCAAGACAGCTGAAAATGCAATGTAGAATGGTGTTCAAACAGGAACAAAAATTGCATGTACTACACATGTCGAAGCACATTTTTGAGGTGCTATTTCAATTTCGGAGACGAAACGTTAAGAAATACAACGCCCCAACGGTAACTCACGAAATATTCTCTCAGAAAAGTGGCTTTGTGTAGCTTGTGTGTTGTAAGCAGGATAACGTGCGACACAGATATTTTAGCCAAAGAAAACGAACTGTTCCACTGACCTACACCTCACTTTCGCTAATCAACGTCTCAAATATTAATGCGTAAAATGTACCCCGAGGTATATTTAGGCGTTTAAATATACCCTCAGTCACGCTGTGACATCCGTCATGAACGAATGCTGGTTGACCAGCATGGTACATTCAATTTAAAATAAACTTTATATCGGGTGCCAGAGTCATATTTTAATCAGGCAAAACTGCAAAAGGCGCACAGGCAGGGTGCTAAAGTGGATCTTTTTGGTTGTATGAGAGACGAGAAAAAAATTCGGCGGATACCACCTACCTTGGGAATGGACGTTACGTGAAGTGTGTGAAAGGAAGGATGCCGTGTTGTAATTTGTTTATTGAGCAATATGTTAGGGAATGCTGCAAAATATATGCAGGAATGTTGCACGCACAGACATATGTTGAAGAGTTGCAGATGTTTATATTCGCAGTTTTTTTTTTGCACTTGTGCAATTACGCGAACACGAAAACGAGTATTAGCAACGTCGGACACCATAAGCTGATATGAAGCGCTGGATACGCGAGGATTTTAGATGGTAGCCATGGACGCTGCTACATGAATCGACTTCAACGCATGGCACCTCACTACAATTGACGTTATTCCGATGCCACGGCTGTATTGTAGGGGTCCATATGTATTGTTTGTAAAATTGGATAGCCAGCACGGCAACCACAATCGGCGCTTCACGAACGCTAGGGTCTGTTTGAAAAGTAGTTCCGAAATCTGAAATGTTTGTGGTAGAATGCTTGATTGTCACGCAGAATGTTTCCGTTCCGTTCCTGCTGCACCCTAACATTTATTCTTTGCATTCGTCGGGTCAGCGCTGCCGGTGTCAGGCTTTTGTTAGCACTCACGCGTTCCTGTTGTTCCTGGGTAGACACTAAGCCTCAATCACCTGTGGCACGTACCTGCATACCCGTGGCACACACCCGCCCGCGGGTATGTGCCACAGTTTGTCGGGAAGTGTTGGATGTCGTACACGTCTTTGCACGAATGAGGTGTCGAGGAATCTTCCACGTTTTTTCGTTGTGTAACTGACCCTCAACTGAATTACAATGTTCATCCCATTTATGCTTACACTAGATGGGACAATGTTCCTCAATTGCCTTATTTAGCTCGGCAACCTTCTTTTTGAGCTTGCGGTTGAGCTACTGGCCTTTCCAGCGATTCCTGATTAACACCTTAGTCTCTATTAAGTGCGCCAGAAGGCGGTCAATTCTATTGGTTAGAATATTGGTTGTTATCGTCGTAGCTGCATGTTTGACGCCCGCGTTGAGTAAGTGCATCCACTCCCCGATGTCTTTGATGGGATCGTCCCTCTATTGATGCGCCTCACTTTTGTACCAAGACTATTCGTAGTCCGCCCACGGAAACTAGCACGAATTCCGCCCTTTCTGGTCCGGTATTGGTACGTCTATCTCAACGATCATGTGGTCGCTGCCAAGACTGGCCATTGTGTTTCTCCACATCCCCCGAACGTCTGAAGAACGTGAGGTCGGGCGTGATGCATCGGCATGCCAATGTTCTCAGCCTCGTTGGGTTCGTCGGGTCAGTGAATGTACTGTAGCTTAGCTTGTTCGCGTCTTGGCAAAGCTACCAGCCTTTCGCGGTATCGTATGCGGAGCCCCACACCTTTATTGGTATGCGGGGTTTAACGTCCCAAAACCACCATATGACTATGAGAGACGCCAGAGTGTAGAACTCCGGATATTAAGACCACCTGGGGTTCTTTAACGTGCACCCAAATCTGAGCACACGGATCTACAGCATTTTCGCCTCCATAGAAAAAGCAGGAGCCCCACGCCTTGCTGGGAGCGTTAAAGTCACCTTCTACAAATAGTGGGTTGTCCCTCGCCCCAGCCTCTGCCTTTTTGAAAAATTCTAGAAAACGCTGCTTCGAGTTAGGCGATTAAATTATCTTTTGCATTACACCTTCAGAACATCGCAAATTGTACTTTACTTTCTAGTATGTATTGCGTCTATATGTTCATCAGTTTAATTGCATTTTCCGTAGTAATAAATAATCACCTATCATTAAATACATCTGTCAAATATATTCTGAACCACCCTTTTTACGCACTATCCTTCGTGGGCTCCGTAGGGTATTGTAAATAAATAACAAATAAATAAATACTAGCATCAAGTTTGTCACCTACCACTGGAGTGTTAAAAAAGGGTGAGAAAAAGGGTGAAGATAAAGAGGGAGAGAGAGAAAAGGAAAAAAAATGAGATAGTGTGCGTACACGCAGAATGAAAAACCACATGCACAGGAAAGATATTCCTACTAAAGTCGTCCAGAAAAGCTGTTCATCGCAAACATCGCAGCCGCTCTTAGAGCGCCTTCTACTGCAATTTCTCATTATGTCGATGGTGTAACATTTTTTTTTTTCCTCCGAGAAAGATAAGTCATCTAACTCGATGGGCGCGTTGAAAGGGCATAATCTCTGTACATATCCAGTCGCAAAAGTAATGTCCGGTTGTCTCCTCATTAACACAGTGGTCATGGCTGCGGTATCGGCCATCCCAACGCGAAAAATTCGGCAGATCTCACGTACCTGCATCGGAATCGGCGTTATGTGAAGAATGCGGAGGGAAGGTGACCGTGTTGCATTTATTTTATATGGCGACACATTCTGACGCTAAGTATATGTACAAATGTTGCACGCACAGACATATCTTGAAGAGTTGCAGATGTTTGAAAGGTAGTTCTGAGACCTGTCGTAGCTCTGTGGTAAAATACTTCATTGCCATGCAGAATGCTTGGATTTATTTCCAGCTGGGACCCCGACATGCGTTCGTCGGGTCGACGCTACCACTGCCGAGTATTTCTTAACGCTCGCGCGTTAAAATTGCTCATGTGTGTTCTCGTCGTTCCTGGGTAAATACTATGTGTCAATCACATGCGGCAAATACCCGCATACCAGTGGCACATACCCAACCATGGGTATGTTCCACTGTGTGGCGGGAAATGTTTGACGACGTACAAGACGAGATTGTGACATTAATTATGTCTTGACGAGCACGTCATATTAATCAACCTATCTTACTCTCCCATGCAAATTTTGGTTCACGTCATGCCAAGTTAAGGTGGTGACCACGAGAGCACCCAAACGTAAGTGGACAGACAGACAGACAGACAGACAGACAGACAGACAGACAGATAGATAGATAGATAGATAGATAGATAGATAGATAGATAGATAGATAGATAGATAGATAGATAGATAGATAGATAGATAGATAGATAGATAGATAGATAGATAGATAGATAGATAGATAGATAGATAGATAGATAGATAGATAGATAGATAGACAGACAGACAGACAGACAGATAGACAGACAGACAGACAGACAGACAGACAGACAGACAGACAGACAGACAGACAGACAGACAGACAGACAGACAGACAGATAGATAGATAGATAGATAGATAGATAGATAGATAGATAGATAGATAGATAGATAGATAGATAGATAGATAGATAGATAGATAGATAGATAGATAGATAGATAGATAGATAGATAGATAGATAGATAGATAGATAGATAGATAGATAGATAGATAGACAGCCAGACAGACAGACAGACAGACAGACAGACAGACAGACAGACAGACAGACAGACAGACTGACAGACAGATAGATAGACAGACAGACAGATAGATAGATAGATAGATAGATAGATAGATAGATAGATAGATAGATAGATAGATAGATAGATAGATAGATAGATAGATAGATAGATAGATAGATAGATAGATAGATAGATAGATAGATAGATAGATAGATAGATAGATAGATAGATAGATAGATAGATAGATAGATAGATAGATAGATAGATAGATAGATAGATAGATAGATACTCAAAGTCACCGAAGTTCGCTAAGAAATGCTTCGAATTTAAAAGCTTGGGTATTGGTAAACGCTACGCCCAACCAAAGCCTACGCAAGAAAATTGGGGGACCCTTGAGCTTCGCCTTCAAGAGTTGAACGTGATAGCGAAATCCAGCCCCTAGTGCGCCCTTAAACTGCTAAGTGCATACCTAATAATATGTTTTGTTACTCACACAGAGAGAGAAACGCGCGCTAGCGCGACGTATCTATAGTATGCCGTGCTTCGCCGCCTGCCTTTTGCACCTCGGTCATGAGTGGCCCTCGTCATCGAGCACAAGTTGACACAGATGCTGCATGAAGTGTGGCAGATAAAGCAGTGTGGAAAGTGCTTCCAGCTCCTCATGCTTGAAAGTTAGCATCAATCTGGCTCGTCAGTTGTGGGGCACTACTTGACATGAATGTTTCGCCGGCACTAAGTGATGTGCAAGACTGCAGTGTGGCCACTTCCCTCTGCTAGATCGGCGCTCTGCTGTAGTCGAGACTCGCTTTTCACATTGTCTTGCAGCTGGTCCTGCGCACGCGAATGGTACATATAGGTTTTTGATCTAAAGCAATGGTCGCATGGCCCACAAGATACACGCCACGCGCTCGCCATCTCGGAGGCCATAAAGAGTCTCATAATGCCTTACAGATGTCAGCACATTATCTGGCCTTTGCTGTTTGTTTGATCAACACCTCTGGAAAGGCACTATATGTTTTCCGCTAGATAGACATAGCTGTTCATTTTTAGAGCTGTTTGGAAGTTCCTGTGCTTCCTTAGCGGCTAGGGTTGCACTATTCCGGCATATTTTATGTAGTTTGATGACCTGCCAAATGCGCCAACAAATTGCCGATTGGGCTTGTTTTCATCATGACACCTTTTGAACAAAATGTGTGAAGGAGACTCTTTGCACTACATGGCATTTATGTAGTGTTTTTTCCCAAACCAACAGCAAGTAGCACTGTGGCTTTGTGGTAGGACACCTGCCTGCCACGTGAACGGCCCGGGTTTGATCCTCAATTGGACCGAAAATTTCATTTATTACTTTATTTCCTTCTTTCTCGATGTTTCGCTCACGGACAATTTTTCGCTCACAACCAACGGTGCTGACGTCGACGGCGGAAATGCTGTGACACGAGCTCTCTAACGCTATTGCGTTAAAAAGTGGCGTCTATTCGGCAAAACTCCGATGAAACTTGTAGAGTAGTAAACGCACTCAGACACGATTGAAGTGTGGCTGATACCGTTTGCGACGTAGCGTCTAGACAAGCAAGCATGCGGAGCCTCCATGCAGTGTCACTTTTATAAAGGGGGAGTTGTTCTTCACGGCTTCACTGAAGAGTCACTCCATAACCACTGAAAAATGATTCGACGTTTCGTTTTTTTTTTCTCAGTTGCGTAGCTGATAAGTTCCGCTGTTCGCGCAATCTGTTCGCGTGACACGCACTGCTCGCGTGATCCGCGGCGTAAGATCGATTGTGGAGACTATAGTGCCACCTTTGAGTTACAGAAAATGGCTCACTTGTGCGTGGTTAGACAGTGACGAATGGCGGATATTGAATCACTTCGTCACAGCCTTGCACAGTGCTTTGACTTTTTTTTTTGCAGTTCATTTCTTGTACAGTGCGGTCAAAATATTAAAGACCACGCGCACACGTGGCGAAATCCACTATAAAGCCTCCTGGTGGCTGCTTGATGAACTCGAAAGCGCTCAGTGCACAAGCACGTCCCTTTATGCCCGCCAGCTTGCTCGTTAGCTCGTGTCATAACCACGTGCACCGGAACGGCTGAGATAGCGCGAGACGCCCCTCATGCAGTCAATGTGGAACTACCGTGTGATTTGTCTGATTGAATCGATCTCTATTTTATGAAAACTTCATTATGGTCAGGGGTAAAGGACAAATTTGTTTGGCAGTGCTATTTTCCTTCATTACATATTATTAAATGCGAAGCATTTTTTAGCGAACGTCAGAGACGTTGAGCGTATCTATCTATCTATCTATCTATCTATCTATCTATCTATCTATCTATCTATCTATCTATCTAGCCGCCTACAACTTTTAGCTCTCCTGGCTGTTTCGATAATGGTATCGATACCAACATTGGTATGGCATGACTGTACGACGAGCACAAGTCACTAGTCATTATATAAAAATCCTGACGTATATGTCATGAATGTCATGATTTATATTTCATGGTCTTGCTGCTCTTGCGGGGGTTTTGTTCACATGGCTCTTTGCAAAACTGGTATGGTATGACATGAATTATCGGCGAACACAAGCGATGGACCCTAACATGAAATTCATGACATACGTGTCATGTAACAACATGACTACATGCCACCCTCATAAAGTGCTTACGGCCGTTTTGCTAGCTCCATATATACCAGTGTTGGTGTTACGTGACATGAATGAACGGCGAAGGTGTCATGTAAACACATGACCACACGCCGTGCTCATGGTGCACTCGTGGTCGTTTCGCTGGCTTCACATATCCCTAATTTAGTATTTGGAGACGTGAATGCAATGGATGACAGAGGTGCATTACTGGTGCGAAAACAATAATCATTATATGTGTGTCGTGTTAAACACTACTACATGCCACGCTAATGATACGCTTGCGGCCATTTTGCTAGCGTCCCATATGTAAAATTTGGTGTTAAGTGACGTGAATGGATGACGAAGGTATGTGCAAACATGATAACCATGATATGCGTGTTATGTATGAATATGACTATATACCACGCTTATGATACGTTCGTGGCCATTTCGCTAGCTCCACATATCCCAAATTTGGTATTACGTGACGTAAATGGACGATGAACGTAACACGTTCAAACTTAATAATCATGACATGCGTGTCATGTAAACCATGACTACATGTTAAGGTCATAGCGCGGTAACCGTCATTTTTCTCGCTTCACATGTACCAAGTTTGTTGATACGTCACTGAATGGACGACAACACAAACGTCAGGCGCAAACAGGATAATCATGACACGGAACTCATGTATACGACATGATTTACATGCCTACCACTGCTGGTGCTGGTAATGCAAGAATTACTGGGGCCGCCGTTACGCGACTCCAAACAACATACTTGCATCTTAGCTAAATACGCGAGTGCGCATAACATTTCTACTTGTGTTTACCATGTACTACGTCCGCCCACCTCGTACCTTTGTGCTAATGTTAAAGTGACATATCCTCCGGAATTCGGGCTTCGCATATCATTGATTCCCCCCTATAAGTGCGATCTGCCGTTTTTATTATTTTTTTCACTACTATACGGAATTTGGTGCTTTATTAGCTATGCTAATGAAGCGCAACAATAAAAGTGATTTTTCAATCAATCTGTCGATTCCTAGCTATAATTACAAGCATAAATATTTCTACCGATGGCTTCCAACTTTGCCCAATGAAATGAAATGTGTGAGTGTGCAACTTCTGTGGCAATAAACACTCATGGCGTCACGAAGTAATCTAGACATATCCTCAGCTTAATTGTTTTTGGCATACATGCAAGATAACTTCTTCATGCAAAGCCTGCTACAATTGATCACAGGCAGCACTCATTTTTTCTCCAAATAAATTGCAGTTCAGCCTCATAGACTTAATTTCACTGCGTCTTTCCAGTGCGCTTATTAGGCACCAGAATGCAAGATGCGTTGAGCAGGTTCGACGCTACATGCAACCCGAAAGATGCTGGCAAGCAGAAATGACAGATTATGCAATTAGTTGTTGCGCATTATCCACACGCACAAAAATGCAGATCGTATATGGAGGAAGTATTGAAGAGTGTGCATAAATTCTTCCTCGTCAACAAGGACCGAATCTCGAGGGCAAGCATTCTTACCAAGTGCGACGACAGTCATCACCAAGATGCGCATTTTCGGTAGCATAATCAGAGGGATCTATACAAAGAAGCACATATTTTCATGAAAGAAACAATCTGCCTCGGCAGAATATGGCAAACGGGATTAATGAATTGGATTGAATGAGTCTTCTAAGACGTGCGTGAGAGACAATTCTTTAAAACGTTGCTTTCAGCATTGCAAGATGGTAGCGACCTATCAAGTAAATAACCATCTTCTGAGCCCCAACCCAGTGGCACAACTTTCGCGAAGTAGTTCAAAAGAAGAGCGAATTTATTAAATTTGCCATTCTCTAAATGTTTTCTTGGGAAGTAAAAACAGCGAAAAAATAGAGACAAGGACAGAGGAAGAGACTATACCGCGCTGATGTCGTCTCTTAAAAGCGTGGTGTCGTCTCTTCCTCTGTCTTTGTCTATATTTTTGGCGCTGTTTTTATTTCCCAAGTATGAATCACCAACTAGCCCAACTTTTGCTATTATTGCTAAATGTTTTCTTTAAAATAAATATGTAGCTGAGGCACTACACGGAGTTGCAGAAATTACTAAGATTTTGTACAGTGAAAAAATGCGCACCTGTAAAAGAATTTACTCATTTACCTTTTTATATTATACTTATACATTCATTTGTGTAAGCGTTTTCCTGTGCATAATTGACGTGACTTGACCATTCACCCAACGTAAGTTTGACTGCTATACTCCACTACTGCAAGTCAACGGAGAAACGCGCTAATATTAGGACTTACTATATTAGCTTCAGAAATGCAATAAAGACTCCCCCCTGCACCCAAAAAAAACTCTCTACATGACTGCAAAATACTAGATATGACTCGACGAAGAAAAAAGAGCCCAAGTCTACCAATTATAAATAGAACAGGCATTATTACTACACTTACATTATGTCCATCTCTTACGAAGGTATAAATGAAGAACTGCCAAATCTATAGTGCGTTACGCATTCAAATCTCATGGTATAAAGCGTCAGCAATATTATATCCCTCACTGAAACGGTACATTTAAATATAGAGGCTGTCTTACGATATCGTTTATTTACGGTGAAAGACACTGCACTGGTTTTCAGATAGTTGATGAGCATTCAACAAGAATCACCTGATGTTCTCTCTTGCTTTGCGTAGGAGGCACGTGCCAAAAATAATTTTGATCACTGATCACTCTGTTGAACTAATCTCTCTAGAAACTAAAGAAAAATGAAGTCTTACCGTGTTATAGGAATGCTATGAATGCGAAGCATTCGGTAATTGTTTTGTCAACGTGCCTTTTTCGCTAATGTCTGTCTCTTGAGGAGGGCTGCTGGTCGCTTTATAAAAAATGGAACGTCGACGAAAGGTGACGTAATCTTCCGGAGCCTTCATAAATTCAGCAAATCTGGCGCACAACAAGCCACCATTCCTGCGTCAGTTCTATACGGTTTGCGGAGCATGAACATTTCATGGAGTCATAGCAGGAAACTTCGTAGGAGTGCACCTGAAAAGTTGTGGTCGCGAAGTAGAGCAGCGTTGTTTTGTAATTATTTTTCAGCTCGTATATATCGCATATTTGCCAATCGCCAGCATACTAGAGCTTTACCGCATGTTGCACAAAGCCTGTGACATAGGGTAAGTACCTGTACGCACCACTGGATCAGAACGCCGGCTGGGCGCCAGATGCCACATACAGGAAACATGTGGCGTGGAACTAAGTATTTTCTTCGCGAGAGCACATGATCGCTGAGCAAGATAAAGAGAAATGAATAGCAATACACAACGCGTACGTGACGTTGGACGACATATCAAACGAGGCTTGTTCGGGTTACTTCGCCAGCGGTTGCAGCGGCTTACAGGAGTGATATCTCACCACCTGTAGCTGTTTGCTTGAGCGAAATTTGTCTGTCATAAAGGATGTCGAGAGAAATAATATACGGCCCTTATTTAAATACTATTACGTCTGGCGTATAACCCTTGTGAAATTGTGATGAGTGCCATGGACATATAACAGCACCTCACTCAGCCTAACATAAACAAAGGCGAAATGGCTGGTCAGCCTGAAGGAAAGTAAGAAAATGTGTTTTAAGCTAGTTATGCGCCGCTTTATTTCATGTGTTTCATTAGAACCCATGGAAAAACAAGTCTATAAAAGCTAAAATAAACGGTAGTAAGCTAACAATCCTGCCAACATCAGTGAGAGAGCTAACCAGTAAGAATGGGCATATTTCCAAACCAATTCAACATAGCCAGCTTCGTTGCACATACCTTAAACTCATTTGCACCCATTCCTAGCAAGAATAAAATTTATAAGGAGAAGCTTCCCAATGAGAAGGGCACCGTTTGCGGGCCGACAACTAGATTAGTACACATGCTTTGGGAGGACGTGTCGCTCGGCCCGGCCTACAACAAGGCTGAGTGGAATGCACTTTTGCTCAGCTGCAACCTTCAAGAGCAAATTTTGTTGTCCAGAGCACCCGCGACAGGGTCGTTAGCGCGGACCTGCCGTCCCCAGGTGGGAGTAGCCGATAGGCGTGGGGCAACTTCGGCATCTGGGCTAAACCATAATAAAGTGGTACTTTTTATCTTTACTATTCACTTGTTCCACCTAGACCAGCCGAACTATAGGGCCCATGGCAACACCACAATTTATATTTTCCCGCAGTTTCAAGGTTAAATATAAACTTAGCAGTAAACCAAACGTAACAAATGTCCCTCGATGTGGTTTCCCTTTTCGCCCACCCACTCGTTGCCGTCGCACTGTTTGTGACGTACCGGCCGCTCGAAAACGACTTCACCCTGAACGATAGGACGCCACTAATCTGGCTGTCGGAGTACGGCTTCTTTAGCATTGAATTACTTCTCTTTTAACGACGCCTTCCAAAAGGAAACCATTGGAATGACTATGGGGGCCATGGTGGCAACCCTCACCTTGGAGGGCATTGAAAAATCGGCGCTTTCAGTGTTTCATCCCAACCCCAAGGTGTCTGTTCCCTATGTGGACGATTTTGCTCCTTCATAGTGAATTGTGTCGACAATTTTCTCGCCTCCCTCAACTTCGTCAAGCCACAGCTCTCATCGATGCATCTTGAGTATGCGAGGTGGTCCCCTCGGCAGTGCACCCAACAGGATTGCAGAGGTGCAGTTGTCAGAAAAGTGTTCTTTGGATGCACATTTGGCACACGATGCGCGCCCTCCGTAGCTTTGCGACCCATGTCAAAAGCGCTAATATGGTCTCACACGAAAGTTGCAGCAGCTGGTTTTGATTGATTCAAGAAGGTTGTTGGTTGTGAGGGAGGCTGTGACTGCCAGGCTATGTATGACCCACTACTTTATGACAGTTTCAAATGTTATAAGTATGTGATTCATTGTAATTTTGTGATTGTGCCTAATCATAATTCTTTGTACCTTTAAGACGTTGTGGCTTGCCATGCATTGAGGAGTTCACTTTCACTGAGTTCGAGAAGGTTCTCATCAGAGATGATGCCTTGCACTGTACATTCATGGATTTATGTGGCCCTACGGACACTGTTATATTCTTAAAAGCTACAAGTTTTGACAGTCTCTAGTACTAGAGCTTGTCTCGAACTTCCAGAAGACGGCCATTTCCTTCTTAGTCACTTTGTAACCTTGGGCAATCGTCTGTGTGACAGATTTTGACACAAGTAACGGTGAGCTTGACAGGTTGAATTCATGTTGTATTACGCGGTATTTCGGAAGCGATTCTTTAGTCAACGCAAACTGGAAATTCTCGTTGGTGCGCCACCTTGTCAAGCGGCAATCATGTATTGTGGAAAAGGAGTTTGCCATAGAAATGTTTAAGTGTGGTGTGATGGTGTCCACCCACCACCGATCCCAACAAGGGGACACTATAAGGTATAATACCAGAGATTGTCAGCTATACACCGCCACTTTAACCAAATATAAGTATCCAAGGTTGAGAGACTACATAAGGTTTACTCTTGCCGCCAGTAAAACTATAGGTAAATTATAAAAGTAGAAGGTGGAAAGAATAATAAAGAGAGAAAAGCAAAGACATAAAGAGAGAAAGAGACAAAAAAGGCGACTGCCAATTTTCCCTCAGTGGGTCAGCCCAGAGGTGCTGTCTACGTGAAGCGAGGGCCAAGAAGGTTTGTTGCCTCGGCGCCTTAAATGGCCAGTCACCAGGCGTAGGCTCAACCCCAAGGATCCCTTTTTCCCTGGACGCTGCTCAGCCGCGCACGGCTAAGCGTGGGAGATCTAAAACACCCCATTAACCTGGGTCCGCAGTGTCGCAACACACCAAACTTAAGCTAGCGAAAAACTCCCCTGCGGCGCTTCATAACTGCGAGAGGCAGAGCTTCTAGCTTGAACTGTATAAGCGCGAAAACATCACACAGCCCGGAAGCTTGTCTATCACTGCTAGTAAACACCCACTCTAAATGCAATTAAACAAGAGGAATGGAAAGAGAGACTACCGAAGCCCATCCTATTGGCACTCGCTATTGTAAACATGCCGTGCTTCCTCTCTCCAAGACGGCGACACCGCACAACCAGAACCAGGGTTTACATTGAAAAGAAGGAAGTGGGAAAGCGCATTTTAATTACTCACGGACGAGCGTCGGTATCATAGTGAGTGAAGCGCCCAGCTTTTATTATCGCAAACCGAGATGGCATGTGTTCGACTCGCAGCCTCGCAGGTCATCCAAATTACAAGTCTTTGTCTGGCCAAACAAATTGGTGGACTAATAATCAATAACGCAACAGTTTTCCACACAACTTTGCTACAGAAATTTGTTAAATCTCACTTCTCACTACTGATCCACAAAAAAGGCAGCAGAGCAACACTAAGTAAAACAAGTGTTCCACTGAAATGTCGTAGATACCTTTGTACACCTAGGAGGCAACCATTGGCCCAGCGAGTTCTTGCGAAGGGATGGTGGTGAGCCGAAGAGCCCGTGTACGTACAACGAGAGTAGACTACATATCCAACGGGAAAGGCAACGCCAGCTGCAACAAAACCACCAAGTAATGGAAGGCCTACGCCAATTACGACCTGCTCGTAGATCTACGAGGGGTGCTGACGTTTGGTTTCAGCTCAAGTGTCTATCTAGAAAATTTGGGCATTTTTGTCACTTCATGACTGTCTGTGGTTTAATTTGGACCTTTTGTCGCTGATAATCAAAGTGGAAATAAACTATGTGTTTAGAAAAAGTTGTTAACGATTTAGAGTACTTGGTACTCTACTATGGGAGAGCACAAAGCTGTGCTGTGGGTATTAGCGTCCCGTGGGTAATGGAGCGTTTCTCTTCACCTAAAAAAAGCATCACAACGAACTATGACCAACCGAGAAACAACCTGCATGACTACCCAAAGCCGGCATGAATAGGTCCAAGAATTTCAAATCGCATGCGTTTTGGTATGACCACTTTTGTTCTTCTTAGCAATACGCTCTTCACGACAGAAAGCTTTTACAAAAACGGCTTCTGTTCACCCTCCAGATTCTCACCGCTTGACAAGCTGGAGATGACAGTGCTCAGGTAACCATCATTCGCAGTTTCTTCTCCAGATTCCGTCGCGTCGCATCTGTGACCAAATAGCCCAGAACTTGCACTGCGTGCACCTCCACGTCGCCCACGGCTCCAGCGCTGTCCTCGGAACTAGCCGGGCATGACCTTGACAACACGTCGGCAAAGACGAGATGTTTGCCCGGTACGAACTGCAATGAGAAATCATATTTCAGAAGCCTTAGAAAAAATCTCTGAAGGCGGGGATACCCTTCGCAGCAGATACCCTTCGCAGCAATAGATAAGAGCGGTTTATGGTCAGTCTCAATCAAAACTTTGTGCCTGTACACGAAGTGGTGAAACTTGTCGCAGCCGAACGAAATGCTGAGCGTATCCTTCTCAATCTGTGCATAGTGCTGCTCAGCTTGCGTTAGAGCACGGGAAGCGTATGCCACTGGGCGCCAGTCACCATCGTAGCACTGCAAGAGTGCTGCACTCATGCCGTCTTTTGATGAATCGCAAGTTATTTTGGACTGTCTTTGAGGATCAAAGATACCGAGGACAGGTTTCGTGGTTAGAGCCTGTGCGATACGTCTTTCTCTTCAGTGGTTTTCAGTCCACTCAAATGCTTAGTGCGCTTTTATAAGCGCCCGGAGAAGCGCAGTTCGCTCAGAAAGGCGCGGCGCATACTTGGCGAAGTAGTTGAGCACACCGAGCATGCGCTGAACATCATTTTTGTTCTTTGGCTCTGGCATTTCAAGCAAGCTTTTCACAAGTTTTGGGTCTGGCGAAATGCCTTCACGTCCGATGTTGACTTCGCCAAGAAAATGAGTTTCCGTAACACCAGACCTGCGTTTTCTAGCGTTGAACGTTAAACGAGCTTTTTCGGCTGCTTTCAAGACAGCAATCAGTCTGCGATCATGCACCTGTTTGTTTGCTCCCCACATCAAAATATCATCTATGCACGCGTGTACACCTGTAAGGCCATCAAATACTTGACTAATTGTTCTTTGAAAATTTTCAGGCGCTGAAGAAATGCCGAAGGGCAATCGAAGGTAGTGGTACCTAAAGAAAGGAGTTGAAAAATGATGATTTTGGACGTCTGTTCATCGAGTGAGACCTAGTGAAAGGCAGAATATGCGTCCAAGCAGCTAAATATTGTGGCGCCGGCCAATTCCCCTTCCATATCTTTACGCCTTGGGAGCTGGAAGTGCTCTCTTTTTATGTGCTCGTTGATTTTTCTGGGATCCAAGCAAATTCCAATTCTGCCATCCTCTTTTTTTTTTTGACAGTAACCAAAGGACTTACCCATCAGATCATCAGGTAACATCAGATCTGCTGAAAGATGGAGGACAGATTGTGTTAGAAAAACTAGCCACCCTGTTTACGAGGTGTCTCCTGACGGGAAGGGCACCAGAGTCTTGGAAGAACGCTAACATCATCTTAATACATAAGAAAGGAGCTGACAAGGACTAGAAGAATTACAGGCCGATCAGCTTGCTCTCTGTAGTATACAAGCTATTTACAAAGGTAATTGCTTACAGAGTAAAGAAAACATTAGAATTCAATCAACCAAAGGAACAAGAAGGATTTCGAACAGGCTACTCAACAATTGACCACATTCATACTATCAATCAGATAATAGAGAAATGCTCAGAGTATAACCAACCACTATACATAGCCTTCATAGATTACGAGAAGGCGTTTGATTCAGTAGAAATATCAGCCATCATGCAGACACTGCGGAATCAGGGTGTAGATGAAATATATATAAACATTCTGGAAGAAATCTACAGGGAATCAACTACTACCATAGTGCTTCATAAAGAAAGCAACAGAATACCAATCAATAAGGGTGTCAGGCAGGGGGACACAATCTCCCCAATGCTATTTACTGCGTGCTTACAGGAGGTTTTCAGAAGCCTAGATTGGGAACAGTTAGGGATAAGAGTTAATGGAAAATACCTTAGTAACCTGCGCTTCGCCGATGACATTGCATTGCTGAGTAACTCAGGGGACGAAATGAAACCCAAGATTACGGAGTTAGACAAGGAGAGCAGAAAGGTGGGTCTTAAAATTAATCTGCAGAAAACGAAAGTATTGTACAACAACCTCGGAAAGGAGCAGCGCTTCGAGATAGGTAATAGTGCGCTTGAAGTTGTAAAAGACTATGTCTACTTAGGGCAGGTAATAACCGCAGAGCCTAACCACGAGATTGAAGTAACTAGAAGAATAAGAATGGGGTGGAGTACATTCGGCAAGCACTCTCAAAATATGACAGGTAGATTGCCACTATCCCTCAAGAGGAAGGTATATAACAGCTGTATCATGCCGGTACTTAGCTACGGAGCAGAAACCTGGAGACTTACAAAAAGAGTTCAGCTTAAATTGAGGACGACGCAGCGAGCAATGGAAAGAAAAATGGTAGGTGTAACCTTAAGAGACATGAAGAGAGCAGAGTGGATTAGGGGACAAACGGGGGTTAAGGATATCATAGTTGAAATAGAGAAGAGGAAATGGACATGGGCCGGGCATGTAGCGCGTAGACAGGATAACCGCTGGTCATTAAGGGTAACTGACTGGATTCCCAGAGAAGGGAAGCGGGTTAGGGGGAGGCAGAAGGTTAGGTGGGCAGACGACATTAAGAAGTTTGCGGGTATAAATTGGCAGCAGCAAGCACAGGACCGGGTTAACTGGCGGAACATGGGAGAGGCCTTTGTCCTGCAGTGGACGTAGTCAGGCTGATGATGATGATGATGATGATGATGATGATGATGATGATGATGATGATGATGATGATGATGATGATGATGATGAAGAAAGGACTTACCCAGTCCGTGGGATTGTTCTCTTTTACGACGATGCCCTCGCGCTCCAGCCTTCGTAGTTCATCTTGAAGAGGGCTGCGCCGGGACAGGGGAATACGCCACGCTGGTTGAACGACAGGAACCGCTGTTGGTTGTAGGATCATGCTGTATGGTTGCTTCAAGCAGCCTAGTCCCTGGAAGAGGCGCTGGAAATTCGTCACGGTTTCGTAGTCAATTGAGGCGCTTACGGTAGCTACGGTAAGTTGAAAAAGGCCTAACGCTTCACTCGCGTCCAGCCCTAGTATTGCCCGATTGCCATGCTTGACGACAAAGAACTGCACTGTGCTGCAAGCATTTTCTACTTTTATTTCCTGCGACGTCGTTCCGTAGTGTGTTATGACGCCTCCGTTGTAGGCCCGTAGCACTGAGGTAGCAGCAGTCAAGGGTCCCACAGCACGTATTTTCCGGTACGCCGAAAATGGTATAAGGCTGACGTGTGACCCTGTGTCAACCTTGAAGGAGACTTTCTTGCCCGCGATCTCAGCTTCCACTATCCAGTCTCTGGCTTTCTTATTGCGAGCGCCCACTCCCAGGATGTCGAAGTCATCATCACCGTCGTTTTTTCTGACCTCAGCAATTTCGGTTGAACACGTCGACAGCTTCGTCACCTGTGACACTAAGAAGGAGCGACGTTTTTGCGGCTTCACTTCGGGTTTGGTCCTTCGCCGCGGTCGCCACAAGGAACAGGTCAAACTTTAGTTTGAAGCGTTTCTATTGCTCGGAGAGGTTGCCGGTCAGCTGCAGGCGTGGTGGTGCCTTGAGTACTTTCATCGATGTGGTTCTGTCGAGACCGAGACGAAGCTTTGATCTGAAGTGACCACTTCTGACACCATGTACTGTTTTCAATGCTGGTCAAGTAAGGATTGAGGCACTACATGATGGCAGGAACAAAACTGCCCCCAGGGTTTAATGTTACGCTCTTATATTGGCAAAATGTGTGATAGCAATGCTATCGTGATAAGGCAGGCAGCGCAAAGAGCGCACGCATGATACAATATAGACGAAAATAGGGGCGATGACATCAACAATGTCCTTTATGTATCTGGTAGATTCGTTGTCAAGTCCACCGCTAGTTGTTTTCAAACTTAAGATAGTATTGCGAACTTCAGCTGGGCTGCTTGTAGAAAAGATAAAAGATTGGAATGAATACTGTTGGTCGTTAACACATAATTGCCGGATATAGCGCTTTCACTGGAAAAATACTGGCTGAAAGCATTAGGAATAGCATCAAAAGAGGAAAATGACCTTCCGCCGTGAGATATTTCAGGGATACAAACTGCCGGTTTATTTTTATTTAGAAAAGAGTCAAGTATACGCCACTGCTTTCATGTGTTCTTACCAGGTTGCATTATTAAATTTTCATCGTGATTTCATTCAATTTCTTCAATATAGGAGGTTTATAGCATTGCTGTACTTTTCGCAACGTTCTCTAAAAGCCATGGTATAAGGCTTTTTTTCAGATTTTTGTATAGATTGCCTTTTTTCGTTAACAGGCGAGAAGTCCCGGTGTTAACCAAAGGTTCTGAAAAGATGCGTGCTATCGGTGAAGAAAATAGTACCTGAAGATCGCACGGCCAATCATCCTGACTATGTAGAAGCTGAGATCTTGCCGTAAGGCACGGACCATCAAGACCCGAACTCCCGTTGATAGAGCAAAATCTGTACACCAGCTTTTCTGGTGTGGCGCGTGGTAAATTACTGTTCACAACCACGCACCACCACACACTAGCAAATCGATTTGTGGCGCTGATCGTCCAGGAAGTCTATGCTAATAAAAGACGCTTCCCTGATACAGTATTAATCCCACATACAATGTTATGCATGGCGTCGATGCGCATTGCAATGATTTTGTCGGATCTCCTAGCTGTCTCCTCGGCTTCATGTCCAATCGACGAAGAAGCCTATTGGCATATCACGTGGAGAAAATCAGTGTGCCCATGGCTCTGTTCACATCATTCAGAGACACCCTCATATTCTCGCAAGATCACTTAGCATCACCTCCACTTATCAACCATGTTGTAACGCAACGGCGCTTTGGCAGCATTGACTTTTCGCTCGATTTGAAAGCGTATGGTTATCCCCACGGCCTCACTATTAAAAACCTCAAGAAATAAACTACAAAACACGCAAACTTCTCCATCAAGGGCAAAACACAACTTGCTCAGACGCTGTTCGGATAGTTTTCTCGTTCATATTCAAGACTTCCATTCCCAGTGGCCACCACTACCTTGCCACACGCAAATTAACACGTGTGTGGGTAACGTTACCCGTTTGAGACTTTACCAAATACTGGGAATAGTAGCAGTTATCGCGAGTTGGTAGCCGCTGAAGACCTGAGTGTTCAAGCGTTCGCGCTGAAGAAACATTTTCCTTCTACCTTTGTTTCTTTTGAACTCTGAGTTGCGCTAAACACTCACCGCCTCTCCTAGAAATGTATGTGAACTACAAGTGCGCTTACGAAGAACCCAGTACGCCATAACTTATGATATTCTGAATCACTGGTGTGGTCACCATGCCTGTTCAAGGCAATACGTCCTGCTTCCCACATTGTTGATGTTGTAGTTGATGACTAATATGATAACATAAAGATTATATATGCCTGAGCATCTTCTATCGGCTAAGTTTTTGAACCCTACGCGTTGCGTACCTAATATGGTGTAACACCGAGCAATACTATGTCGATATTATTTTAACGCAATATCACGCATGTTAAATGCACTCTTCGCACAATACGATGCCTGCACTGGATTTTTTTTCGTACAGCTTTCACTAACTGTACAGCTTTCAATAACAAATCACATAATTTTACACATCGCGATCAATAAATGTGATGTTGAATAATGAAATTGCTGAGTTTATGCTGCAATGTAACGAAGGTGGCCTCTATTAAATTCCTACTTAAACCAGATAATTTTGTTTTGTTTTATCCCGAGTTCTCATTCACGGTCAACGCTGCCAACACTGACACGACAATGGAATTGCAGCAACACAAAATTTTTAACACTACCACGTCCGTATTACGACTAAGTGTGAGAAGAAATGAAAATGTTGCTCGTAATCACGATGCACTCTCATAGCTCCGGAGGACATTGCTTAGTTCTCTCGGAAATAAAAAAATGTGTTATTTTTTGCGTTAAAATATGACATCCAAGTTTGAAATTAACGGGTTGCAATGTATAACCTACAAACAGAAAGAAAGTGAAATGGAGAGGCTAGTCTTTCGTTTAAACTAAATGCTTCTATTCTCGCTTTGCGTACAGAAGTGTTCGTTATTGTAAAGTTCACTGCTTTTCTTACTCGCCGCATTTTCGCTCCGCTTTTCACTGTTGTTGTTGTTGTTGTTGTTGTCGTTGTCGTCGTTGTTGTTGTTGTTGTTGTTGTTGTTGTTGTTGTTGTTGTTGTTGTTGTTGTTGTTGTTGTTGTTGTTGTTGTTGTTGTTGTTGTTGTTGTTGTTGTTGTTGTTGTTGTTGTTGTTGTTGTTGTTGTTGTTCACCTATTAATAGTGGCGCATACCCACTATGGCGGATTGGCCAAGAATCGAGTGGTTTTAAAAATTACTGTTCAGATTTGGAATAATGGAGGTATAAAAGAAAGATTACCGATAGCCTAGGAAAGTATGGTGCTTAATGTAATGCATACAAATATTTACATAAACGATCTTATTGTTAGAACAGATCAATATTTTGATTTTACACGTATATGATTATGTAAACATGTTAGGCTAATGAAACTAGTTAATTATTCAACCTATTAGTTTCAATAATATAGTCCCGGACGGCCGCGCATACTGTCGCTTTAGGGAAACCAGAAATGGAAGCTCCAAAAGACAAAATGAAAGGAAAAGATAAGTCCATACCAATACCACGTAAAGGTATTTCTAAATGAGATTTCCTTAATGTGTTAAACCGCCTGCAGGTCAAAAAGAAATGATCTATTGTTTCCAGTTCATCACAGAACGCGCACAGCGGCGAAGGTGCCTGAGCACACCTGTGTTTATAAAAATTTAGATTTGGTACCCGGCAACGGAGCCTTGTGATAGCTACCTCTTGTTTACGATTGCAGCAAAAGTCTCTTCGCCAGGGATATAATAAATGGCGATATTCTGTAGTTTGTTAGTGCTGAACCTTTAAATATTTCCATAAGCGTACATCTGCGGAATCGAGCAGCAGTCACATAAGCGGATGATGGGCAGTGTGGTAGAATAGGTTTGCTGATTGACGACTTAGCTAAGGAATCAGCTATTTCATTTATGAATAAACCTTTATGCCCAGGTACCCAAACTAATCGTACTTTTCTCAAATGCGCAGGTACTAGTGCATGGAACGCCTTTGTTACTTGATTATCAGCACCAACAGAAAGTGCTGCACAGAGAGATAGGGAATCTGTTATTATGACAACTGATGTGACTGCTGTATCTAACTTGCGTAAGGCGAGCACTACTGCCAGAAATTCAGCCACAAAAACGGGTATGAAATCGGGTAGTCGAAGGGAATAAATCCAATCTAAAGACGGGCTACAAATACCAACCCCTGATTTTTCGTCATATTGCGATGCGTCTGTAGCAATAATAACGTTCGTTGTAATACTGTGCAGGTGATCTTGTAGTAAATCATCCAAAATATTATGGGGAAGTAATTTGGCATTATTAGAAAAAATATCGTCAAATTGAATTTCTACCGGAGCTGAATTATCACGACTTGGCATGATGTCGCATATACGTACGTTTAGAGGCTCCAGTGAATTTTGCACAAATATAATTTGTGGGGTGGGAAATCGCGGCCATGTAGCACCAAACAATGATTCCAGGGTGGAAATAAAGGCTGTTTCTGAATGTCGTATTGGTCACTCATAAATTCTTAAGAATGTCTGAACACTGAGAAGGCGAATTCTGCAAGAAAGCGGAGGGACCTTCGATTTGAGATACAACACATTGTTAGCAACAGATTTGGGAAGGCCAAGGCATAAGCGCAAAGCTTCTCTTTCGAGAAGAATTAAAGGCCGCAACTTGTAAGCTGGAACTCCAGAGAAAAGTACACAACCAAATTCCGAAACGGGACGAACGTACATGTGATATATCATTACCAGTGTGTCTCTTCTCATACCTATGCGGTAGTTGCTTAGCCTACGTCAAATGTCAATGGCCCGCTCACCTTTTCCGGCAATATATTCGATATGAGGTCGCCAGTTAAGCCATGTGTAATAAATTACTCCAAGGTATTTAACAGATTCCACCTGTGGTATATCCTCATGATGGTAAGACAGAGAGATGTTCACAGGGTATTGCAGCGGGAAAGCAAGGAGGGCACATTTACTCGGATTAAGTAGAAAGCAGTTGCCATTGAGTCAGCTCTGCAATATATTAGGGTAAGTCTGCAGCCGCTCATATAAGGTCTAAATGTTATCTGCCATTGCAAAAAGATGCGATATCGTCTGCATAAACATAAGTTGTTATATCCTGTTTACGTGGAATGGTGTTCATTCGTAAATTAAATAGCACCGGGGAAAGCATTGAGCCTTGTGGTACTCCCCTCGTTTGCGTATGAGTAGATGTTGAAAACCCATCATTAAAACAATAAAATTTCCTGTCTGCAAGAAAATTGTGCACCCACGCTACTATGTATGATGGAGAATCAAGGTATTCTAATCGATCTATCAAAATACAGTGCTCCACGGTATCATATGCTTTAGCGATGTCTAAGGTAACTAAAGCTGCATATTTTTTTATGTAGCTGAGCTAATGGAAGCCGACTTTCTAAATCAGCGTGGGCATCCCAAATTGAACAACCAGCCCTGAACCCAATTTGACAGGGGCTTAGAATTGACCTCATGGTAATAAGTTCATTAATTCGTATATTGATGATTCTCTCAACCGATTTCACTAAGTTTTATGTCAGTGCGATCGGAGTTATGTTATCCAACACGTATGCTTCATTTTCATTTTTTTAGCAACAATACAATTTTGGCAAGTTTTCATACTGGAGGTACCATGCGTTCCCTAACAAATAATTCACTAGTTCTAGCAAAAGATTAAACGAATCCTTGAGTAAACAATTTAACATAGAGTTCGTATTTCCATCTGGTCCGGGAGCTGTCCTCGGTAAGCATAATACTGTCTGACTCAATTCAGCTTAAGAAACTTCTGGAAATTCATGCAAGTTTACCATGACAGACCGAATAGCCGAAAGATTAGCAGTGAAGCCGCGTTCTAAACTTTGCGCTATGTCGTCTAGAGAGGTGTCCATTTCTTGCGGCGTCAAGACACATGACTGCCACGTTAAAGGGGCTGGCAGTACTTTTCTTGTCCGAGGATAAGCGAACAAAGCGCGCTTATTTTTTATTTGGAAAGATAATCAAAATGTCTACTGTCGTATTCTTCTTTCGCAAGGTACACTGTACGATTATATACGCCAACAAGGAATTGATAGTCCTTCCAGTTTCACTGTGTTCTGATCGTGTTTGGTGCATAGGTTTGCTTCAGTCACAGGCCACATTGAGTATTTATTTTGATTTTTAATGGCTCTATTTCCCCTCTCTACCCATAAACTTATCAAGTCGTGTGATAATAAAGTGTCGATTCTAGGCAGTGGTGTGTAATAAACGCCTGATGATAGGTTACTTTGTGCACAGCTGGAAAGAAAATTGTAGGCGCAGATTGAAGACGAAGGACGAAAAGGGGACTCACAAGCACACACTCGCAATTGACTTATTAAACCGATATTAAATGTTCTAAATATCTCATGCATGCGTACGCTTTCAAATATCTTCAATATAAAAAGTGCACCAGACCTATCATCACAACCTCTCAGCGAAGAAATAGAAGTCATTTTCAAACAGACACGAAGACGGCGCACTGCTGCATGAGTTCCCGCTTTGCTTAACATACATCGCATCGGCCAGTTCACGTACTACATCGTTTTTGCTTTGACGTAAAATGCACGTGCTGTTCAGAAGAGGTTCACACCAGCAGCGTCCTGTCTATGTCTATGATACCTAAATGGTTCACAAGATTCTGGCATATAAAAAGTTCTCACTCAGGGTATAATCATCACGATGAAGAGCAGGTACCTGCCTCTGTAGAATCTCCTACGTCCACCTCGTTCATGGTAGTGCCAAGTTGTACGCCACAACCTTTGCAGTCAGCTATACCGCAGCGAAGTTCGCAGCGTCAAACACGTCGTCCGAAACGTCTAAAATACGATCAAAGCTTTCAGCAGTTAAGTCAACGACGTTAAAGGGGACGATGTATCGTATCAGTCCCAAGAGCCTCTGTACCGCTTGTTTGTCTCGTAGTGCCGGCATTTTCAGCAGAGCTTCGACCAAAGCAGGGTCAGGGCGTATGCCCCTGCTGCTGATGATGTCACCAGGAAACAAAACTTCTTCAACGCAGTTAATTTCCTTCTCGTCAACTAGCGTCTACACTATAGCTAAGGAGGAAAGAAATTAACTGGCGCCCTCCGCTCTTCTGTCCTTAGCTAGTGTAGAAGCTAGTCGAGGAAGAAGAAATCAACTGGCGCCGAGAGAGCACAGAGCAGGCCTCACCTTAAAGTGATGCATCTTGTCAGCTTCCCGGACATAAGCACCTTCCTCGCGGCGGGCTCTTCACTCCATGTCGACTGCGCCAGTTAATTTCCTCTTCCTCCCGTAGCTTCTACACTAGCTAAGGAGAGAAGAGTGGAGGTTCGAGCTTGGACTTGGGAAGACGCCTGAGGCTGCAATAAAGCGTCTCTTCTCTTCACCAGACAACGGCTCTTCCTTCGCGCTCCCACCGTACACTCAAGTCATTTCCAACCTCAAACATCTTCTCTCCTTAGCTGGTGTAGAAACTAGTCGAGGAAGAGGAAATTAACTAACGCTAAACAAGCACTACAACTTATTGAATGTCAGTCCTGCGTTTGCTGCCGCTTGTAGCGCGTTTTTGAGCTTCTCATCGTGTTCCTTCTGGTTAGCACCCTCAATGAGCACGTCGTCAACATATACACGCACGCCAGGCAAACCATCAAATATCTCGTTGAGCGCTATTCGAAAAACTTCGCTTGCCGATGAAATGCCAAAAAACAGTCGAAGTCAAAAAACGGCCAAAGGGAGTTGCGAAGGTGCATATTTTCGAAGACTTCTCATCCTGTGGTAGTTGATGGAACCCGGCGTTAGCGTCAAGCCGAGAAAACATCTTCGCTCCTGCCAGCTCTGCTTCTATGCCTTGTCGGCGTGGCATGTGATAACGTTCTCTTTTAATTCAATAATTTTTCTCGGCTCCGTGCATACCCGCAACCGGCTGTCCTTTTTAAGCACGATGACTAGTGGGCTTACCCAAACTATCGGGCTGCTGACTTTTTGTATGATGCCTTCCACTTCCATTCGCTGTAGTTCAGCGCACAGAAGTTCTCGCGGTGCCAAAGGCACTCGTCTGGCTGGCTGAATGACGGGTACGGCACCCTCGCGAAGGGTGATCCTGTACCCGCGCTGTACACGACCTGTCCCTTGAAAAAGCTGTACAAATTTATGGATGATTGTGGAAGGATCGTTTGTTACGGCAACAAAACTGCGCTTGATCAGCCCCAGGTCCTCCACAGTTTTCAGACCCAGGAGGCCGCCATGGTCTATCTTAATCACGAAGAAGTCTGTGTAGATGCTCCAGCCCCCGATTGTCACGTGCGACGAAAATGTACCGAGCTATTCGATGACACCACCATTATAGGATCGTAGAACCGGCGGTTTCTTTCACTGGACAGGCTTGAATTTTTTGGAAGTGACAGTGGCATCAAGTTTGCTAGGGACCCTGTGTCGATCTTGAGGTTGATGTCCTTGCCTGCAATACTTGCTTTCATAATCTAGTCCCGGTCACTGCTGGTGTTTCCAATGGTGACGTCCAAAACACCGAAGTCGTCGTTTTGGTATTGCGTTTTCCTCTCGTCCTTCACCTCGCAGATAGCTCCGCTTAACTGGCAGCATGACGCAAAATGGTTACGCTCCTTGCACAAGTACCAACTTTTCCCGTGGGTTGGACAGTGCCGTGGGGCGTGGGACCAGATGCAGCGGGAACATTTGAAGTTTTGGCTTGACCATGCTGCAATGCCGTGAAGCTCTCCGTCAATTTTCCGCCACAGCGAGTTCTCACGTGCTGATGATTCCGCCACCTTGTATAAAGCCACGGTTTTGTTCAACGTAAGGCCCTTGTCCCTGAGCAGCTTCTCCCGCAACTTCAGCGAGTTTGTACCGAACACAATTCGGTCGCGCACCATCTTTTTCACCCTCGTTTCAAACTTGCAAAACTGCGCCTGCTTTTTCAGAGCACGGAAGAACTGTTCGAAGGGTTCAGCTTCACTCTGTAGTCAAGACCGGAAGGCATACCACTCGTGCATTGTGTTTTCTCCCTCGACGTAGTATTTCTCGAGCTTGGCCACTACCGTGCCATAGTCTTGCTTTTCTTCGCCTTCATCGCAAATAAGGTTGTTGTACACTTCAAGCGCCTTGCCATCAGCCACGCTGAAGAAACGAGCCGTTTTTGCTGTCTCTGACTATTGTTTTTCAGTGAACTTCGTGGTTGCCAAAAAAATCAAATTTTTGCCGGAAGAGCTTCCACGTTCTTCCCCCGTTGGTGGAAAGACCCAGAGCCTCCGGTGGTTTGATGTACTCCATGCTTGCGGTGGTTTTGAAGACTGTGCTGTAGAAACTCACTTGTTACAGTGCTTCTCTCATCGTCGAGCAGGCAAGGCTCCAGTTCCGCACTTCTGACACCATGTATCAGCCGGGCCACGCTCCATGACACCAACACGCATGTCAGGACAGTAGTGAACGCCTGTGTTTATTGTCGTCAGTCTTTTTTAGTGAAACGAGGGGAAGGATGGGGGTTCAACAGAGAGTAAAGAAAGGCACGTGTACAGCAATCAACATAGCTGACTTGCGCTCTAGGGCCTGATACGATACAACTTTCATCTAGTTGGTGCGAATATTCGCGCAGCATTTGTGGTGCTGAGGGCGAAGAAGAATAGGTTGAAAATCAAGATATAGTGAAAGGCCGCCTTCCTTTTTTATTTTTTATCTTTTCCTCGTCCTCTGTTTGCGCCTCAAACCTTTCGTTAAACCATTGTAATGATATTCATCTTTTTTCTGCTTGATATTGCCAATCATAGCGTTTTCTACGTTCTCCACAGGTGCGCTGAACAATACGACATCATTGTAAGTGCAGTCCTGAAACTCTTCTTGGCGGGCACGTGTTTTACATTCCACTTCTTTTTTTCTGCTGCTTTTACTCTTTTAAGTACACCTGCCGTAATCAGCGTACATTACACACCGTTTCGCAAGTTTCGACGCTTTTTAGAACGAATGTACCACAGAGCTCGTAAAATGAAGCAAGCAGACTGATTAGCCTCACTGCGTTTTTTTATCATACAGATTACATTTCGAGTGAAAAACTGAAAAGCTTTCCTATACAAAAAGTAATTGTGCAATACAAGCCACAGTTGACGGAGTCACTGGGCTCATTTCCGCTTGGTGTGTTCCACTGTGAAAAGCTGCGCTTGATCCAAAGTATCCGTAAACTGAGCCGATAGTTCCCTACACCAAACTCATGTGGGATTCAGAAGTGCACCGTTTTAGACAGCCTGGTGCACAGTCATGCTAAACCTCACCCCGCCTTACAGAGGACGCACTCGCCAATTCTCTTCTGAAGTATCGAATTCTTTTGTGGCGCAGACCACGATTACATACTTCTACAAAGGACATCAAGCAATATTTTGTGCTATTGAGTTCGACTAGCCCATGATGCTAATTTTTCGGCTTGATTTTATCTTTACAGCTGGTCAACTCAAACTTCAGTACCTACCCTTCTACAAATCAAGAAAGGAATGACGGCGTCTCTCATAATAGAATGGTGGTTTTGGGACGTTAAACCCCACATATCAATCAAGGAAGGAATGGTGGCTCTGGTAAACGCTCTGCGCAGCGTTTTTTGTTACATCTGTCGTGCCGTGTGATCGGGGATAAGGCGAACTTCATAGTCGTTCGGAGCGAAGCTCATATCTGTCAATCTATATTATCTCGCCGCCCGTTTCACACTTTTTTGTCACTTTCGAGCTAATGTTTAAAAAAAAGAGTGAAGCACCTTCTTTGCAAAATCTTCGTTCCTCTCGAGTGGAGTCAGTGCCATCCACGAGACGGTGAATAATAGGATTACGAGCAAGTTTGATTTGAACAGGAACACGGTTAGCTCAAAAACAATTTTGTGGCTGGTAACAGCAGTACAAAACTGAATAGAACTTCAAATTTTAGTGGAAGAAAGTTTGTACACTGATCTCATCAGCTTTGTACGTTTGTTTAGAAAAAGTGTGCAACGATTTATAGTACTAGGTACTCTAGTATGGGAGGGTTTAAAGCCGTCCTGTTCTGCAAGCTTCTAGCTTTGTACGTTGGCTCATATGCGTAAAAACAGTAGTGTTGAAATTTTATGTATTGTGTAACAACCATAAAGCACTCTTGTTTCATAACCGCCACAGTTTCACTAGTTTCGAACATTTTTAGTCACTTTGTATCAGTAAACACTACAATTAATTAGGACACTTATTCCAGTAAGCCTATAGAAAAACAACTTTGCTAGTCGTCTGTATAAACACGACTAGCGAAATTCTCTTTCTATAAGCTTATGGGAAAACTTGTCCTCATGTAAAAATAAGCTTGGCTTGATCATTCATAATTCATACCCTGATTTTGTTCACGTTCGGCTGCCCTGAAGGCAGCTGAACGTGAACAAAACCAGGGTATTATAACTTCTTACTGAAAGCGGAGGTACAAAGGCTGAGACAATCTCCAAATTAAAAACTAGGGTCATGAAAACGATGCGACTCTATAAAATAATGCCTGAAAACATAAGGTTATTAGGGATCGAGTATTCACCAACTTATCCACTTTTTCGCGTTCAGCCACAGTACGTAGGTCGCTGCCAACCACCAATGGTTTGCGGCAGGAAAAAACGAAACTCGAGGGGCTCTTTAGTCGAATTCATAAACAGGCGCCAGAGCTTCGGCACAGTACCAGCACGGAACTCCTTCTTAAACTAGGCCTTCATAACACGCTTGAAAAAACAACTGAAGCGCAACATGTCTCGCAGCGGGGCGATTAAACGATACCAAAGCAGGTCGTGAAATTTTCGTCAATCTCGGCATTTTTATCACGCACAACATGCCATCCAATACGACGTACGTGAAATGCGCAAGAAACTTATGAGATCTGAGCACAACAAAGACAGAAGAATCAGTGGAGCCTGAGCTAGGCTTCGAAGTTTTGGATGCAATGAAGAAGCGGTTTTTTAAGCGCGCTATCGAGACTATCGCCGTTCTGCTGCTGCGGTTGCAGACTATAAGTACAAACGCATAACCAACGTTTCGCGCAACACAAATCAACGGTGGAGGAGGTTGCTATCCTACTGGCCATAGCTCACACCGATGCCCGATATATTGTGAGTGACTCATAAACAGCAGTTCAAAATTTTGTTCATGGTAGGACGTCTCGAATGAAATTTGAAGTCTTTACTAAATGCTAAACCCGCTCTGACATGAAATTCACGGCTCTTTTAGATAGCAGGTTTGGGGAAGTTGTATTGCAGAGCACATACATGCATTAGGAGTAATCTGCACTAGACAATCATGACGTTTTGCCCTCCGCTACCTTAAGAGAAGATTGCTGGGGGACTATTGCTTTAGCGGCTGGTGTGCCATTTAATAGTCCCCGACAGTATTCATATTTAATATTCAGTGCGCACCTTTCTTATCATTCCCATTGATGTATAGTTGACATCTATCTTACGCTTATCTTTTTTGGCGAATTTTAGGCCTCTCTATAGTCACTTGAGCATATATATTGTCATTCACCACACCACTGCACGTACAAAGTACTTTGTGTTGGCGCTTTTTGGTCGTAACTGACGCTTGCGCCACTAAACAACATGCAACATTATTCCCAACTAACATTCATATCTCACTGAATAACTAAATCCTAGATGGTGCAATGACCAGCATAAAACAGAAGTGAGAAGCGACATCACACATTCCCTGGCGCGTGCGGGGCATCACCCGCGTCCTGGTCGCCGGGCCCACTCCGCCGTGTACTGCCATCCACGACCCACTGCATCCTGATGGGCGTGCTGCATCTTGACGGCTGGTGCTGCGACGTTCCGCCCCACACATTCCCTGGCACGTGCGGGGCGTCACCCGCGTCCTGGTCGTCGGGCCCACTCCGCCGTGTACTGCCATCCACGACCCACTGCATCGTGATGGGCGTGCTGCACCTTGACGGCTGGTGCTGCGACGTTCCGCCCCACACATTCCCTGTCACGTGCGGGGCGTCACCCGCGTCCTGGTCGCCGGGCCCACTCCGCCATGTACTGCCATCCACGACCCGCTGCATTCTGATGGGCATGCTGCACCTTGACAGCTGGTGCTGTGACGTTCCGCCCCACACATTCCCTGGCACGTGCGGGACGTCACCCACGTCACCCGCGTCCTGCTCGTCGGGCCCACTATGCCCTGTACTGCCGTCCACGATACACTGCATCCTGATGCAGTGTATCGTGGAATGCAGTGTATCGTGGACTACCGGCCGGAGGCGCCAAAATGGCGGTCGCGCTGGCGCCGAAGCCGAGGCGGCGGCATCTGCCCTTGCAAAAGCTGACACCACTCTAAGCGGGGGCGCGCGCATCGAGGCACTCTAGCCGGGCCCTTTACGCCCTGTACGGCCATCCACGATCCTCTGCATCCTGATGGGCGTGCTGCACCTTGATGGCTGGTGCTGCGACGTTCCCCCGCCCACATTCCCTGGCGTGTGCGGGGGTGGCGTCACCAGCGTCCTGCTCGCCGGGCCTAGGGTGCCTTGATGCCCGCGCGCTCCGCTGAGGGTGAGGACAGCCGCGTCGTCTGCTACGACGGCCGCCATTACGGCTCCTGCCGTAGTGGGGCAGCATGCGAAGCGCATTACCGCTTGCGGTGCTCGCGTATGGTAGGAAAGAAGTACTCGTTGGCGAGCTTTTTTTTTGGTGCAACTTGGACACCTCTTAGTGCTGTTGTTGCCTAATTGTTCAATGGAACAACGCACGTCATACAAACTGGTGGCCTGTGCTTGTACAATGCGCCAGGGGCTGACATAGACTGAATGAAATGAGCCACGAACTCCCACACCAGAAAGATTCGCGTTAAACCGTTGTCGTCGTTAAGACGGAGGGGCGCATGAACTTTTATTACTACGCTTGCTGAAAGGAATGCAATATTTGGGTCTTTGTGAATCAGCCGAATAGCAAAGGCAGGAATCGCTGTACTTTATATACTTGCGTGTGTGTGTATATATAACACACACACACACACGCACACGCACACACGCACACACGCACACACACACACACACACACACACACATTATCTGACATTCGGTACCACCTTCCCCTGCCTCACCATTTCATGCACTGTGCAGGCAGCATACCCAAGAGTAACATGCTTTACCAGTGTACCTTTATGAAACGACACCCACGATTTCAGTGAACAGGCCATTTATTTGTGCGCCTTAATGCTGCGTTGTCCCACTAGTGAAAATCAAAGTCAGATACAAGACAAACCAAGTGCAGTACGAAATGAAATGTTTAAAAATAAAAAATGCAAGAGTCAAAAGCGTGCCCACGTGAGCCGAAACCTTTTAAGCATACAGCTTATCTTGGCGTGTCCATTTCTCATGAGAGGTCGACGCCGGCACATGTTTTGCTTGCATGTCCATTGCAACTCCCGACTGGAACCTGCCGAAGGTGAATGCGCAGCCTTATTCTTGCGTACCTCTCTGTGAGCAGACGGTATATACTGTCCTCGTGCTCCGCGCATACACACAAGCTGCGGCGGTGCACCTTGTTTAGGTATGCGGTGAGTGAACGAAGCGGCGACTTCATCGTGACTACTTTGTCCGTGCACCAAGAGTTTATGGCAGCAAAATGCTCCTCATAGTCTATCAAGGCTTTCATAACTCCCTTGCTGGGGTAGGTGAGGTTGCCTCCATCTGATACGTACTCTTTCAGTGCTGTCAGCGAAGCATGCTCGTCGTTGGCAGTTCCAAGGAGAGCATCTTTGCATTTTGTGCACTTCACAGATGTCAAAATTCCCTTCAAAATAAATCCTCCTAGGTAAAACAGAATACTGCATTCTGTGGACGACAATCCTTCGATGAACAAAATCTCTGAATTATCGATTTCTTGAGCTTCCTTCTCGACGCAGGCTTCCTTCCCCTGGGATAGCAGGTCCACCAGGTACTCCCTGTCATCAAGCTCGTAGCTGGTCGTCCTCGGTGTATGCAAAAATTGGCTTACGCTCACCAGTCTCAGAGCGCACTTGAGATCGTAGGCATTGGGAACCGGCTTCATAAGCCGCACCACAGAAAAGAGGTTCTCTAAGCAGTCCTGCAGGAGCCTGCTCGTAAGAAAAAAACTCATAGCCTTCGTCTCCTAAAAGAACGTCTTGGAGGCGAAGTACAACTGTAGTTGATATGAGTACACCTGCTTGCGACGGTTTCCAATGGGATGTGGCACCCATTTTCATAGTTCTGATCGTTTCTATTGCTGTGTGTAATGTATCTAGGGCTTCGGAGTACTTAGCCCTACTTCTCCGACTCAGGGCCAGTGTTGGATGCCGCGAAGACATCAGTGCATACCATTTTGAAATCAGCTCCATGAACCAAGCTGTTGTTTCTGCTTCCTGTTTAAGAACTCCTTCCTTTATAAGGAATCTGATAGCTGGGGGAGCTTCCCGAAAAAGTTGTACAGCGACACCAACCTTCATTTTGGTGAAGTGGCCTGCGCTGGTGTGCATTTCGGATAAGTTTGGGGCTACCTTCAGTTCTCTTTTAGAATCTTCTTCGAGCACAGCCTGAACATATTCCAAGTTGACTTGTGAAGAAGGCAGGCCATGTTTGGCAACTGTGGCCTCACTCAACGTGAAAACTTCTGAGCTCAAGAGCTGGCCTCTGAGGTTCTTCAAGACGTGAGCCGGATCAGCAATGAAAAAAAGTTCCTTCCCGTCCATGCACGGATGAGGTATGGAGCACACCGTGGAAGAATCTCTGTGACTGGAAAAGGCGAATTCCCTCCACATTGCGCGGTTTGCCGAGCCCATGTCACATGTGATTGCGTGAACTCTCAGATATATTTGACTGCACAGCTATACTAGTTCCAACACATAGTTTTTCAGCAAGCCGCCATCGATGTTTCTTCCGGTAAATTCATATGCAATCACCTGCTTCCATCGCTGGTTAAGTCCACCCAACATAAATACCAGAGCATGAACCGCAGGCTCTTCAGGCTTCGGAGGAAGAGTTATTCCTCCGAGAAGTGCGTCTTCAGCCCGATCTAGCTCAAACCCCGGCACTATCTCCATTTCATCCAAAAAAAGGACGCAGTCCTTTTCTACATCCTCCATGGTCTCGGCTTTGCATTTCATAACGTCTATCACTTCGTGAAGAACGCCTGGAAGAAACTTCAAATTTTGAATCCTCCGTGCGAGCGTTCTTTTGGATGGGAGAGGATATCCCATTTTTCTCAAAGTTTCATATCCGGCTGTTCCACAAGCAAACTTAATTTGAAGGCCTTGCTTGACAGTGTGCGGAGACCAAGAGTTCCCCAAGCTGCTGCTCCTTGAGAGAGCGCGTACTTGATCGTCGTTGAGAAATTTCATATTTTGCGAAATATTTGTTGCCTCAGTCTCGAGTTTTTGCACTTTTTTCTTGAGACCACTAATGGTGTTCTTGGCTGTGTCATGATGTTGCTGAAGTTCAGAGTACTTTCTTGTAAGGTCAGCAAGCTTCTTCTTCAGTTCTGCTGATTCTGCAGTAGAATTTGATATCTCACCAGCCGCTGCATTAACTTCCCTTGAATCTGCATCACTAGTGTTCGCTGACAGTTCAACAACGGCGTCGTCAACTTCCATGGTGTCGTGCCCATAACACGATGTTCCTTGCCGTGTAGATTCAGGAACGGCGTGGTTTTGTGGGGTCTCTAGGGTAGTTTTAACTGCAGCTGGATATTGACGCAGACCAGGAGGAGATTTGTTGGTCTCGTTGCTGGAGGGTGCAGGCACAGTTCTTTCTTTTGGTGGCTTTCGTTCCTTAGGCAGTGCTGCAAGCAGAAATGTATGTATTCATGAACATATTCAAGCAATGCCAGTTCATGTCTAGCTTGTTAATTTTACAAATGTAACACATGCAGCAGATACCGGCTTAGTTATTGACGTGAGGAAGACACTTGTCCTTCCCCCGCCCTTTCCACAAGGGATAGGGGAAGGTCTTAAAATACCATAATTAAATTGTGCTCAAAATTTCTCCCCACAATAAATGGCTCTAATTCAAATTGGAGCTTCATATGCCAGAGCTACACGTGTGCGCCGTTGTGGAGGGCTCAACTGACATTCGCTCCCTATGCAGTGTATTGATTATTTGATTGTAGGGCTTAACACGCCAACGCAACGCAGGTAATGAGGCGCACTGTAGTGGGGGTTCGTGCATCGTGGATCTCGTATACATAATGGTTTCCGTTTTACCCCTTTGTAAATAACATAGCCACTGCACCTGACATCCTAGCAGTACACGACCGTGTGCTAAGTAGCGGAAAACTGTTGTGCAGTGGGTCATGCCTGTAAACACTGAAATCCAGACGTATATACAGTCATGACCAAAAAATGCAAACAAGAAATATAAACCACAACACTCAAGTATCGCAATTTTTTTTACATGCAAGTCAAAGTTATGCAACGTAATCACAAAAACAAAGTAGGGAAATGTAGCTTTCCAAACGCACTAATAACGTGCCATTATTTGACCGTCTAATATTAGCAGTATTTTTCGATTTTGCGTGGTCTGGTTCACATTTTTGTGTTCGCATTTCCTAGCTTTGTCCGTGACTGCATTTCCAGAATTTATGCACTAATGTGGACGCAGCATATGAGGACCTATTTGGTGTTAGCTTCGTAGAAATCCCAGGTACATAGAGTACTTGCAACTGGTGCTGCTTTATGTAATGCAAGAAAAAAGTTCAATCTTACGTTTGAATGTGAACAAAGTTGGGACGGCATTTGGTTTCAACTTCTTCCAGCCATCCGCACGATGTTGCTCATAGTTGTTCTCTTCAAAGTGAGCCTGCAAATAAAACCAGAATTGGAAATTAACACACTGGCAGAAGAAAAACGAATGTCTGTCACTGTCAATAAACAAGATTTCATGTATGCATTCAGTATGATTCGCAGCAGGAACTAGCAGCAACTTTGAAGCACAAAAAGAAGGAAACTAATTGAGCTCACGCGCGCTTTCACGTAAGCCACTTCAGTGAGCGCGATCATAGACCCAGCCTGCTGTCATAATAACCCTTTCAATTTTCGCACTGAAAATCTGTAAGGATTCCTGAATTCATGTGAATAAAATAATAGTCTATTGTGCCGACAAAGGACCAGGTCTGATTTTGTAGTGAGCGTTACAGATTTCGTTCTATCGAAAGCTTTGTACCCAAGCCTCCAAGTTCCCAAAGCAATCGAATTTATTTTTCAGGTAAAAATGACAACACTCCGTAACAGCGCTTGTTTTGTTCGTCACTGATGTGTTCCTGATTCCCAAGTATACATACGACGATACACACAAGACGGGCAGAAGTCCGGCCTCGTAATATTACGAGTTTTTCGCAGGAACAGCATGTTTATGTTCAAACGGCTTGATTTCACAAGAGGCGTTCAAATTTCGACCGATCAGTGCCAACGCGTGCACGAATAAACATGGGCAGGCCTCGTAAGCGTTGTGAAATCCCCCTACCACGCACCCGAGCCTATGTTAATTCCCTGCGAGGCCATATGCGCGCATTTCACGTCCAATTTCCTCTTATGTGAATTACGTGAACTCTACGTGCCGTACTCTTGAAGTTCGGCAGCAGTCAGGCGCCGTCAGATTTCCGTACTCGCTCGCCGGCACGCGGCCTGAACTCACTCCCCGTTTTCTGCCCTTGCATATAATTTTCTCCCTCCTCCACTTTCTAAATTCTCATCTGTTTAACTACACCTCCTGCGTCCCCATCTCTTGCCTACTTTTCGTTCAGCTCAACTCCGCCAGCACCCGGTCGACGCGTACGCTGTCGGGGCGAGTTGGCGAGCGAGTACGGCAATTTCACGAAGTCTGTCTTCGGGCTGCGAGGCGGACGGTCACGACAGCGGCAGCCGGTCTCGCGAGCAAAATAGCTGCGAAGCGCAGTGCACGAAATTAACAGCCTCGGGTAGGGGGTGGGAAGGATTTCACAATGCTGCTGCCAAGGCAACACTTTCCCGTGCAAGGGCACTGAAACTAGTCGCAATTCCTATGAATGTAGTAGCACACTCGAGGCCCTTGAACCAGCATGAAATGTTATCGACACGGGGGCTTCCGAAGCCCCCGTACTTGACGCATTTTCTTAAAGCGTGATCTTTTAACACGAGCACGCCGCACAGTACCCTGCACGACGTTTGGCTGTCCTGCGTTTACATTGCGCACCTAAATAAAAAACAACGGCGCCCTAAATAATGCTGACCAGTCAGAATACGACGCACTAAAAAAAATGTTTACTTACGCTGCATACGTGCGACGTATTAGTCGGTTGCCACTTGTCTCGTTTGATTTTAACGGTCCAAAGAAGCCTTCTTTTTGGGTATCTTGGAAACCGGTACAACTTCCATCCGTTTCTCGAGTGATTCGAGCACTGCGGCACGCAGCAGCCGGGCATGGTGATGCGGAGATGGGTGCATAAAACTGTAAGGGAATGAACACTGCCCAACAACACCTCACACGCCAAGCACGAACTACCGGCCGGAGGCGCCAAAATGGCGGTCGCGCTGGCGCCGAAGCCGAGGCGGCGGCATCTGCCCTTGCAAAAGCTGACACCACTCTAAGCGGGGGCGCGCGCATCGAGGCACTCTAGCCGGGCCCTTTACGCCCTGTACGGCCATCCACGATCCTCTGCATCCTGATGGGCGTGCTGCACCTTGATGGCTGGTGCTGCGACGTTCCCCCGCACACATTCTCTGGCGTGTGCGGGGGTGGCGTCACCAGCGTCCTGCTCGCAAGGCCCGCTACGCCCTGTACTACCATCCACGAATCAACTGCATCCTGATGGGCGTGCTGCACCTTGATGGCTGGTGCTGCGAACTTCCGCCCCACATATTCCCTGGCGTATGCAGGGCGTCACCAGCGTCCTGCTCGCCAGGCGCACTCCACCGTGTACTGCCGTCGACGATCCACTGCATCCTGATGGGCGTGCTGCACCTTGATGGCTGGTGCTGCGACGTTCCGCCCCACACATTCCCTGGCGCGTGCGGGGCATCACCCGCGTCCTACTCACCGGGCCCACTCCGCCCTGTACTGCCGTCCACGATCCACTGCATTCTGATGGGCGTGCTGCACCTTGATGGGTGGTGCTGCGACATTCCACCCTACACATGCCCTGGCACGTGTGGGCCGTCACCCGCATCCTGCTCGACAGGGCCACTCTGCCGTGTACTGCCGTCCACAATCCACTGCATTATGATCGGCGTGCTGCACTTTGATGGCTGGTGCTGCAACATTCCCACCATGCATTCCCTTGCGTGTCAGCCGACATTAATAACCCTTCATTCAATACTAGCCACGTGGCCTTATGTCTGCTTCTCAATACAGTGAAATTAACTTCCTTTACTTGGAAGTGCTGTGAAAGTAAGCACCATCCCGGGTCTGGCCCGAGCGTAATTTTTGTCGATGCGTCCTTATCAAATGTGAGGCCAAAGGAACGCTTTCGGTCCTCCCGTAGTAGAATACCGAGTACTCTAAATCATTAACCTCTTTTAACGCGATTGTGTTAAAGAGCTCGTTTGGCAGAAATTGTGGTGTAAGCGTCGGCGTCGTTGGTTTTGAGTGAAAAATCACCATCCTATGCGTTACCAAAAAAACGAGAACGATTCAAATAAAATAATGATAAAAAATCAGGGAGCAGAGTGGGGACCCAACCAGGGTCGTTTGGGTCTGAGTTGGAATGGAACCCGGATCGCTTGCGTGGCTAGCAGATGTTCTACCACACGGCCACATGTCTTTTTTCTCGTAGTATTTGATAAAGTATTTGCATAATAAAGATAAAATCAAGCAAACAAAAGTAATCGAATGGTGACAATAAGCGCTCAAGGCTTACTCATAACACTCAACGGCTAACATAGCGTGAGTTTTTCACATCGGGAGTTATTCGCATTGTGTTATGCAAACAAGAAAGGAGTGATGGGAAACAGTTCTCTAAGATGGAGTACCAGTCCGGCATAAAGTCTAGCTCGTCATAAATGTTTTTGAGGTGGATAGCCATTTGAATGAAGTGTGTGCATGAATAGGTGGTGGTCTCTGCATTGCGGTCTTGCTTTCGTATCTTCCACAAGCTGTGCATACCCATTAGGAAAAACATATTATATGGCACTTCATCAAGCGCTGCTGGTAGAAGATAACGTATTGTGTGAGAATTATAGACGAAATGTTTTTAGTGCTCGCTGAAGGATATCTCAAAACAGCATGGCGTCTTTGCAGCTAACAAAGAAATGTTCCTCCAGCACATCACACAGGCAGAAGTTAACAAACAAAATAACTCTACCCTTTCTTTTTAACCACGTGTTTACCGTCCATGTTTCAGAGTGGAGTTTAAAGAAGAATGTTTTTGAATTCGGTGGAATGTACATTTTGTGCACTCGCTTCAACACATCGTGGCCTGGAAGATTGGAGTACAATGAGCGGTACAACGGAGGTGGGAAGAGTGTACTCAGTAGATCCTTATACAGCACATTGCGCGATACTGTGTACAGGTAGTCTACAGGAAAGCGAGCTTTACGGAACTGAACTGCGAAGTAACCTTTCTCCATTAATCTCCATAAGCATGGGCGCTTAGAGAAGTTTGATGAAACAATTAAATCTGGTAATCAATCAACAAGTGTAACCTGCAGAAAGGAACGGATATAGGATGGGAGTTGTCTCGCAAATAAAAGAATCGGGACACTGCTTGCCATAAATAAATGTGTTGTAATCCTAACCCACCCTCACTAACTGGCTTGAATATATTATCACGACGCATGGGCTCAAAAGTCGAAGACCATATGAAAGTAGTGAAAATCCGACGAAATCATTGTATATAAAATCTTGCGCAATGAATAAGTTGCAATACATAGTAAAGCTTTGTTGCTAAGAAAGTTTTGCGAGGTTCAGCTCTCCCAAAGGTTGAAAGTCGATAGGGAACAAATGTTTGGGCCAGTCGTTCAAGCTTAGGAACGCATTCCTTCCGGTAATGGGCACTGAATCTATATGCCTGCAATGGTACAACGAGGTATGTTGGAGGAGTTCTTGTCCAATTAATTCCTGCAAAGTGGTTCGGTGTGCTACCCACAAGCCAAACGACAGACCTAAACTCTTAGAAGCATTTAAACGAGCTCCTGATACTACGCCAAGCTTTTCAATAGTATATACCACATTTTAGACACTTGGCTTATATCTGCAAAAGAATGCGACATCGTCTGCATAAGCTAATACTTTAAGTTCACTGCCTAATATACCGAACCAATGAATGCAACTCGACTGTATTATGCTTAAGCACGGTGGTTCTAGATGAAGTGCAAATAGAAGAGGTGATATCGGGCATCCCTTTTTTTACAGAAGAGCGAACAGAAACAAGCTTGGAGAGTTGACCATTAACTATCAGACGAGTTGAGCATTCATTATAACATAGTTTAACGCCTTCTAGAACAACTTTGCCAACATTGGCTTGTTCGAGAAGAGAAAAAAAGAAGTAATGACAAACAAGATCAAAAGCTTTTGCAAGGTCTACCTGTAGCATCGCGAGATGTTTTTGAAAACCAAGACAGTATTGAAGCACTGTACGAGCGACATGTATATTGGTTTGTATGGATCGACCCCTGATTCCACATGTCTGATGAGACCCAATGAGTATCGACGTAGCAAATTGCAACCTATTTTATAACATGTTTGCAAAAATTTTGTACTCCATGTTTGACAGCGATATTGGTCTGTAGCCCTCGACGAAGCGAAAATTTCCCTTGTCAGTTGTTTTCGGTATTAACACAGTGTGACGTTTGCAAAAAAATTGTGGGAGTGTATCCATGTTATAAATTATTTGAAAAGTATTCAGCAATATAGGAACAAGCGTTTTCTTGAAAGCTTTGTAAAATTCACTTGAGATGTCATTAGTGCCAGGAGTTTTCCATAAAGGCAAGTTGTCGATTGCCTGCTTAATTTCCTATATAGTAATGGGTCAATTAATGGCTGCACAGTCATTGTCCTTGAAGGCGTTCACAAAAGAAACAAAACTAGTCTTGAGGTGAACGTGAGGATCATCATGGGGAGAGCTAAATAAACTGTTATAGCACTTTTCGAACGCCAAAGTAATGACTCTATTATCTTTTAATAGCACACCGCTAGAGTACAAGTCTGGAATAACTTTAAAAATCACATGGCGTTGCTCATCAAGTAGATCTTGGCGCGCCGGTTGCTCAGAATCTAGGTTGTGCTGGTTCCGAGATCTAATACGTGCCCATTGGTGGCAAGCAGCATCATATCTAAATAGTTGGCACTTATTATTCTCAATCTATTTGATTTACTTTCCCGGCATTTCGCATGCCATCTCATAGAGATTGCAAAGACTTTTAAGAAGTATTTTTTCATCAATCTTTCTATAAAAATAATAATGATAATATAAAATAATAATAATAATAATAATAATAATAATAATAATATTAATAATAATAATAATAATAATAATACCTTTTATTTCTTCAAATAAAACAGTACATGTGACTAGGCCTGCCAATTCCAATTGGTGGCTTGAGTGGCAGAGCCTGGCAGACAGCAAAATAAACCGGACGCTTTACAAGATTGCATTTCATGACCTAACAGGGATGATAGGACAAAAAACAACGTGCATATAATATTAAAAACAACAGGGCATACAAGCAATAGTTACAAGCATTATACAATAGTTACTGCAATTGAAAGTGAAAAGGTATAAAGGAAAAAAGAACAGAAGTATAGCAAATGCTTCTGAAGCATAGTACCACACTGGATGATTGTGCAGCATCATGCTTGCGAATTAGTGTATATGAAATAACACACGACATGCATTACAATTGTAGACAGATACGCCGTAGCAGTTTCTTTAATTTGTATTTTGTTTTTGTACGAAAAATGCTGGGGGGAAGTACATTAAAATAGGTTGGCACATAATAGGCTCGTATTCTAGTTCCATACTTTGTTGAACACCGCGGCCTCCATTAACGTACTTTGGGCCTTAAAGAACGAGAAGTAACATATGGAACCAGAAATTCTTTGGACGAGAAATGTTTCAAAACAAACGTTTGAATTAACAGATCATTGAAGTTTCGCATAAACAGCGTTTTGAAATTGTCTCTCTCAGAATTCATGTTCAGGTCGTAATATATATATTTTTTAATCGAACGCAATATTCTGTTTATTCTATTGTACCAACGGACAGCACAGTGTCCGTAAATGGTTATTCCGTAACGCAGTATACTGTAACCTAAAACGTGTGCTATCATCTTACGTACTGAAAACGGCATGTTGTAACTTATGTTATTTAATAGACATGACACAGCGCGAAGTCTTTTGCAAACATAGGCGAGATGACTATTCCAGGAAAGGTCGCTGTCAATGTATAAGCCAAGGTATTTCACAACAGATGAATACTGTAATGACCTACAAGAGCAGGATGAACAGTCAGAACAATGCAAAATGAAAGGATAGTCAAGGGTTACTTTCTTCAATGGATTATGGACGCAGATTAGATTTGATTTATAGAAAGACTTAACAGCCCCAAGTTTGAAGTTATAGAACGAACTTCTTGTTTAAAAAGCTCCCAAGCAGCAAAGATATGCAAACCAATCGAAAAGTATTGCCTCATTGCCATCTGGACACGATTTATGAATTCCTGATCACAGATGAGCTTCACATTCATTTTCCAAAGGGCCCACTGGGGACGGAAATGTTTGTGACGATTTTCCCCAATTTGCGCAACAACAATACAATGGTTTGAGAATGATACAGCTTCGGTGCTGCAGGAGATTTTACGAGAGAGGAGGGATGATGACATGTAAATCCGGTCAAGGTGAGCATGAGAACTGCCCTGTACCCTTGTATATGCCGTTGCCCGATTCCAGACCCCGATGTCAATTAGTCCCGCATTATCTACAATACCAGGTAAAAGATCACCACTTCCGTCTCTCTTTCCAGAAGGATTACTACGATCAATAGCTTCACATACACAGTTAAAATCTCCCATAAGTACCGTGCACCTATCGACGCCAGTTAAACTACGCACTTTTTCAAATATTTCCAGTCGTTTTGGAACCTCCATAAACGCATACAGATTGGTAATTCGCCGTGGCGCTCCTTGCAACATAAATCACATCATATATACCTGCCCTCTTCATCAACACTAATGTAAAATGCTGAACAGGGTAGGCTCTCTCTCAGAAACAACCAACAGCGCGCAGATAAACATTTTGCATGTGAGACACACACACTATACTGAGACAGGAAAGGCCGCAGGGCCTGCTCGGTCTCTTCCTCACTCTCGATCTTTGTCTCTTGAATGACGACAAAGTCGAGGCACTTCTGATTGAGAAGTCTACGGAGCTGTGCCTGTTTCTGCGAAGACCTAATACCGTGTACGTTCAAGGTAGCAAAGATAAGTCGCTCAGACTGCGCCATGGTGACTACCTTCTAATACGCTTATCGTCCAACTTGATCAGTCCCAAGAGTTGGCGCTGAGACTTCCCGTGAACCCCCACCAGGCCTCCTAGATCGGGATCGGTGCCACTACTCTTAGGGCATGGACTTTCGTCGACGGCATGACTTTCTAGTCACTGACGCTGGGTTACTCGTTTTGCTTCAATCCGAGCTGTACGATGCGCGACGCTTCGGTATTACTCCATCCATAGAGATCTGCATATTATCTTCTGACACCACACCATGATGAAAAAGCTGCTGTGGAGCTGCAGCGCAAGCAGATGAAGAACTCTCTGCGGGATCCAGCGCAGAGTATATGTCTTGTACTGGCAGTTGTTCGGCATCTTTATGGGTCAGCGCAACAGCAGTCTTTACAGAAACTTCTACTTGTGCTAAGGGTTGTGCGGAGCCATTTTGGGTATGCTGCTTGCGTGATTCACTTGGCTCTTTGCACGCAGAAGTTTCAACTGTGTCAACAGCGAGTGACTTTCTTTCCTCTTCTGGGTTCTTTGCGGTAGAGCCCGCAGCATCTGAAATTGTCAGAGTGTCTCCCGTTGCGTCCAGAACTTCACAGTGGCATCCATAGTATGCTCTTGTAGGCTATCATCTGGCTGTTGTGTGCGCTGTCGCAGCTTGTTGGCGCATGTCATAACACAATCCTCGGCCGAATGACCGAAGTGTCGACAGTTGTCACAGCGAGGGATCCTGCAGTTTCGACGGGTGGGTGCGACCTTACTGCACCGAAGGCAAGGTGGTGGGTGGCCAGGTATCAGGACAAGGTTTTGCTTCCGCCGACAACAAGAATATGTGGAATATCAGCAACGTGAGCCCCATCAGCAAGAGACAAAACAACATCCCTATTTAGCGACCGCATTTGTTCCATGTCCTCTACTTTCTAGCTTTCTTGTGATATTGTCTTGACCTTCCCAAAAGCTTGCATTGCCTCGCGAACATAGGCGTCCTCCAAGCGCCCAGGAAGCCGCATAAGCTTCACCTTCACTTCCGTGGGCTCCGGGTAAATAACGAGCCATCGATGACTTTTGACGAAAAATTCGCCTCTTGTGACGAAATTTGTCTTCATCAGCGTTGACTCGCATGTGATCATTCAAGCATGAGACATTTGAAACTGACCTATGGAGCTTATTTCCTTCAAGTCAATGATGTCCCGAATAGCACCTCTGAAATCTTGAACCCGGTAAGAGTGACCAGCTAAGTCCGCATGTAGAAAAACAAAGTCCACAAAGATCTTACCGCTGGGAAGGCGAGGAAGTACAACGCGGTAGTCGTTGCCGCTGGCTGAAGCCTGAGCTGCACCTCGGCCCATGGCTGATAAATTCTTCGAAGCAGAGAACGTGAAAAACGCGACCATACAGAACGTCCTCTTCGTATTTGCACGGCCACATGTCTGCTTGCGATAACAGGGAGAAGAACTTCCCTTTCTTGGTAATGCAGTGAAAGTAGCTTTCATGCTTCACAAACACACGCATCCTGTATACATGCTCCGCAATAAAACTTGAACTATGGCAGTAATAATGCGTGGTATAGGCGTTAATTTCCAACGGGTGTCAGAGTGTATGACTATAATAATGGTTCCGTGGTTGAAAGCCAGTAACCCACTACAAAAGGCGCACACGTTACTGCGCTTATTTTCTTAAGGCCACGTATGGTGGGTGCATAGCGAGTTCCAAAAGGTTTCATGCACTAATTGTTTGAAATAAGAACTATAAACATTATGTCCCTATCACGTTCAACTCCTAAAGACGAAGCTTTAGAGTCTCCCCCCCCCCTTTTTTTGCAGGTGGCCTGCGAAAAAGTACGGCAGTGATTTGGCGCCGCTGACTACAGGCATACTGCATGCAAAGCGCTGCTGTAAAGCGGAACACCTGGCGTTGCGTTTGAGTAAGTGCAATGAGTATACTTACTCGTCCACTTTTTTTAAACACGCAGCTTATGTTTCTACAAACACGCGCATCCTGTATACATGCTTTACAAAGAAATATTGCAGTAATAATGCCTGGTACAGGCGTCAATTGCCTACGGGCGTCAGAATACGTGATTATCGTAATGTCTCCATGGTTTAAAGCCTCTCACCTATCTCAAAAGGCATACACTCTACTGCGCCTGCTCCCTTAAAACCGCGTATGCATAGCAAGTTCGAAAAGGTTTCGCGCACTAAGGGTTTGAAGTACACACAAGAAACATAATACTGCTATCGCGTTATACTCTTAAAGGCGAAGCTTTAGGGTCCCCTACTTTTTTTCTACTTTCTTGTGTGCTACTGCAAGGTCATATACGATACATATTGATTTTAACAGCGCACGAGGAAATGAGGACTAAAAGAAAAGTAAGGGCACAACACGGGCTCCCGTGTTGTGCCCTGACCACCTGGGGTTCTTTAACGTTCACCCAAATCTGACCACACGGGCCTACAGCATTTTCGCCCGCCTCCATCAAAAATGCAGCTGCCGCAGCCAGGCCCGCGGGAAATTCCCAGGCAATCAATGCGGTCTCGTGGTTTTCGTACCATGTTTTTGCAGGGCCGTTCAGGAAAAAGTAAATATGTCGCAACATATTTTCTTCATCACACCTGTTAATGGTAGCCACACGCTCTAATTGGTATTCTATTCTTCCAGGTCTTCAGCGGCGAAATCGTGTAAATTTGGAGATACGCGAGGCTGTTGCAAAATGACAGAGGCAGATGTCGGTGCATCGCTCATGGTGAATGTACAAGCCTTTCTTCAAGATCGCGTGAAGTCTGGTAGCACTCCTGGCTCAGGTGGCATGTTTCAGAGGTGGTGTCTGCTTCGATTATCCTTGCCCTGAGCAGCACTGTTCTCTGCGGTGGCTGCAGTAGAATTCTTCTTTTGCATACCCAGCACTTCCATCTGATGTCGCATAGCAGAGACGGCAGCAAGAAGACGGCTGTCTGGCAGGCTCGTAATAATGAACGAGAACCCGTTTGTTAGGTGAACTTGCACCTCTAAGAAACACTGTACACCTCGGCTTCGGTGGTGGCAAACATGTGCTCGGCGACCGTCGGGTAACAAAATGCCCGCTGATTTGCAAGGTAGCCTCAACCACTAGAGATTCGAGATACGCCCCCCGAAACGGCTGTTTGCGCGGGGCCGCGGTCATGCTAGAGAAATTGCTACACTTTACGCATCACAAATCGAGGTATTGGGCCAGCATGCACAAGAAAAGACATGAAATGCTTCGCGGCAATACAGACAGGTTGGTCAGTTGGGAATTTATCCTCTCTAAATCCGTGCTGGTGTGGGCCAAGTAGAATATGTGCTTCAAAGAAAGGCATCGATTGCCTAACTAATATTTTCTCGAGAACGTTGCAAATACAACTCATTAGCCCTATTGGCATGTAGCTTGAAGTTGAGCACGGGTCTTTGCCCTCATTTAAGATCAGAATAACGATGGCTTTTTTACATACTGAGAGGATGTTGCCAGAAAAACAGATGTCATTTTAGGGGGAAAAAAGGCTTTGTTTTTGTTTCAGAGGGCAAGCGTTTCAACATTTGATATGCGACACCATCGGGGCCTGACGCTGATTTCTCGGAGCAGCATGACGAGGCCTGCAGCTCAGTTAAAAATAATGGTTGTCTGCCTTATGTTTTGGGTCGTTCCACCTTGTGTTCTTTAGTTCCTGTTTTGTATCGTTCGAAGGCTTCAAAATAGAGCGACAAGTTGCATACCTGTTCAAAGTGCAAGCCGAGGAAGTTCACCTGGTTTTCCAAGCTGTTGCCATGTGTGTTCACTAGAATGATATAATGTACCTGTTGCCGCGCTACCCTACTACCCTTTTTCCAGGCTTCTTGTCCAAATATCTCTCGGCTCTCCGTTATCACCTGTCGGCGTTTTCTCCTTTCTCGAGACGATGTTTCTAGAATTGATAATATTCCCCGTGGTCCAAGAGTCATAAAACAATCTCTGTTGCTTTGTTTTGCTTTCTGCGACCATTTCAACGCTCATTGTTACACCATGGGGCACGTCGTTTGGCGGAAAGTCCACCTGTCTGGGAGAAACACTTGGCAGCAGCTTCAATTCTAAGTGCTGTAAAATAGGGTACAGCTTTATCAATGCTGAAGGCGCACATGTCCGTCCTATAGAACAGTGTTAATTTCTGAAACTGTTTCTGATGGGCTCTCTCAATTTGCCATTTTGGCACCAAGAAGGACGCTCATTTATTTGCCCTTGTACCCGAGACTTATATTTGCATGAAAGAAAGAGGTGATCGATCAATTGATTGATCGATCAATTGATTGATTGATTGATTGATTGATTGATTGATTGATTGATTGATTGATTGATTGATTGTGTGCACGGAACTACGGGAAAGTGATTACTTCCATAAGGAATAATAATGACTTCCGATTTAAATACAGGCAGTAGTGATGGTGATGTTATGCTGATGTATATTGACGAGTAGGTATTGCTTCCAATACTATAAGATGTTGGCTCTTTTTGATACAGGAGGCACTTGCCCGAAGAAAAAAGGAATTGTTCTTCAGGCTTCATCATGCATCACAGTGAGAGTCATCCCAGAAGCTACTAAGAGCGTTAACTCCCCGAAGACAAGACAGGGTTCTGGAAGTTCAGTCTTTTAGGACTAGAATTCATGTTTTTTGAAGACGGTAGAGTGGAGGAATTTAGAGAAAGCCGATGGTGGCGAGCTCATTTGAAAGAACGGCTTGAACACCCGCTGCATCAAGATATGTCGATCGTATAATATGGGTACATGCAATCCCTTGGTTAAGTAACGGCAGCCCCACTGAATGGCCTGACAGCATCATCACGGTTCTTTCTAAAGGTAGCATAACGGCGTGAAAAGTTGGTGCGTTTTGGTTCAAATGTGTTTTTGTACACACAGCAATTTCGAAGAATATTCGTGTAAAAGTTCTTAGACCTCATCGAGGCTTCTGAGCAGTCCTCTAACGTTCCACGGTAGTATTCGTTTCTTCATTTGAAATGAGCTTGGTGCTGTGTGTATAAAAAGTGTTGCCATATGTTACAGCGTCTTTTCGGGGCCCTCTAATGCGGAGTTTTTTTTTCGTTATTAGCGCGCTTCAAAAGTATTCACCTATCCTTGGGTGTCTGGGCCCCTGGAGGGGTGTCACTTATATCCATCACAGCTTCTGAGGCGCCGGATGGTGCCGGCTGTTATGCCTGCGAGTCGACAGCGAACGTTCGTGCCTCTGAAAAATGCAATCTGTGTCAAGGCCAGCCCGCGAGTCCGCCTGACGCGAACAACTCAACGGCGTCAACAGGCGACGGCGCCTTTCTGGCGTGCACGTGCAGTGAGTCACCTCCGCAAGCGAGCCCGTCGAGTAAACAACCGGCGTCTTCCTGTCTGGCGGCTGACGCAATGCCTAGCGACGTCACTCGTCCTTGGGTGCAGCCACATGCAGCGCAGCCTCTCCAGAATCGATGAGAAAGAATGACGCGGCCCAGCGGCGACCCCATTGGAGGAGTCTGACCTCATGACCAGCGGCGCTTCTGGTTGGACCCGGTGCATATAAAAGAAGCCCTGTGGCGCATCGACAGCAGTCCTATTTGAAAGCAGATCAATGTGTTAGAGAGGAGAGCTCGGCTCTTCGAGTCTCTGTCGGCCCCAGTGCCGAATTTGTAACGCCTCTGTATATATGCTGTACATAAACCTTGTTTAACTCACCGTCGTCTCGTCCGCTCGTCTATCAGCTCTGCGCAGAAGCAGTCGCGAGCTGAGAAACCTACGGTACCAAACGGCTGGGGACCTTCCCTGCGGAGTTCGAAGCAGTGGCACCTTCGGGACCGTGTTGGCGTCGCCGTCTTTCGAAACAGTGGTTGCAGTGGTGAGATTCGTAGCGCCCTTTGTAACGTCGTCGGAGGCGCGCGTCGCAACAGTGGTGGCAGCCTTCGTAACAGTGGTTGGCAGCTGCGGGATCGGCCGGCGTCCGCGACATCGATGCGGTGAGTGCCTGATGTTTTCCCCTCAGTTCACCAGACTACTCTAGCTCAGGTTGTAGTAATTTATAGAAGGGCTGTGTGAAGCATTGAAGTGAGCTTTGATCGTTTCAAGCAAAGTCGAAGTGTTTTGAAACCAAAGTTAATGCGGAGGGGGTAAACACGGGAGTGTGAAAAATTGCTTGCGCGTCTTGCTAGTTGACTACTAGTGGATACGGCAAGTAAATTGTTAACAGGGACAAACAGCAAGAGGCTAGTGTGAACGATGGAGAACATTAAAATGAAGGAACTCATCGAAATTTGTGAGGAACTCGGCATTACTTTGGGCCGTGCGAAACGAAAGCAAGCGATCCTTGAGATCAAGAGGGATGAGGGAGTGTCGGCTGAGGAAGTCGATGAGGCCTGGGTGGATATCAAAGCACGCCGCGAGGAGGCTGAAAGGCAAGAAGTTCGTGAAGAAGCTGAAAGGCGAGAAGCTCGCGAACGTGAAGAAGCCCAAAGGCGAGAAGCTCGCGAACGTCAAGAAGCTGAAAGGCGAGAAGTTCGTGAAGAAGAAGTTCGCGAGAAGTTCATGAGAACGCCACGAGCGCGAGGAGGCCGAGAGACAGGAGCGCCTCAAGTTGAAACGAATAGAATTGGCAATCCTACAGTGTTCGCAAGCGCCTAGCGTAGCTTCTCCGACGATTCAGGTCAGCGGTTTTAGAATTCGGGACCAACTGCCACCGTTCGTAGTAGGCGAGGACATGGCGAAGTATCTGGTCAAGTTTGAACACGCCTGTGAGCGAAACGCTTTGGAGCGGTCTCTTTGGGCGCAGAACGTGTTAGCTCTTCTTCCCGGCAAAGTGTCCGACGCGATAACTTGCTTGTCGAGGGAAGCGTTTGAGAGCTATGACGAGGTTAAATAAGTGCTCTTGAGACGTTATAAGTTGTCACCCGAGGCTTTCAGGCAAAGGTTCCGGTATGCTAAAAAGGGGAATGAGTCACACGTTGACTTCGCGTTTCGTCTTAAAGCCGATTTAATTGAATGGCTCAAGGGCGAAGGTGTTTATGACGACCGCGATAAAGTGGTGGAATGCGTTGCATTGGAGCAATTCTACCGCTGCATCGAGGAGGATGTCAAACTTTGGCTGCAGGACAAACTTGGGGAAGTACAGCTAAACAAGGCAGCAGAGTTAGCTGAGGAGTATTATACTCGCCGAAAGTTGCATAGCAGGGCAGTGCGCGTGAAAAAGGATGAAAGAAAAGAGGGCTTTTCAAAGAAACCTGATCAACAGAAACCCGCTCCGCACCGTAATTTCAAGAAGGACCCGTCTCTTACGAAGGACAGTGTAGGGGAAGGGCAAACAGAAGCGGAGAAATCGAGTGAGGTTCCTAAACAACGCACTGATACCACACGGGCGTTTGAATCACGGAAGCCGCTAATCTGCTACAACTGCAAAAAAGAAGGACACATCGCGATAAACTGTCAGGAAAAGTTTGCTTTCGCAACAATCCGAGAATCAGAAAAAAACATGCGGTTGTTGGAGCCGTATCTCCAAGAAATTAGGGTGAATGAGAAAACGTGCCGAGCACTTAGAGACTCAGCGGCAACCATGGATGTTGTCCATCCTTAATTGCTGTCTCCGGATGACTTTACCGGAGAATGCGCGTGGATCAGGCAAGTCGCCTAGGAGCAGAGTGTTTGCTTACCAATCGCCGCGGTTGTCATTGAAGGCCCGTTCGGTAAGCTTCGCACCGAAGCGGCTGTGTCTGCCGCGCTAAACGATCATTTTCCTTATCTTTTCTCCAACAACTCAGAGCAGCTTCTCAAAGAGCAGGGTAAATCGTTCTTCCCCAACTTAGCGTACATGGCCCTTACGCGATCGCAAGTGCGGAAGCTTTCGCAGGAGCTTGATCTTGTTCAATGCGGTGAACTCTCAAGTGACCTTGTCGGCGGGTCGACGGAACCTCAGAGAGGAAATTTTCCGCGTGAGTCATGTGAGCACTCACGCGAGCGGCCCGTCGCCGAAGCGACCGGCGCGGTTTCCGTAGCAAGGGGAGATGACATGGCGTCATTGAGTCAGAGCGAGAGGGCTGCAACGCTCTCGCCTGTAGCGGAAAGTTGGAGCGAGCTGCCGAGGGTTGATCAAGAGACACTCATTCGAGAGCAGCGTGAGGACCTCTCGATTAAAGCGCTAGTGGAAAGCCATAAAAACGCGGCACAAGTGCTCTCGAAGGAGTACTACGAGAAATCGGTGAAGAAGCGCGCTTTTGAAGTAGGAAGTCAGGTATTGCTGCTGCGGCCGTCCAAAAAGAACAAGCTTGAGGTTCATTGGAAAGGGCCCGCCAAAGTAATATCGAAGCTTTCTGATACCAATTATGAAGTGAAATTAGGAAGGCGGCCGAACAAAATTTACCACAGTAACTTGATGAAACCATACGTTCAACGTCAAGCGGTCGTAAATCTGCTGTTGAATGCTTCAGAGGAAGAGGGAGAAGAAATTTTGAGTTCTAGTGATATATTCTAAAGGGCATCGGAGGTAACCTTGGAGCAGTTGAACCTAGAGCCTAGCTTAAGTGAAGTCCAGAAGGAGGACCTGAGAAAGATTGTTTCCGAGTTTGGAGACGTGTTTTCGGACCGCCCCTGAAACACGAGGGTGATCGAACACGATATCGAGCTAAACAGTGAGGAGTCAATCCGTAACAAGCCGTATCGTTGTTCCCCTGTGCAACGTCGCAAGTGTGAGCCGCTCTTGGTACCGCATAGGTATCGTCGCCTAAAAGTGGCCGGTTAGTGAGGTGGAGCATAATGCTCCAATTGCACAACTTTGACGTTCGCTAAAAAAAGGGAAAGCTTAACGCTAATGCAGGTGCATTGAGCAGTGCGTTCTAGCTAGTACCCTCTCAACCTTTCAGTTTCTCGCTGGCGATTCGGGGCAAAATTTTGACCTCATCACGACCTTTGCTGAGCGCTCTCGTTCAGAGTGATCTCAACGAGCCAACTTTATGTTGTATTCTAATTCGTTACGTTGTTGTACGTGTAAAAAAAACATTTGAGTTGTCATTTTAAGAGTCTTGTGTCCCACATGTGCCTCTTGATGTAGAGGGAAAGAAATTCTGATGGACGCGTAGCTAGGTATATGTTGTACTATACTTTGTCTGGTGTTCTGTCGGGTGACCGAGGGCACTTGCTTGTGTCGTGTGTTGTCTGTTGTCGATCCGTTCTTGTTAAGTTGCAGAACCATCGACAAGTACTGAAACCAAGGATCGTCAGAGACGAGCGAAGCTGGCCGGCAAGTTGTGGCGACAAGCCAGTGGAGCTGGGATCCGTCCTCAAGAATGGGATGTGTTCCCGGAACAGAGTCTGGACCTGCATTCTCCCCATGGCCCTGGAGGCGAACCTGGAGGGACCTGGCGAACGAGCGCACCTGACATCCGAGCCCCGTGGAAGCAGCTCGTCTTTTCGGCGCATTGTCTGGCAGCGGGAGTGCTGTTATGCCTGCGAGTCGACAGCGAACGTCTGTGCCTCTGAAAAAGGCAATCTGTGTCAAGGCCAGCCCGCGAGTCCGCCTGACGCGAACAACTCAACGGCGTCAACAGGCGACGGCGCCTTTCTGGCGTGCACCTGCAGTGAGTCACCTCCGCAAGCGAGCCCGTTGAGTAAACAACAGGCGTCTTCCTGTCTGACGGCTGACGCAATGCCTAGCGACGTCACTCGTCCTTGGGTGCAACCACCTGCAGCGCAGCCTCTCCAGATTTGATGAGAAAGAATGACGCGGCCCAGCGGCGACCCCATTGGAGGAGTCTGACCTCATGACCAGCGGCGCTTCTGGTTGGACCCGGTGCATATAAAAGAAGCCCTGCGGCGCGTCGAGAGCAGCCCTATTTGAGAGCAGACCTATGTGTTAGAGAGGAGAGCTCGGCTCTTCGAGTCTCTGTCGGCCCCAGTGCCGAATTTGTAACGCCTCTGTATATATGCTGTACATAAACCTTGTTTAACTCACCGTCGTCTCGTCCGCTCGTCTATCAGCTCTGCGCAGAAGCAGTCGCGAGCTGAGAAACCTACGCTACCAAACGGTTGGGGACCTTCCCTGCGGAGTTCGAAGCAGTGGCGCCTTCGGGACCGTGTTGGCGTCGCCGTCTTTCGAAACAGTGGTTGCAGCGGTGAGATTCGTAGCGCCCTTCGTAATGTCGTCGGAGGCGCGCGTCGCAACAGTGGTGGCAGCCTTCGTAACACGGCTCAGTAGGCATGGTCCCAGCGTTTTCAGACCTAAGCGCGGTTGAGGTGGCCTGGGGTTTCGCAGACACAGGAGCCCACAGTCCTTGTTTAGCAGGTGCGTAACACTACTAGCTTCTCCAGCCGGGGGCGCTGGTGCGTCACATCAGCAAATTAATAGAGACTGGTTATGTACAGTAAAACGCTTGCGCACCTTTTGGAAGTTCCTGTTGAATTTAGCGTTCAGTTCTAAAATTCCTGTCTTTTTTTCCACGAGGCGCATGCTCGTGACTAGGCGGGCAGGTCGTAGTTCACACAACGGGCGGAAGAGTTGGAACTGACGGACAGATGTACGTTGCACGCCCATTTAACACATGTAGCACGCCCAGTGCAGCTTTTCTACCCATGTACAAAGCGCTGACACTCAAAGCAATACGAGAATCCGGTATCTACGGGCTCACATGAAGCTTTCGATAGCCAGTTTCAATCGACTCGGGAAGGGCACCGGACGTCATAATTATATGCCTAGTTAGAATTAGTTTGTTATGTTAGGTTAGGTTAGGTTAGTTTAGGTTAGGATGTTTTACGCAGCTGTTGGATCTAGCCTTGCATGATTTGCAGGCCATTGCCCCGCCTGGTTTCCTCTTTCCTAATTGTATCTAATGTTCTTAGTTTGTTTTGTACCGGAGCATAGTGGCACCAGCTCTGTGCCAGCGTGAAAGAAGACGGTGACATCCATGAGTGGTCGTGCTTTCCGGGTTCCTGCCTGTACTACCTTGTTGCGGCTAACGTTTCTCGAACAATAACCTGTGTTTTTACGCAACCTTGCTCGTTGCAGTTTGTATTTTAACTAAGCAGAAACATTCTCCTAATAAACGTGCATATCGCGACCTAAGCCTGCATAAGCCGGCGGCCTCTGTGTTATTCCGCTTGCAGTATTGTGCCGGTACTCTATCTCGCTGCATCATACCCCAAACATAATGGTCACTTATCACCAGTCGCATGTGAGGTTTGTAGCATTGACATGTTTCAAAAGAAGACACGACACCTGTTTTCTGAAGATCGAGTGACGCACGGAGACACAATTACAGTCACGCTGTCACATGGCGAGCCTAAAAGTTGCAGTTCCTCAAATAAACCATGCCGTTCCTTCTTAAGCTCACGACACTTAAGCAAATAGTGTTCTATATCACCATTTTCCTTGTACTTTGGGCACAAGGGCGTCGCGGAGAGTCTGATCTTGTGGAACCATGCTGGTGTACACGTTGATCCCGTTCGGATGTGATGAAGAAAGCAGGCCTCTCCCCTTGATAGCCCTTTTGTCGCACATGGCTGGTGAGGCGTCAGCCATAACGAGTGAAAATGCTTATTGACAGTTTCTCGTAAAATACGCTGATTGTCTCTGGCAGCCTTCTTCGTGGGTTGAAGCTCCAGAGCACTCCGGGCAAGTCTGTCAGCCGTCTCAATACCCGCTATACCCACATGTGATGTAATCCATTAAAACTTCATGTTTATACCAATGACATGCAGGTCTTTAAGGATTCGCAGTGATCTTTGAGTGCATTGATCCACAAACAATTTATGTTATAGTCGCTGCAATGTGGGCTTACTTTCCGAAAACAGCACGACTTGTTGCTGCCTACGAAACGTCAGTTTCTTCAGGGCTGCCTGAATTGCCACGCTTTCACATGCTGTCGATGAAACAATGCTCTCGAGTCGCGCTGCCCAGGACGCCTTTAGAGACGTGATCACAAACGCTGCAGCGCTTGCTCTACGCATTATGTCGACCGATTCAATGGTGAAAACTTTCAAATTATCGGCGTACTTTTCTTCGATGTATTCAAGTACCACAGAACGTACCTCTGATGTGGGTGTGAAACACTCGCTATGCACAAGAGTGTGTCAAGAGTGTGTTCCCCTCTTCAAGGACACAGCGACGCTGCACAAACACAGAGATGAACGCACCCGAGTCATTGTCGAGGCCGCGCAGATGGCACGCGAACAGGTGCCTTGTATTAGCAAGCCCTCCGTGGTTCTCTCCGAGAAGGAACTCAGGTTCCTCGAAGGTTTCGGTGCGGGCAGGTAGTTATCTTATCTTTACCTTTCTGTTTCGTTTTCTTATAGATTTTTCTTTGAAGTTTTTCAGTGCTTTTGTTTTTGTGTTGTTTGTTTTTGTTTTTTTCTAACTCATGTTCTGTTCTTTGTGTCATATGGTTTTTATCACATGGTTACTGTCTCCTCTATATATTTTCGTGCTCTGCGCAATAAACGCAGTTGGAAGCTCGTCTCTTTCGTGTCCTTCTTGTCTCTGTGTCGTCGTTTTGTTATCGCACTATAACTATCGTCTTTCAGAGAGCTTCCACATCTAAATCGTCTTGGACGCTTCTGGTGAATCTCAAGCTCCACAGAACACTGCAACCCAAGAAGATGAACGCAAACGCGAACTGCGAATGGACACTCGATTTGGGGTCACGTGATTATGAAGAATGGTCTGGTGTTCTCGTCTCAGTTGAATTTGCCCCGCAGGCAATCTTTAGGTTGAAATATTCTGCGACGTCAATCTCTTCGCAGCGTAAATGAAATGCCTGACATTTAAATGGGTAGCACTCACCAATGGTCGTAGGAAGATGACGGACAGTTTTCGAGATTAGCGACAGAAGCTTTTTTTGATCCAAGGACTCACAAAAAGATACTCCTCGTCGCTTATCCAGCTTGTCCATGTGATGCTGTGTGTGTGTGTGTGTGTGTGTGTGTGTGTGTGTGTGTGTGTGTGTGTGTGTGTGTGTGTGTGTGTGTGTGTGTGTGTGTGTGTGTGTGTGTGTGTGTGTGTGTGTGTGTGTGTGTGTGTGTGTGTGTGTGTGTGTGTGTGTGTGTGTGTGTGTGTGTGTGTGTGTGTGTGTGTGTGTGTGTGTGTGTGTGGCGCCAATCTCAAGCAATCAATGGGCTTCATGCGTTTATAACATTGTTCTGCACGACGACGAATTGCTCGAAGTTTCTCGAGTCCAATGTCTACATTCCTGCGTGATGAGCTCACTGAAAGTGAACACGTGAAAGACTGTAGGGCACCTTTTATTGGGTCATCTAGCTTGCAGGTTGCCTCCAAGAAATTTTTAACTTGTATTTGGCCAATCTGCCCACTGGACGGCTCTAGAGGTTTTGGGGCTTGGAAAACCGTCGATATTCAGGTATGCTGGGATGTGGTCACTATCCCTTGTTTCCGAATCCGAGAAACAGAGCACACATTCGATGGACCAGCGTGACATGAAACTCAGGTCAGGCCGCCACTGTATCCACTCAGATAAGTAGAGCTGCTATCATTCACAAGGCTAAGTTCTCATTCAGAAGTGAAGGCCATCAACTGTCTACCTTTAGTGTAAGCCATGGAGGTTTCCCATAAGCAGGGATTGGCATTGAAGTCACCAGTTATCACCCGTGGCTGGAGAGATGATTCTAAAATTCTGTGCAAATGCTCACAGCCTAGACGCCTTAATATAAATGCGTAGGCTCCGTTTATTGTTAACGTGGTCCCATTTATTGTGAACGTGGTCCTTCGCCAGGTGGTAGAGTGTGAAGAACATAAGCCAAGTCAAGCCGTATGAACACAACAACCTTGCTGCGTACCCCATTGGTGGAAGACAGAGCACTCATATCTAGACAATCTGGTGGGAGCTGACGGGCTAGGTTCACAAATAACAATTATAGAGAAGTAATTGATCATTACACATTGCCGGAAGTCAAACTTGCGTGGTCTAAGCCCTCTGGCGTTCCACTGAAAGAAACTTACCCTAGAACTGCGAGCAACGGACGCAAAGTGTCCAACACCTGCAGCGTGCTCTGCGCCAACAGAGTCTTCATGTTGATTAGGAGCATGCGCATTGCGTTCATAAGGTTTTGCAACATGTTAATCACTTTGTGATTCTTAGTCATCTTTGCATTTGTGGTTCGTGAGGGCATCTAGGTTGGTGAGATATGACGCAACTCTGAATCAGGATGTGTTCGTGTAAGTGAAGGCTGCTTTTCACGAGGAGCGAGTGTTGACTCTGTCTTTTCTTTTCTGTATCCATCTTCGGAAAGCTTGGTGATTTGTGCCCAGTTGTCTTTGCGGTAAATGAGGCGTCTCTATCGGCAAACGTTACGTTTGATGATGATCTTTTGCGATGATGGCAACGTCTCCAGACAGTAGCAGCAGCTTCTCTATGCGTCGAATTGTCAGGCACTATACGTTTGAGCACCGCGTGCTCCTTCCACACTCACCTGCAATCCTTAGACGACGTTTAAGAGCGCCGTGGCAGTTACAGCACTTTAACACAGTTGCGCGGAAAGTGCCTTCTGAATGAGGGTCAGCACACCGCGGGCACAAAACATTGCTGGTACAGACACCTACGTGTCCGATCTTGAAACATTTGTAGCATTCAAGGGCTTCGTTATGTATGGATGGACTTGGTGGCAAACGTTGCCAACTTGAAAACATGAATCCCATAGTGGTCTAGGAGTGATTTTTGCTGCGATGCAAGAGGCTGTCTCAATGAAAGTTCTTCTCTTGTGGTGCCTGTCTGTTATATAGGAAAGAGGCAACGTACTATACCTCGCCAACAAAGCTTATTCGTTCATAAACCTCTGTATATTGTATCTCCTTCTCTTCTACCACTACATCAATGAAAAATCATTATTGTTCCTTACGAATTTAACCATTTTTCTGTAACTTCGACTACAATAACATCGTAATGTTACGGGGGTGAGAGAATGATTGAAATAAATATATTTTAGAATGAATGAAATAAATATATTTACAAAGTATACAGGAAGAATCAGAGGCAGCTGCAACCAATATGGACGAACAGCAGCAACAACACGAGCACGGTCACTTTCATCGTCTTCGTCGTCTATGATGCTCTTTCGTTGCCGATGTCGTATAACATATAACCCCCCGTTGCTGGCAGCGCCGTCTCGGCGCCTAAAAAAGAGTAGGGTCATATGCTGATATGTACGGTTTGAGGCGGGTCACGTGCACGACGTCAGTAGCGGGTGCGGACGACGATGACTGACTGTCCAACGGAGCAATCTCGTATGTGACATCGGTAAGCCGGCGCAAAACCTTGTAAGGCCCCGAGTAGCGAGACAGGAGCTTCGAAGAGAGGCCAACGTGGCGGCAGGGTGTCCAGAGGAGGACCAATGAACCTGGAGAGTAGGAAACTAATCTGTGATGGCTATCACAACAACACGAGCACGGTCGCTTTCATCGTCTTCGTCGTCTATGATGCTCTTTCGTTGCCGATGTCGTGTAACAATATGAATGTCCCCAGCATGTTCCCAAATGGCTCATAAACAAAGCCGACTGGGAAGCCGATTGCAGAGTTAGGCAGCCAAGCTGCCGTACTCAAAGAAACAACAGTGTCAGTTGCAGAACAAGGAATCCTCTGGTTTATTCTTGAGCCACGCTTTTATAGGCATGCGGTTGCTTATCCGCTGCGGCGTCAGCGCAGCTGATGACGAAGTGGAACGTCACGCAGTAGGCGTTATCACATTCCTTCTCCCAAGATTGTTTACTTATCTTCAGTGACGGAAATCGTGAGGCACGTATCGGTCTGGCTCTTTCCGTGTACGCTGGCTTCTGCGCAGGGCTGATGGAGAGTCAGAAGGCTCTTCCGCTGGCGTCTGAGGAAGTTCGTCGTGAGCCACAAGCAGGGGCAATTTCTGCCCCCTTGTTGGTGGCGGGACCCCCATTGTTGTGTCATCGGGAAGATGTTCTGCTGTGTTCGCGTCAGGATGCGCCTGCTGGGGCGTGGGGGGAGCCTCCCGATGATCTGCAGAGTCCTCGGTAGCGGGTCGTGTCAGAGCCTCGGTACCGATGTTTGCTCCTGCATACTTGGAATAACTGTGTGAGCACAAATTGTCAACATGAACGTGCCGGACTGTGTTCTGAGTCTCTACCAGATAGGGCACCGGACTAACTGGCCGCACCACTTGCCCTTCCGTCCACGATACCTTCTCTTGCCTGACAGTTTTCACGTAAACCCAGTCTCCTTCACTAAATACACGAAAAGTCGATCTCCGTCCGTCATGCTGCGGTTTCAAAGTTTCCTGCTTTCTCTGCATGTCGTCTCGAAACGATGGCCTCAGTAAGGACAACTTCGTGCGCAGCGTTTGCTTCAGAAAAAGTTCGGTGGGACACTTGCCTGTTGCCGTGTTAGGAGTGGTCCGATAGGCAAGCAAGAAGTCGTCCAGTCTCTCCCTCAGCGGCCTGCTGTTACTCCCCTTGTCGTGCATTAGCTGCTTGCGAAGGCTCCTCTTAACAGTTTGCACTGCTCTTTTAGCAGCCCTATTGGATTCATGGTGGTACGGCTGGCTGTAGGTGCGCCGGATACCGCAAGAATCGAGGAAGTCTTGGTACTCCTGCGAAGAAAACTGGTGACCATTATCAGAAACCAGTTGCTCAGGGAATTCGTAAGAAGCAAACAAGCTCCGCAAGCGGTCAATAGTCTTCGCGGCTGTAGTTGATTGCATAGGAAACACTTCTATCCACTTTGAAAATGAGTCAATGCACAACAGGAATGTTGTTTTTTCGAAGTCGAAAAAATCCACATGCACTCTCTGCCAGCATCGGGCGGGAAACGGCCATGGATCCAGTGGGGGATGAGGAGCGTTGTTTTGCATCTCTTGACAAATGCTGCACCTCTTTACTGCTCTTTCTATGTCTACGTCGAGCCCCGGCCACCATAGCAGACTACGTGCTAGCATCTTCATGTCTGACGCACCGGGGTGTTCTGCGTGCCGCAGTCCTAACACCGCGTCTCGCGACTTTGTTGGCACGATAACCCAACTTCCCCACGTGACACAACCTGCTTCCAACGATAGTTCCAAACGCCTATTGTAGTACGGTACGAGCTCTGCATCTTCGACTTGCGCTGGCCATCCTTCCAAAGTATATTGATAAACTTTGCTAAGCGTGCGGCCATACCTGCTTGCTTTAGCGACGTCCTTAGCAGTCAGTGCCGTTGTTTCAAAAACAGCGAGAGTATCTGTCTCCTCCGTCTCGGCTCCACTTGAAATATGCAATCTCGACAGTGCATCTGCAACTTCCATTTCAGATCCCTTTCTATATCTCAAGTCGTAACGATAAGAAGCCAAAATTAAAGCCCATCGTTGCATGCAAGCGGCCGCTAAAGATGGAACTTGCTTTCCTGGCCCTAAGATGCCTATCAGTGGTTGGTGGTCCGTGAACAACGTGAACGTCCGCCCATATAGATAGCGATGAAATTTCTTGAGGGCAAAAATGATCGCCAACGATTCTCGCTCGATCTGGGCTTGCGACAGTGTTCTGGAGGCGAAAGCGACGGGTTTTTTTGTGCCATTCGGAAGTCTGTGGAAGAGAACTGCGCCGAGCCCATACTGCGATGCACCACAGCTAACAGCCAAGGGGTTTTTTGAATCGTAAAAACCGAGTACTGGGCTTGTCGTGAGCAAGTTCTTCGTTTCTTGAAACGCGAAAGCACATTTTTCCGTCCGATTCCAACGCTTTCCTTTCCCCAGAACCTCATACAGCGGCGCAGCTCTGGTTGCCAAGTTGGACAGGAACTTCGAGTAGAATGTTACCATTCCAAGGAAAGACTTCAACTCTGTTGCATTTGTGGGCTCGGGTGCATTTTTCATCGCCCTTACTTTTGACCCAAGTGGCCTGATTCCCTCCGCTGAAATTCCGTGGCCCAGGTAGCGAACTTTGCTGCAAAAGAGCGTGCATTTTTTTATGCGCAGTGTCACATTGTGATCGCGTAACCGGGTCAACACTTCTTCCAGCTTCAGCAGACAGTCATCAATACTTGACCCTCCTATGATGACATCATTGGTGTAACATCCTACTTGAGTGGCACCCTTGAGAATCCTGTCCATGAGTGACTGGAATATGACAGGAGCACTTGCGATGCCATAAGGGAGCCGCTGGTATTGGTATAGGCCTTGGTGTGTGTTTACCGTTAAAATACCTTTGGCATCTTCGTCAAGCTCCACTTGCTGATAATTGGAAGCAAGGTGAAAAACGCAGAATACCTTAGAGCTTGCTAAAGTTGCGAATATGTCTTCTGGCAGAGGCAGAGGGTAGTGCTCAGTCAGTAGCGCAGGGTTCACTGTGACCTTGTAGTCGCCACACAGCCGTACTTTTGCTCCTCCCTCTTTTGGTACCACCACTAAAGGAGTTGCCCAATCGCTTCTGGTGACCTTTTTTAATATCCCAGCACGCTCTAAGGAGTCCAGTTCCTCAGACACAGCTTGCTTCAGCGCAAATGGCACTGGTCAAGCCTTGCAAAATACTGGCTTGCTGTTTGATTTCAAGAGAATTTGTGCTTTATAGCCACTTATGAACCCGATCTGCGGCGAAAACACTGCCTCGAAATTCTTCATTAATTCATCCAAATTCTGATCTTGCTCTACGGCTCGAACTTCTAGCCAGTTTAATTTAAGTTTCCTCAACCAGTTGCGAACAAGCAGACTTGGCAACTCTCGACCACCACCGTCGACTATCAACACAGGTATGGTCTCAGATTGATCACCGTGTTCAACTCGCACGTTCACTGATCCTACCACCGGCACTTGTTCCCCTGTGTATGTCCTTAAATGAACAGTCGCTTTCTTGATAGTCAGTTGAGGAAATTCGCGCTGAAAATAAATGTCAGAATGACGGTGACGGACGCCCCTGTATCTATTTGCATCTTGAAGGCTCGTCCTTCAATCCTGACAGTGACAAAGTAGGCAGACTTATTGATTTTTATACTGTATATTTCTTGCTCTTCATCCGAATCATCTGCCGGACTATCGATTGCATTCAGTGCCTTTGTTCTGCCGGGGCACTGCCTACACATTTTTCGCAAGTGACCTTGCTCCCCGCAATTATGGTACCTATACTTGCGATACCGGCAACTTTCCGAAGTATGGCGTTTGCCGCAACGGAAACACTCTGGGCACTCCGTTCTGCCACAACAGTTGTCCCTGCGACGACTCCTTTGCCTGAGAGCATCAACTTCTAGGCCGGAGCGCTTTTGTGAACTACCTTGGTGTTCTTCCAACGACAATGCCCGGGTTTGTGTGGAAGCTAGCTCACGGTTTAAAGCAATTTTACACGCCTCTTCGAATGTCAGTTTTTCAGCTGCGAACAGCTCGCGTTGTGTATCGGTGCAGCGCAGCCCGGCGACAAGTCTGTCTCTAAGCGCTTCGTCGAGAAACTTTCCAAGCTCGCAACTTCTGGCCAACTGCTTTAGCTGCACCACGAATTCGGCCACAGTCTCTCGTTCCAACTGCACCCTTCGGTTAAATCGGCATCTTTCGGCTATCACGGCCTTTCGGGGACTGTAGTGACCTTTCAACAGAGTCGTCACCTCGTCATACGTTTTGCTGGCTGGCAAGTGTGGTATTAACAGGTTCTTCAGGACCTCATACACTCGAGGGCCTACAACTGTCAAGAATACAGCTAGCTTCTTGCCTTCCGTCACATCATTTGCCGAGACGTAAAGCTCAAATCTTTCCAGGTAGGACTCGAAGCTATCTCTCTTTTCATCAAAAATGTCAAGTTTTCCTACCTTCGCCATTGCAGTGACGCCCACGCAGCCGTCGTCTTGACTTCAGCAGCAACAGAAGCACGTGGAAAGCCGACCGGGTCACACCCTCGTCACCAGTGTTGTAGAGTTAGGCAGCCGAGCTGCCGTACTCAAAGAAACAACAGTGTCAGTTGCAGAACAAGGAATCCTCTGGTTTATTCTTGGGCCACGCTTTTATAGGCATGCGGTTGCTTATCCGCTGCTGCGTCAGCGCAGCTGATGACGAAGTGGAACGTCACGCAGTAGGCGTTATCACAGCTTTCATCGTCTTCGTCGTCTATGATGCTCTTTCGTTGCCGATGTCGTGTAACATACAACTCCCCGCTGCTGGCAGCGCCGTCTCGGCGCCTAAAGAAGAGTAGGGTCATATGCTGATATGTACGGTTTGAGGCGGGTCACGTGGACGACGTCAGTGGCGGGTGCGGAAGACGACGGCTGACTGTCCAACGGAGCAATCTCGTATGTGACATCGGTAAGCCGGCGTAAACCCTTGTAAGGCCCCGAGTAGTGAGACAGGAGCTTCAAAGAGAGGCCAACGTGGCGGCAGGGTGTCCAGAGGAGGACCAATGAACCTGGAGAGTAGGAAACTACTCTGTGATGGCTATCACAACAACATAAGCATGGTCGCTTTCATCGTCTTCGTCGTCTATGATGCTCTTTTGCTGCCGATGTCGTGTAACAATATGAATGTACCCAGCATGTTCCCAAATGGCTCATAAACAAAGCCGACTGGGAACAGCTTCACATAATTACAAATTTAAGTTGGACTGACATATGTGGGTTAAGCTTAGATGCAGCTGTACAGTACTTCACATCTTTTCTCAATCGCGTTGAAGCCAAACATATACCACGAACATCTGCACTGTCCAGCAGGTGACGTGTCCTATGATGGAGAACTATCTTAATGCACGAAAACAGCCAAACAAGACATGGAGGCTGCTTCGGGACACACAGATAGCCGATAATCGGGACAGCTTTAAAAAAATAATGACTCAAGGCAGAAGAACGTGCCGACAGGCCAGAAAGAAAAGCTGGCAGAAGTTTTTATCAGGCGTAAATTTATATACACAGGAGACTAAAGTATGTAACATGGTTAGTAGGATAGCAGGAAGACAGGTGCACTCACTCCCTCTCGTAAACACACGAGGTGACACCCTGGAAAATCAGGTGAACTTCCTCGGCGCACACTTCGAACAGGTGTGCAACTAGCCGCGCTATACTGAAGCACTCCAAAGATACAAACTTCTTGAAAAGAAGCTGGTCTCGTTCCAATTCGGAAACAAGGCAAGGTCCCTTTCACAGTTTCAAGTTATAGGCCCATTGCACTAATGAACCACATATGTAAACTTTTAGAAAAGATGATAAATCTTCGACTTCTGCCTTTCCTCGAAACAAAGACTTTGCTCGACTGATTTTCTGTGGGTTTCAATAGGGTAGACCGACCACCCACCACCTGGTTCGTATCGAGGCTCAGATCCGAGAGGCTCTCATCCACAAACAACGCTTTCTTCCTGTATTCCTTGATATAAAAAATGCTTACGACCCAACATGGAGCTTTGGAATACTAGGAGGCCGGTCCCAATTTAATATGCGTGGTATAATGTTTACCATAATCTAAAGGTATTTTTACCATCGGGCATTCCTGGTCCAACGAGCAGAGTTTTTTCCGAACATTGGTTCAACAAACAGAAGTGGTGCGATCTGGTGTACTTAGTTGTATATTTTGTATTGTCAAAATGAACCCCTTGTGTCTTTTCATCCCACCAAATATGTTTTACTGCAGTTATGCCGATGACGTCTAGTTTGGCGCTTGTAATCCGGCATTATGTGAGCGGCACGTTCAGCTTGGTTTCAAAAAAGTTCCCAATTGGGCAGAAGAAAACGGGTTCTGGCTGAATCCACAAAAAAAGCACGTTTGTCTTGTTCTTCCGGAAGAGATGCAGTTCCGAGCCCTAAATATACTACATGCTGAACACCTGCCTGTCAACGCTGAACATAAATTCTTAGGCAGAATTTTGGACACCAAGCTAACCTTCATACCACACATCAATTATTTTAAAAGCAAGTGCATAAAAACACTAAATGTTGTAAACATCTACTCGCACACGCGTGGTAGTGACAAGGAGAGTCTGATGAACTTGTATAAAAGCCTCATACGCACTCGTCTAGTCAATTGATCAATAACCTATAAGTGCGCAACGCCAAGCGCCTTAAAAAAGATTGACCATATTCACCATCTAGGCATTCGCCTATCTATGGGTGCTTTTCGAATTAGCCCCATGAAAATTCTCCATGTAGAATCTAGTGAGCGGATCTCTTCACCTGCAGAGATGTTTCATGTCTTTTGTATAATATTTCAAGGTGAACATTCACGAAGCACATTCCTGTCACTCCACAATCAATGAATCGTCCAATTCTGCCTTGTTCCACTAACTTGCTTCGCTGAGACAGCCTTACTCACTGCATGTGAGGAGGCTCGCTCAGGAAACAGGTGCTCCACAGAACACTGTTTGATGGCTCCCGCAGCATATCCGCCGTCATGGCAGTGATAGGTGATGGGCTGCTATTTATCTTTTGTGAACGTTGCTACCCACGCACCTACTGCATGTATCTACATGCACTTCCTCGAACTGCAAAACACATACACTTACCCAGAATTTTTCGCAGATGCTTCGAAGTCTCACAATGGTATGTCCTATACGCAGAAGTCGGCCCGTTCTTTTTAAGTGTCGGTGTTCTGCTCTCTGATACAAGTATCTTCTCAGCCGAGGCTTACAGTACTAGTGGCCGTTAAACACATCAAGCAATGAAAGCTACAAAGCGCAGTTATATACATGGATTCCGAAAGTGTTTTAAATGCCACGAAAGCTCTAAAATAACTTTCAAAACTGCAAGCCTCGTCTCACTTTGTTCTCTACTATGTTCTTATGCTTTCAAACAGCATGTTGTACTGCGCTATGTGCAGGGCACCACGAGATTGATGCAAACATGCTGGCGGGCTAGCTAGCTGCATCCGCACAAAACATTTCCAATACAATTAAAGCTGTCAATGCACTGGATCTAAAAGCCTTTCTAAAACGAAAGTACAGGGCCTGTTGGCAGCGTTTGTGGGGCTATTAAACTAGAAATAAATTGTACTTTGTGAAGCCACCATTCTGAAATTGGCCACCTATATCAAAAACACGTGGGAGAGATGTCACAATTTGCAGACTTAGAATAGGACACACACAGCACACACGCACATATTTTGTCCAAAGTGGACCCACCGATCTGTGAAAGAAGCGGTAAGCCCCTAACAGTGCTGCGTATAAGTAAAAGTGCAGCCATCTGTCAGCCGTCGTATGCATACCGCCATGTTAGAGGATCGAGCACGGTGCAGTATGTACAGTCCACATGCGCTTACGTATACGTAAGGCTTATCGACATGAAGCGCGTATTTGCTGATAATCACAATGCCGACGTATTGCTGTGTCCCTTGCTGCACACAGAGAGGAACTCGGAATGCTGAAGGAACAAAGTTAAGCCAAAAACTTTGCCCCTTGTTATGTTTTCAAACTGATGACGTTTCCAGCATGTACTCTACCTACTGCTCCCGAAACACATTATTGAACTGGCGCTCTTCAGCCAACTGCGGCTCTTGCACTGTAACACCCCACAAATCATCATCATTTGCTCACATTGGTGCTCACCAACTCTTTCACGGCTGTCCTAAACAGCTTCATTGTTAAAAGGAGTCTATACAGGCTCCAATTCGAATGTCTGTGACGTCAAATCCAATTTTGCGTGGCTGAAGTTTTGCACTATCAGAATGGCACAAGGAGTGGTGTAATGCTTTCCACTCTGTACCCGAGGCTTGTCCGTTCGTCATAATTTCTTTTATGTGTGACACCGCCCAAACGAGCGCAGCTGCGTAGTGGCGTTTAATGCACCATATTACCGTACTTGCTTTTTCCTTAAAATCTGCACATGTTTCAAGATAAAGAGAACGACAATGTAAGTGATTGGATGATGCATTCAAGCGGTCGTTTAAAGGCAAAGCATAAGTAGAGTCGTGGCCACTGCTAGAGGGAACGCGGCCCACGTGGTCGCTCTCGTCGCGCCACCAAGCGGGCGCCGCACGAAGCATTGCGGTACAAGCGCAACCAGCGCCAGAGGCGGAGTTAGCTGTGCGTAGTCTGCTACGATGTCTCCCACTTTGCACACGCTATCTGGGTTTCGACGCTCGAGGCGAAGTGGTAAGCACCGTAGCAGACTACGCGCAGCTAACTCCGCCTGTGGCGCTGTGTGATGCATGGGTGTGTGCGTGTTTGTTAACGGGTCAAGTTTTCGCACTAGAATTAACTTTTGGAAATTCCACTTGTGCCACAATGGTTCGCAAGGCGCCCGTCATGGCGCTCCGCGGAGTGCGGTCACCCGCTCCGTGTTCCCTCTAACAATGGTCGTGACTGTACTCTATCATTGCTGTTCATTAGTCTTGCGCGAGTGCAGCCAGGCATTCTTCTTTTGTTGCGAAAGTGTAACGCCTGCCGTTCTTTTTTTACTCACGCGTTCGCCGAAACTACGGGGGCAGCGTTGTAATGACGTCGTAATGTGACGTCACCAAAACTTCACCTATTACCAAAACGTATCATGTCAGCGTCATGCCACACGGCCTCTCATGGCAATAATAATTAACACTGTTCATTGGATTACTTTGAATCAATGCCGACGGCACTGCAACCTCACGTGGCGTGAAGAAAGCTACCATGAGAGTGGAGCGCGTATAGCCACGTCCGTTTTCGCCACATAGAGTCTAGGCGCTGCATATGGCGTGGTTATTCGTGGCATGTAAAGGTATGCCGCGTATGATGACCACTACAGGCATGTGCCGCGTTCCCAATCGAAGGGGGTGGGGGTTCAGGGTGTGGGAATGAAAGGTTTCTCATTTCCGATTTAGTTTCACTTTATCAGGAAAAAAGGTTGTATTTCGTTCCGGCACAGGAATGAAAAAAAACGTCCTAAGCGATACGTAATGGATTTTATTGGTATGTAAGATTTGAAGGTAAACTAGGGATAGAGCTTATCTTTAAAAAGTGAGACTGGGGCAAAACACGTTCTTCAGAGGAGTGAAAGTAACTGTACAGCAATTGTTTAGTAAGCTTAGTCACAGTATTCGTTTTATGAAAATTCAGCCACAAATTTTCGCTCGGAGGCCCATTGCTTTGTATCAAAAGAGTGTGCGTTATCTCAGAAGCAGTACACCACCATTGTTTCTCTTATGTGCGAGACCACCTTTCTGATAAGACAAACCAGCGCCGAGAATGCCCTTTTCACGCTGGCCAGCACACACCAAAGTATATTTCCCTTAGCATTAACAAGCCTGGTCACCACCGTTTTCGTCTTTCACACAAGTTCACCGCATGTTTACTTACAAGTTCCTGTCGGAAAGACGCGCTATTACTGCATTTCGGGGTATACATTATTGCTCACGTTTCGTGTCTTCGGTAATTCCGAATAGCCAAGCCTTTCCGTGAACAGAAAAACTATTGAAGAAATTCGTTTTTACTCTGGATAGAAGTAATAGATAACGTTTCGGTTACGTTTTCGTTCCGTTCCGACTCACTGGTGAAAGTCACGGCAGTGCCCCCCCCCCCTTTCTATCATGCGGACGTAGCGGGGCTCACATAGTTTCCTTTAAATACTCTATAAATACCTCTCACACAACTGTCTATGGGAGCTGCAATACACAGCGCCACAGCGAGCATGAGAATTATGGGTAGTGCGTGAGTTTGTCAAATTTTCGCACTTTCAACTCACGTTGACTTCGTGTGGCTTGAATTTGCTCTGTCATGAAACTACAATCAGCAAATATTCAGCTGGTGCACTTCAACACCACTTCAACCTTTCGGTTCGACATTTCAAATCTACTCACGAAACTCAAAATGGGTCGTTTTTTCATTCGAAACATAACCAAAACACTGTAAATAATGAAGCCACAAGTGCGTTCGATCGATCGATTGATTGATTGATTGACTGATTGATTGATTGATTATTTGATTGATTGATTGATTGATTGATTGATTGATTGATTGATTGATTGATTGATTGATTGATTGATTGATTGATTGATTGATTGATTGATTGATTGATTGATTGATTGATTGATTGATATGTGGGGTTTAACGGCTCAAGACCACCTTATGTTTATGAGAGAGGCCGTAGTGGAGGGCTCCGGAGATTTCGACCACCTGGGGTTCTTTAACGTGCACCCAAATCTGAGCACACGGGCATACGACATTTTAACCTCCATCGGAAATGCAGCCGCCGCCGCTGGGATTCGATCCCGCGACCTGCAGGTCAGCAGCCTAGTACCTTAGCCACTAGAGCACCACGGTGGGGCACAAGTGCGTTCGAGGGCCGCAAGTACGAAGACTAGGCAAGTCCGTGCACTACCCGTCGTTGCCATGCTTGCTGGATGATCGCAGCGCCAGAGTCCACTTTAGTTAATTTTAAGAAACTGTATGGTAAGGCTCACTTTGCGCCTCCTCCTCCTCTTAACAGACTAGTGAAGGCGGCCGCTCCCCGGCACCCCCCTTGCGCACGCATGTGATGGCAACGCCCGAGGAGTCACACATCTTAGGAGCGCCGGTGGGAGCAGAGCCGGCGATAATCCCGCCAGATCCGCTTTTCACCCAGGCATGCAACACAGATTAGGTACAATTTATTTTATTCATTGAAGAAAAGCTCATATGAGATTTGTAGTCAGTTATCCAAACCATAAGGAAACAGGCCATTCAATGTAACGCAAGGTTTTGGCTGTAGCATGGATGGGGTGGCATCTCTCATTACAAACAAAACAACGTAAAAATATTACAATGCTTTCGAAGTGCTCATTGTTCAAGATGGTCCCGCTAAGCCGGCCTAAAAAACCACAAAATAGCATCAGTGTCAAATCACCAAGAGTCATACAAATATTATGGTAAGGAGCTCAATAAAATGGCGTTTTTTTATTGGACGCTGAATAAGTTTGAATTGAGACACAACAGTAAATTCAGAAGCCCATATGCCGAAAACCACTGCACCGGCAATTCGTTACATAAATAAACCCACTGCTTTAAACAAGAGCTCAAGAATTTTTTTCCAAAGAGCATCGAAACTGGGTTTCACACTCTCCCAAAGTGAACTCAAGCTCATCTGGCCGTCTTCCCTGCTGGCTTCTGCCTGGCTGCTATCAAATGCAGGATCGCTGCGTCCCGATGCTATGGTCAACATGGCTGCAAATACAATATTGAAATACGCAATATGTAGACAATGAAGTATATGTGTGATATACACATCAACGCGCGATATTTCCGAAGCACCATTTAAAATTCGACGACGTAATATTAGACATGCATTGAGCATGTATCAGCACGATAAAGTAACTGACTTGGCTAATTGACTGTTTACAGTCAACGGTAAACAAAGCGAAAGAAACACGCCTAGAGACAGAAAACACACGGAACGAACGCTGTTACCTTTAACATTTCGAACGTTACAAAACAAGCGGCCTTCAGGTACTCCAGATGCAGAGAAGTGTTACTCTCGTAAATGGCCGAAAAAAAAGGCAGTATCTATAGTTGTGACTTTCTGGTGCTCCAGATTTGGAGAAGTGTTACTCTCGTAAAGGAGAACCAGTCCACCGGGTCAGATGTTCTTACCAAGCGTGATGGCAGCCACAACCAGGGTCCGCATTTTTCGACAACAATGTGGTACTTCTAGGGATCTGCGCACAGAAACACACATCTCTTTAGGTGCAAACAGGCTGTGGGTGCAGTTTTTTCCAGTGGCTAATGCACTAAATGAAGTCGGTCGCTCACACTCCAAGCAAAAAAAAAATGAGCGGCTTGTTTTTAATTCTGAGCTTTGCGAAGATCATCATACCCTCGTGGGTGTGCAACGGGGCTCAAAGGGAAGTTTGCGCGTCTCTTGAAAGAGAACAACATATTTGGGAAGTCAGGACTCTGAAAATGGACTCGCGGGGTCCTTAGTTTTTTCAGAGTGCAAGACGTGCATCGCTTTATTAAAACATGATGTCAATTACATCGCATCCCTTAGCCATGGCTATAAGTAGATTTCAGAACTTAAGCGACAATAAAGAGCTAAAATATTTTGGCGTATTAGTAAACTACAATTTCCCAATTCCCAAAACACCACTCTGACCAAGACCTAACTCATGGTAAGCGAGGAAACGTGCGATAAAAAAATATGGGCTGCAACGCCACCTCGGGATTTTTGCACCAAATACCGCGGCATTACAGATTTGAAGGCGTCTACTGTATTCTACGTAGCTTCTAATCAATGAAATTGAAATAAATTGTCATTTGTGGGTGCCATAGGCCTAGCATACGACGTTTGGGAAAGTTCCATCGAGCCAATGTCGCGAAAATGTGAAAAACACATCTTGAATTTTTCATGTCACGTGCGAAGATTTGGTCACAAAATTTCAAAAATGAACTTCAACCTTGACTTTCTCCGCTAATAATGAATTTATAATGGCGAAACGTATGTCATTACTATACTCACAATGAAGTTTGTCAACCGAAACCGAGAGATCGTTTCACTTTAGAAGGCACTGGGTTAGGGGCTAGTTGGTATTGATTCATAAATTTTGTAAGCGCTAAAGGCATGTATACGTAAGACGAGCGAAGGACACAGGACAAGAGCTTGGCCTGTGTCCTTCCCTCGTATCACGCACGTGCCTTTAGCGCTTTCAAAATTTATGTTTCTCTTGAGTGTCTATTTAAATGTCTAACGCATTATACTACAAAATGTCAATAGGAAGACCTACTTGATTGTACCCCGCTTTGTATGAAGGCTGTCAACCATTAATTATTTATAGCGATAGACACTGCATACTCTTTAGTGCTTTTCAGATCGTTCACTAACATTTCTGGAGAATTCTGGCTCTGATAGCCCGCGTAGCGTGTTTAGTGCTATTGTAGAAATCACCCGCCCGGTACTAAGAGGAGACGTGACTGCTTTAGCAGCATAATTCAGCAAAAGAAAACGAATGGAACATGCACTCTTACCAGTCTACAGGAAAGCTATCAATGCGACTTGCTCACGAATGGCTCTGTCTTTATGAGAGCTCTTGGCTGCTTTTATAAAGGGTGGAGTGTTGAATAGATGTGACGTCTATTTCCGCACACATTTGACTAACGCATCATGCGCCCAACATGCCAGCATGATTGCATCAGTGCTGCGGTTTGCACAGCTCGATAATTCCTCTGTCTGAGTCAGCCCAGGAAATTTGATATGGCACAGCTGGTGAGTCATTGTCGTGAAGCAGAGCTGCGATGGCACGCAGCAATTTTTCGAAGTGAAGATTTCGCTTGTGCGACTACCATCCGCTGCGCCAACCACCGCTTCAACGCATGTTGTCGTGCACAGGTGACATACCTGTAAGTACCTGTACGCGTGAATACATCAAAACGTTATCCGTGCGCTAGATGGGCGCTCCAGGAAACAGATGACTTGGTTTCGTATATTTTACGGCTAGAGCTTACGATTACTTCACAAAATAAAAAGAAAGCAATCACGAGAAACAACGCAGATTCAACGCAACGTTGGCTGACAAATGACACTAGTTTGTATGTGTTACCGAGATAGCGCTTGTACCGGATGACAAGCGTGCTATTTCAAAGCCTGTAAGCTTTATCGGGAACTATCTGCATATGTCATGTGAACGACGGTGATGTATGAGGATTATTGAGACAAATAATACATGGCCCATATCTAAACACCATCCAACCTTTCATATAATCCGTGATGGTGATAAATACCACTGAGATGAAACTGGAATCCTCAAAGCGGAAAATACACAACGGCTCAAACACTCTGCAGTCCGTAACAAAACGTAAAGAACTATTAAATTTTAGTTATATGGTCTTCTATAGGTCTTGTTCCCTAAAGATAATCATTTGAAATTTGGGAATTACAATATATGACTTTAAAATACACAATTTTTTATTGAACGCCTTCACTTGGCCTAAATTTGCTATGCAATACTTTGGAATCAGCTTATGTGGTTTTTCCTCGTTTATAGACCGCCAGTCGTAATGCTTGTCGCAAAGCAGCACAAGAAGTAGAAGAGGAATGTCTTTTTCGTTTAGGGCAACTGAAAATAGATTTAGCCGCAGGACGTTTAGCGAAGCCATATGCGGTTAACCAAAGAAAACAAAGCTAATGGAATATTAGGCTTACGTCTAAAATTACTTCATATTCAATCATATTAGTTTGTAGGGTTTTTTATTATTTTTTCTTTATTGCACTTTATTCTTCGTTTTACCATTCTGTTCATTTGTAAACCACCTATTTTGAACATATTCGGCTCATAAAACAATTTTATCTTTAAAATAAGGTGCCAGTCGTTACATGGCTGATCCCCCGTAGTGTTTTGCGCTAGAAAAAACAACCATCCAACCAACCAGACTTCATGAGTAAAACGTGACAGAGTAATCGCACTCTGTTAGCACCGACGTCCCAATTTACAGCCTTGTATCACGTCTGCGTCGACAATTAGATTGTGTACCAAGGACAGGAATTCGTGTGCGCTTTACGTTAACCGTTACAGGGTAGAATGCCATTTTAGACTGCAAAATTGCATCAACAGTAGTGATGGGCCCGCTACACCACAATGATTCGTTCTGCGAGTGGCTCAAGTAAGCACTATGCGCCTCTAAGACAACATGCACCCCAGTGCTGACACACTTTGTTGATGCCTGCGCTGTTGATGATTACTGTTTACGACTGAGCACTCTTTATTGGGTGAGTATGTGAACCGCCCACCTGTCGCGCGATCGTGTTTTCACCCCTAGTGGGGCTGTTCGCTTATGCCACGCAATCTTATGTACCTCCTGGAAATCCCTCACACCACATGAATTTCGTCATTAAGTTCGAGGAATTCGAAGCAGTTTAAAGCGTGCATCTGCGGCTGTGGCGGGAATCTTCGGTTTGAGCTGAAATGGAATAGAGGTCTTCTGAATGGAAAGCAGGCATACTGCCATGCAGTAGACCTCTATTTTGTTTCCGCTAAAACCGAAGATTGCCGTCACAATTGCAGATGCCTGTCTTAAATTGTTTCCAATTCTTCGAACTTCATGAAGTGTGTGGGATCTCCAGGAAGGACATAACGTAAGATTGCGTGGCAGAAGCGAACAAAACTAAGATTTTATTGTGAATATTTTAACCTATCTAGCTTACCCAAAACGCCGATTATGTCGGCCACAACCAACGAGGCCAACACTGAAATTTCTGCAAACCTGCTCAATCGCCCTCTTACGTTGGAATAAAAAAAATAGCATGGCAGAGATTCGCTGGTCAAAAAAAACACGACTGCTTTTGGCAAATAATTTGGCAGAAAACTAATGCAAAATGCACACTTACCTGTGTCCACAAAATCTATCAGAGTGAGCTGCTCAGTAATTGTTCTGCCTTAATGCGACTTTCTCGCTTATGACTCTGTATTTGTGAGAGCTCTTGGCTGGTTTTATAAAGGGTGGAACAAGTGAGCGGAAATCCGCGGAAAAGCGAATTAATGGGAATTATCACATGAAATTTACGCAACCGAACCAGAGGAAATATCGGGGCGGATAACTTTCCGGTCTTCACGGAGTATCACATTAAAAAAAATTGAACAGCAGAAAATCTAACTCAACCATTTTCATCGACTTCACCATTGACAGATTTTCTAGCGAGTAATTTCGCAGAGCCCACCGTTTAAGAAACAATTAGCTTTATTACATTTACTCATTTCTGATTAGGAGACAAAGCATTGGGCCAACGTAGTGTACCATTCGCATGTTTCACGATATCTTTTTTTTTTCAGAAACCAAGATGTATCATTCTTGCAGACGTTATTACTCTGACGAGTGTCCACTTAAGCATGCAGCCATTTCGAACTACATATGACTCAGATATATCAAATCGTCCTTTATTTCGAACAATTTTTGGGTGTGATGGGACAATGCTGAAACGCTAATGCACAATAAAATTTGCTGCTACATCGCACTTGGAAGACGATCGAGCTTCGCCTCCAGTAGCACTGTTTTACCATTCCACTTCGCACTGTCTTACCATTCCTCAAGGCAAGGAACGTTTGTGCGCGTAACATTAGCCGTTTTCAACCTCTACCGGATGTAGAGTTGCTAAGTGCCCATGACGCCATAGCTTCTTTTTCCCCTAATGGATGAACTACCCCATATTGGCTCGTAAGCTGCCATACTTGGCAGTGAATATGCAGCTAAAAACTGCCCACTCGTTGCGCAATTTGTACGTTTTCACGCCTGGTTTGGACGCCTGGTGATATTCTAGGATTATGTCACACAATACATATCGCGTTAGGGAGAGCCCCTTCCCTGCGTGACATTCATGTGCCGTTTTTTATTATTGAAAGGAATGACGTGTCTGTGTGGCAGAACCCTTGGTTACCACACTGATGGCCTGCGTTCGATTTTCACCAATAGCTGAAAATCTTTATTACTTATTTTATTCCATCTTTGTAAATCTTATGCTCACATACAAGATGTTTTTATCACTCATAACAAACAACACCAGCACCGACATCGACGCCTGAATTTACGGGAAACGAGTTCTTGAACTTTCTCGCGTTAAAGTACGCGGGACATTTAAACAGCGCGAGACACCCCTAAAATTTGGCTGCCTCTCACAAAGCCTCGGGTTTTTTTTCTCGCGAAATACGCATTTCCCTCGTAAATTTGGGAGCACGAGCGGTGTTATCGGAATGTCGCCGCGTGGGCATAGTGGAAAACACCCTTTTCCACGGTCTCAATCTTGTTCTTATTCACCTCCAGCTTTGGCTCACACACTGTGGGGTATGCAGGGGTTTGCTAAAATTCATAGTACTTTTAAGTAATGGAACGCTGCTGGAGGTGCTAACGGCAAGCCATTTGCATCTACCATGAAGCTTTTAGCGGTCCTCGGAGCTCCAAAACTTCAGCGCGCTTTTGTTATCAGTTGCGAAATGGCGTGACGGGCTCGCGTTAGGCACACTCTAAAGGTCGTCACTTCGACGAAGCGCCGCCTCCACGGAGCGTGGTCTCTCCTGCGCGCGTGCTTGTCAGAGTCGCAATTCGGGAAAGGACGAAGGTCACTTAACTCGCTGCCGCGGCAGCGTTTACGAAAAGAGTGCGCTGCTACCCCACGACGAAGTGAAAATTGGGGCAGTTGTTAGCGCTTGTTCTGTGTATACTTGTGCGCTCGTTTAGTGCGTTTGTGTGCACCACAAGTTTCGAGCTGCTTGTCGTTGTTCACTTGACTTAGCAATTTGTTGTTGTTGCTGAAACAATGCACAATAAAGGCTAGACTACTTCTGTGAAGACACGTCTCCCTTTCGTGCTATACTGATTTCTAAATAGAGGGATCAGCAACGTTTTTTTGTCAACACACCGTAAGACGAATGCATAGATCATCTATAAATTAATGTAGGCGTATATGTAAATCCTGAGACTTTTGTTTACTCGAAAGTCGTATCACGCCTGCAAGCTCTCGCTAAGTGAATAGATAGGCTTCTATGTAAAGGAGTGCAAGGCTGGTTGGTATTACAGAGAAAAAGGTGGCTCACGTTCCACCACCCAAGCAACCTGCTTTTTAACCAATCGAATTTTACGAGGAGCCTACGCACGAACGGCGACAGTGGCGTTTTATCTGTGTAGTTCTTCCTCAGAAAACGTTCCAGTTGTGTTATTTTAGTTCTCTGAGCTGGACAGTGTAGGCCACCCTACGTGCTTTTTTCCCGTCCTTTGCTTTTTCTTAGAGACACCCAAGGTGCGTGGTAGATGAGTTACTGTGCTCGAGTGACGATTTCGGTAACGTAGGCTCACTTCTTCGCGAACGCCATCGTCGAGAGCTTGGCGTTCCATATGAAGCGTTCGCGATTGTTCTTGTACTCGGCGGCAATGCCGTATTCGACAGTCGTGTCCAGGTTCGGGTTGCACATCAGCGAGCGAATGAAGGCCAGCACTTTTCCAACGGACAGCGACGGCGACCATTTCCACTTGAGCAGGTCCATGTGGACCTCACCGTCGGTGGTGCTGATGTTGGGGTGATAGATGGTGGTGAGGAAATTCACCTACGAAGTTCAAGTAGTCACAGTTGCAAAGAACTCCCACCGTTGAAGAGTGCGAGTGATTTATGGATGATTTCGTATCAACGAGTTTCAAAAAGTCATGTTGTTAAAAGTGTAACTAACATCCCGGTATGCCTGCGCGACTACAACAGATATAAGCAATCGTTTTACTATTGATTGATTGATTGATTGATTCACTGATTGATTGATTGATTGATTGATTGATTGATTGATTGATTGATTGATTGATTGATTATTTAATTATTGATTGATTGATTTGTTACTCAGTCTTGCACTGCGTAATGTGGTACTTCTACGGTATAAGAAATTAGGTATGCACATACAATGATTCTTTATAAAAAAACATGTGCCGTATTAAACTACGTTTACGACTAGTTAACTTAGCATATGTCAAAGTTGTTGTTTCTTCATCAGGAGGCAAGAAGGGCACAGAATTTATGAAAACTTAAATGAGAAACCCAAAACACAGCGAAATGGCAGCAGGGAGGAAAAACTTGAAGGACACTTCAGCTTCGCGAGCAAGGGTAAATTTATAAATTCTGCATGCTAATGACATCCCGAATTTGATGCGTAAAGCTTCATTGTAATTGACGAAGCTGTTTATGGTCTTGATTATCCCGGTTAAATAGTACCAGGATACTTTCGCTGTAACGACGCCCACCGCTGCTAGCAGATAGGTGCACATAAATCGGACAGATGCCACCACTCACTTCCAGCCCACCAAGTATACTAGCATTGTCACATGGACACCTTTAATCAGGATCAGTGTCGATCCGGATTAACCGCGATCCAAATTAGGTGCTGCTTCACGGTCACTTTTAATCATGATCAGGCGTGATCGAGATCAAGGCTATCGCGATCCGCGCATCGTTATGCGGCTGAGAGATTGCGATTTAGCAGTCGTCGGCACCCCCTGGCTGAGCTTGTTGGAAGCACAATAAACAAGAAAGTCGAGCAAATTCAATAACAACGCTATAAATCCGCTATATCTCATTAAAAATCAGAATTTAAACTGTTTCAACTGGACCAATATCTTAAATATAGCGTATGGTAACATTCGTATCGACCGCACGTACCTACAGGAGCAGCAGACGACAAGCACAGGGCCGTTGCCTTCCACGCTTAGTTCAACTGTCGCACCGTCAGAGCTGTTGAAGCCCCTCGAAGTGAACTTATTATGAGTGTCGCCAGCTTTTCGACTTCGTCGCAACGCACGCGCCCTTCGTGGTCGGATGAAAAGACGAAAACTCTATCGAATGATACATCTACGAAATGACCTTTGTAGTGGTACGCAACGTTTTTGACGTTTCAGTGGTTCTTGCGCGAATAAGATTGATGATAAAGGACTCTATTTGAATATGGTACGCTGAGTGTTGTTGGTGACATTTTTTATGGCACGCAAGCACCACCTGGTGCATTTCATCTGACCCAAGCTCGAACCGGATCAGCTTTGGCCGTCTATCAGTGGTCATAAAGTTGATCGCGATCAAGAAAACCATTCGAGATCACCCTAACCGCGAATAAAGGTGTCCGTGTAGCACTGGTATAAGGATCCTAGCGTATATGTGTCACTAAGATCAGCATGTCACTAGGTCAGCATGACTACTCGCCACCAGCCGACTAAAAATGAAGCTGTCAACGTAAGGCGAATGTCCCACAGATCATGTGCTATGCAATAAGGGCACTAGTTTGCCACCAGGATGCAAACGCATCTGATCAAGAAGCCCAAGGTTAGTTCTCAAGTGTTCTGCGATGGTTGTGCGTTCTCCGCAAGAAGAAGCTGCCCGTCGGGATTGTCAGCGGGAATAGCCGCGGGAACATCAATGCGATGTCGCTATCACCCAAAAGCTGGTGCAAGAGACGCCGAAGCTAAAAGCTGTCGAAGTTCAGAAGGTTCATAGCTTCTAGCTCGATGATGATGATTATCAAAACTTTATTACTCCCAAAAGAGGGGACCGGCCGAGACGTCGGTTACGCTGCTTATAGGAGGTCAGCGGGGATCCCTTGGGACACCGCGGCCTCCAATGCGCGTGAGATTACCCGGCGTTGCTGTGCCGAGTAAGTGATATGCAGAAGGGACTCCCATGTATCTTCTGTGTGCGAAGCGCCAGCGTACTGTGGGCCCATCTATGCCAAGTGTATGAGGGTGGCCGATCGTGAGCAGTATTTACAGTTTGGTGTCACGAGGTGTGGGTATATCTTGATATAAAGCCCGGGGTGGGGAAAGACACCTGTCTGTAGCTTGCGCCACAGGATGGCATCAGGTCGAGGGAGGTCTTTATCAGCTGGAGGATCGCGGAGATGGCCTAGTCTGTAGTGCTGTTGAATGTCTATGTAAGTAACCAAAGGAGTTAATTCTTCGCAGGCCTGGAAGGGTGAAGAATGATAAATGTGAGGTGTAAGGAACTCCCCCCCCCCCCCCCCTGGCAGTTGAGATCTCGGGCGAGAGTGTGTGCCTGCGCATTTTCCCTAAGGTATTCATGAGCTGGAGCCCAGATAAGAAAACGAGGTGAGACAGGCGGGGTGTGATGCTTTATGATTGAGTATGCCTGTGTAGAGATACGAACCGCGTCAAAATTACGGATGGTGAATTGAGAATCACTTACGATCATCTTGGTTATTGAGTCGGTCATTGCCAAAGCAATGGCAAGTCTTCGGCAACTGTTATATCGGTGGAGTGAATTACACTCCATGCCGTGGTCCACCCACGATGTGGGGCCAGGGCGAAAGCCACCATTCTTGGTCGATGTGGGTGTCGCGAGGCGTCTGTGTACGAGACATCGGAACGATTTCAGAGACGTTTCTGTAATTGGCGCGCTCGGTCAGCCCTACGATCCGCATGATGTTCAGGCTGAATGTGCTTGGGGATCGGAGGAATACGAAGACTGAGTCGTTGATCTGTCGGTACATTTTGGTAAGTGGTGGCCGCCCGCGTGAGGATGGGTCCAATTTGGTGCAATACAGCACGTCCCGCATGCGTGAGTGAGAGCCGCTGGTACTGGGACGTAAGGGTAGCTTTTATAAGGTCTTGACAATGTTCGACACCCCAAGAGCCATAAGTTTGGAGGTAGAAGTGGACATCAAGAGTTCTAAGGCGGTCGTGTATACCTTGCGAAGCCAAGTATCGAGGTGATCGAGATCAGTGCACATAAGGCGGAGGTAGGGAGCCACGTAGGTGGTGCGTGTGCCGCCGAATGCCTGAACCAGTCGAAGAAGGTTGGATTCGCGCATGACTGCATGCTTGTTGGCAACGCGCTTGAGAAGGTGACTAATTTCGTTGGCAGATCGGTCGATTCGCTGAAGAGTGGTAGAGTTGCCACCATTGGTCTGTAGGGGCAATCCTAAGATGCGGATATGATCTCGTTTGGGGAATTTGCATCCCCTGCACTTGGAGATTGATAGAGACCTGTTTGGGTTTGCGTCCCTGTGATCTGATAACAATGTATTCGGATGAGGTCGCCGAGCGGAACAGGCCTACCGCAATGAGATAGCTGTCCACGTGGTTAATTGCTGTTTGTAGGGTTTCTTCGATTTGGCCATCACTACCCCTTGTAACCCACAGGGCGATGTCATCTGCATAGAGTGTGTGATGCAGATTTGGGATGTCAGTCACAAGTTTGGGAAGTCCTAACAGTGCAACATTGAAGAGGAGTCGGGATAGCACGGAGCCTTGGGGTGTTCCACGGCTGCCGGGGGTGATGGTGGAAGGCTCTCCTTACACCGATGTCAAGTTGCACTTGGCGAATGGTTAGGAAATCCTTCACGTACGCTTACGTCCTGTTCCCCACTCCCAAAACCTGTAAATTCTGCAGGATGGCGGTGTGCTGTACATTATCAAAGGCTTTGGAAACATCTAGACCAACAATGGCTTCGGTGTCTAGAGAGCGGTTGTAGAGCACCTGGTGTTTGAGTAGGAGCATGATATCCGGTGCCACCAGGTGTAGGCAGAAGCGGAACATGGTGTCGGGAAGTAGATGATGATCCTCCAAGTAGCGAATAAGACGGGTCTGGACAACATGCTCAATCAATTCGCCTACACAGGATGTGAGGGAGATTTGACGCAAGTTTGCTAGCGTGGGGCTTTTCCCCGCTAGCAAACTTGCGAATAAGGATGAGGTTGGCAAGTTTCCAGCTCAGGGGCACGGTGCCTTGCTCCCAACATTGCTGCATATAGCCCGTGAGGGCTAGGATAGAGGAATAGTCTAGGTTTCGGAGCATGCAATTGGTGAATCGATCTGGACCAGCTGAGAATTTGTCTTGAGACGGTTTATTTCTGCCCACACCTCTGCTATATTGATGGGGGCATCAAGACGCATGTTATCATCCCCTTCATATGCAGGAAGAGGAATAACGGGTCCAGAACGAATATAGGTGTCAATGAGCTCTTGACGAAGGGAAGCGGATCAGCCAGAAAATTCACGCAATATACGTTCAAGTTGATATTTAGCTTGCCGTTTGCCACTGTCATGATCCAGCAAGTGACGCAGAAGTTGCCGTACGTTCTTAGAGTTCGGCGCCTTATCCATTTGGGGACAGATGTCATTCCAGTTATGATGGGTGAGTTCTATGGCGTAGTATTGAATGTTTGTGTGCACTCGAGCCATCCGGCGGCGGATGCCTTTATTCCATTTTGGGGCCTACAGAAGGGTCTCAAGTTTGCGTTTCCGCGCCCAAAGTTTGACGTAGTATCTGTCACAGCTAGGCACCGACTCCTCTATTTCGACATCCGTTGTGGCGTTCGCGACGTGCTGGAGGAGAGTAGCGGACCATGTGGAAATATCAGTAATACGTAAGCTGCGAGTTTCCAGATTCTTGGCGCTTAGTGCGAAATCGATCACAGTCAATCAGTCTGGCTGAACGAAAACGTTCACGTGTGGGCTCCTGGATGACTATTTCCAGAACATAATGGTCACTGCCGTAAGTTTCTTGTGTATTGCACCAGGCGGCATTTACTCCATGCCCCACGAAGGTGAAATCCAGTGTGGTGTCACGCGCCACTCCTCTAGCTCTACGTGTAGGATGTGCTGGGTCAGTAAGAAGGTTCAGGTGTAGTAAGTGTCACTCGTCACATAGAGGGGGCCTTTGGGGCAGTCGTAGTGGTAGCCCCATGATGAGTGGGAAGCGTTGAAGTCCCCCATTTATATTATGCGGCTGGTGCTGGGCTAGTTGTTGAACGCGGAGAAATAAGGGGCTGAATTCGACCCGGTGGTCTCGGGGTGGACTGTAGACGTTAAGCACAAGAAGACAGTGACCAGGTTTACGAGAAGGGTGGGGCAGCCTTTCGAAAAGTACGTGATCAGGGAAATTAGACCCAATATTATGGGGGATGGCATTCATGTTGCGCTTCACTAGAGTTGCCACTTAAGAGTTAGTGCGCCCCGACGTGTATGTCTTGTATCCGGCTAATTGAGCGTGCTTGCCACCCTCTTGAAGCGCTATGATTTCTGGACGATTGCGGGAGGCAAGAAACTGCTGAAGCACTCGACGCTTACGTGCGAAGCCCCGGCAGTTCCGCTGCCAGATGGTGGTGTTACGTGACCGGCCCGCCATTGTTAGGATAATAGTTTGTGCTGCCTGGCACCGAGGAAGAAGCTGGGTGTAGGGCAGAGTCGTAATATTTGCACCAACCGTCTAATCCTTTACTCAACGAGTCGAGTTCCTGGGTGAACTGCGCTGTCAATGTTTGAAATTATTTCTTCATGGTGTTTTCCAGAGCCGCTAAACGTTGGTCTGTGCGTGTTTCACTTATAGTCAGACCTGACGTAAGGCGCTCAATTTAGGCCTGCGTGTCACCCGGTTGTGTGCCACCCACCTCCTAGGCCTTTCGTTTTGTGGCTGTGATTGCCGATAATTCAGTGTCCATGGGGATGGATGTGGGTGTTTCTGTCATGGTAGGTGGATGTGAAAAAGCACCGTATACTATGCGCTGTTCTACTGTTGTAACTTTGTGCATAAGCTGTGTGACTACAGCAGTGAGGTGAGTAATGACTTTCCCAAGTGTGAAGTTTGAAGTCCCTCCCTGCATACTCACCGGCACCGCTGCAAAAGTTCCGGAAGCTGCAAGTCCACGTAGCTTCCCTGCCGGTAGACCTGGCAAAGTTGTAGCAGGGGTACGCACCCTCGAGCTGAACGATGGCCGCGGTGAATTGTGGGAAGAGTCGGCGTAAGGGGTGGGAACGAGGAAGAGCGGTCCCTATGATTGCGCTGAGTACTACCAGACCCAGCGACTGGAGCGTTTAAGGGTGACCCACCGTTGAGTCACTTGATCTTGTTGCTTGGAGTCTTCCTCCTGCCGGAGGGCCTCCCATTGGCGCCGCTTTATGATATACGGGGTCCTGTAGGTTTCCTTACAGCAGGTGTTTCCGGTAATATGCTGTTTTCCGCAAAGGCGGCACGTTGGAACGCATTCGTGATCACTGGTTGGGATGGCGATGGCGCAGCCCCGACACTTGACCACTGTACTGGCACACACATCAGCTCTGTGGCCTAGTTAACTGCCCCGGTAACACACTTCGAACTTCTTCTTGTACAGGTTGAAATGGTAACGGGCACTGCAGAGGTATATCCACGTAGGAACCTGAGGTTTCTTGGAGTTCAACAGCACGGTGATGTTGTTTCCCAGACGGCGAAAGTCAGCGATGGGGGGGGGGGGGGGGGGGTACGAGGATCTTTTAATTCTTCTTGGATACCTTGGCGGTCTAGGCAGTGGTCAACCCATCGAATCACACCACGTCTTTGACTTTCATCGGGTGCACAGTACACCGAAATTTCGTATTGGCGGGTGTCACTCAGCAATTCTTTGCGTCGCAGAAACCGTTCGGCTCATTCGATGGCTGGGGTAGAATAGGCGAATGTGTTCTGTTTGGGGTTTATTGAATGATTTATTCACCGCGAATTGAGGCTATGGGGAAGTTTGCTGCAGCGCAGACCACTTCGAACAATTGAAAGTTGGTAATCTCAGAGAGTAGGAGTCCTCCCCTGGGGTGGGCGATGAGCTTGAGGGCATCGCTGGGCAGCCGAAGCTGCTTAGAAGACACCGAGTTGAGGGCTAATCGCCGCCCACGTTGGCGTGGTGCGAGCGAACGCTCGATCGCTGTGGCGTCATCATTCGTGGCAATTCAGTCCGTCCTGGGTGTCAGATCGTCCGTCCTGGGTGTCAGAAGCCGGGAGGATGGCGGTCCCTGTTGATGTACGGGCTTCGCGGCTCTTGTTCACTTGCGTAACCCGTTCGCTGGCTTCAAATTTATTCGGCGTAATTTCCGTGCCCGCGATGATCACCTTAATGGCACACCGGCCGCACGCAAGCGCGCTCGATGCTCAGCGCAGCAGGCGGCGAGAGATAACGAGCGCGACACGGCATGTTAAGCTTCACTAGCCGGGGGCGTGGAGGCATGGAAAACATGCCAAAAAAGACTTGAAATAGGTCGATTTACGTCGAAGTAGGTTTCCGCAGATTAGTGGAAACGTCAGGAATCAGCTGGTATCGATGCGAATTCACTAAGATGAGAATTTCCGGGGATGCGCGTGAAAACGTATGGAGCCCATGTAGAGCACGATTAACTCGGCTACCGAGACGGTAGTGCCCCCTTCTAGCTCGAGAAGCTGAGCTCAACGTGACCACCTTGTATCTAACGTTAAGTTTAAAACTGTGCAAGGTGAATCGGCGGATTCATCAGCTTTCGCGACATGAAGTCCGAGAATCTGGGGTGATTGCGAAATTATATTCCGGTGATTAGATATAAGCTTCACGCGTTTTAGCACGTACCTTTGGAGCTCCGAGAGGATAGTGTCTCGGAAGCTGGATGCGCAGATGAAACAGTCCACCCTCGTATGGACTGCCCTCGGGTCCCAAAATGACGGCATTCCAGCGGTACGGGTTTGTGGGGTCGATCAGGCCCGCCGTGCACTGTTTGTGCGGATCGGCTTGAACGTCTTCGAGTTCCCTCATGATGCGTTTGATGCTCGCCCTCTGCGTTGCCTTCATGCGATCGTCATCGGAAGCTCCCTCGGCCATGCTGTCAAAAGAAAAAAACACATGGTTTAAAGATGTCAAATTTGCAGAACAAGTCAGAGACAGCTCTCTAAAGGCTGACCCGTCACGAGTTACTCAGTACAAGACAACAGCAATGAAGTAATAAACAAGATGGTTAGTTGCAATAATCGGTCTACGTTCATTATTCAAGAATTAGGATGAAGCAAACTGATCACGCGAATGATATAGAGGTGCACAGGACTGCCCTTTCGGCATACTGATCAAATGACTCGCGATATAGCAAAATCGTACCACATCCGTAAGAGGAGAGTGCGCGTTTCTGGACGCGTAGCGCTTTTGATAACTTATAAAAGACATATCGTGGAGAAAATTCTTCCGATAACTAATCATGGCCCCACTTTTATTGTGCGCCTTGCTCTGCTACGCGTGTGCGTAAAACCATGTATTGTGTATATGCTTTTGTTTTTGTTTTTCAGGCTAATAAAGAATTGCTTATCAGTGTAAGCGCTGTCCTATTCAATTCTACCGTCCACATCCTTGGTGCCCTGCGTCCTAATTTTTTTGGAATAAGATACACTAAACGTGGCCCAAACATTGGAAACAGAAAGGGATGTCTCAAGGTTTAAGATGTATATGCCTAACATGGCTCGAAGCCACTTTGTTCTACGTCTTCTGAGTCAACGGTATTGAACCCTCCCTACTCCCTCTACAGCTTCGTGCACATGACGTGATGCGGCAGTTACTCCAAAATCGGTCAGCTTTTTTCTAGGTGACAAAATCGTGCGCTGACATTTCATGAAGTGTCACAATGACGCACAATTGCCTATATTGGAAATTACGATGTCAAATTCAAAGAAACAGTGCGTCATCTGGAAGGGCGTGACCTTTCGTAACACTAGTGCTCACACCGACGCCGTCGATGGTCACGTCTCGTCGTTGACTAGGCCACACGTGCAATGAGAAGATATGCTAACGTTTGTAGGCAGCTTCCGTTATTCGGTACCGAGACACAAACGCTGTCGAGTTCCATATTCGTAAACGCGATACGCAGCTCTTCAAATTTAAACCCGTCGTTGAAATATTCGCTCTGTTCCCAGGTTTACAGATATGGGTGTAGCGGTTCGCCAGCATTTAGTAGCATTTTAAAAGTCACAAGTCTCCAGAGAGGAACGTTTCTCGTAGTTAAGTACGGAGCACATTAGGAGCCTGGGCTGTGCCTTAAGTCATCTTATGCCGTCGCTTAACGTCACACAGGTGAAACCGCGTACAGATTAGCCGTGTATATTATAGTGTAGCAAGGAAGCAGAAGTTAGAATTGAGAGGGAAAGCCGAAAAAGAACGGGGTACACGGTGTAAGCACATAGCTTGCCAATTACGGCGTCACGCAAGTGAAACCAGGCATAGAACAGCCTTGTATAGCATAGTTAGTAAGGGTGTGGGAAAGGGAAGTCAGGGCAAAAAGAAGTGATGTGAGGGGGAAATGAGACAAAGGTCAAATCATAGCATAGCTATTGTAGTATAGAATAGTCATGTGTAATAGATAGTGCAGCAAAGGGTAGGAAAGAAAAGTGACGGTTAGGACGGAAAGTGTAAGGCATAGCACAACCTTGCATAGTACATTGTTGCAATGGGGTCTGAAAACGCTGTGTGAGCGAGAAGGAGGAAAGTGAGGGAGTGAGACGATAAATGAATACAGGAGAGGACACTTCAGCAAGGACACCAAGCAGTTTGCACGTTCGCAATGCCAACGAGCACTTGCCCGCAACCGCAAGCGTCGCCGAATGGCTGGTAAATCACTGCAGCGCATTGCCTACACCTTTCACGCTGAGTGCGACTGCATAAATCTTTCGTTTCATGGCACTTACATTTAGTTGTTTTTTTCTTCTTCATCGTGCACTTGCTGTCTTGGCACTTGAGATACCACCTATGGCACTGAATTGCATACACATTCACGAGTCACTTCGACTTTGCTTGGGATGTTGCTGAAGTCTCTGTCACCAAATAGCGCTACTTGTGGAGATGGCCCAGTTTAAAAAACTCCCAAGCATTTTCCCGAGGGTGAACATGGTTAAGTGCGAATACACGGGGTGATTCTATGAGAGGTATTTGTTATTTCGCACTATTATATTTATTAATCACACTACGGTGCCTTTATGGTTTAATGGTTTCTGGGAATCGCAATTTGATCACACGGGGGAGTTTACGTTAACTCACTGGCGAATGCTAACGGATTTTCACTTTACTCCTCCTCACAACCCGCTCTCGACGGGAGACTGAGAGAGAAGGCGGGCGCGCGAGAGAGAGGGGTGCGCGCGCAGCTGCTGCGAGCGAGGAGAGCGGAGGAGCGAGCGAAGGGCGAGGGGCTATAAGGCGCGTTACTGACACCGATATCAGCGTCGCGTCCGTGGCTTATTCGGTAGAGCGTCACGCTGCGGCCCGCCAAGTCCTCTTTCTTTTAAAGATAGAGAGAAGACTGCGGACGCCGCCGACGGCGGTGGATGGTTTGGGGTCGCTTATAAAGTGTATTCACACTTAATAGTGTTTCCCAATAGCGAAGATATATCCCCTATAGTGTGATCCTTGCGGTATTAAACTGTTTTATGTTGCCTGTTTGCAAAAGCTACAGCAAATTCCACTATAAGAATGCTCGCATCAATGGCAGCGGTGATAGCAGGACCACTCCCTCCTCTCTGCAGCGACTGACTCGACAAGTAAAACTATGCTACAACCACGACGTCGGTGGTACCGCAGCCCAGTGTAACCTTATGATGTGGACACTAATGTCAATGGCGTTATCTCGCATCATTATCTCGCAGTGGCACATTGTGGGCCTTCAAGTCGAGACTAACTGCGGCGGCGATGTGGTATTTAGTTTCGGTTTCATTCTAAGGTAGTTTCGGTTTCATGCAAAGTATTTTCGCTCTTAGGGGGCGCTACCCTGTGTATATATGCGCGGCATTGTATCTAATAATGGAATTCCTGTTTGGCTACCAGCTGTAGCATACCTCTTGACGGCCGGCGCTTCGGCGCCGTGCCCTGTGTTCTCCGTTCCCCCCTTCCCCCTTTGTTCTCCGTGCCCTGTATTCTTTATGGCCTGGCATCTTGAATAATTTGGCGAGCTGAGCCACCATCTTGAACCGGGTGCGACGACATGACGTCGACTTGTGCTCCAAATACCTGTAGCAACGCACCGTCAACGCGCTCCTCCTCCCTCGCTACGTCAAGCGCCTTCTGTAGAGAGAAGTCCTTCCCCATCTTAAAGAAAATCTTTAAAATCTTTGGAGGTGCCGCGACGTGATGCCATAGACGATCTAGTCGAAAGCGAGGATATCGCCCGCCGTGCCGCATTCACGAAACTTGGCTATTCGGCGTACCTCGTGAATAAATCCCGCCGCCGACTTGTCTGGTCCCTGACGCAGAGCTTTGAAGTGGGCACGCAGACACGCCGCGACCAGTTGAGGGTCAATGCCAGTTTCAACCAAGTTAAAGAACTACTTGTTGACAGTGCGGTCATAAATATTTTTGATAACAATCTTCCGCTGGTGGTTACCACTGATACATCCGATGTCGGCATCGGACCAGTGCTTCAAAAACATAGAGATCAGCTGCTTACTGTTGCTTTTGCATCTAAAACATTGTCTCCGGCAGAACGCCGGTATTCAGCAAGGAAGCGCGTAGCTCTTGCTTGTTTGTTGACGGTAGAAAGATGGCATGTGTATCTCTGAGGTCCGCATTTCACATTACAGACTGACCATTATGCTTTATCTAGTTTACTGTCTGCTGGCGCGGTGGGGCGACGCCCCTTGCGAATTTCACGATGGTGCGCCAGGCTTTTATATTTTAACTTTTCTGTACAATATTACAAAGGTGCCGATAATGTCGTTGTGGAAGCATTATCTCGGCTACCAGTCCAGCTTCCGCCAGCACAGACGCCGGAAGAAAAGAAAGTTTCTTTGTTTGCTGCATGCCTAAATAAGGACGAGTTACAGGCAGTCACTGCTAATGACAGTATCTTCCAGCAGCTTAATAATACATTTCTGAGGGTTGGCCTAAGAAGAAGCATGTGACTTCAGTACTTGAACTTACATTGCAGTGAATTACGAAGTGTCTTATGGCAATGGGCTCATTTTCCACGGGGAACGTGTTACGGTTCCAGAAACTTGAAGGGGGCAATAATACAGTTAGCCCACGAAAGTCATCCAGGCATAATCCGTACAAAGCAGCTGCTTTGTGACAGGTTTGGTGGCCATGTCTTGACAAACAAGTGGAAAGTGTGGTTTCGGCATTGTTACATCTGTCAGGCTGCCGACAAGTCAGCGAAACCTGTCTTTGCACCCCTACAACTAGTTTTTTTTCTAAAAAACTGTGGAAGAAGTTAGGCATGAACATTATTGGTCATCTTTCAAATTTTTTCTTAGATTGTCGCTTTGCAGTCCCTTTAATTCACTGTTACTCCAAACGGCCAGCGGTTTGTTTCATTCGAGACGTTTCGACTGATGCAGTCACCACCTTCTTGACTTCCGTCTTCTGCCGTGAAGGTTTTACAGCATGCTTAGTAACAGCAAACGCTCCCCAGTTCAAGTCTCATCAGTTTGAAACTTTTCTTTCCAAACGAGGTATTCAGCACCTCTGTTCTTCCAGCTACTATCCTCAAGCCGATTGCCAGGTTGAGTGGATTAACAGGGTTTTAAAGGGTACATTCAACTAGCCCAACTAGAACAACGTCCTCAAAAAAGCAATTACAGAGTACTTGGGTACTTCCCGTTTTTCTTCTCTGGCAATTACGGGATCGTCTCCCGCGATGTTGCTTCATAAGCGGCCTTCTACTTCTCAGTCCTTTTCGTACAATACCATAAAGACGCGAGTGTTTCATAGGCAGAAGTACATGAAGAATTATGTCGATCAGAAGCGAAGAGCCAGACCTTCAGTCATTCAGGTTGGCCAAAAGTACGTGTTCCAGGGAAAAAACACAAGTACAGAGGTCCGTTTACCGTTATGACTGCGGAGGGATCCCAGGCATTTAGGCTCAGTGATGAATCGGTTTGGAATGCTTCTAAACTTGTAATCGTCCATTCCGAACGGAAACCACCTTCTCACTTGCACTATTCGATGCCTTCGTAGAACAAGTCACAATACTCTGTGTCGGTTCCACGACTGGTTTCTCTCCTTTTTCCTGCAGCATCACTATCTTTCCCTGGGGGAGAATGATATTCAGGCAACGGTTTCTAGCCCATCTGTGGTGCCCAGCCACCATGAAGTGTTACCGTGCACCTAACACGCTTCAGAGTCCTCAGACTCTTCTCATGCTCTTTATCAATACTTAACTGACGAGCCTGCAGTCTCTATGCCAGTATCCTTCCTAACACTAATGGACATGCTTCCGAACCTTCAGGTTGCCATGTTTCGCGTCAGGGTTCTCCGTCCCCAGCTACAACTGAGAGAAGCCTAAGCGAGTCGTTGGTCTACTCTAGTTATTCCTCTACGCTCTCAGCTGTACCTGAGCAGTGCGTAAGCAAGACAGTAGCCTCATCCTCCCATACAGAACTTGCCGCTTCGCAAGACAGTACTTCAGAGCACAAGGAGCTTCGGCGTTCTAAACATTCGTGTAAGAAACCATCCAGGTTTAAGGACTTCGTGTCCTAAATTCTTGGTCTTACTCGTATGTTGGAGTCTGTACCATACGTGTGCATTGTTGTGTGTATGCTGCGCATTTATTTATTGTATAAGCGTTAAGTCGACCACTTGGTACACTGGTATGTTGTGTTTTTTGTTATATGTTGTTTGAATAAGCGCTTTCAGCCATGGTGCGCTGCGTACATAGCTACGCTTTTCTTTTCTCCTTCTCATGACACTTCTCTCTCTTCAATTGGTTACTTTACAACAAAAGGAGGGGGGAGTCTAAGGTTGTTAATACAGTAGTTCAAGGGCGTACAAGTTCTATGTGCCATACCACTCCTCTAAAATTGTATATGGTTATACATGCTACTTTTGTACCATTATTAATTCTGATAATAATTCGAAATAACGATAATAGCCTACTATAATGATTGTATAAGGATCTTAGAGCCGCATGTCCTTTCCATTCAAGGGGGGGGGTGCTGATGTGGTGTGTTGGCTAGTTTCGGTTTCATGCAAAATATTTTCGCCCTTAAGGGGCGCTACCCTGTGTATACACGCACGGCATTCTATCTATTAAATGAGTTCCTGCTTGGCTACCAGCTGCTGCATACTTCTTGACGGCCGGCACTTCGGCACCGTGCCCTGTGTTCTCCGTGCGTCGCGGCCGACGCACGATACTACAACTGCGACGAATATCTCTGCCTTTAGGAGCTGTCCTTTGCCCCCGAGTAACAAAGGCCTGTAAAATGATTACCTCCATGATGGTCCTCTTGAAGTGCATGGTATGCCGGCACTCAAAAGCTAATGGAGTAATAATATATAGAGACATAATTTTTAGGAAAAACTTCCTAGAATGGAAGATAAGGTTCTTTCGCGCACGCTTCTGTTATACTTCATAGAGGTCATTCATACTCTATCTTCCGCTTTTGCGTTTGTTGCAGCTATCGTCGAGGCGCTATGCCCATCGGCTAAAATAGATATTACGTCACTAGAGATGTCACGGACTTTACAATAGAATAGATCGTACATGCAAATGTCGTCAACACCTCACTCTTGGACACGTGCTTCATCATTGCCAGCTGGAGTGTGAACCCCTTCAAAAAAGTTTTTAGCTTTTGCGAAAAACCGTGGCATCATGTAAGTATGAAGGCACCCATTTCAGTGTATTTTATAACGTTCACCTTGTTCTGGCCCTGTTAAAGTCGTGAACACCTCTTCAGCTATACCTTTCACCGTTTCAAAATACCGCGTAGTTGACTATGAGTGGAACTTCGTGTCCATCTCGTTGATATTGCATAGCTGACGAGCGCAAACTCGTGAAGAGGATAATAAAACACCGTCGTCTCACACTCCTCCTTGCGCGGAGATCTCAACAGTGGGCCGCGTTGACGCACGAGACAATCATCTGAACCGGGCAAAAAAATTTGCATTCAAGACAAAAAACGAGGTGTCAGAATTTTTGTGCGCAATCCAGTCCTTCAATTCTACCTGCTTTCCGACTTACTGCCCGTTTTAGCGGTTACTTGGAATTTTTTTGCTGGGTGTTCTAAAACGGCACCCAACAGAAGCAAATCACAGTTCTCTTTGCAATGACTCTGAAATTTTCTTCTTTGGGCTACCCTACCCTTAGTTTCATCCCTTAGTCAAGGACCAACGCAGAACGCCTTTTATTGACCACCGTTTGTTGCCCAAAATAAACAAAACTGACAATACTAGCCGCTACTGAAATTTTCGAACTGAAATGCGCAAATCCCTACACGTTCTCAGACATCCTAACTCGCTAAAAACAAAACTCACTCAAGGGCAAAACACACCAGCAGGACGTCCTGCCTTCCAGCCTTTTTCTTGTTTGAATGTTGCTTCACGCCTATTTAGATATTCAAGTACAGTAAATTTCAAGCAGCCCAAAATTCTGTGTTGAACACTGCGCGTGATCCATACAACGGCATATGAGCCCCATTACCTGTGGTACGGGTGCCTTTCCTGGGAATGTGCCATGCCCCGGCTCGTAAAGTCGCTGACAAACGGCTCTGTCGAGCGGACACGGGCCACGCGACCTCCTAGGACACGTCTCGAGAGGCACGCTTGGTCGGCAGAGCCCGTGACTGCCGCCTGCTGCCACCTTGCCCTGCTCGCACCGAATTTGGTGGTGATGATGTGGTTCAAATGATGGTGATGGTATATGGAGTTTAATGGTACAATGACTCTTTGATGGCAAAAGAGCACCATTACATGAGACAAAAGATGTGGGCGATGGGTATGGTGACTGGTTGTATGGGGGCCTAATTACACTCGCCCTAAAGGTGGGTAAAACATATAGGCTATAAAATCATAAGAGTGGCATAAAATGCGTGCAATCAAAATTAGAGGCAAAGGGTTATGCTGCAAAAGAGATATGATAGAGCACAAGTGTCTTTCAATCTCCCTTGCGTCCAAGGGCGGCGATACAGGTGCTTTATATTGTATCAACCAAAGCAGAGACCTCTTTTCAGTGGTGATGGGTTTCAAAGGGTGAGATGTGGATGACTATTTCTATGCTCTAATATGACACATGTCCACAAGTGATTATTATAATGATGATATCCCTTTTCTGATGCCAATCACCCACAGAGAGGGATGGGCCCTGAACAAGTCGTGTTGCGTAAGAAGGAGGCGGTACATACAATACGCGGAAAATAATAGTAACAGTTCAGAACGAGAATGACGAAACCTTTAAATGTTGATTATATTATTATTTATATTCACAGGAGCATTTTACCGCTTACAAAGGAACCCTTGCACAATGGCGCTGCAAAAGATTCCTCAACAAGTTGACAGTAAAGCGACAGGTTGTTAACGCGAGAGCGTTAAGGAGTTTTTTCGCAGAAATAGTGGTATAGGCGTCGGTGTCAGTGAAGGTGTCGTTGAGTGTGAGCGATAAATCATTATCTTGTCAGAGAAAAAAACCCAGGAAAATAAAAATAAAATAAATAGGAAGAAACTTCGGGTGCGTGTGTGCTGCGGTTAGTTCATCTTTTTCAGGTGTAAATTTTCTGCGCACCAATGCGAGCATCTTCATTGCAGAAGCTTCCACGATATTAGTGGCCATCAAACATATAAAAGAAGTAAAACTGTCAAATGCTGTGATATATACTGATTCTCTAAGCATGGTACCAGCTTTGAAATCTCTTAAAAAACACACGAATCTTATTCTCGTTTCTGTCAACTGACTTCTATGTGCGATCTATGCACAGTATCAGTCAGTCGTAGTCGGCTGGGTGCCGGGGCATAGCTGTTTCCGCCCACGAGAATACCACCGTCAATACATTTATAGCTGTCCCCGCACTTGACCTCAAACCCTTCAATAATCGAAAGCACTGCAATTATTGGCAGCATTTATTGGATATATGCAAAGAAAAAATTGGCAGATTCAACGTACAGTGCGAATCAATGATCTGCGAAGCACGAATGAGAAATGTTGATAGGTCAGTTAAAATTAGCACAACGTTACGAGGTGGAGGTAAATGATGCCGTACATGACTTCCCTATCATGATTACCATGTTTTGATGCGTCATATACCTTCGTCATCTATTCACGTCACGTGATACCAAATTTAGTATATGTGGAGCTCGCGAAACGGCCGCAATCACGTTATGAGTGTGGTATGTCGTCATGTTCTTTCATGATACGCACGTCAGTATTATCACGTTTGCACCCAATCATATATTTCGTCATTCATTGACGTCATATAACACCAAATTTGGTATATGTGGAGCTAGCAAAACGGCCGCGAGCACATCATGAAGGGCCCAACATGCTCCAATGTTGCGTTGACGCGCGCGCACGCTGGGCACCGCGACGCTACGTTAGCAAACCGCAAGCACTCCTTAGTATGCCGCCAGGCGCGACCAGCATCCGTCGCCACAGCCAGATAGCAACCGGCGCGAAATCCGACATGCTGCATTTCGCACCGATGCGTTACCCAGACAACACTGCATCTCCCTTTTTTTTCGTGACGGCGGACGCGCTGAAACGCACATGCTTCATAGCAACGCCGCGCAGCGTGCGCCTGCAAGTATATGGCAAGACCGGCGCCTGGCGTGGCAATGCCGGCGTAAAGTGACGAAATGAACGCTCGCGAGCACGCGCATCGCGTCACGTTTAAATGTTTTGGCGCCTTGACTGTGGCAAGTAGTCATATTCTCACATGACCCGCATCTTACGATTTCCATGTTTGCACCAGTCACATACCTTCATCATTCATTGGCGTCACGTATACCAAATTTGGCATATGTGAAGTAACGAAACGGCCGCGAGCGCATCACGAGTGTGGCATGTAGTCATGTTCTTACATGACACGCATATCGTTATTATCATGTTTGGATGTTTCATTTACCTGTGTCGTTCGTTCGCGTCATGTAATACCTTGTATGGTGCATGTGAAGCTAGCGAAACAGCCGCGAGCGCATCATGAGGGTGGCATGGAGTCTTTTTGTTACATGACACGCATGTCATAATTTTCACGTTAAGGTTTGTCGCTTGTGTTCGCCATGCAATCAGGTCATACCATACCAGTTTTTCAACATGCCATGTGAACGAAAGCACCACGAAAGCTGCAGGACGAAGAAATGAAAATCATGACATTCATGACATACGTGTCATGATTTTCATGTTATGACTAACCAGACATGTTCTTCATGCAGGCATTCTATGCCATACCAAGTTTGGTATCGATAGCATTATCGAAACGTCCAGGAGAGCTAAAAGTCGCAGGCGGCTAGATAGATAGATAGATAGATAGATAGATAGATAGATAGATAGATAGATAGATAGATAGATAGATAGATAGATAGATAGATAGATAGATAGATAGATAGATAGATAGATAGATAGATAGATAGATAGATAGACAGATAGATAGATAGATAGATAGATAGACAGATAGATAGATAGATAGATAGATAGATAGATAGATAGATAGATAGATAGATAGATAGATAGATAGATAGATAGATAGATAGATAGATAGATAGATAGATAGATAGATAGATAGATAGATAGATAGATAGATAGATAGATAGATAGATAGATAGATAGATAGATAGATAGATAGATAGATAGATAGATAGATAGATAGATAGATAGATAGATAGATAGATAGATAGATAGATAGATAGATAGATAGATAGATAGATAGATAGATAGATAGATAGATAGATAGATAGATAGATAGATAGATAGATAGATAGATAGATAGATAGATAGATAGATAGATAGATAGATAGATAGATAGATAGATAGATAGATAGATAGATACGCTCAATGTCGCCGAAGTTTGCCACGAAATGATTCACATATCAAATAAACTTCACCCAATACAACCACATATCGCGCGTTAGCCGCCAATATCGAAGTCACGCTACACAGAAGTAACACCAGATTAAGAATAGGGCATACACACAGCCCCCCCCCCCCATTGCCTGCAAATTATGCAAGACTATATCTGCCGGCTGCTTACAGCATCCTAATCCCAATCCTAATCCTCGCACATTTTGTCTGGTGGTAATCCACCTCTCTGTAAAAAGTGTGGTGAACCAATTACCGTGCTTCAAGTTTTAATACAGTGCAAAGAACTGGATGTAATTAGAAAATATACGCTTTCCATTTTCCTTCTGCTATCGAATTCTCTTGCACTCAACGATGTTTATAGGGAGGGAACCGCTTTTTAGTTGTCAATACTTCTTCGTATTTTAAAGGATAGAAAGAGTTTTCACGTCACATTTTCAGGCATCCCTGCAGCATGACCTCTCTGAGGAGGTTGATGCTGTGATGGCTACATTGAACAAAGCACTTGCCTCACGGCCCTTCGACACAAGGGCATGGACGATCGAGGTCACTTGTGCTAGTGCCGTATATGTCCACCATGGTTTTATTAATATGAACCTTCACCATCTATTCACACTACACACATTTCACCTCATGGTAATGATTTATTTACTTCTGTGTTTTTACGTACCTGGGCGCGAGGAATTTCAAGGCCCTTATACAGCTACATATCATAATCATTGTTGACATCCCTAGTCCCATGACCAGGTGCTCTCTGGCTATAGAATGGCCCTTTCGCCAGAAATCATCCAACATCTTCATCATTGAATTGGCGGTTCTCTTGCTTCTGTGATTACGAGGCCAAAGTGAGTTGATCACGGTAAGCCCAGGTAAATATGAAGACTGCGTGTACGATGTTGTTTGGTTTAAGATCATTTGTCTAAGACACACATTGCATCCCTTCTAATGCACATGCGATGGCTTTTCGAACTAAAGTTTTATGAAGCTTCAAAAGGGATCTTGATGTGCCACCCCATTCAATTCCTGTAATACGTCGGAGAACATTCAGTGTACAGCTAAACCACTCTTCAATGTTAGAGATATGAGGTCCCCGGGATAGCATGCGTTCCAATGTTATGCCAAAGAAACGATGCTTCCGCACAACATATACTACAATCTGGTTGACCGAGACATTGAGCTAGTTGTGAATTCTTATGGTAAAAGGTAACACCGCATATTTCACTGGTGAAACGTCCAAGCCGCATTTTGTCAGAAAGCACTCAGTTATATCTATGCCTTCCTGAAGCAGATTCTGTACTTCTCGGCATTCATGCCCCGACGACCAGAGGCGGATATAATTTGCGTACATTGAAATGTGTACTGGTTATGGTAAAATAGTCGGCAGTTGGTGCATTACTATAATAAAAAATTACAGCATATCCATGGCGTGAATGATGAGTGGAGCGAAGCTTCGAAGGGCTTTATAAGCAAACCATGAATCACCCGCTGGCCGCGTCCATCCGTCCATCCACCCGTCTGTCTGTCTGTCTGTCTGTCTGTCTGTCTGTCTGTCTGTCTGTCTGTCTGTCTGTCTGTCTGTTTATCCACCCGTTGGTCCGTCCGTTTATTTGTATGTATGTATGCCCGTTCGTCCATCCGTTCGTCCGCCTGTCCGTCAGCCCATCTATCAGTCTGTCTGTCTGTCAGTCCGTCCATCTGTCCGTCCGCCAACCCATATATCAGTCAGTCTGTCTGTCTGTCTGTCTGTCTGTCTGTCTGTCTGTCTGTCTGTCTGTCTGTCTGTCAATCCAACCGTCGGTCCGTCCGTCCGTCCGTTCATTTGTATGTATGTATGCCCATCCATCAATCCGTCCGACCACCTGTCCGTCGGCCTATCTATCAGTCTGTCTGTCTGTCGTCTGTCTGTCAGTCCATCTGTCCGCCCGCCTGTCCGTCGGCCCATATATCTGTCTGTCTGTCTGTCTGTCTGTCTGTCTGTCTGTCTGTCTGTCTGTCTGTCTGTCTGTCTGTCTGTCTGTCTGTCTGTCCATTCGTCTGTATGTCCATCCATCAAGTGAACGCTCCAAGTACCGCCATCTCACATATTTTCATCATATATTCATCATATAGAAGTACCCCCATCTAGCGTACGTTCCTAGGACTAAAATGGAAGGTGGCTACTACATTAGGACCCGTACAGCCCACGCCTTAGAGAGCTTCGCCCGTAATCGTATAGGGCTTAATGCACTTCCTTGAGGTAACCCCTGCTTTGAGGCCTTGTGGAGTGCTGCTACCAGTACTTGTCGCCATGAATACAGTTCTACCAGTCAGAAAATCAGAAATCCGACGAGTTGGGCATCCCATCATTCTCAGAATATATAGCATATAGCCCGTACAAAACATGTACGAGGCTAACTGTTAAAAAGGCACGCCTAATGTCTTAGAAAGCTGCAGTTGTCATTCTTTCGATAGTCTTCTCATGCTCCACATGAATGACAAGGTCTGAAACAGAGTCTAAAGCACTGCGACGTGGACGAAAAACTGATAACTCAGGAAATTCTTCAACGATTTTTTTTTCACCACTGCAAGCGCTCTTGCAGAACTTTCTCTTTGACTTTGCTGATGCAGTTGATTAGGCTTACTGGTCGAAAAGATGAAAACAGATTTGCGGGCTATCCGGGTTTAAGAATCGGAACGACCTTTGCCATCGTCCAGGAAAGTGGCGCCGACGCACGTTTCTAGCTGTTATTACACGTGCCAAGAGGCGCCACACTTCCTGAAGGTTTCAGATTGCCCGGCATGCTGTAATTTACAACACTTGGCCTAGGGAAGTTTTTTGCTGGATGTTACGTAAGGTAGACTGCAGTTTAGCAAGGCTGAATTCTACGTCCAAGGACGAGTGCTCCTTCGTAAGTGCATCGCTGATTATTCGCTTCAAAGCATGTTCTTTTGAAATGAACAGGTTTGTGGACACTGCCTCAGCTAGTAATGTTCACAAAGCACCAAAGCCGTCAGACGTAGTCTCTTTCGTCAAATTTGTTGCCAATACTATCGCCCGAAAAGGATGAGTGTCTCTTACTCGAGATTTTAGTTAGCGAAATGATTGTCATACTTTTGAGACTAAACAACGAGGGCTTAAAGTTCCACAAAATTCTGTTCATTTCTTCTGTCAAAGTTTAATCAGTTTTCTGCGCTCGCCGAGAAAATCTTTTGTGCTTCGCTACACTCGTCCACGCTGCCTGTACGACGATATCAGTGCTCGGCCCTTCGGCGAATCGCGTTAGGTTGTTGGTATTCAGCGTTCATGCTTGTGTGTCCTGCTGGTATACGAAGTTTTTTGCTGCTAGATTCCAATTTGGTGAGCATCGTGCTAATGAACACTTCCGAGTCACTACAGTAGCGTAAATTGCTTGTATCAAGTACCTGAATAATTGCCTTAATTCGTGATCCGCGCACATCTACTATTTTGGGTATCACCAAACTTCATGAGAGGGTGTTTTAGTAACACTGGCCGGTGGTCACTTTCACGTTACTCAATGTCCACTGTCTATTACAATTCTGCTGAAATGTCTGATGAGCAAAATGTCACGTCTTAACATGCTCTATATAGTATGGTCCGCAAAAAAAGGTCAGTGATTCATCATTTGTGGCGCATAGATTGTAGCGATTCATAATTATCTGTACGAGTTTTCCTCTAGAATTGCAATACGTTCCACCCCAGAGAGTGTGGTGAGCATGGAAGTCACCGCCCACTATAATCCACCCCGACATGGATGTTCAAAGTTGTTCCAAGTCAGTAGTAATAAGTTGGTTTCTTAGTTCAATATAGACACTCACTATGTTAATTTCACACTTGCCGAACTGAATTCGAACCTTACGAACGCTGCGTGCAGCCATTTACTTTTAATCATGAAAAGGTATACACGTACGGGCACTTGTCGCTGACAAAGATAAAAAAAATAACTGTACTTTTTGTATTAGCTACAGGGGCCGGAAAAGTGAAAATGTCGCGTTTTCCCCATGACTCATTTTATATACCCCGCACCACCCTAACCAGATTACACTTCAAATCACCAGGCTTCACTGTTTGAAGCCTTGCGTAACTTGATGCAGGTTTCATCTCTTTTTTTTTCTTTTCGCGTCTATCACGAATTTTCGCTCATGGACACAGACGTCAATGTTTCGGTCTCAACGGAGGACGCCTGCACCAAAATGAGCTTTTCAACGTTATTTCGTTCAAAAGGTGGTATTTGCCCATGTCCAGCAGTTTGTAGTAGCCATTGTTTGAAAACTAAACGAAACAAGAAGACGAAAAAGCGGGCGCCCTTGACGCGTCCACAGGTTTGGGGCCTTGACGTCGACGTGGGCCGCCATACCATGTGACCGGCTCCCGCCAATCCCTGCAAGCGCTCCTCGGAGGCCGGCTAAACAAAGAGGTGATGTGGCTAGCACTGCACTGTACCAGAGAGGGAAAAGAGGGGAAGAAAAAAATCACGGCATACTCACGAAGGTAATGATGATGAGTGGAAGAAGCAGTGGAATTGTTCAGTGTTAAATCACCTGTCACATTGACTACTCACGCATGTAAATGAGTGCCAAGCTGTGTACAGTTATAAACAATGTTTCGTGGTCATAACTGGTGTGTCATGCTGCGTTGTGAATTTCGTTTTGCCTGCATTATTACTCCTTTCTGCTAGTGTATCAAGCCTGAAATTAGCACAGATGAAGTCTGGGCATGTTCTCCTTGGGGTTGCTGGTTGTCTCCACTCGCATGTAATGCATCGTAGAGCATACTCAGAGGTCATCTACTGCACAAGTTGGTCGTTGTCTTTGATCATCATTGCCCTCCACTTCATCGTCATCAGCTTCATCGTCATCAGCTTCATCGTCATCAGCGTCGTTGTCATTGCCATGGCGTGTAGTGGGTGCCTTGCATGAGCTCTGCCGTGATGGCAACTAGAGTATGCGTGGTTTGCTTGCTTGCTTGTTCCTTTCTTTTGTGGCTCTCACCCACTAAGGGGGATTGGCCAAGAAGCCGGTGGTTAATGCAAGTAAATACCTATATATTTTCTAGATTAGGGGAATATGATTACTGTGTTTTGACTGTGAAATTAATTTGGCGCAATGTAAAAAAAGAAAAAAAAGGGGGGGGGGAGAAATAATAGAATTTGTTGAATATCTGTGGGGGAATCGTTATATGAAATTCTCCTGAAAGTTGAATCATTGCAGTGTATCAGCTAAATATTAAGTGGTAGTGTGCCTAGTAAAATTCGAGAGCTGATGGCTGACTCAGCAAGGTAATCTTCTTGTGTTATATATGAATTCGCAGAGAGCCCCGCAGATGTTCCTGTCGCTATGTCCCAATGAAATGGCCCCAAAAGACAAAATATTGGGAGTATTAAGTGATATTCCTAATTTTCTGAATAAAATTTTGAAGCAGTTTTTTCTTTGATTTTTGAATTGGTGACATGTGATAAGATAATGGTCGATATGTTCAGGTTCGTTACAGCTTGAGCACAGAGGGGATGGCACCAGACCAGACCTGTTTAAGTAGAATTTAAGAGGTGGTACACGGCAACGTAATTTTGTTACCAAGACTTCCAATTTACGCGTGGGACACCATTTATTATTCCATGTGAAGTGCAGGTGCGAGAAATCTGGATTCGGTATCATGATTTTTGATGAGTCTTCAAGAAGGGAAAGTTTTCTAAACCTCGCTGCTGTTACATAAGCTGTAGGAGGCATGATTGGCACAATCGGAAGATCAAGAGATGTTCGCGCAAGTTTGTCAGCCATCTCGTTTATAAACATACTACGATGGCCTGGCACCCATATCATTCGCACTAGATGAATGTTTGCTGGGATTAATGATTTAAAAGTCTCTAGTACTGCTGATGTCGACGACGATGATAAGAATGAACACACGGAATACGAGTCACTCACTATCACAGCTGTCGAATGAGTCGCAGGAAGTTTACAAATAGCTAGTATACCGGCCGTTAATTCCGCTTCAAATATTGGTGTATAATCTGGGAGGCGTAATGAAAATGACCAGAATAATGAGAGAGAAAAAATACCCACACCTGCCTTCTCGCCAGTCATAGATGCATCCGTTGCAATTACTGTATTAGTACCTAATTGAGACAGGTGTTGTTCTAATAAACCAATCAAATATTTAGAGGGCAAGTGTTTAGCGTTCATGGGGAAGATATCGTCAAATTCTATTTGCACTTGGCCGATTGGTTTGACAGATGGTGTGATCTCGAATATATTAACATATAAAGCATCTAGAAGTGTTTGAACAAATAGCACTTGGGGTTTATATACACGGGACCAATGCTCATTGAAAAAGACACCAGGCTCGGCAAAGAATACAAATTGTCGCCTTCTTAAAGTGGATTCAGAAAATTTTAAATAGGTGTTTACTGTTAAAATACGAAATCTGCAAGCAAGGGTGGGTATCCGAGCTTCTTGATACAAAACATTGTTAACTGTGAATTTTGGCACACCTAAACAACTACGTAGGGCTTCCCGCTCTAAGAGAATGAGGGGGTTTATTTTGTATGCTGGTCCACCAGAGAATAGTACACATCCGAATTCAAGAATCGGACGAACGTACATGCGATAAATCATGATCATCGTATCTCTGCGAAGACCGGAACGGAGGCGGCCAAGCCTACTTATCATTCCAACAGCGCGTGTAGCCTTAATTTTAATATATTCAATGTGGTCACGCCAGCTCAGTTTTTGATCGTACAGTATACCCAGATATTTAATACAATTAACCTGGGGTATTATTTCTTGATGGTACTGAAGAGAAATAGTAACTGGTGCGTCCAACGGAAAAACTATTATAGCACTTTTAGTTACGTTCAGGTTCATATGAATTTTCTGAAACCAGGTTTCCAATGTTGCCAAATAACACTGTAAAGCCGAATGTAGTGAATAAATATCGTTGTCAGATGCAAAGAACGCGATATCATCTGCATATACATATACGTGTACCTTATCACTCTGTGGTATTGAACTTAACAAAATGTTAAATAGCATAGGCGATAGAACAGAGCCTTAAGGAACACCTCTCGTTTGGCTATACTTCGGCGTGGAAATACCTCGTTGGAAGCAATAAAATTTTCTGTCTTTTAAAAATTCGTATATCCAATTTGTTATGTACTGCGGGAACGTAAGCTCTTTTAGGACATTGATAAGAATAGCATGTTCAACACTGTCATATGCCTTGGCTAAATCAAGGGTTACTAGGGCCGCATATTATCGTCTGTGCCGAGCAAGCTTTATACGAGGCTCTAAATCAACATGCGCCCACCATATAGAGTAACCTGGTCTAAATCCAATCTGGCACGCACTGAGTATCGCATTATCTGTTATGAACTTCGTAACTCTAATGTAAAGTATTCTTTCTATTAACTTAACTACGTGTGATGTTAAAGCGATTGGCCTAATGTTATCTATCTGCATTCCTAGTCCCTGTTTTTTAAGAAGCGGTATTATTTTTGCAAGTCTCCAGTGAGGAGGTATCCAACTATTTTCAAATGAATAGTTGACAACGTTAAGGAGGTCTTCAGGAGAGATGTCGAATAATATTTTTAACATTTCCGAAGTGACGCCATCTGGTCCAGGACCTGTGTTTGGCAGAATACGAACGACGTGCGCAAGTTCATTCCTACTTACTTCAATAAAATCATTTCCGAGTGATGGTTTTGCACACTTTATTTTGATTTGTGATGTAAATCTCTTCTCCAATTCTATTGCAATTTCCGTTAATGTATTTTCTAAATCAGTTGGAGAAAAAATAACTGAGTCAATATTTACGTGTGCTGTGATAGCTTTACGATTACCGAGAAATCTGAATAGAGCTTTCTTGTTGCCACTCTTGGATAAGTAGCTGTACCGTTTTTCTTCATAATCGTCTTTCGCTAATGAAACTGTTCTCCTAAAGGTAGCTTTATCAAATAAATAATTTCTCCAATTAGTCGGACATTGGTTGGTGAGGAGTTTTTTCCATGCAGCGTTGCGGCGTCTATAATCTCTGGCGCAATCCGCATTCCACCAGGCAGATATGAATTTTACCTTTGTTGAAGATATAGTGAACTGTGATTTTTTAATTGTACACTTTAGGGTGGAACAAAGGCTCATAGCTTTCATATTTGTTTCCATATTGGGCAAGGAAGACAGCGTTGACTGTAAGTTCTTTTTAAATTTAGAGTAGTTTACAAAACTTTGCACCTGGCGATCTACCGTCACTAAAGGAATGCTGACTTCAAATACCAGGGGGCAGTGATCACTACTTGTAGCAGTATCAAGAACAGTCCAAGACGATATTGTCATACTTGAGCTAGCAAATGTCAAGTCTAAGACGGACCTCGAATTACATCGAACGAATGTCGGAACTCTGGAGTTCCAACAAATAAGGTTATTCTGGTTAGTCCAGTCCCACAACCGTTTTCCTGATGAATCAGTGCGGAATCCCCATGAAACGTGATGGGAATTGAAGTCTCCCGCAAATAGCATACTGTTTCTGCAAAAACTCGCAGTCACGTCAAGGGCTCTTTCATCTTGTATTCGAGCCGGAAAGTAGTTGTTGACTATAGATAGTGGCGCGCATCCGGGAAAGTGAATTTCCAGAACCAATACTTCATAATCGTGTAATATTTGTTGGTAAACTAAGTGTGCTTTATGGCAAATTTCGGATGAAATGAAAAACATTAATCCTCCACCACGTGAGTCTCGGTCCAGTCGAAAGCACTGATAGTCTTTTAGATAGAAGTTTTGATCAGCAGACAGCCAAGTTTCTTGTAAAAGTATGACGTCTGGAGATTGTTGAGAAATTAGGTATAATAAGTCTGTAGTTGCAGAGAGAATTGAACGGCAGTTCCACTGAAGTACTCTAAGGTGCCCTATGATGATAAGCAAGCAGTAGCAACTGCTTGATCTAAAATACTATCTTTTAAGAAGTCCGCTTTAGTCCTAGGTTCCTTCACACTCTTTTTTTGTTTTCGGATGAGAAGAATTATTAAGTTTGCTAGTGGGTGATCTGGTGCGTTTCAAAAGGCGAGCATCCATATCTACATCCCGATTAATTATTGATTCTGAATCAGATATACCTTCCTGCTCAGTTGTGTTAGGACTGGAAAGCATTGCCTCATTATCGATAGAGACATCTGACTGATGTTCGGCAGGTTTACTAATTGAGGCACTAGGAGGTTGGATACGCTTAGTTATTCGATCAGATGCACCCCACATCTGTGAATCCATAATACTATTGAGTGAGTCGGACAGATTGAGTAAAAAATTTTCTAATACTTTTTCTACGGCCTTTTCTACCATAGCAGAAATGGACTGAGAAAGTGATGCATTCATAGAAAGAGGTGGACGAGCTGCTATACCGGCATAACCCTGACTCCTGCTTTGAATTTCTGCAATTGCTTCTCTACGAGAGCATCGTCTCCTTTCAATGATTTCAATCACCTGAAGTTCCTTGGATCTTGCAGGGCAGTTAGGATCGTCTGCAGCGTGATTTGCCTTGCACAAACAGCATGTCTTATTGTCTGATTGACACTCAGCAGTACTATGACCAGCCCCGTATATGGCTCCGCATATGCGGCATCGAGTCTCCGATCGACAACCTTTAGTACTGTGTCCAAAGCGCCAACATTTAGCACATTGCAGCGGACGGGGAGCCAAAGCTTCGACCTTATAGATAAGCGGCCATGCCTTGATCTCCGAAGGGCGATCTGTTCCAGCGAATGTGGCAATTACAGTTTCAGTGGGAACTTTCTGTTGGTTTTCCTGTTTGGTACAGCGGTAAACAGAAATAACACCTGCTGGGGAAAAGATGTCCAAGACTTCTGCTGGGCTTAGACTTGCGTCTACCCCCCGAACCAATCCTTTGCAGCAAGCTAGATGAGGTGGGATAAAAGAGCTCACCGGATGTGATGCAAAAGTAGTGCACTTCAGAAGGTCTTGGATGCAGGCCTTGTCTGGTGAGCAGCATAGTATCCCCCCGCATCCAAACTGACGAACCTCTGTTATCAGTAGAGAGTGGGGAGTGATCGCACGAAGTTCCGTTTGGATTGTCTTGGGGTTTTTTATGCGGATGAACCCACCGGTGGTCGGCACCAAAGCGACAGGAACGCTACGGGTTCCATTGCGGAGAAACAACTCCAGAGGAAGATCTTGAGGGGGAACAGAGGCTGACCAGAGGGCAGGCCTCTGGCCCGGAGAAGAAACAGACATGAAATAAGAAGAAGTTACACTTATCAATGCACTAAAACAGTTGCGGAACAAGAGGTAGATCTAATAAAATAAAATAAAATAAAAGTGACCGCCGGCTACTTGACCGCAACCCTGAGGATGGAACAAGGAACGCAGCCGCAGGCACGAACGCCGTCGCTGAGGCTACCTCAATGGCTACGCTTCTTCTCGTGGTCTAGAATGCGCTTGTTCTTCCTCGTCATCAGTGGTGGCTAATGCCGCACAACGCCGACGCCGATGCCAATGAAAAAGCCTCGACCATTAGGAGCTTCGCCCCTAAAATAGAAGAAAGAAAACCGGTGGGAATGGGAGAGAATAATGAATGAAATGCTTTAAAACAGAATTTCACTCGCTGTGTAAATAAACCATAATATAATTCTCATCCAACGCTTTGATACAGAAGTTGCTGTGCTTGGGTGCAGACCCGAAAGTAGTCAATTCGAACCCGACCACGATAGTCACATTTGGATAATGGTGAAACGCTCAGGACCCGGGAGAGTGTGTGGTGACGCCAACAAACACCAAATGGTCCAAAAAATTAGGACCCTCCACTACGGCGTACCGCGTAACTATATCGTAGTTTTTGCACGTAAAACCCAAGAAATCATTATTATTAGAGTTTTAGTGGCGTTGATCCCAAGCCTCTTGCCTAAGTACGCCATTGCATTCTTTTTTGTACTTCCAAACACACTCATGGTAAGGTGGCTACCCACATAGATTAGCAAGAAACGCAAATGTTTACGTACGCAAGCCACTTGGGAACACCGGCGCTAAAAATCTCGAGTAAGAAAAGTCTGTCCGATTTTAGAACGATACCTGCGCTATAATATCGGCATCAACATGAAGCTAATCAAACAGTACACGTCTAGTATTCGTGCGCGAAAACCTTCCGGAACAGAACCACTTCGGTGAACAAAGCATTTCCCAGTCTTTTCTTTGCGAACGTGCTTGAGTTACCGGGCAATGTCACGCGCTTGTTTGGTGACAGGGATCAGCAGATGGTTCGTACCTATGCATGCGCTGTGTTCTAAGCTGTGTCTTCGTCTAAAGCGATAGATGGCGCGAAGGTTGTTCCACTTGCCGCAGCAGTCGCATGTCCTCATCGCTTTCTGGACCGGCTGCATTTTTAGCATTTTGTTCAATCAGGGCAGGTCGAACGCTAAAGGCTTGACCGTCACACGTACGCTTTGCAGCGCGTCAGTGCGTGGCGCGTAGAATCGGCACCGCAGCCTCTTCCTATAAAGGGAAAGGGCAAGCGGCTACACAAAGTCATGCGGCCTCTCTTCGTATGGAGAGGGAGCGGCGCCGAGTATACAAGCCGCGGGCCGACATGCTGCAAAGCGTGCGTGTGGCCATGCCCCAAAAGAGATGACCGCTAGGCTTACTTTGTATAACGTTCTAAATCATTGCTATCACATTCATTGCTTCGCCCTTGCGGTGGCACTAACTTTTTAGCATATTTTTGACAGACGAAAGTGATGGAAGACTTTCGGACGAGCACAAAACTATTCGAGTAGCGAGTATGACCCAAAATCGCCTCCAGAAGGAACTGCACGAGATGGTCACGGGCCCTCCGAGCAACTGCTCGGCTGGACTGAAGGACCCGAATGACCTCTTCAACTGGCAGGCAGTCATCGTAGGACCCGAGAGCATGCCTTTCGAAGGAGGGATGTTCAAGCTTAACATCACTTTCCCGAATGACTACCCGTTCAAGCCGCCCAAGGTGCACAGCTACACGCGTGTCGTAATATCTCTTTCTGGCTCGATGTTTAATATCTCTTTCTGGTTCGATGTTAGCATTCTGTGGGTCTGGCCATACGCCGAGTGTGTCTACTGGATGCCCGAGTACTAGTGCGTCTCGTTGGCCAAACTGGCATTTTCTTGAGTTCAGGGTAAGGGCAGCCTGTACGAGGCACGTCAGAACAACGTCAAGTCACTAATTGTGTTCTCCAAAAGTGCGACCGAAAATTACGATGTCATCAAAATAGCATAAACAAATCTCCCATTTTATGCCGCGCAGAACCGTGTCCATGAATCTTTCCAACGTTGCGGGCGCGTTGCACACACCAAACGGCATAACGTCGAATTCAAACAAGCCGTCTGGTGTCACAAAAGCTGTTCTCTTTGTCACTGGAATGCATTGGTGTCTGCCCGATCGGAGGTCCACAGATGAAAAGTAGGACGACGAGCGGAGACAATCAATGACATCGTTGATACGGGGAAGCGGATACACATCCTTTTTCGTCACTGAGGCACTAGTAGTCGTTGTAAAACCTCTAAGATCACTTTTTATTTTCACAAGTATGACCGGCGTAGCCCAAGGGCTAGAAGAATCTTGAATCACGCCCTTGGCGAGCATGTCATCCACCTGGTCAGTGATAACGTTCGCTTCAACGCATACACGCGGTAAGGCTCCTGCCTAATTGGATGTGCTTACCCGGAGTCGATCCTGTGACGAGCCCGTGTGTTGGGAATGCGCACTTCCTTAGCTTCCTGGCTGAAATCAAACCGTGATGCGTGCTTCCTTAGGACACTGACCAGCACTTGACGTTTCTCGGAGGTGAGTGACTTGTTAACCATATTCAGGAAAAGTGGGGAGTATTGAGGAACACCAGGGCTAATATCAGTTGCTTGGTCTTCGTGCGATGTGTCATTATTTAAAGCTGCTATATCGATGCTGGTATCCACTTCAAACGACGCAAGCCTCATACCCCTGGGTAGCACAACAGACTCGCCAGATACATCTGCCCCCCACAGTATGGTTGTTCCACGGACCAAAGAGATGACGCATCGTAGTAGGAATGTACTTTTCTTCGTTATGATTGGAGGCACGGACTCGGCAGTAGCAGCAAGTGCATCAATGTCGACACTATCAGCAGCTACTCGAACTCTGTATATGGAATGTGCCGAGAGGGCGACATCTTCAAGGACGGTGAGGGTGTGCGAACAGGTACAAGGTAGGTCGGCAAGAGGGGGCAGGAAAAGCTCGCTGACCCCACAGTCAAGCGTGGCACCACACTGCTGCAGGAAGTCGAGGCCCAGAATTACATCTTGTGTAGATTGAGCAATAACTGCCAATTCAGCTTGATATAACTTCTCAGAGAAATAAACGTTCACGGTGCACACACACCAAGGGGTCGGAGCAATTCTCCACTTACGGCACGAAATGTGTGGGTTTTGTCCCAGCGAAACATTCCTTTACGACCGAGTTTCATTTTGAAATCCAGACTGACGACAGATACACTCGCTCCCCTGTCTACTAAAACTGACGAAGTAACATTGTTTACTAAAACACTAATCTTGTTGTGATGCATGGTGACTGGCAGAGGCATGGGGAAATGTGGCTGAAGATGATTAGCGACCTCACCTCCATCGGTCGCACCACCTAGTTTCCCGGCAGTAGGGACTTCAGACGTCGCCGGGGAGATGGAGACCTTTACTGCGGTGCAGGCGGTGGCGTCAAGCTCGGCACGGAAGCTGGCGAGTCACTGCGGTAATTCAGCCGACAGGGCGTCTTGCTATCAGGGCCGGAAGGCCAGTTAGCTCCGTCACCGTGGTAATTGTTGCGCCAGCAGAAAGTGCGTGGTCGGTCCCTTGATGGTGCTGACATGCGATGGTGCTGAGGACAAAACGGGGCGACGTGGCCGCAGACGCCACATTGGAAGCAGGCAGGGCTCTCACGAGATATGCTGCAATTGCCAGCGGTAGGATAAATGGTGCGGCTGTCCCACGGATGAGAGACTGCAGATGGACCACGTATGAATCCGTCGTGGACCTCGTAACCGAGATGGGCGTTCATTGCAGTGCAGGGTATCATTGGACGACGTGCGAAGTTGTATGCATCAACGGAAGCAGCGTTGATGGACGTCACACCTGAATCGCATGCAGGAGGAGGCTCCCAAACTCGAGGAGGCGGAACAGACGCCGCTTCACGTCGGTCGAGCTCTTCCCGCACCACTTGACGGACAATTGACGCGAGGTCAGACGGGGCTGGAGCAACGTCAACGCTCGGTACAGTCATTACGTTGGTCAAGCGGCCGAACTTCGGTATGATGCGCCGAGCTCTTAAGGCTTCAAATGTGCGGCAGTGCAGGATGGCGTCACTCACGGACTCCAGACTGTGCTTCGCGATGAGGTACTGGTAGACGTCCTCTACTATTCCTTTCAGAAGGTGACCCACTTTGTCCTCTTCGGCCATCCGATGGTCCAGGACCTTGCACAACTTCAGCACTTCTTTAATGTACGTTGTGCAGGTTTCCCCAGGAACCTGAGCGCGCTGCGTCAGCGTTTGCTCGGCACGCTTCTTTCTGGCCGCTGGACCTCCGAAGCACTTCTTAATCTCGTCGACGAACTTCTGCCACGTTGTCAAGCTCTTCTCGCGGTTTTTATACCACACAGACGTGGTTCCTTTAAGGAAGAGGCCGACATTGGCGAGCTAACCGGTGGCATTCCAACCGTTGAACCGACCTGCCCGTTGGTAGAAGCTCAGCCATGCGTCAACATCCTCACCATCTTTTCCTGCGAATGTTCTTGGCTCGATGTAGGGTTGCCATGGGTGACCGGAGGCGGCCGGTGTCGGGAGACCGGAAACAGGTGCCAGATTCTTGTTGTCCGTGCCGTAATCCATCTCTGGTGGCTGACCAGCGACTCGTCTACTTAATCACCACGGACTAGTTGCGTCCCTGCAGTCGGTGCATCATCGTTCGTATGGAGCGCCGTTGTCTTACCCAGCACCTCTCACCAAACTATTACGATGACAGATGTTTATTTGAAGATAGGCTGATGGAAAGGGGCTGAGTGGCTGCCGTCCGGCACTAATCCACTCGCAAGACAAGCGCTCTTCGTCCTCTTCGTCTCTTTGTCCTCCTTGTCGCGTTAGCGTAGCAATACCAATGTCTGAACCCGTTTCGCAAGTCGTCGAATCCTCTCCGCCAGACGTGTGGCACATACCAGCGGGCTAGTATGTGTCACGGGTATGCGAGTATGTGCCACAGGTGATAGACGGTTCATATCTCCCCAGGAACAATGAGAACAAACATGGTTCGTTGATTGGTCGTTCCTCAAAGTCTTGGCGTAACCCACCACGGGGGAGCGGCTATGAAACAGATGGTATACCTGGGTAATTTCAACGCGTTAAGAAAAAGCTGGCATCAGCAGCGTTGACCCGATGAATGCAAATAATAAATGTCGGAGTCTTAGCAGGAATCGGACCCCAGCATTCTGAGTGGCAATCAAGTGTTCTATCACAAAGCCACGCCAGGTCTCAGAACTATGCTATTCAATAGACCAATGTTCGGGAAACGTCAATAATAGTTGCAGTGCTGACTAACGAGTTATATAAACATTACATTACATATGTACTCCTATGATCCAGCCGTCACATCGAATAACGTCAGTTGTTTTCATGCGCCATTCATAGAGGTTGACTTGTGTTGCAGTGTCCGGGGTTACTATTCTAGTGAGCAACTGCTCTTACCAGCTTAACGCTTCTGGTGTTGCTAATATTCATGTTGTTGTTCACATCGTCACGCAACTGTAAAAAACTGGCTTTGTAAAACGTATGCGACTGTTCAACGTATGCTGTGTGCATTTTTACATATATTTAGCGCCCCTTCATAATGTTTCGCACAGTTGAAAAAAAAAGACCACCAGGCCTGCGTGGAATGCACAGCACTGTCACATCGAAAGCTGGGAGAGAGGCCTTTCAGAGCCCTTTTTTTGAACGCTCTTTGGGAAGCACACTGCAAGCACATTTTCAGAGTACCCACTACGCCATAAATCATTGCGTAGTAGACAGGCATTCACTATGCCATTTTTTGTCATTTTTCGGAGGATCGTGGTACCCGCTGCACACTTGCAAGGAACTTCGTGCAATTTTTTGTGCTAAGGCTGCTGACGACAAAGAATTATCTCAGAAGCTTTTGTATTCCCCACAATCCCCCACACTGGGTACGCGACACAGTTAATAATGGGACAAGATCAAGCTTTTGTAAAGGGTTGAAGCATTTGACGCCCCACTCGTTGCGCAGTTCGCATTTTGTGACACCTCGTTGTTCCAGTTGACGAGGTAGTTCACGTGCATGAGCTGATGGAGCCTTGTCAAGTCCTATGTACCGGAACGGGAGTTTCTTGTGTGAGCCTTCACCTCAAAACGCGACATCTCGGTGCAACAGAAAGAAAGCAGTCGTGCATGAGCGCGCAGCGCAATGGTCTTAGAACAATACTGATAAATGTTTGTTTAAGCTACTCTGAAGAAGCTTAATGCGATCAATTCCTACTGTATCCCGATTCAGTATAGAAACGTGTGCCTGCAAAAGAAAATCACTTCTCCAGAAATTTAGTGTGATAGCACGTCCATCATAAACCACATTGATGTTAACCTTTACGTCCTAATCCTTAACACGTTTTCTGGAGGTCCTACGAAACTATCCCGGCCTGCATATGATATACTCCCAAATAGCTAACACTACATCAGTCGCTCAGCCCAGAAGCCCGACACTTCTATGAAATTGCTCGTACGCTTCAACACAGGTGCTTTGACGTCAACGTCCCGTTTTTAATCAATTTGTAAAAAATTCAGCTGTCAGCTTCCCACGGTGTTTCTCACCGCTCATATAAACGTTGTTTTATATACAGTAAGCCAAACCAAAACTAACATTGGTTTTTTTTTTTAACAGGCGAACCAGGGCGTTTAATGCGTGGCAATATAAACATATGCAGCGCCTGCCGTCGAGTGCAGGTCAGCGTAGATTCCTTGGTCGTAAGTACGGAGGTAACAACACACAGTCGATGGAACCACACTCTATTTGCCGCATGATCGTCTTAGACGCAGCATTCGAACAAAGTGACCGAACAAATCTATGATCAGCATCGGCGTAAGCGTCACTGTGCGAGACTGCCCCGGAGTGGCGTCGCCCCTACTCCATGGCGTACGTCCTCGTCCACTCCCTTGCTGTCGCCTCGTACAGACTCCGGTTGTTCTTGTAGACGGATGCCACGCGAGGCATCAACGGGTCATCCGGGTTGGGGTCGCACATAAGCACGCAGATGGAAAGCAGCACCTTGGCGATAGACAGTGCTGGCGACCACTGCGACTTCAGGATGTCCAGGCAGATGTCACCATGCGTGCTGATGTTCGGGTGGTAAATCTTGGTGGCGAAGCTCACCTGTGTGGAACGGGAAAAGCGGCAAATAATTGAGATCAGCGCGAACCACGGGCCGCAGAATTCTATGCACTACAAAATAGGGCTTGTTTTTTACATCTCCACTAAATTATACACCACAAACGTAAGGTCTGACTTACGAAAGCACAACTGAATCACCGGTGCTACTATCTACATACTATTTTTAATATGACCGTGATTTGGCAATGTTGTTTTTTTTAATGACAGGAAAAAACGCAATGCAGACTTAGCGGCATGATAACCTATTACCAACGCTCCCTAAGACCCAAAACCTGTAAGAAATAAAAGCACGCGAGAACGTGATCAGTGAAATCTGTATATTCACGTGAAATTTTCTCCTTTTAAATGCAAAACATTTCTTTGCCAACTGTATACACTTTGAGTGTTTTTATCAATGTATCTATCTGAACTGCCGTCACACGGGTGGCAGCAGTGGCGGTGAGAGGACGCTCGTATAATCAGCTTTTTTTCAAATACTCAGACTGCCTAAAAACTGCTGCCGTGGCCCGGAACCATATCGTGACATCACTGACCCCATGGAAGTTTTGCTGTGTTTCCGATGCCGGTTTTCGACCTAGACACACGGGTGGCAGCGGCGGCGGTGAAAGGACGCTCGTATAATCGGACGCTCGTATATACCATATACATCGGTCTCAAAGAACAAACAATATGGCTCTCAGCATAGGGTCGTCTTAAGTGGATGCACAATAGACCCTGTGAGGTTTTCGTAATGCACGATACGGATATCAAAAGAAAGTGAGGAATTCAAGCAGAGCGTGTCGGTTGACATTCCTCAATATTCAATATTTTGTTGCACTGTAAGCCAGCGCATTCCCAAAGGAACTGCTTCCCTTGACTGCACCCCCCACCCCCACCGCCCCCAGCAGCGTTTTCCACGTGCATTTATTGACTTCATTAGTAGATTCGTTACTCTTAGAAACAGCTTAGATTGGGCAGGCGGGAAAGTGCGTAAGGAAGCGGGCGCTGATCTCTCGTCGAATAGCTAATTACAAAGCGTACATGGGTGCAAACCTTTCTTCGAAAGTGCTATCATTGCCATCCGCACAACGGCAAAAAGAGCTCCTGAGATTGCGGAAGCCTTCCACTTAAAGAAGCTGCACGAAGATTGCACCTCTATATTTACTTGTGAAGCAGCTAGCGCATGGGGACAATGCACAAAAGGAACGAAAAGGACACCTTCTTTTGTGTCTGTCTCTCTGTGCTGCTTCACAAGTAAACATGAACTGTCACCAATTCGCCCAACTTTCAACGTTATTGCATTTCTAACCCACCAGCAAGTTTTGTTGGGTCATGAAACCTACTAATGTAGCACGTCGTATTTGTTGGCGAGTCATCACATCACGCAGTGGCGCAATGAACCTGGACGGGGCCAAACGAGCGATGCCGGGACAGCATTCCGTGTGTGTTCCTACGTAGCTCGTTTGGAGCCGTCCTCGGTGTCCAATATACAATCGCCTGAAATCGACATACCTAACTTTTTTTTTCTGCCTGCATAACATACCAACTCGCACATAGTTCAACTTTTTTTGTGTTTTCTTCGACGATTTTATATATAAAAGAACTTGAGCCGTTAGACAGCGCTCGTGATGTCATTTTTACCTTTGTCGTTTCCCTCTGTAAGCGAACAGGCATGGAAATTACCTCTTAGAATCATGAGCGCCGTCGTGTAGTGCTCTTACGCGAATAATTTCACTTATTTGTATGCCGTGACGTCAAATTAATGAAGTCACAAAATGATCACTAAATCTGTACAGACCTTCTCATAAGCGTGAGTCTATATTGTAATCATCGATGCTCGCTTAGTCGTCACGGATACAAAACAGCAACTCCAACTCCAACAGTCATGGACACCGGCCCTCCAGCGTATTTGGGATAGTTGTATTAGGGTTTAACGGGCCAAAACCTAAATACGATATTGAGGGGTGCCGTACGGAGGGCTTCGGAAATTTCGACCGCCTGGAGTTCTCAAGCGTTTTTGCGTTCATCGGAAATGAAGCCACTGTGCCAGGTCACGGATCCGTAAGATAGTCTATACGTGTAAGGAGCGTCTCACCAAAGTTTAACCGAGGTTCAAAAAAATCTTCTACAATATACAATTATTACACCTATTTATAGGCCCCCTGTCAATTTAGCCCGCCAACAGTACCATGTTGTTGCATTAGAGCCTCTGGTAATTAGAAAAAAATGTTTTGAGAAATGTAACTTCTCGGCACCCCGTTTTCTGGCATGAACTGGGACGTCGCCTGCCAAAAATGAAACCTATAAAGCAAAAACAATATCCGACAGAACTGAGAAACATAACTGCCGTCATATAGCAATATGGCAAAGGTTAATTGTGTAACACTTGCCATGTGAGATTTAATAAAATAAGCGCCGTCCCCTTGTCCCGTCTCATATGCCTCAACACGTCCGCGTAATTCGAAGGTCGCAAGTTCGCTTCCTAGCCATGGCAGTCTACTTCGTCGCCTCAGTCACTCAGTCCATAATTACTATACTAAAATTAAGACGCACACGGATAACTTCCCCTAAGTTTCCCGTGGACCCCTTGCTCAATCCCCTTATGCCTTGCGTACCAGCTAGTACATCTGCGGCTGTGTCACGACACAAGGGCCTCTTTGTCCGCGGCTTGGCGCACGCACCTTGGGAGGCTTGAACGGGTAGTCCTTCGGGAAGACGATGTTAAGCCTGAACACTCCGCCTTCGAAGGGACTCTCCGTCGGCCCCATGATGGTAGCCTGCCAGTTGAACAGGTCCGCATGGTCGATGGGGCCCGCCGAACAGTTGGCCGGCGGGTCGCGGCTGATGTCTTCTAGCTCCTTCTTGATGCGCTTAAGGGCCATCACGAGTGCTGGATGTCGCTGTCACTGGTCGCTGACCCCGTTCACGTCCTTGCAGATCTTGGTCACCTGCCCGTGGCTACCAGGATAGAAGAGCGACTAGTCGTTCCAAGGCTTCGCTGGTCGATCTGCGCATAAGCCGGCGAGGCACGTCCGTTATGTAAGTACAACAGAAAACGTTTTTATCGCGGTATTTTAATTAGGCACTTTCGATAGGCTTGTAGCCTGCCGATGCCATTTGTGTTTCTGTCAACCACGTACAGTGAGAACGAAAGGTTCTCATTTCTTTTTTTGTGTGTGCTTCGGAGAAATAATTTCTCCACTTCTTTCGTGGATAGCGTTGATAACCCATTTTCTCTTTCGAGCCACATGAGTGACTGTGAATGAACCGGATCAACGAGGCTCTTGCTGCGAACAGTGAAAATTTTGAGGGGAAGCGTTCCCGTTTGTATGGGACGTGCTTGGATCATGAAATGGCCATAGAGGCAGTAGTGAATAGTAATCGAAATAATAAAACAAAGTGCCGCCATATCCACGAAGTGAATGATGATGAGTGGGCGAAGCTCCGGAGGTAAACCTTGTAAACCATGAATCCTCTGTACATTTTGCCCACTCAATTTTATTACATCGCTCCCCCTAGCATACGTCGCCGCACTAAATTGAACGATTGCCTTCAACCAATGACACGCGCCATATATGTGACATCATTCCTATTTTATAAGATCTCGCGTCTTTCATCAACTACAAGTACCGCTTTCTAGTTTATAACATCTTGCATCTTTTCATCATCAGCTACAAGTACCACCATCTAGTAAACACTACAAGAACTAAACGAGAGGTGGCTACATGGATGGATGGATGGATGGATATGGCTGTACCCTTTAGATCGGGCGGTGGCTAGCGCCACCAAGCCGTAATACCTAATGAACCAAAAACTATATTTATTTTTGTTTCTTAAAAAGTGAGTTTGAGGATTCGTACTTTGCAGTGAAGAGTTTAATTTTCACTCGTGCCTCGACTTTAGCCACCAATCAGATAACCTCCTTCCAGTTAAGTCTACCCGCTTAAAGTCTATTTTGCCCTCTTGGTCCCTAAACCCCAGTGCTTTGAAAAACGCAGCGCCATCATCCTGAACTATAGGGTGAAGCCCTTTACAGAACATTATCAAGTGTTCGGCAGTTTCTTCTTCCTCTCCACACGCACTGCATACTGTGTCTACCCCTTCGTATTTGGCCCGATATGTCTTGGTTCGCAGTACTCCCGTCCGGGCCTCAAACAGTAGAGAACTACCCCGAGTATTATCATAGATCCTTTCCCTGGCAATTTCCTGCTTAAAGGTTCGATAGGTCTCTAGTGCGGACTTCTTAATCATGCCCATTCTCCACATGTCAGTCTCAGTTTCCTTCACTTTCTTCTTAACCGACAGTTCTTTTTGGTTTGGCCACCTGCTGTTTTCTAAGTATTTACCAGTCAACTTCCTGGTTCGCTTCCTCCATTTCGTATCGACATTCTTTAAGTATAAGTAGCTGAAAACCTTCCTAGCCCAACGCTCTTCCCCCATTTCTCTCAATCGTTTCTCAAATTTTATCTTGCTGCTAGCTTGCCTGCCCTCAAATGGTGTCCATCCCATATCACCTTGTACTCCCTGATTTGGTGTATTCCCGTGAGCTCCTAAAGCAAGCCTACCTATTCCCCGTTGCTTAATTTCTAATCTTGCTTGAACTTCTGATCTCATGCACAATACCGCATTGCCGAACGTCAGCCCATGAACCATGACCCCTTTCCATATTCCTCTCACAACATCATACCTATTGTAATTCCACAGGGCCCTATTTTTCATGACTGCTGCATTCCTGTTACCTTTAGTCGTCACAGATATTTCGTGTTCCCTCAGATACTCGGTCCCATTGCTTATCCATACGCCCAGATATTTGTACTTATGTGTAATCTCTAGCGTGACCTCCTGTGTTCTAAGCTCACTACCTTCGTTGTCATTGAAAATCATGACTGCTGATTTTTCCTTAGAGAATCTAAAATCTAACCTATCTCCCTCATTACCGCAGATGTCCATCAATCGCTGCAAATCTTCCTTGTTGTTGGCCATTAGCACTATATCATCTGCGTACATTAATGCTGGTAGTGCCTGATCAATAAGTTTTCTTTGTTTGACTAAAGAGAGGTTGAAGCCCAGCCCACTTCCCTCTAATTTTGCTTCTAATCCTTGTAGGTACATCATGAATAATAAGGGTGACAGGGGGCACCCCTGCCTAAGCCCCCGTTTTACCTCTGCAGGCTTGGATACCTGTTTTTCACACTTTATAACTACCTTGTTACCTTTATAGATACCCTTTAAAAGATTAGTGACTACATGTTCCACGCCTAGTGTGTCCAGAATTCCCCACAATTCCTCTTGAACCACGCTATCATACGCTCCCTTGATATCCAAAAATGCTAGCCACAGAGGCCTGTGTTCCTTTTCTGCTATTTCGATGCACTGCGTCAGTGAGAACAGATTGTCTTCCAACCTCCTGTGTTTCCGAAACCCATTCTGCAGTTTCCCCAGCACCCCCTCATCATCTATCCACGCCTGCAGTCTTTCCTTTATAATCTGCATCGCCAGCCTGTACACCACTGATGTCACTGTTATAGGACGGTAGTTGTTTATGTCAGCTTTGTCCCCCTTTCCTTTATAAATCATGCTCATCCTGCTAAGTTTCCATCCATCGGGAACTTCACCATCGATTATTATTGTGCTCACTGACTCTCTCAAAGCCTGCTTAGACTTCGGACCTAATGTCTTTATCAGCCTAATTGGAATGCCATCTGGGCCTGTTGATGTACTACTAGGCACCCTTTTCTCAGCCCTTTCCCACTCTTGTTGTGAAAATGGAGCCATACAGGAGACGGTACCGCCATCTAGTGAACACTGCAAGAACTAAACTAGAGGTGGCCACATACAGGGGACGGTACCGCCATCTAGTGAACACTGCAAGAACTAAACTAGAGGTGGCTACATACAGGCGACAGTACCGCCATCTAGTGAACACTGCAAGAACTAAACTAGAGGTGGATACATACAGGGGACGCACAGCCCACGCCCTAAGGAGCTTCGCCCCTAATAACAACAAGATATCAATATTCAGAATAACAACCTTTTCGTCTGTCCAGCGTGCAGCCATGCAGTATACATCGATCGATTACAACAACCTTACCAATTACTGCCCTTTTTGTTGCCAGCTAATTCTATCACAGGGCCGTGTTACGAGCCGTACTATGAGATTGTCACTTTCGGCGACTAGTGTTGCCTTACGTCACGTAGAATCTTCCGCATTCAATCACTGAAGTGGCTTGCCTTCCCCAAACCTGTGAGCCCTGAATTCGGCATATTCGCGAACGAGATCGCCCCAGAATATGGCTCACGCTGTAACGAGCCATCACGTGACCTATTTGCGCTGATATGCACGCTCTGTGGGTGAAAGAAGAGAGCGCCTATATGGGCACTCGTGCTGCAATATACAACTGCAAATTTAACATGCATGCCCATCAGGCCATGAGCACGGCACTTCGGGGTTTATATCTAGCGTAACTCTACAAAACGAAGACTTAAGGGAATTCCCCCGCTCTTACGTGTGAAGCCGTTCTCATGCTGTCTCTTTTCGTGCTTGAATGCGAAGTGAGCGATGTGAGAACAGCATGGTCAAATGTCAAACGGTGCGCCAGAGCACGCCCTGCAAGTGTCAAGGAGTGACCACACATACGCGTTCTAGCTAAGGTTCCCAACCGTTGCAGATTTTGCGGTACAGTCCTGATTTTTCGTACAGCGTTCCGAGTCCCCCAGTGTCCCTATCAGGACAGCTCTGTGTCTCTGCTTTGTTGTGCACTGTGCAGTTGGTAATTTTTTGTGTTCCAACACGTGCCTAACAATGCGCATCACGTTGTGGAACAGTAAGTTAGCACAAATCACACACATAAAGCAATGCTGCGGTGAATAGCGCTGGCTGCGCGGAGTTTTAGCCACTTCTGAACCACATCTGAACCTCCGCGAGGAGTGCGACAAGATTTACGAGTGCATTCTGAAGGCGATAGAGTTGTGAACATCACGTAGCCAGCTGAAATACCACCTCAAGAGGCTGCAGCAATAACGAAACATGTATACGTCTAGAAGATTTCGTGAAAACAAAAAAGAAAAGAAAGATAATGATTTCGCTGGCCCTCCTTGTTAGTGCACGAGGAGAGGGCGTAGCGCCGACTCTACACGTCACGCGCTGCAAACCGTACCGGTCCCGCCTTAAGGTCACGCCTTAAGCACTCATTGAACGGCCATGTAGAAAATACTGGAGGTCCGTGTACTTAGAATTAGGTGCATGTTAAAGAACCCCACGTTGTCGAAATTTCCGGAGCCCTTCCCTACGGCTTTCTTCATAATCATATCGTAGTTTTGGGGTGTTAAAGCCCCGACGTTATTATTATTAGCTTTCGGAGCTGTCATTGTGACGAAACGAGAGAAAAACCACATAGAGCGGGCGATTAATTGCTGAATCTCCGCTTGTACTTCGAGTCTAAATGCTTTTGCAGCACACAACTAAAAGATTTGCGGGCATGTACATCCATAGAATTCCTTAAAGTTAGTTAGAAGGGACTCTGTCGCTGCAATTGTTCAGCGACAATGGAAATGATGGGTAGTACACATATTTGCCTAGTCTTCGTACTTGCGGATGGGTAATTGTAGTTGCGGCTTCGTTTATTGCTGTGTTTCGGTTTTGTTTTCAAAGAAAGATTCAACCTTTTTGATCTTTGTGACCCGATTTGAAAAGGTAAGTCTAAAAGAACAAGGTGATAAAGCGCAACCGCTGAACATTTGCTAATATTTGTTTCGTAAGAAAACAGCTCCAAGCCACACGAACACACAGGGAGCGAAAAGCAGGCAAGAAGTACGAATATTAGACAAATGTGTGTACTACCCATCATTCCCATGCTCACTGAAGTGCCGTGGGTTGCCGCTCCCATATACACTAGCGCCAAAGTTCCCTCTAGTGTATATTAGGAAACTCTATGTCTACATCATCTTCATCATCATCAACCTTGATCTTGTACCTTTTCTTGAACCTATTTATAATACTTGCCGACCTCTCACTGATGCTATAGTCGTCTTCTATGTTGCCGATAGTTGAAGCACGAGATCAAAACGACGACACAGAGACAAGAAGGAAACGAAGTACACGAGCAGGAAAGACAGGTCTCTGTGTCGTCGTTTTGTTCTCGCGCTGTAACTATCATCACGCCATACTAACTAGCCCGAGCTGCCACACTTTTATGTTGCCGGCGATATGCCTCTGTATAAAAAACCCCACCCCTAGTTTTTTTTCTGTCACCTAATCTATGGTAGCATGGAACGTGTCTGTTCTTCAGCACTGTATGTATAAGCCTCACGTGTCCTCCTAAATTTTCTGAGTCCTACTACATACCATTTAACACCCTCTGATTCCTCGAATAGCACAGCTAGACTATACCTCACTAGATAGCGTTCTAGCGTTGTAGGTATAGCCAAGTTATGATTCCAATAGCGGCCTGTCCGGACTACCGTTCTATTCTCGGCGACAACTTTTCTTGCCACTGAAGGGAAAGCTACAAAGCCAAATCACATGCATCCTACCGCCAGGGAAGATAGTTTCAGAGTAGCGCTCGTATTTTCAACATGAAACATAAATAATCCTCCTTTATTTCTTAGCATTTCTTAGCCAACTTCAGCGACTTTGCGCGTATCTATCAAATCTACCTAGCCGCCTACGACTAGTAGCTCTCCTGGCCGTTTCGATAATGGTATCAATACCAAACTTCGTATGGCATAACATGACTGTACGAACAACATATTCGATTAGACATAACAGGAAAATCATGATATGGATGTCATGAATGTCATGAATTACATTTCATGGTCTTGCAGCTCTTGCGGTGGTTTCGTTCACAAGCCATGTTGCAAAACTGGTACGGTATGACATGATTGCATGGTGGACACAAGAAAGAGACCCAAACATGAAAATCATGACATGCCTGTCATGAAGCAACATGACTTCATGCTGAGCTAATGATGCGCTCGCAGGCGTTTTGATAGCTTCACATATACCGAACTCGGTATACTAGATGCGAATGGACGACATAGGTAAATGACACATACAAACATGATAATCACGACATACGTGTCATGTAACAGCATGACTACATGCTACGCTCATGATGCACTCGTGGCCGTTTCACCACCTTCACGTGTACCGAACTCGGTATTACGCGACGCCGATGGATGACGAACGTAAGTGACTGGTGCAAACATGATAATCACGAGGTTCGTGTCATGTGAGAACATGACTACATGCCACAGTCAAGACGCATATACAATTCGACGTGACGTGGTGCGCGTGATTACTGGCGTTCATTTCATCGCGTCGAGCCGGCGTTGCCACGCCAGGCGCCAGTCCTGCCATTTATATACTCGCAGGTGCGCGCCACGCTGTGTCGCTTTGACGAACGCGCGTTTCTGCGCGTCCAGCGTCCCTCCGTCACAAAAAGAGGGAGCGCATCGGCGCGAAATGCAGCATGTCACACTTCGCACCAGTTGCCACCGGGCCACGCCGACGGACGCTGGTTGCGCCTGGCGTCCGACTGTAGAGTGCTCGCGTTTTGCTAACGTTGCCTAGCTCTGCCCAGCGTGCGCGTGCTTCACCGCTACATTGGAGTATTTTGCTCTCTTCATGATGCGCTCGCGGCCGTTTTGCTAGCTCAACATATACCGAGTTTATTGTTACGTGACGTCAATGAATGACAAAATATATGACTGGTGCAAACATGATAATCCTGCCACGCATGTCATGTGAGAACATGACAACATACCACGCTAATAGCGTGCTCGCAGCCATTTCGCTACCTCCACATATACTAAATTTGGTATCACGTGAGGTGAATAGATGACGAAAGTAAACAACACATCTAAACATGATAATCACGACATGTACGACCTAATTTGGTATTTCTAACGTTGTGCTATTTTAAACTGACATATCAATGTTTGTCATCCGTGCTTCGCATATCATTGATTTTCCCGGTACGTGGGATCTGCCGATTTTTAAATGCGAAGCATTTCATAGCGAACTTCGGTGACTTTGAGCGTATCTATCTATCTATCTATCTATCTATCTATCTATCTATCTATCTATCTATTTATCTATCTATCTATCTATCTAGCTAGCTAGCTATTAAGCTAGCTAGATACCTACGACATTTAGCTGTCCTGGACATTTCAATAATGGTATCAATACCAAACTTGGTATGGCATAACATGACTGTATGAAGAGCATATTTCATTAGTCATAAATTGAAAATCGTAATATGGATGTCATGAATGTCAAGATTTACATTTCATGGTCCTGCAGCTCTTGTGGTGTTTTCGTTTACGTGGCATGTTGCAAAACTGGTAGGGTATGACATGATTGCATGGCGAACACAAGCGACAGACCCTAACATGAAATCATGATATGCGTGTCACGTAACAACATGACTACATGCCACACTCATCATGCGCTCGCGGCTGTTTCGCTAGCGTCACATATACCAAATTTAGTATTACGGTAGGTGAATGGATGACGAAGGTATGATACTGGTGCAAACATGATAAACATCAGATGCATGTCATGTAACTACATGACTACGTGCTACGCTCATGGTGTGTTTGCGGCCGTTTCGCTAGTTTCACATGTACGTACCAAACTCGGTATTACGTGACGTGAATGGACGACATAGGTAAATGACACATACAAACATGATAACTATGACATGCGTGTCATGTAACAGCGTGACTGCATGCCACACTTATGATGCGCTCACGGCCGTTTCGCTGCCTTCTGTAGCGGCTCTCGGCGCTGTCTGAATCCCAGCGCTGATCACCAGTTGTTGCGGACCGGGGTTACCCGGTCTTTTGTGGTAGCGTGGCGCAACTTCGGGTGGAGGAAACGAGTGCTGACAAGATGGGGATACGAAAAACAAACAGGTTTATGGCACTATTTACAATTATTTACAGCATAGAAAGGTTAGGGTTTTCACAAACCACGAGCGTGGTGGTTGAACCGTTAATAGTTCAGAGCGACGTCCTGCACTCTGCAGCGTCATTTGAAACCCTGTCGGGCTCCTCCTCCTTGATTGGAACGCCAATCACATGCACAAGACACCACCCACAGGGCATAATTCAGTAGCACATGGTCTGCCAAATAGTCATTGCACCTCTTGACGCAATTCCCTGAGGATCGGCGAAACGGGGTTCAGGAAGGGCAGCCAAGGAGTAGATACTTGAATCATGGAGACATGACCTGCGTGGTTGGTCTGCTTCGCTGTCCCTCTAAACAAGCCGGCCCGGAGGAATCGCTTGTGCGGAGATTGACTCATGAACCGTCTTCTAATCCTTTTGTCGCTTCCCGCCGCTCGACGCTGGTTCCGAGAGAACTGGGGTTCCAGGCGTGGGAGCACTGCCCGGCTATATTTCTCAGCGACAGCATGGCGCCTACTGACGACGGTCATAACACTTCACACATGCCAAATTTGGTATTACGTGACGTCAATGGATAACGAAGGTACGTGACTGGTGCAAACATGATAATCATGAGATGTGTCATGTGAGAATATGACTACATCTCAGTCAAGCGCCAAAACATTTCAACGTGGCGCGGTGCGCGTGCTCACCGGCGTTCGTTGCGACGCCAGGCACCGGTCCTGGCATATACCCGCAGGCGCGCCTCGAGGAGGGAGGAGGATACAACTTTATTAAAAGAGATTTCATGGGTTTAGAGATGTCCGCTTGTCTGCGGTGACCTCTTGTGCCCGTGCAATGACTGTTTTCTGAAGTTTTTCTGCGGGGGACCGTATTGAGGTCTCCCATGTCATTTCGGAGGGAACTGGCAGAAGCTCTCTGGGTGGGGGAAGGCCCTCGCATTCCCAGATGATGTGACTTTATTTTGCTATGGCATTTTTGTCGCAATTTTCGCATGTTGATTCAACCTCTCCACCTGTGAATATTGCAAGGCGGTGAGGACTCTTTAGGCTGTTTGTTTGAATTCGGCGGAGGATAGTGGCCTGCGCTCTCGTGAGGTTGCTGTGCGGTATGGGATATAACCTCCTGTCATCTTTATACATATTTGTAAGTTCGTTATAGGAGGTCACTGCCTCTGCTATCGGGGAGCCCTGTTCCAATGAAAGCGTGACTCGGTTCGCTAACCCTCGGGCCTCTTTATGCGCTTCATCGTTACCGGGGTTTCCCGAGTGAGCGGGGACCCAGACCAGATTGATTTTGATTCTATGATTCTGATTATAGTTTCTCAGGACCTTGGCTGTATTTAGTCCCACACTTCCCCTTACAAAGCTGTAAATAGTGCTCTTAGAGTCTCTAAGGACAGTGTGGGTGGTTGGATGCATAATGGCCAGCGCTATGGCCATCTCTTCGGCCTCTTTGATTGATGCGGCTCTAGTGGAAGCCACATTTATGTTCCCGTATTCGGTCATTCTCCTCCCCGAAATAGGAATGGATAAGTTTCTGCAGGCTCTTACTTTCGTTAGAATTCGTTTGTTCGGGATCTATGAGATGTCTGAGTAGAAACCAGGAGTTTTGGTTAGCGAATCGGTCATTGAGCCGGTCACACATTTGATGCCATTGTTCTCGACTCAACGCTTGTGTAGAATGCTCTACTTCTTTGTCGATTCGAGCTATCTTTTTTCGTAAGGTTCTGGTGTATTTTTGTGACATCCACCTCTTCTGAATACTTTCCCTAGCCTCCCACAGGTGTATAAGCCGTTAGTCAGGTGCCGAGTGATCCTCCTCAATCTCGGCTTCAGTGGTGACCCTGTTCGCGTCTTGAATTAGAGTGGATGTCCATTCTGCCAAGTTTGTGAGTTCAGTGGTTTCTCTCTCATTTCTAATTTCTGTGAAAGTGTCCCAATTAGTATGTTTCACTCTGAATTTTCATTTCTTAATTTTACTGAATAGGAATGTGGTGGCTATGATGTAATGATCGCTGCCTGCATCAGTTTCTGTGTTTTCCCAATTGGCGAATTCTATGTTTTTGATGAATGTTAGATCAGGTGATGTGTTTCGACAGATGCTGTTACCTACTCGGGTGGGGCACTCGGGGTCTGTGAGGATGGCTAAGCCCAGCTCTAGTGAGGTTGTCCATAGGCTGGTCCCCTTCTAGTCACAAGACTTATAGTGGCATGCCAGATGGTGAGCATTGAAGTCACCTACTATGATTAGTGGTGAGCTTCTGGCATGTTTCTGCGCCTTTACAATAAGCTTAGAGGTGACCATGCCACTGTTTTTTGGTGGATATGCATTTAGGATGAACAGGGTGGGGTCAGTTTTCTTCTTGCGGAGGATTTCTACAAAGTTGTATGCTATATCCTCGATTGCGAGATCTATAGCGTAAGCGGTGAGTTTTCTATGTATCATGAGTGCCGTGAAGGGATTAAAGCCTTCCGCCACTGTCGTGTTGAACGTTGTGTAGCCAACAAGCTTGGCGTTTACGCCAGTTTCCTGTAGCGCAATAACATCAGGTTTGAATGTGGAATGGTGGATCTTATATTCGAGATCACGTCTTTTAGCTCGGAACCCTCTGCAGTTCCATTGCCAGATCAAAATTTGGTCGCTGGCCATCATGAATGCTTAGGAGTTTCTGCACGTGGTCCGTGTATTTTGATTGGGCCTCCCGCTGGGAGTCGTTGATCTAAGCTAGTATTGTTGTTAGGTCCCTCGCCTCTAACTAGGAGTGGTAATTGTGCAACAGGGCTTTGGTGTTGTTGCTGCTGCTGTGTCAGTGTGCCTGTGTTAGCTACTTTGAGCTGATTAAGACCTGCCAGCATGTTTTCGATCGCAGCTTCGATTCTGGTGAGGCGAGCCTCAGTAGATGCCTGAAACTCAGCCTGTTTGGCTTCTAGCCCCTTGAAGCGCGCATTTATTGCAGTTTCTAGCTTGGCTATTCTGAGTGTCTAGTTTTTTTTACTTTTTCTTGTTTTTCTTCTGTGGCAATTTCTTGCACTGGGACAGAAGCTCTGCGCTTTTCTCCACTAATTCTGTCAGTTTCCATGTTATTTACCTCACTGTGAGCGCATGCCATTTGTTCCTCAGCCGCGGGTGGGTTAAAGGTCGAACTGAAATTGTTTTTCAGTTGCCTGATCTGTTTTGGCCGAAGCCAACTGTTGCTGTAAAGAGTTTACCAGCCCTGTCAGTTCCCTTACCTGATCGTCTTGAGGTCTGGCCGGCGGCTGCGTCCTTGATCTCGAACAGGATCTGGAATGGCCACCTCGAGTTTGGTATGTTGACTGGTTTCTGGTCTTGCCCGCTTGTTCGGTGTTGGATGCTGGCAGAGTAGTCGCCGCTTTGCTGGTTTGCCCTGAATCGTCGGTACTCCAACCTACGCTCTTTGGTGGGCCGTTGCTCCTGGCGTTCTTGTTGTTGTGTATTGCTGGCATAGAAGCGGATGTCTCCTGACTGGGACTACAGCTCTTCTGCGCAGAGATCGAAGAATTTCTGTTCCTGCTCTTGCTTCTTCTTCGCGACCTCGATCTTGATCGACGGCTGGCTGATTTTGATCTTCCTCCCTCATTGGTGCTGGAGAACATCGATGTCTTCTTGCTGTTATTAGGTTTGACAGGTGTCCTTCTGCCAGTGGGATGTTCGACGAGGCCGACTACACACTGTGGTGTACATGTTGGCTGTTCTCCTAGTGGCGGTAGGGGATGTTCTCCACCGCATCTTCGGCATTTTGGTATTCCAGGGCCGGCAGCGGGCACACATCTGTGTGGTGCCCAAGCTTCCTGCAGTTGCAGCAGGGCTCAGGTCTCTCCCTGAAAGGATGCACTTCTAAGGTGAAACACCTGAAGCGGATCGTGGCAGGAAGCTTGTGTCCGGCGAAGGTGATGACCAGGTGTTTTGATGAGCCTAGTCTCCTGGCATTTACTACGGGGATGTCAGGGTTTTTCTTCATGGGTTGTGCTTGAAGATCGTGGTCTGTTTCGTCCGTGTAGGCCTTGTAAACTACTCCTTGGATGCAGTCGTCCGGCGCCGGTACGTAGGTGGCCACTGGCAAGTTTATATTGTACCTCTGACTTCTGAGCACTTCCAGTGAGCGGTAGGCTTCTGCCCTGATTCTCTCGGGTGTACTGACTGTAAGGGTATTTTTAACAGGGTGATTTCTTATTTGGTCTTCTTCTTCTGCTCGGGCCGGGTCGACTTTGGCAGTGTTTCGGATGCCTTCCATCAGCGTAGTGAGGCCACTGTTCGACAGGTTGATTGGTTGTCTGGGTCGAATTACAATTTTGTAATAATCGCTTGGCAGCCTCAGCATGGGCCTCCGGCGTGGAAGCTGCGGTGGGCGCACTGCTTGCACGACGAGTGCCGGGGTACTGGCGCGTTCAGACATTGCCTTTGAGGGCTTGGGCGCAGCCGTTCTGTACTTGTGCTGCAGATCTAGGGGGTCTAAGCCACCCTGCGTCGTTTTTGGTGTGACCCAGGTGCCGTCTTCGAGCTCCGCTGGGTCTAGTTATACGCCTTCTACAGCGTACTGCATAATCTTCCAAACGTGGCGTCTGCCACTTTGCGCTGCCTGACGGTTGATCGCGGGCGAGCGTAAATGATTCAAAAAGGCTCACCACTGGCACTTGTGGTTTCCGAAGTTAGTTTCGGTCCATAATTCATCGTCACAGGGCTCAGGGCGTCCCTCAGCGTCGCTGCGAGCTACCGCTCATCCACCTCGTCACCGCAACGCCGCCGGCGTCGATGCTAGGGTAGGCGTCGTGCCCGCTTGCAGCCGGTTTACTTTCGGTGAATTTTCGGATGTGGAGACGTCCACGCCCGAAATATCGATGTCGTTGGGTTTCTGTTCACCTTAGGAAGACGATAAGCACATTTATGGCCCTTGCACCTGAAGAATTTGCACAAAGATACCCAAAACGCAGGAGCTCAATGTGAGCGCGTCTTCACTCGTGAGCGCCTCCCGAGCGTCCCCGCGCGCCTCGAGCTACGTTGCTTTGACGCATGCGCATTTCAGCGCATCCAGCGTCCCTCCGTCACAAAAAGAGGGAGACGCAGTGTTCTCTGGGTAGCGCATCGGCACGAAACGCAGCAGGTCGCATTTCGCGCCAGTTGCCATCAGGCCACGCCAACAGCGTTGGTCGCACCTGGCGTAAGAATGTAGAGTGCTCGCGTTGTGCTAACGTAGCGTCGCTGTGCGCACGCGTCAACGCTACATTGCAGTATGATGGGCTCTTCATGATGCGCTCGCGGCCGTTCTGCTACCTCCACATTCACCAAATTTCGTGTTAGGTGACGTCAATGGAGGACGAAAGTGTATTACTGGTACAAACATGGTAATCCTGACACGCGTGTCATGTAAGAACATGACAACATACCACACTCATAGCGTGCTCACGGTCGTTTTGCTCACGTGATGTGAATAGATGACAAAAGTAAACGACACATCTAAACATGATAATCAGGACATGGAAGTCATGTACAGCATAATTTACCTCCACCTCGCAGCAATGTTCTGATTTTAAAATGACATATCAGCTTTTCTCATTCGTGCTTCGCATATCATCGATTACCACTGTATGTGAGATCTGCCAATTTTTTTCTACGTGGGGCTATTTGAGACAGGACGCAGCTCACACCTGCAAGATATTCATATTTCTGTTATCTGTTCTGACTTCGCGTTTTTTACCACGTGAAAAGTAGGCCTTTTTACGTGCACCTCAAGAAGCGCTAAGCGGCGTCTGTGTCTACATGAAACGCTCATGATGCGCCCCAGTCACTTTCCACAGCGTTACGAGACGCGCGCCAGAACAGACTACTTCGTGTAGTGCTACATGTGCAGAAGCTCCGCCTCCGTAGCTATCACTTCCGTGTCAAGAAAAGTTGCCGCCGAATATAGGAACACGGCAATGCAGTTTACGAGATCTGATGGTAGCTCCAGAACACACCGTAACGAGTTGGCGCAGCAAAACCGAGTCTTCCAATGCGTAGCTTAGCGAGCAGGTGCAGAAAAACCAAACTTGCGCGTGCATATTATTTTCTTTTAGGGGCAAAGCTCCTTATAGCGGCCCCCGTTCGTCTCTCGTAGTCGTAGTAGTAGTCGTAGTGTGTAACCAGTCTTACAATTTAACCTCCAAGGTGGTGCCGGTGAGAGATTCCTTCTGTGCGTTGTTGAACAATAAAAAGTGTGCAGCGTGCGCTTAACTAAAAGCTGAATTCTGCTGTCTTTCATTCCCCCTTAGCAGCCATTGGCATGTACTTTGAGCACTATCTGACAACAAGGGTTGCTACGTTATACTAGCTGGGCATAACCTTCTTCGTTTTAGAAAGGTTTACCGAGCGTTGGGCCATAGTGCCATGAATACAGTGAAATAGTATATACCATGAACTTGAGGTGGTTTAAGGTGGGAAGTAGACACAAAGCGCAAGCCATGAGAAAATGTGCATGAGCCACCTCCCGTTTAATCCTTAGAATGTCCGCTGGATGGCGGTGCATATGCGGAATATATGATGAAAAGATGCGAGATGGTGGTACTTGGAGTGTTGAATAGATGGACGAACGGACACACAGACAGGTGCATGGACGGGCTCACGGATGGCTCACGGAAGTAGACAGTGTCCCTAAGTCGGGAGTCAGATATACGTACTAGTAGTTAAATCTACGGTTAGCCTAAAAACGTAAGTGGATGAAAAGACGAGTGAACTATTTCTAGTTCTAGAAAGCGGCGAAAGGCAAGAAACTTTGCACGAAAGTAACGACGTGTTTCCATCACTCACCACAAAGTGTCAGCTTGAATCGCTATACGCTGACGACTCCCAGCACCATACTCATACACAACGGTAAGTCCACGCGACACGTTCCATTACCATAAGTGCTCGCGTTGCGCCTCTGATCAATGAATATTGAAATGATTCATGAACCACACTGCTTTGGAATACGTGCGAGTAAACGAGAGTATAAACATGAATCCAGGTAAGGCTGATAGCAATGCTGAAGATGAGTAGATGGGGCCACAAGTCCACAAAAACAGTGGAACTCACTCAGGGAATATATCTTGCACTTTGGACTCACTCGGACTCAGTCTCGCCGAAATGTCCTTGAATCAAACTCATTCCAACTCAAACTCACCACAATATTACCCCCCCCCCGGAGTCACTCCAACACGTGGCTCAATCTCGGTCTGAGTGAGTCGACTTATACGCGATTTCCCCAACCTATGACTAAACCAAAAGTTAATGAGATTAAATCCTGGTCGTGGCAGTCACCAGAAGCCCATGTACTTGAATTTAGGTTCCCGTTAAGCAACACCAGAGGACTTATATTTTCAAAGCCCTCTTTCGCAGCGTCCCTGGTAATCGTATCATTGTTTTGGGACCTAAACGCCGATAATCATATTATTGTGGCTAACAGCACAAGAAACAGACACAGACTAAGAAGCGCATGCAGGCCACCGCTGTGGCGTGTCCACTTCTAGTCTGTGTGTTTTTGTGCTGCTAGCCACGATGAATCTGCATCAACTCGCCCAGTGTTCCATATTAATCATTATATTACTAATGAGAAGATTTCAGTGCTTACAAATACTAGCAGGACTGCAATGTAGCAGTGCCGTGCTGCAAGACCTGCTGCACGTAGCGCCACCTCTCGTCGGCGACAGTGGTGGCCTACTCTAACTTATAGGTGAAGACACTAAAAAAATCATATCTGACGAAACGACCTGCTTACCCAGGGTAAATCCCGGCGAAATTCAGCAGAGACCCACTGAAACATTCTGGTAAAATTATAGTGTCACCCTGCAAAACGCCTGGCTTCGCAGGGTGCTTAATACTTTACTATGAGATAACATGCATGTTTATTGGGTGGTGCTCCTGGGAAGCCACGCGCTTTGTAGTGTGATACTGCAATTTTACCGGTAGGCTGCAGCGGGTCCCTGCGGCATATAATCGTGAGCCATCCTTGAAAACTAGCTTTTTTCGTCTGATATTGTTTTTATCGCGATAGCACTTATATTGCTATCAGCTGAATTTTGGCTGCATTTTGCCGCTGACGTCGACGTCGCCATCACTGACCATGGGCAAAGCATCCGTCAGCCCGTCCGTGCTTCCGTCCGTCCGTTCGTTCTTGCTTTCGTCCTTCCGCGCGACTATTCATACGTCCATCCGTGAGTCTGTCCATCCATCTGTCCGTCGGTTCGTGCGTCCATTCATCCGTACGTCCACGCGTCCGACCATCCGTCGTCCGTCTGCTAGTCTGTCTGTCTGTCCATCCGTGCGTCCATCTAGTGAACACTCCAAGTACCGCCATCTTCCATCTCGCTTCCCTTGTGGCACATGCCCGCTCTAGAGCGGTTATGTGCTATTGATGGCTACTTAAAACTACTACTACTACTACTACTACTACCACTACTACTACTACTACTACTACTACTACTACTACTACTACATACATCAGATCATGTGCAGACCCATGTCTTAAGGAGCTTCACCCATAAAAGACTCCGGCGCGCGAAATCGAACATGGAACCGCTGAATCGCGAATGCGAGGCGTTAACCACTGAGCCACGGAGCTGGTTAACCACGGAGCTGGCTGCTGCTCCGGGATGCTGGAGTCTTGCTTTGATTCTCCTACCTTTTCCCCTTTTATGCCGGATCAACATTAAAGTTGTTTCACTCACTAACGCACAGCGAAGTAACCACGTAGACGCTTATTCGCGTTCATCTGTACCTGTGAGTACATTTCGTGCGTCATTTATGCGTGAGAAATGCTGGGCACTTTTCGATATGCTAAGCATTCCACGCGTGGCTTTCCAATTTGTTGCTATCACGTTCATTGCTTCACCTTTGCGGCAAAAGTGTAAATTTTTTTTGCATACTACCCATTGTTATAGAGGGACGCCGTGGCGGCCACGGAGAGATGGTGCCACGTACAGCTGCCTCCTAATCCTGTCAATAAGTCCACTCGTGATACAAACTACAATAGTGCGTTAATTTTATGAATACTTGTTAAAAAGCTGGAAGGTGCCCTACACTGAAGCCAACGCTAAAGCTTACAAATGAGTTGTAATGAAGCGAAGAAAGCAAAATGAAGCGTACGTGTCAGGCCGACTCGAACGCATCCCTTCGTGGACCACTTTGCTCCGGCAGTGCTCGGCCACGGTGGATGACGTCGATAACCCACTGATGGAAAGCACGCTGCCCGGTTTTACATGACGTTGGAGACGACGGGCGTGCCTTGGGCTCCAAATCGCCACCGCATCGCCGCCGGTCGCTACCTGTTCAGCGCCAACGAGCGAGGCCCAGTTGCACCTCTTCTTCCTCGACCTCACCCACCCGAGCGAGCATAGGTGGTCGACGATCATGATGACCTCGATGGGACTGCACAATATTCGCTAAGAAGTGTTGGCTGCCAGATTACCAGCATTACAAGGAGCCTCTGACTGTAAGAAAAAAGTATGCTTTAATAGCGTGTCCAGCTTTAGAAAAAAAAGAGAGACACAATTTGATCTACGGAATGAATTCTAAATATTACAATGCCTCTCCACTCAATGTTAATGCTATCAGAAAATTCATCCATCTCCATTGAGCCCGTTTTTGTGTATCTGGGGGCCACAAGTCCAACAAACACTTTTTAAATGAAACAATGTCTTTATGCTTTTCACTTGAAAGAACACTAAAGCCAACTAATAGGTCAAGGTTGATTGTTGAAATGGCAGTCTAGAAATCTTGTAGTGTTACTTTAGGGCCAAGGAAGGGCCCATTTCGAAACAAAATCTCGTTTTAGTGCTCCGCATCGGGTTAGCGCACTTCAATTTACCCGCCTCAAGAAGCGGACCGACCGGACCGTCTCACGTCACTGTTGCGGTGCACAACATTGCCCGGCTTTACTGCACTAGTAGCAGCAGACCTAAAGCAGCGGGAGCCACAGCAGCAACAACGGCCATTGTTTAATTTCCCGCCATATGGCTTCGAGATTGCAGACGTTTTTGTTTCAACTGCACCGCGCTAGATGGTACCTCCTGTCCCGTGTTTTTTTTTTTTTTGCAAATGGTGTGTGATTTGTGTGATCTTGCCTGTGCGTTGTGTGCGCCGTTGGGACGTCTTGAATGATGTGTCTGTGATTTTGCCGCGATCTGCGAGAAGTGCTGTGCGGTGTGTTGGGCTGTGAGTGAGGTGCATGTCGTGAGGCTCTGTCTGCTGTCCCCGTTGGTCAATGTGCAGCTTACCATGCCATCGAAAAGGTAGGCCTAACCAACTGACCGTTGACCCATCGGTAACAAGCTACTTGACGAGGCAGATACCAGATGGCACTAGCAGCGTGACTTCGATCGTGGTGGTACGTGGAAGCGGTATACTTGAGCACTAAAGGTGGCCAAGAACCGCAGCATGGGCAGAACGCGAGCGAAAAGAAGCCCGTCCGCCGAAGCCAATAACAAGAGAGAGAGCTGGGTGGCGTGTACAAGTTGCGTTGTGTGGATCGACAATGAGGACACGCCTTTTGAAAGTGTAGTGGAGGCAAGCGCGACAGCACGTTATGACTGCAAGCAGTGCGTCCGGCTGAACGTCTTGCGAGAGGAATTTGCGCAGTTGTTGCGGCAGCATAAAGGGGAGTGTGTGTTTGATTGATTTATTTATTTGTGGGGTTTAACGTCCCAAAACCACGATATGATTGTGATAGACGCTATAGTGAAGGGCTCCGAAAATTTTGACCACCTGGGGTTCTTTAACGTGCGCCCAAATCTGAGCACGCAGGCCTACAACATTTACGCCTCCATCGGAAATGCAGCCGCCGCAGCCGGAGGAGTGTGTGTTACAGCTTGAGAATACTGATACAAAGCTGAACGACGCTCTTTCTAAGCTGAGGTGAGAGACCCGCATCGCGAAGAACTCCAGCCGCGGGTTTCTCAGCTGCAGACACATTAAAGAGCGTGACGGAAGTGTCCCGGATGGAAAAGCCAGAAGGGTCGCATCATGCTGCAACGGAGGACAAAGGCACGTCACGTTTGCCACAAGATCAAGGCAAGGAACGTCCCACACGTGACAAAGTGCGTAGCCAGGCAGCTGCGGGAAGCTGCTCAGAATCACTCGAACCGAGAAGGGAACAGCGCAGCCAACCAGTGATGCCAATTTAGCAGATTTCCCGCTAAGTCTGACGGATTTTATTTTGTTTTGACGAGAAAAATTTGTCTAGCGGCTAGCGAATTATTTGACGGGCCATTTTTATACATATCGGCTTTCTGGTGAATGCCTCACGCAGTGGACCGATTCAAATCGCCCTGCAAGAAACCATTTCCGTGTTACTGTCTTAAATTCCCATGTTAGTACTGTCTTAAACTGGAAAGGATGACAGGCGTAAGGACAGACAATGCTAGCGTTATGAAGGGGACCAATAATGGCGTTCATCGGAAGTTGAAAGCTGAGGCTCCCCACCTCGTACTGATACGCGGCGCCTGCCACTCTTTGCAGCTAGCCACGTCAGCTGCTACGATGGAAGCATTGCCGAGAATCTTGGAGTATTTAATACTTGAAAAATACTTGAGTATTTAATAAGCTAAACGAACAACTGGGTCACAAAATTCCCTGCCCGACAAATGGCGCACAAGAAGCTCTACAGTCTTATGAATGACGGCGATGAACCACTGAAGATTGTGCAAGCGTGCAGGACGCGATGGCTATCTCTCGAAATAGCTGTATTGAGGATCATAGACCAGTGGACCGAATTGAAGGCGCACTTCGAGATTGCAAGGCGCACTGAAAAGTGCTATGCGGCAGAGGTACTGTGTATTATGTACGAAAAGCAGATCAATCTGGGGTACTTGCTTTTTGTAGACTGATTCTGACAGATGTTCAGAAGGTTAACAAGGCATTCGAGGTGAAAGATGCGAGTTAAACAAAGCTGCTGAAATACCTCATGACATTAGTTTCAAGCTTGGTTGAAAAAGTCGTATTTCCGACAGAGCAGATTCACGTTCTGGCGTCCATACTTGAGGACCACTTGAATCCCAAGCCACATCTAAGCTACCTGTTTGAGACGTACGTTGACAACATGAAAGCTCAGAAGACCGACGAGTTCTCTGTGGCAGATGAAGCTGTGGTGCAAGAAAGCTGCATAAGGTTTATTACTGTGCTAGTAGATCAAATCAGATAGTGACTCCCCGACAACATCACAGTTCTTTAAAAAAACATCACTGTTATCGGTCGAAAACGCTTTGTGCGTCTTGAAATAGCCATTGCTTTCTCTGCTGTAAGCAATGGTAGTGCCCACTGAAACGATCGCAAAAATTCAAAACCAGAGGGGCAAAGTCGCCCTCCTGGTCTGGAAGCAAATATCATCCACGCAGTCGTTCTGGTGTGAAGTTCACTCCTGTAATGACGCCTGCGGTGAAAACCCGTTCGCCGAGCTGGCCAGATTATCCATGTCGATGCTCGTGCTGCCGTATTCAAATGCCGAAGTAGAGAGGGCATTTGGTCAGTTTAACATGATAAAATCCAAGCTGAGGAGCAAGCTCAAGCCTGAAACAACAAAGTCACCCTTGTAGTAAGAGCGGGGCTCAAGCGACACCAGAAAAGTTGTTTTGATTATGAATTTCCTGTGGCAGTTAGTGCAATCGGGACATCTGCAACGTATGTAAAGCCAAGTCACCTGTCTGGTCCCTCAACAAGTACCAATGGTTCTGTGTAGATGGCATCAGACCACAACAGCGGCAACAAAGACATCGATGTGTTTTGCGTGGACCTGTGAGTTTTTTTATTTTATTCAGAGTGAACATTTATAACTTTTAGCCTCATCTGTAATAAGATCCACCAATGACGACCACCGCATCACTGAAGCCTCAAGTGTTCTAGTTAGACTCCTTGAAAAACTTTTTTGTATGTTATTCCTGCTCTGGTAGTTTTGGAGAGTTTTAAAGAACAATAAAAGTATTTATCATACGAAATTGCAGTGTTTTCAATAAAATAGGCCCTAGCGGGAAGCTTAGCGTATATGCTTTAGAATCTAGCGGAATCTGGTGGATTTCTCATTGCTTTTTAGCGGATGTCTGACGCTCAGCGATGGCAACACTGCAGCCAACTGGATGACGAATGTGCCTTGGAGCTCCAAGGGTGGAGGCCCACCTTGGGAAACAAAAGGCGTAAGGAGCTAGGAAAGAGCTCGAGAGAAACGGGATCTTCCAACAAATAGGTTCTTAAACAACAAAAAGCGCTTCATGGAGGCGCCCGACGAAAGTCGGTGTGCTTTCATATATGGAGACAAGAATGCCTTCAAATTGAAGCGCACCACTTTACGTGCTGTGAAGTGAAGCAGGCTAGTTCAGCCGTTCACATGGAAGAATGCCACCCTCCAGAATGTGATGGATAAAATGAATGCTGCGGTGGACATTTGGTGCGCACCAGAGGCAGTTGTGGTCGTAAATTGCGGAAGCAGCGATATCGTGGATAATGATGCCTCCCCAGATACATAATACAGGAGCTCAAGGCTATGCAGACGAGGCAGGTGAGATCCAATGAGCATCACTTTATTGCGTACGGTGTTCCTGGACCGGAACACTGTAATGACGTCATGCTGAGCAAATTCAAGCTGTGGAACGAAAAGCTCCGGAAGGTCTGCGACGAACTGGCCAACAAGTGGAGTTTGTAAGCACCACACGAGCGCCGACAGGTAGGGTGTACAGCTTGCTCTAAAAGGTCGGCACGGCTGAGGAACAGGACACAGGCTTTGTGTTTTTTGGGACTCAAGCCGGTTGGACTTACAATAATGCGGATACTAACAAGCGGTTACTCGCACCCCCTGGCACCGCTTATGGCAGCCCTCGGACAGGCGATGCTACAGATGGCAGAGAAACAGTACCAGGTGACGTGACGCGCAGAAAGCCCCCTCATTCCTCCCGTCAGAAGTAAAGCATGTACACCGCCGTCACCACCACCGTGGCCTATGTGTAAGGGAAACCAACGTGGGTCTTCTCAATGTTCATGGCGCAAGAAAGCCGATCAAGTGGGAAGAGCTATGTGCGATGCTAGAGAGTAAAAAAATGGAACTTTATGCGCTAACAGAGACGCACCATCGTGGGCTGGAGGAACCCCCTGTACATCCAATCTAGGATTGGTCATGCTCCAACCGCGAAGGGAATACACGCAAAGGCGGGGGAATACGTATCCTATGGCAGTCCGGAGCGATGTGGGAACGATTGACCTACCCATGCACAGAACACATGTGGCTCCGTGGTAGCATCTTAGGGATTCCCGTGATAGTAGGTGTGGTCTACCTTGCAGTGAGCAAAGGCCAACATGACAGAAATGCTCGAATCATGAAATATGTGTCAATGGATGTACAACGATCGGCAGCTGACTGAGAAGTTTTACTCACGGGCGACTTCAATGGCCACCTGCAGGCACTGAACGGGTTCCAGGACTTTAATGTAGACCTGGTAAACCTGACAGCACGTGAACAAAACTTGGAAATAGCCAACCTTCACTTTGACAGCGAGGGTGAATTCACATAGTGTCTTAGGAACACTCATTCATGCATCGACTATGTACTTATTTCACCCAAGCTGTTCCGCCACGCTACATCAATCACAATAGACGAGGATGGGAAGTTCAGTGTGTGAAGTGATTGCAACCGAATTAAATTGACCTTCTCGACTTCATCATGGCGCCAAAAACGGACAAACTGTCGTGAGTCGGCCGCACGTTACCTACCGGAAGAGACATATGAAGACATCGCCCAAGAGTTTGAAGGCAGGCTCATGAATATGGAGTCACCTTCCTATGACCAATATGTAGAAGCTCTGCAACAGATAATGGAAGCACATGAAGTATGCGTTAACTCTCGTGGAGGGGTGCGTCGGAAGCCATGGTGGGACAAGAAGGTCAAAGTGACACTAAGTGCTCGATGGTAGGTGAATCGATTGATTTGTGTAGTTTAACATCCCAAAACCACTATTTGATTATGAGAGATGCCGTAGTGGAGGGCTCCGGAAATTTCGACCACCTGGGGTTCTTTAACGTGCACCCAAATCTGAGTACACGGGCCTACAACGTTTCTGTCTCCATCGGAAATTCAGCCGCCACAGCCGGGATTTGATCCCGCGACCTGCGGGCCAGCAGCCGAGTATCTTAGCCACTAGACCAACAAAGGTGGAACCAGCGAAGAAGAGTCGGGCCGTGCACTTTCCAACCGGCGTCATCAACTGACCTCCTGCAGTTCTTATATTGTGTCCGTGCCATGGCATTTTCAACTTCCTTAGTCTTTCGGCTATAGCTGTAGGCTTATTATAAAAATGTGGAAGCCAGTGTCCGCAAGAGCCGTCACTTGGTGGCCGTCAATGTGAACAACGAAGTCAACGCTGATAACGTCGGTTACGTCGGCATTTGTCCCATTCATCGGATTAGTGGTTGCTGTCATCTTATTCGCCATCGGTGGCTTCGAGCTGTCATTTGTCTGCAACGGGGGCTGTTCGGAATTCCGATTATTGGCAACCCCGCCCCCCGAGGTCACTGCGTCTATTTTCCGCTTCGCGGGCTAGGGAACCTGCCCTTGATGACGTCGGCAAAACTGTGACGATTTGGTGAACTGGCCCGCACAGGAAATGGAGAACGTGATCCGGGCATTACTGGATTCTGCGGTGGTGTGTTCACAGGAGCGTCGTTGTGCATGCGTCGATCGTTGTACGTAGCGTAACCAGTGTAGCGAGGATATTTCGAGCACTGAGCGTCGCGATAACGGCAAACTCTGTAGAAGTGCTCAGCTTCGCCACAAAGAAAGCATACCGGTCGACGGTCAGCGGTACGCGACAAATTGGTTTTCCGACGCTGGTAGGTAAGCGGGTACTCACTACTGGGCCACGTTGTGGGGTTCACATGTTGGCTATATGGCATTCGCCTTGTCGGAGAAATCGGCGAGGTTGGGAAAGTCGTCGGTGCTGAGAGCAGCTGTGTTTGCAGGGTTGGTGGTGGTCCAGCCATTGGAGCCCGTTGTGCCGAAGGCGCGACGACGGGGCGTCAAAGTGCATCCGCATAAGATGTCGTCGCACATCACCATAGCCCGATGAAGAGAGAGCCTGACGGACCTCATCCCGGACAGCATCGGTGACAAAAGACAATGACGGCGTCGGTTGGGTTGCTGGAATTAAACCAAGCTGCCCAAGCTCCTCCCTCAAAATCTCCTGGATGACTTCCCGCAGAGGCCAGTCGTCGTCGGAGAGGCTCATCACAGCCGTAACAGGACTACTCGCTCGAAAGTTTACCGGGTTCTGCTTGTGGTACCGTTGCTGTAGGGTCCGTTCAATAGTTGTGGCTTCTTTCGTGAACTCAGCTACTGTGGTTGGTGGATTTCTCACAAGCCCAGCAAACAGTTGCTCCTTCATGCCTCGCATTAGATACCGCAGCTTCCTGTCTTCCGGCATCTCGGGATCCACCCTGCCGAAAACACGGGCCATGTCCACAGCGAACATAGCAACGCTCTCATTCGGTTTTTGAATTTGAACTTCCAAAAGGCATTGCGCAATCTCCTTTCTGTCGAGACTGGTAAAGGTGTCAACCAGCTGGTTGCGGAAGTCATCCCACGGGCCAAGCTTCTTTCCCTGTCGATGTACCATGCCTGGCCGTCGCCTTTCAGGTAAAAGTACACATTCGCGAACTTCGTCTTCTGGGGTGGCCCACTGGTTGTACTTCACACAGCGTTCGAACTGGTCCAGCCAGTCTTGGGCGTCTTCATAAGCCTCACCATGAAAACAATCAGGAATCATGGGATTATGTAGTGTCATGTGCACTGGAGCTGCAATGGCCATGGTGGCTGAAGGAGGCAAGCGATTGCTGGCAGTTTCTCGCAAGGAATTGAGCTCAGGAGCCAGGCCTAGTAGACGGCGACTGAAACGGTGGACGGGTGTGTCGACGCGTGGTAGTGATTTCGGGCTCTAATGTCGGGTCCGCGGAGGGGTGCCAAGCACGATGACTACCCAGCACCTCCACCAGTGTGACGACGCGGGATCGACGAGCACAAGAAGCACCTCGAACAAATACGCTTTATCGATAAAGATGATGATGATGATGATCGTTGTTACTCTGGCACACATCACAAAGAGGGATCGGCCAAGAATCGGGTGGCAGGATCTTTAAGTAAAAGGCTTATGGTTTTACAAACACAAATTTTGAACTGAAAAAAATTTTATAGAAAGAAAAGCCAAAAATCGTAAAAGGAGAATATTTGAGCAGAATCGATGCAGGCTGTCAGATGCGATTTGAGACAGAGGTAATGATGGGTCTAAAACGAATAATATATATATATATATATATATATATATATATATATATATATATATATATATATATATATATATATATATATATATAAGGCACTTTAACATAGCAATCACTTTATTTCAATTCTGTAGTCAAATACCGCAGAGCAGATGACCCTGTGGCTATAACCAATTTTAATGCTGCCAAACAATAAAATTACGGCTACATTCAATTCTAATCCTAATTTTTCTAGTGTAGCTATTATGTATCTTTCCCGCTGATAAGAATACTGGCGACGGAGTAAAAAAAATGATTTATCGTTTCCATTTCTTCGCAAACATGACCATAGCCTCCTAGATTTCCCTTGCCTGCCGGATTATCAGTGGTCGTCGGAACTATGGTGGTGGCGCCACCTAAGTAGGAGTGTTTTCAAATGATTTTTTACGTTTTGGAGCTTCTGTGCAACAAAAATAACGTAAAAAGTTTTTGAACGGCGTAAGCATAGTTATCAATAACCCTACGTAAGTGACGCCGTCATTCAACAGACAACTCCTTCAATACAGGGTATAGCCTCTGAAACTAGTAGCAAACGCCATAATTGCCGATCTCAAAGGCCAAGTACAAAGACCCTTACCGATACGTGGACAGCGCCACCATATATGACAGGCGTTTCGCGCTCATCTGGCAGGCAAGGGAAATCTAGGAGGCTATAACCTGACATAAAGGTAACTCCTCAAAGACTGCAACGTCTTCTTCGTCTCTGCCCTGGGCCAAGGGCACTCACGCTGCTTCGTTGTCGCCGCCACTGGCACACTCGCGCGTCAATACGATGAACGCTGAACGCGCATTTGTGAAACGCTCAGTTTAGGTGAGCCCCGCCGTGGTGGTCTAGTGGCTAAGGTACTCGGCTGCTAACCCGCAGGTCGCGGGATCGAATCCCGGCTGCGGCGGCTGCATTTCCGATGGAGGCGAAAATGTTGTAGGCCCGTGTGCTCAGATTTGGGCGCACGTTAAAGAACCCCAAGTGGTCGAAATTTCCGGAGCCCTCCACTACGGTGTCTCTCATAATCATATGGTGGTTTTGGGACGTTAAACCCCACATATCAATCAATCAATCAGTTTAGGTGACACTGGACTCGCTCACTGGATTTCGTGCCGACTGGTTGTGCCCCCGCGATCTCCGACGACAGCGCAGCTCTAGCCGACTGGGCTCCCCCTACGCCATCTCCTGACGCCGACAAGAGCTCTCGCCGAGTGGTGCCCCATCCTCGGACTCGGGCGACTATGTCTATTTTTTCTATCTCCTCTTTACTTCCGTCGCTCTCTGTCCCTGCGCCTCGCTCTCTCCTTGCTCCCTCTATATGTACCTTCTAATCCTATCCTTTTAATCCCTTCTTACCCCCATCCCTTGTGAGCTATTGTTGAGGTGTCACACTCTGATGCAGACAGTTACGGGGCTCACTTTTCTCTTCTTTTCCCTTTAAGAATCACATAATAAGAAGGTGACACTGAACACGCGGTGACGCTGAACGCAGTGGAAAACAATGAAACGATGTGGGTGCTTTCAGCGCGTCCCCCTCAGGAAAAAGGAAAGCATTTTAGTGCGTCCCTCCAGGAAAAAGAACAGCCGCAACACCCCGACAAGAAAGCGAGAGGATGACGTACAATATATAATCCTCGCCGAGACCGTGCTACCGTAACTACAGTAAACTAGACAGGGGCAGTGGCACGAGCGGAGAGCGAAAGCAAGGAGCGGTGGCGAGGCGAAACACACGGAAATCTTTGGGCGTGGTGTGGTCGCGCCACTGTGCCTTTCTCCTGAAGCCTCAGTCCAGCAACGTGCGTTTGACAGCGGGCACTGAAGAGAGAGAGAGAATAAACTTTTATTAACAACAAATGCACACTGAGCCTTCTTTGGGTGGGGCCCTCAGTCCAGGGCTCCATTGCCTTGCGAGCCCGCTGGACCGGCTGCTGCTGTTCCTGCCGGCGTAAGCTGAGCAGTGCAGACTCCCAAGAAAAAGGTGTGGGATTGGGAATGAGAGGAACGCCCTGTGGGGCAGAGCATTCCCGCGTGGAGTGGTACACCGTCGGTACGGATCCACAGAAGGGGCAGTAGGAGGGGTAGAGAGTCGGATGAAAGCGATTCAGCATATACAGGCAAGGAAATGAATTGGTCTGTAGTTGCCGCCAAGCGACAGCATCTGCTCTGTTGAGTGAAGGATGAGGGGGAGGATACGTATAACGGCTCTGTCGGTAGTACTCCAGCGTAGCGTTGTAGTTTAGTGGTTCTGTCGATGCGTCGTCTGGATTGGACAGCTCTTCTTATGGAGCCCGGCCGGTCAGCTCTCGGGCAACCACATGAACGCGTTCATTACCATGGAGAGAGGCGTGTCCAGGAGTCCAGACGATACGCACAGGACTTAATGCGGATGGTGAGACAGAAGAGAGGATATTGTGTGTATGTGCAGCCACAAGTCCTTCAGCGAAGGCACGGCAAGCAGCTTGTGAATCTGTTACAATAGTGACAGGGGAGTCATGTGACAGTGTCGTAGCGTGAACAATTGCCAGAGCGAGATCTCCCTCCTCTGCCAGACACTGTCTGTAGTGCGAAGTGTGGCAGACGCCACAAGGGCGTCTGTGTCATCTGTCACGGCTAAACACATGGCTGACTTCTCTGGGTAGCGTGCTGCATCAGTGTAAAGTACTTGTAAGTCTGAGGTACCACCACCAAAGACGCGTGTCATAGCCTGAACTCGGGCATGTCGACGACTGGCGTGGCGGGAGGGATTCATATTGCGTGGAATCGGAGGCACTTTGATGAGTGCGCGGACAGTAGAAGCAAGTTTATGTCGCGGTACTTGTGCGGGTTTTTGGGGAATCGGGTAGCCAAGACGAGACAGGATGGCGCAGCCCTGACGGGTCTGCCTGAGCCATTGGAGCTGACTGTTGTGCTGGGCCTCAATGAGTTCGGTTACGGTGTTGTGGACTCCTAATTGAAGGAGGCATTGTGTAGATGCGTGTGTAGGCAAGCCGATAGCCACCTTCACAGCTGTCCGTAGAAGGATGTCCATCTTTTTGATTTGAGCAAGCAGGAGATTGTGAAAGGGAAGATGATAGGTGAGCCGACTAACTATGAGTGCTTGTATTAAGCGGAGGACACCCTTCTCACAGAGGCCTCTCCTGCGATTGGCGATGCGTTGGATCATAAGTGTAATTTGAGTTATTTGCTGAGCCAGAAGGTGTGTAGTGTGCGAGGCCTTGCTGTTGGACTGAAGTTAGAGGCCTAATATGCGAATTCATGGTACCAGAGGGATAGGATGGCCATCAAAAAACAGCGAAATGTCAGGAGAATCAGCGGTTTTGCGGTGCCGCTTGTATACCAATAACAACTCCGACTTATCCACTGAGCACGTAAGGCTGCCGGCAGCAGCATAGTCTTGTACCACAGACACAGCTTCCTGTAGGGCGTCCTGAATGGTTCCGTCTGCTCCTTTGGTTGCCCAAATTGTAATGTCATCTGCATATATGGCATGCTGGATGTTGGGAACCTGTTGTAATAGATAAGGAAGTCTAGCCATAGCCACGTTGAACAAAGTGGGCGAGAGAACCGAGCCCTGTGGTGTTCCTCTGCCTGCGAGACGAATGACGTCCGACCGGAAGTCTCCAATCCCAATAGTGGCCGTGCGGTCAGAAAGAAAGGACCTGACGTAATTGTAGATACGTGAGCCACACTGAGATGAAGCGAGATTGTCAAGAATAAGGTCGTGGCAGACGTTGTCAAAAGCACCCTTCAGATCTAGGGCCAGAATAGCTCGGACCTGGTTTGAAGTGGGGCTATCCAACACGTCCTCCTTAAGCTGTAATAATACGTCCTGTGTAGAGATACCAGGACGGCAGCCGAGTAGTGTATCAGGAAAAAAGCGATTGTCTTCAAGAAATGGTTGTAGTCGAGAGAAGACAACGCGTTCAAAGAGTTTAGCTACACATGAAGTTGAGGATATAGGGCGAAGATTCTGGAGGGATAGCGGCTTGCCAGGCTTTGGAATAAGTATGATTTCTGCGTGTCGCCACTCCTGCGGTAGCGTGCCGTTTTTTCAATGTTCGTTGTAAAAAGCGGTTAAATATTCGATGGACGGGTCATCTAAATTACGCAGAAGTGTGTACGTAATCCCGTCTGTACCGGGTGCTGTGTTGCGCTTAACGCTTTGCAAAGCTGCCCTAACCTCTGCTTCTGTAATGTCCTCATCTAGAGGCGTATCGTGTACGTGTGGATAATCACGGTAGGCGGGACGGGGGCCCGTGGATACATAGTGTTGCTTTAAGGTGTACAGCAGAGTGGCATCGTCGAGCCCTGATTTGTGGAGAATAGTGCGGATTGCATTAGCAGTGTGTGATTTTGTCTGCGTGGGATTTAAAAGAGCACGGAGTATACGCCACGTTCGAGGTGTACTTAGTGAGCCGTTGAGTCGATCACAGAAGTTATACCAATTGTTGCTAGTGAGGATGTTCGCATAGTCATGTGCCTCAGTAGCTAGTTGGGCGATTTGGAGACGAAGTTTTTGGTTATGTTTCTGTCGGCGCCACCGCCGTGTCAAACCTCTGGGGGCATTTCAGAGATGTAGCAGACGCCGGTCCACATCCGGCGTTTCTGTCGTCACAGCGATGAGCTTGGTAGCTCTTTGAAAATCGGAGTGAAGTTGTAATATCCAAGCCTCTAGGGAAGGAGAGTCTTGATGAGTAGTTGTACGATTACGCCTAAATGCATCCCAATTCGTTAGTTTTATGATGCGCTCTGGGGTACGCGTGGCTGCTACTTGGAGCTCTGTAGTTAGTATATGGTGATCACTGCCTGGGTTCACCATGAGGTTGCACCAGGAATGGTGACTAACGCCCTTGACTATCGTAAGGTCGGGGCATGTGTCCCTGCTCACACTATAGTGGGTTGATCAGGTTCTGTCAGCAGGGTCATGCGATGAATCGCGAGAACCTGTGCAAGTCGTCGGCCTTTAGGCGTTTCTGTTGCGTAGCCCCACGCCGGATGGGGGGCATTAAAATCTCCTACAATAACTATTTGTTTACCCAACTTGCATAGTTGTGCAAATAGATGACCGAAGTCATCGTTCCTGGCGTTAGGTGCACTGTAAACGTTAAGCACGTACAGGCTGCTACTGGAACGAGAGCACGGGACTACTTCGAGAAGTACGTGTGAGATGGAGGTGCTTTGAAGGGTGTGTTCTATGACAGTGACATGCTTAGAAACTAATGTAGCTGTGCGATGTGGTGTATTGTTCGTTACGTCCGTGTATGTGGTGTAACCCGGAAGCGTAGGGGTACATTGTACTTCTTGTAACGCAAGACATCGGGAGTAATCCGGTGCGTCGCAATGAATTGCATTAGAGCTCCGCGTTTCCTACGATACCCCCTGCAATTCCACTGCCACACACGTAGGAGTTGAGGGGTGTCACGCGTTGACCTACGGTTTCTCGCCATGATCATGCAATAGCAGGGCCTCGGTAGTATGCGGAGGCATTTCGGACTGTGCTAAATCTTGGTGGAGGGTGGTGGGAAGCGGGACTGCAGCAGCTGCGGCTGTTGGGACGGTTTTTCTGGACGGTGATAGGAAACGGGAGAGGCGTATGTAAGGATGCGGTCGCTGTGTTTCACGTGTCGGAGACATGGTGCGTTTTGGTGCAGATGGCAAAATATTAAGTTGTGCAAGTGCAGCCGATATCTGCTGTTTAACATCCGTTACAATCTGCTGGATAGCAGGTTGCGGGGCCTGCTGGATCAATTGTTGGAGTGGAGCTGTTAGTTCAGCCGTAATGCCATCCTTCATTTTCTGCATTTCCACCTGCATCATAGCTGCAAATTCGTTCCTTAAAGAAGTAGCCATTTCGTTCAACGCCTCTCGTGTGCAATAGTCGGAACGTGCCGTAGTTGACAACATGTCAGGGTGAAGCTGAGTGTCTACTGACATGGGTTGTGGTAGTCTAGGTGGCGTTGGTAGTAGTGTTCTTTCCTGCGTTGATGTTTGTGTGAGGGAGTGGGACTGGTGTGGAGAAGGAGGAAGAGGAGGGAACTGCCCTGCCCAGCTTACCGTTTGTGCTTTCTTGTGGAAACCGCTTTGCTGGCCATGATGATGCGTTGTCCCGTCCGTGGGCCAGCCTTGAGATCCCGGCTGGCCAGCGAAACCGCTCCGCGATGACGAGTTTCCTCGCTTGGGCCCCGACTTATCCCTGGAATGGCTCCTTCGCCTGGCTGCACTCCCGGACGCACTGCTCTGCCGTCCGGGGCTGGGGGATGGTGACTGGGCCTTCTTGGTGGGAGTAGCTGACCGGGGTGGTTTGCGTCGGTTGACTGGTGGCAAAAACCGCTTTGGGCATGGTTTGGCAGCCGTCGGGTGGTCGCCACCACAAAGCATGCAAGAAGGGTGGCACTCGTGGTTGTTGGGTGATAGTGAATCCCCGCACACTCGACATTTCGGTGTGTCATGAGGCTGTGGGCACACATCCTCGCGGTGTCCTGTTTTGTTGCACTTTCTACAGTGGGGAATAGTCCGTTTGTAGAGGTAGCAGCGAAGAGCCTGTCCGTACGCATTGACGAAGAAAGGGACTCGCTTGCCACAAAATGTGAGCACCACTGCTCCGGAGTTGTCGAGGCGTCTGCACGTAAGGACCTCGTAGCCCGGTACTTCAACTTCTGTCAAGAAGTCGTCTGGTGTGATTTCATGGCCTATTCCGTTGACCACCCCTTTGCACGAATTATCAGGCGCAATACCATAAGAGGTGATGTCGTAGGTTGCTGCGTGGACTGTAATTTTGGTGATTTGTCCAAGTGCCGTGGCGATGCGTTCAGACGAGGTGCTTATTGTTAGTACATTTTGATTTTCGTCGACTCGAAGCTTGATATCAGGCTTCTCACTGCGTATATTTGCTGCATGAACTACGGCGAGAAGTAACGTCTTCGGGCTAACCTTGCTCAGATTTTATCCACCATGGGGACGGATTGCTAGCTTGTAGTTCTCGGCAGGCAGCGATGGGAGTCTTGGTAGACGCGTCTTAGGCCGGCTCTGGCATAGAGCGGGCTCAGACGGCGTGCTGGGCAGCTGTTGAGTCGGTAGTGTATGGGGTTGCAGCTGTCGGCGTTTGTTCGCTCTCTTGGTAACAGTGATCCATGGATGTGCGTTGTGCTCATTGCTCACCTGCGTATTAGCGTCTTGACTGGTCTGCGTATCCATCATGTGGTCCATGGAGCGAGAGGGCAATGAGTGCCTCTCGTCGGCTGCGACGCTCCCAGAGACGCTCGCACTCCGCTGTAGAGCAGGGTGGCGTTCTGTCCATGCCGCGTCTCTGGCTTGTTAGGGTTAGCGAGGTGGACCTCTTCAAGAACTTTCGAAAGCGTTAAGACGTTTAAAAGCGCACTCACAGGTTGAAGTCTGGTATAAGCTTGACAGTGGTGATGCTAGGAAAAAGTTCGTATCATCGCAACAGATCGCCAGAAAGAAATTCTTCTTGAAAATGAACGTGAACCGGAGCCGATGTGATTCGCGTCCGTCGCATGCTGTCGCTACTCCCAGGCACTGAAGATTGTACTTGTTTGTGCGTGCTATGTTTGGTGGTGGTAACGCTGAGTTAGATAGGAAAACCTCGGCGGAAGAATTATTCTTTGCGCAAGGTTGTAGAACTGGGTATCACAGAATGAAAATGCTGCCGTCTGACAACACTGAATGACTGGGGTGGTCGTTTGTACCAACGCCACCGAGACTGACTCAAGGCCGGGGGGCTCCCGTCGGGCCGTGAATATACGTCATCAGTAAGAGGCCTGGTCCCACGTCTCCACTACATGGCGTTGGTTCCCTGAGCGGCGGGGCCTCGGCAGCCTCGGCGCGGCGGGCACGTTTGGACGCGCTGTGAGCGTTCGTGGCGCGGATGCACGTTGCTGCTTGGATATTCGTTTCTGTGCGTAGTTGGGCAACAGCGAGTGACCTGTTTGGACGCGCTGTGAGCGTTCGTGGCGCGGATGCATGTTGCTGCTTGGATATTCGTTTCTGTGCGTAGTTGGGCAAGGGCGAGTGACCTGTTTGGACGCGCTGTGAGCGTTCGTGGCGCGGATGCATGTTGCTGCTTGGATATTCGTTTCTGTGCATAGTTGGGCAACGGCGAGTGACCTGTTTGGACGCGCTGTGAGCGTTTGTGGCGCGGATGCATGTTGCTGCTTGGATATTCGTTTCTGTGCGTAGTTGGGCAAGGGCGAGTGACCTGTTTGGACGCGCTGTGAGCTTTCGTGGCGCGGATGCATGTTGCTGCTTAGATATTCGTTTCTGTGCGTAGTTGGGCAACGGCGAGTGACCTGTTTGGACGCGCTGTGAGCGATCGTGGCGCGGATGCATGTTGCTGCTTGGATATTCGTTTCTGTGCGTAGTTGGGCAACAGCGAGTGACCTGTTTGGACGCGCTGTGAGCGTTCGTGGCGCGGATGCATGTTGCTGCTTAGATATTCGTTTCTGTGCGTAGTTGGGCAACGGCGAGTGACCTGTTTGGACGCGCTGTGAGCGTTCGTGGCGCGGATGCATGTTGCTGCTTGGATATTCGTTTCTGTGCGTAGTTGGGCAACGGCGAGTGACCTGTTTGGACGCGCAGTGAGCGTTCGTGGCGCGGATGCATGTTGCTGCTTGGATATTCGTTTCTGTGCGTAGTTGGGCAACGGCGAGTGACCTGTTTGGACGCGCTGTGAGCGTTCGTGGCGCGGATGCATGTTGCTGCTTGGATATTTGTTACTGTGCGTAGTTGGGCAACGGCGAGTGACCTGTTTGGACGCGCTGTGAGCATTCGTGGCGCGGATGCATGTTGCTGCTAAGATATTCATTTCTGTGCGTAGTTGGGCCACAGCGAGTGACCTGTTTGGACGTGCTGTGAGAGTTCGTGGCGCGGATGCATGTTGCTGCTTGGATATTCGTTTCTGTGCGTAGTTGGACAACAGCGAGTGACCTGTTTAGACGCGCTGTGAACGTTCGTGGCGCAGATGCATGTTGCTGCTTGGATATTCATTTCTGTGCGTAGTTAAACAACGGCGAGTGACCTGTTTGGACGCGCTGTGAGCGTTCGTGGCGCGGATGCATGTTGCTGCTTGGATATTCGTTTTTGTGCATAGTTGGGCAACGGCGAGTGACCTGTTTGGACGCGCTGTGAGCGTTCGTGGCGCGGATGCATGTTGCTGCTTGGATATTCGTTTCTGTGCGTAGTTGGGCAAGGGCGAGTGACCTCTTTGGACGCGCTGTGAGCTTTCGTGGCGCGGATGCATGTTGCTGCTTAAATATTCGTTTCTGTGCGTAGCTGGGCAACGGCGAGTGACCTGTTTGGACGCGCTGTGAGCGTTCGTGGCGCGGATGCATGTTGCTGCTTGGATATTCGTTTCTGTGCGTAGTTGGGCAACAGCGAGTGACCAGTTTGGACGCGCTGTGAGCGTTCGTGGCGCGGATGCATGTTGCTGCTTGGATATTCGTTTCTGTGCGTAGTTGGGCAACGGCGAGTGACCTGTTTGGACGCGCTGTGAGCGTTCGTGGCGCGGATGCATGTTGCTGCTTGAATATTCGTTTCTGTGCGTAGTTAGGCAACGGCGAGTGACCTGTTTGGACGCGCTGTGAGCGTTCGTGGCACGGATGCACGTTGCTGCTTGGTTATTCGTTTCTGTGCGTAGTTGGGCAACGGCGAGTGACCTGTTTGGACGCGCTGTGAGCGTTCGTGGCGCGGATGCATGTTGCTGCTTGGATATTCGTTTCAGTGCGTAGTTGGGCAAGGGCGAGTGACCTGTTTGGACGCGCTGAGAGCTTTCGTGGCGCGGATGCATGTTGCTGCTTAGATATTCGTTTCTGTGCGTAGTTGGGCAACGGCGAGTGACCTGTTTGGACGCCCTGTGAGCGTTCGTGGCGCGGATGCATGTTGCTGCTTGGATATTTGTTTCTGTGCGTAGTTGGGCAACAGCGAGTGACCAGTTTGGACGCCCTGTGAGCGTTCGTGGCGCGGATGCATGTTGCTGCTTGGATATTCGTTTCTGTGCGTAGTTGGGCAACAGCGAGTGACCTGCTTGGACGCGCTGTGAGCGTTCGTGGCGCGGATGAATGTTGCTGCTTGGATATTCGTTTCTGTGCGTAGTTGGGCAACGGCGAGTGACCTGTTTGGACGCGCTGTGAGCGTTCGTGGCGCGGATGCATGTTGCTGCTTGAATATTCGTTTCTGTGCGTAGTTGGGCAACGGCGAGTGACCTGTTTGGACGCGCTGTGAGCGTTCGTGGCACGGATGCACGTTGCTGCTTGGTTATTCGTTTCTGTGCGTAGTTGGGCAACGGCGAGTGACCTGTTTGGACGCGCTGTGAGCGTTCGTGGGGCGGATGCATGTTGCTGCTTGGATATTCGTTTCTGTGCATAGTTGGGCAATGGCGAGTGACCTGTTTGGACGCGCTGTGAGCGTTCGTGGCGCGGATGCATGTTGCTGCTTGGATATTCGTTTCTGTGCATAGTTGGGCAAGGGCGAGTAACCTGTTTGGACGCGCTGTGAGCTTTCGTGGCGCGGATGCATGTTGCTGCTTAGATATTCGTTTCTGTGCGTAGCTTTGCAACGGCGAGTGACCTGTTTGGACGCGCTGTGAGCGTTCGTGGCGCGGATGCATGTTGCTGCTTGGATATTCGTTTCTGTGCGTAGTTGGGCAACAGCGAGTGACCTGTTTTGACGCGCTGTGAGCGTTCGTGGCGCGGATGCATGTTGCTGCTTAGATATTCGTTTCTGTGCGTAGTTGGGCCACAGCGAGTGACCTGTTTGGACGCGCTGTGAGAGTTCGTGGCGCGGATGCATGTTGCTGCTTAGATATTCGTTTCTGTGTGTAGTTGGGCAACAGCGAGTGACCTGTTTAGACGCGCTGTGAACGTTCGTGGCGCAGATGCATGTTGCTGCTTGGATATTCATTTCTGTGCGTAGTTAAACAACGGCGAGTGACCTGTTTGGACGCGCTGCGAGCGTTCGTGGCGCGGATGCATGTTGCTGCTTGGATATTCGTTTCTGTGCGTAGTTGGGCAACGGCGAGTGACCTGTTTGGACGCGCTGTGAGCGTTCGTGGCACGGATGCATGTTGCTGCTTGGATATTCGTTTCTGTGCGTAGTTGGGCAACGGAGAGTGACCTGTTTGGACACGCTGTGAGCGTTCGTGGCGCGGATGCATGTTGCTGCTTGGATATTCGTTTCCGTGCGTAGTTGGGCAACAGCGAGTGACGTGTTTAGACGCGCTGTGAGCTTTCGTGGCGCAGATGCATGTTGCTGCTTGGATATTCGTTTCTGTTCGTAGTTGGGACACAGCGAGTGACCTGTTTGGACGCGCTGTGAGCGTTCGTGGCGCGGATGCATGTTGCTGCTTGGATATTCGTTTCTGTGCGTAGTTGGGCAACGGCGAGTGACCTGTTTGGACGCGTTGTGAGCGTTCGTGGCGCGGATGCATGTTGCTGCTTGGATATTCGTTTCCGTGCGTAGTTGGGCAACGGCGAGTGACCTGTTTTGACGCGCTGTGAGCGTTCGTGGCGCGGATGCATGTTGCTGCTTGGTTATTTGTTACTGTGCGTAGTTGGGCAACGGCGAGTGACCTGTTTGGACGCGCTGTGAGCATTCGTGGCGCGGATGCATGTTGCTGCTTAGATATTCGTTTCTGTGCGTAGTTGGGCAACAACGAGTGACCTGTTTGGACGCGCTGTGAGAGTTCGTGGCGCGGATGCATGTTGCTGCTTAGATATTCGTTTCTGTGCGTAGTTGGGTAACAACGAGTGACCTGTTTGGACGCGCTGTGAGCGTTCGTGGCGCGGATGCATGTTGCTGCTTGGATATTCGTTTCTGTGCGTAGTTGGGCAACAGTGAGTGACCTGTTTGGACGCGCTGTGAGCTTTCGTGGCGCGGATGCATGTTGCTGCTTGGATATTCGTTTCTGTGCGTAGTTGGGCAAGGGCGAGTAACCTCTTTGGACGCGCTGTGAGCTTTCGTGGCGCGGATGCATGTTGCTGCTTAGATATTCGTTTCTGTGCGTAGTTAAACAACGGCGAGTGACCTGTTTGGACGCGCTGTGAGAGTTCGTGGCGCGGATGCATGTTGCTGCTTAGATATTCGTTTCTGTGCGTAGTTGGGCAACAACGAGTGACCTGTTTGGACGCGCTGTGAGCGTTCGTGGCGCGGATGCATGTTGCTGCTTGGATATTCGTTTCTGTGCGTAGTTGGGCAACAGCGAGTGACCAGTTTGGACGCGCTGTGAGCGTTTGTGGCGCGGATGCATGTTGCTGCTTGGATATTCGTTTCTGTGCGTAGTTGGGCAACGGCGAGTGACCTGTTTGGACGCGCTGTGAGCGTTCGTGGCGCGAATGCATGTTGCTGCTTGGATATTCGCTTGTGTGCGTAGTTGGGCAACGGCGAGTGACCTGTTTGGACGCGCTGTGAGCGTTCGTGGCGCGGATGCATGTTGCTGCTTGAATATTCGCTTCTGTGGGTAGTTGGGCAACGGCGAGTGACCTGTTTGGACGCGCTGTGAGCGTTCGTGGCGCGGATGCACGTTGCTGCTTGGATATTCGTTTCTGTGCATAGTTGGGCAACGGCGAGTGACCTGTTTGGACGCACTGTGAGCGTTCGTGGCGCGGATGCATGTTGCTGCTTGGATATTCGTTTCTGTGCATAGTTGGGCAAGGGCGAGTGACCTGTTTGGACGCGCTGTGAGCTTTCGTGGCGCGGATGCATGTTGCTGCTTAGATATTCGTTTCTGTGCGTAGTTGGGCAACGGCGAGTGACCTGTTTGGATGCGCTGTGAGCGTTCGTGGCGCGGATGCATGTTGCTGCTTCGATATTCGTTTCTGTGCGTAGTTGGGCAATAGCGAGTGACCTGTTTGGACGCGCAGTGAGTGTTCGTGGCGCGGATGCATGTTGCTGCTTGGATATTCGTTTCTGTGCGTAGTTGGGCAACGGCGAGTGACCAGTTTGGACGCGCTGTGAGCGTTTGTGGCGCGGATGCATGTTGCTGCTTGGATATTCGTTTCTGTGCGTAGTTGGGCAACGGCGAGTGACCTGTTTGGACGCGCTGTGAGCGTTCGTGGCGCGAATGCATGTTGCTGCTTGGATATTCGCTTGTGTGCGTAGTTGGGCAACGGCGAGTGACCTGTTTGGACGCGCTGTGAGCGTTCGTGGCGCGGATGCATGTTGCTGCTTGAATATTCGCTTCTGTGGGTAGTTGGGCAACGGCGAGTGACCTGTTTGGACGCGCTGTGAGCGTTCGTGGCGCGGATGCACGTTGCTGCTTGGATATTCGTTTCTGTGCATAGTTGGGCAACGGCGAGTGACCTGTTTGGACGCACTGTGAGCGTTCGTGGCGCGGATGCATGTTGCTGCTTGGATATTCGTTTCTGTGCATAGTTGGGCAAGGGCGAGTGACCTGTTTGGACGCGCTGTGAGCTTTCGTGGCGCGGATGCATGTTGCTGCTTAGATATTCGTTTCTGTGCGTAGTTGGGCAACGGCGAGTGACCTGTTTGGATGCGCTGTGAGCGTTCGTGGCGCGGATGCATGTTGCTGCTTCGATATTCGTTTCTGTGCGTAGTTGGGCAATAGCGAATGACCTGTTTGGACGCGCAGTGAGTGTTCGTGGCGCGGATGCATGTTGCTGCTTGGATATTCGTTTCTGTGCGTAGTTGGGCAACGGCGAGTGACCTGTTTGGACGCGCTGTAAGAGTTCGTGGCGCGGATGCATGTTGCTACTTGGTTATTTGTTACTGTGCGTAGTTGGGCAACAGCGAGTGACCTGTTTTGACGCGCTGTGAGCATTCGTGGCGCGGATGCATGTTGCTGCTTAGATATTCGTTTCTGTGCGTAGTTGGGCCACAGCGAGTGACCTGTTTGGACGCGCTGTGAGAGTTCGTGGCGCGGATGCATGTTGCTGCTTAGATATTCGTTTCTGTGCGTAGTTGGGCAACGGCGAGTGACCTGTTTGGACGCCCTGTGAGCGTTCGTGGCGCGGATGCATGTTGCTGCTTGGATATTTGTTTCTGTGCGTAGTTGGGCAACAGCGAGTGACCAGTTTGGACGCCCTGTGAGCGTTCGTGGCGCGGATGCATGTTGCTGCTTGGATATTCGTTTCTGTGCGTAGTTGGGCAACAGCGAGTGACCTGCTTGGACGCGCTGTGAGCGTTCGTGGCGCGGATGAATGTTGCTGCTTGGATATTCGTTTCTGTGCGTAGTTGGGCAACGGCGAGTGACCTGTTTGGACGCGCTGTGAGCGTTCGTGGCGCGGATGCATGTTGCTGCTTGAATATTCGTTTCTGTGCGTAGTTGGGCAACGGCGAGTGACCTGTTTGGACGCGCTGTGAGCGTTCGTGGCACGGATGCACGTTGCTGCTTGGTTATTCGTTTCTGTGCGTAGTTGGGCAACGGCGAGTGACCTGTTTGGACGCGCTGTGAGCGTTCGTGGGGCGGATGCATGTTGCTGCTTGGATATTCGTTTCTGTGCGTAGTTGGGCAACAGCGAGTGACCAGTTTGGACGCCCTGTGAGCGTTCGTGGCGCGGATGCATGTTGCTGCTTGGATATTCGTTTCTGTGCATAGTTGGGCAACGGCGAGTGACCTGTTTGGACGCGCTGTGAGCGTTCGTGGCGCGGATGCATGTTGCTGCTTGGATATTCGTTTCTGTGCATAGTTGGGCAAGGGCGAGTGACCTGTTTGGACGCGCTGTGAGCTTTCGTGGCGCGGATGCATGTTGCTGCTTAGATATTCGTTTCTGTGCGTAGTTGGGCAACGGCGAGTGACCTGTTTGGACGCGCTGTGAGCGTTCGTGGCGCGGATGCATGTTGCTGCTTCGATATTCGTTTCTGTGCGTAGTTGGGCAATAGCGAGTGACCTGTTTGGACGCGCAGTGAGTGTTCGTGGCGCGGATGCATGTTGCTGCTTGGATATTCGTTTCTGTGCGTAGTTGGGCAACGGCGAGTGACCTGTTTGGACGCGCTGTAAGAGTTCGTGGCGCGGATGCATGTTGCTACTTGGTTATTTGTTACTGTGCGTAGTTGGGTAACGGCGAGTGACCTGTTTTGACGCGCTGTGAGCATTCGTGGCGCGGATGCATGTTGCTGCTTAGATATTCGTTTCTGTGCGTAGTTGGGCCACAGCGAGTGACCTGTTTGGACGCGCTGTGAGAGTTCGTGGCGCGGATGCATGTTGCTGCTTAGATATTCGTTTCTGTGCGTAGTTGGGCAACAGCGAGTGACCTGTTTAGACGCGCTGTGAACGTTCGTGGCGCGGATGCATGTTGCTGCTTAGATATTCGTTTCTGTGCGTAGTTGGGCAACGGCGAGTGACCTGTTTGGACGCCCTGTGAGCGTTCGTGGCGCGGATGCATGTTGCTGCTTGGATATTTGTTTCTGTGCGTAGTTGGGCAACAGCGAGTGACCAGTTTGGACGCCCTGTGAGCGTTCGTGGCGCGGATGCATGTTGCTGCTTGGATATTCGTTTCTGTGCGTAGTTGGGCAACAGCGAGTGACCTGCTTGGACGCGCTGTGAGCGTTCGTGGCGCGGATGAATGTTGCTGCTTGGATATTCGTTTCTGTGCGTAGTTGGGCAACGGCGAGTGACCTGTTTGGACGCGCTGTGAGCGTTCGTGGCGCGGATGCATGTTGCTGCTTGAATATTCGTTTCTGTGCGTAGTTGGGCAACGGCGAGTGACCTGTTTGGACGCGCTGTGAGCGTTCGTGGCACGGATGCACGTTGCTGCTTGGTTATTCGTTTCTGTGCGTAGTTGGGCAACGGCGAGTGACCTGTTTGGACGCGCTGTGAGCGTTCGTGGGGCGGATGCATGTTGCTGCTTGGATATTCGTTTCTGTGCGTAGTTGGGCAACAGTGAGTGACCTGTTTGGACGCGCTGTGAGCTTTCGTGGCGCGGATGCATGTTGCTGCTTGGATATTCGTTTCTGTGCGTAGTTGGGCAAGGGCGAGTGACCTCTTTGGACGCGCTGTGAGCTTTCGTGGCGCGGATGCATGTTGCTGCTTAGATATTCGTTTCTGTGCGTAGTTAAACAACGGCGAGTGACCTGTTTGGACGCGCTGTGAGAGTTCGTGGCGCGGATGCATGTTGCTGCTTAGATATTCGTTTCTGTGCGTAGTTGGGCAACAACGAGTGACCTGTTTGGACGCGCTGTGAGCGTTCGTGGCGCGGATGCATGTTGCTGCTTGGATATTCGTTTCTGTGCGTAGTTGGGCAACAGCGAGTGACCAGTTTGGACGCGCTGTGAGCGTTTGTGGCGCGGATGCATGTTGCTGCTTGGATATTCGTTTCTGTGCGTAGTTGGGCAACGGCGAGTGACCTGTTTGGACGCGCTGTGAGCGTTCGTGGCGCGAATGCATGTTGCTGCTTGGATATTCGCTTGTGTGCGTAGTTGGGAAACGGCGAGTGACCTGTTTGGACGCGCTGTGAGCGTTCGTGGCGCGGATGCATGTTGCTGCTTGAATATTCGCTTCTGTGGGTAGTTGGGCAACGGCGAGTGACCTGTTTGGACGCGCTGTGAGCGTTCGTGGCGCGGATGCACGTTGCTGCTTGGATATTCGTTTCTGTGCATAGTTGGGCAACGGCGAGTGACCTGTTTGGACGCACTGTGAGCGTTCGTGGCGCGGATGCATGTTGCTGCTTGGATATTCGTTTCTGTGCATAGTTGGGCAAGGGCGAGTGACCTGTTTGGACGCGCTGTGAGCTTTCGTGGCGCGGATGCATGTTGCTGCTTAGATATTCGTTTCTGTGCGTAGTTGGGCAACGGCGAGTGACCTGTTTGGATGCGCTGTGAGCGTTCGTGGCGCGGATGCATGTTGCTGCTTCGATATTCGTTTCTGTGCGTAGTTGGGCAATAGCGAGTGACCTGTTTGGACGCGCAGTGAGTGTTCGTGGCGCGGATGCATGTTGCTGCTTGGATATTCGTTTCTGTGCGTAGTTGGGCAATGGCGAGTGACCAGTTTGGACGCGCTGTGAGCGTTTGTGGCGCGGATGCATGTTGCTGCTTGGATATTCGTTTCTGTGCGTAGTTGGGCAACGGCGAGTGACCTGTTTGGACGCGCTGTGAGCGTTCGTGGCGCGAATGCATGTTGCTGCTTGGATATTCGCTTGTGTGCGTAGTTGGGCAACGGCGAGTGACCTGTTTGGACGCGCTGTGAGCGTTCGTGGCGCGGATGCATGTTGCTGCTTGAATATTCGCTTCTGTGGGTAGTTGGGCAACGGCGAGTGACCTGTTTGGACGCGCTGTGAGCGTTCGTGGCGCGGATGCACGTTGCTGCTTGGATATTCGTTTCTGTGCATAGTTGGGCAACGGCGAGTGACCTGTTTGGACGCACTGTGAGCGTTCGTGGCGCGGATGCATGTTGCTGCTTGGATATTCGTTTCTGTGCATAGTTGGGCAAGGGCGAGTGACCTGTTTGGACGCGCTGTGAGCTTTCGTGGCGCGGATGCATGTTGCTGCTTAGATATTCGTTTCTGTGCGTAGTTGGGCAACGGCGAGTGACCTGTTTGGATGCGCTGTGAGCGTTCGTGGCGCGGATGCATGTTGCTGCTTCGATATTCGTTTCTGTGCGTAGTTGGGCAATAGCGAATGACCTGTTTGGACGCGCAGTGAGTGTTCGTGGCGCGGATGCATGTTGCTGCTTGGATATTCGTTTCTGTGCGTAGTTGGGCAACGGCGAGTGACCTGTTTGGACGCGCTGTAAGAGTTCGTGGCGCGGATGCATGTTGCTACTTGGTTATTTGTTACTGTGCGTAGTTGGGCAACAGCGAGTGACCTGTTTTGACGCGCTGTGAGCATTCGTGGCGCGGATGCATGTTGCTGCTTAGATATTCGTTTCTGTGCGTAGTTGGGCCACAGCGAGTGACCTGTTTGGACGCGCTGTGAGAGTTCGTGGCGCGGATGCATGTTGCTGCTTAGATATTCGTTTCTGTGCGTAGTTGGGCAACGGCGAGTGACCTGTTTGGACGCCCTGTGAGCGTTCGTGGCGCGGATGCATGTTGCTGCTTGGATATTTGTTTCTGTGCGTAGTTGGGCAACAGCGAGTGACCAGTTTGGACGCCCTGTGAGCGTTCGTGGCGCGGATGCATGTTGCTGCTTGGATATTCGTTTCTGTGCGTAGTTGGGCAACAGCGAGTGACCTGCTTGGACGCGCTGTGAGCGTTCGTGGCGCGGATGAATGTTGCTGCTTGGATATTCGTTTCTGTGCGTAGTTGGGCAACGGCGAGTGACCTGTTTGGACGCGCTGTGAGCGTTCGTGGCGCGGATGCATGTTGCTGCTTGAATATTCGTTTCTGTGCGTAGTTGGGCAACGGCGAGTGACCTGTTTGGACGCGCTGTGAGCGTTCGTGGCACGGATGCACGTTGCTGCTTGGTTATTCGTTTCTGTGCGTAGTTGGGCAACGGCGAGTGACCTGTTTGGACGCGCTGTGAGCGTTCGTGGGGCGGATGCATGTTGCTGCTTGGATATTCGTTTCTGTGCATAGTTGGGCAACGGCGAGTGACCTGTTTGGACGCGCTGTGAGCGTTCGTGGCGCGGATGCATGTTGCTGCTTGGATATTCGTTTCTGTGCATAGTTGGGCAAGGGCGAGTAACCTGTTTGGACGCGCTGTGAGCTTTCGTGGCGCGGATGCATGTTGCTGCTTAGATATTCGTTTCTGTGCGTAGCTGGGCAACGGCGAGTGACCTGTTTGGACGCGCTGTGAGCGTTCGTGGCGCGGATGCATGTTGCTGCTTGGATATTCGTTTCTGTGCGTAGTTGGGCAACAACGACTGACCTGTTTGGACGCGCTGTGAGCGTTCGTGGCGCGGATGAATGTTGCTGCTTGGATATTCGTTTCTGTGCGTAGTTGGGCAACGGCGACTGACCTGTTTGGACGCGCTGTGAGCGTTCGTGGCGCGGATGCATGTTGCTGCTTGAATATTCGTTTCTGTGCGTAGTTCGGCAACGGCGAGTGACCTGTTTGGACGCGCTGTGAGCGTTCGTGGCGCGGATGCATGTTGCTGCTTGGATATTCGTTTCTGTGCGTAGTTGGGCAACAGCGAGTGACCAGTTTGGACACGCTGTGAGCGTTTGTGGCGCGGATGCATGTTGCTGCTTGGATATTTGTTTCTGTGCGTAGTTGGGCAACGGCGAGTGACCTGTTTGGACGCGCTGTGAGCGTTCGTGGCGCGAATGCATGTTGCTGCTTGGATATTCGCTTGTGTGCGTAGTTGGGCAACGGCGAGTGACCTGTTTGGACGCGCTGTGAGCGTTCGTGGCGCGGATGCATGTTGCTGCTTGAATATTCGCTTCTGTGGGTAGTTGGGCAACGGCGAGTGACCTGTTTGGACGCGCTGTGAGCGTTCGTGGCGCGGATGCACGTTGCTGCTTGGATATTCGTTTCTGTGCATAGTTGGGCAACGGCGAGTGACCTGTTTGGACGCGCTGTGAGCGTTCGTGGCGCGGATGCATGTTGCTGCTTGGATATTCGTTTCTGTGCATAGTTGGGCAAGGGCGAGTGACCTGTTTGGACGCGCTGTGAGCTTTCGTGGCGCGGATGCATGTTGCTGCTTAGATATTCGTTTCTGTGCGTAGTTGGGCAACGGCGAGTGACCTGTTTGGACGCGCTGTGAGCGTTCGTGGCGCGGATGCATGTTGCTGCTTCGATATTCGTTTCTGTGCGTAGTTGGGCAATAGCGAGTGACCTGTTTGGACGCGCAGTGAGTGTTCGTGGCGCGGATGCATGTTGCTGCTTGGATATTCGTTTCTGTGCGTAGTTGGGCAACGGCGAGTGACCTGTTTGGACGCGCTGTAAGAGTTCGTGGCGCGGATGCATGTTGCTACTTGGTTATTTGTTACTGTGCGTAGTTGGGCAACGGCGAGTGACCTGTTTTGACGCGCTGTGAGCATTCGTGGCGCGGATGCATGTTGCTGCTTAGATATTCGTTTCTGTGCGTAGTTGGGCCACAGCGAGTGACCTGTTTGGACGCGCTGTGAGAGTTCGTGGCGCGGATGCATGTTGCTGCTTAGATATTCGTTTCTGTGCGTAGTTGGGCAACAGCGAGTGACCTGTTTAGACGCGCTGTGAACGTTCGTGGCGCAGATGCATGTTGCTGCTTGGATATTCATTTCTGTGCGTAGTTAAACAACGGCGAGTGACCTGTTTGGACGCGCTGCGAGCGTTCGTGGCGCGGATGCATGTTGCTGCTTGGATATTCGTTTCTGTGCGTAGTTGGGCAACGGCGAGTGACCTGTTTGGACGCGCTGTGAGCGTTCGTGGCACGGATGCATGTTGTTGCTTGGATATTCGTTTCTGTGCGTAGTTGGGCAACGGAGAGTGACCTGTTTGGACACGCTGTGAGCGTTCGTGGCGCGGATGCATGTTGCTGCTTGGATATTCGTTTCCGTGCGTAGTTGGGCAACAGCGAGTGACCTGTTTAGACGCGCTGTGAGCTTTCGTGGCGCAGATGCATGTTGCTGCTTGGATATTCGTTTCTGTTCGTAGTTGGGACACAGCGAGTGACCTGTTTGGACGCGCTGTGAGCGTTCGTGGCGCGGATGCATGTTGCTGCTTGGATATTCGTTTCTGTGCGTAGTTGGGCAACGGCGAGTGACCTGTTTGGACGCGTTGTGAGCGTTCGTGGCGCGGATGCATGTTGCTGCTTGGATATTCGTTTCCGTGCGTAGTTGGGCAACGGCGAGTGACCTGTTTTGACGCGCTGTGAGCGTTCGTGGCGCGGATGCATGTTGCTGCTTGGTTATTTGTTACTGTGCGTAGTTGGGCAACGGCGAGTGACCTGTTTGGACGCGCTGTGAGCATTCGTGGCGCGGATGCATGTTGCTGCTTAGATATTCGTTTCTGTGCGTAGTTGGGCAACAACGAGTGACCTGTTTGGACGCGCTGTGAGAGTTCGTGGCGCGGATGCATGTTGCTGCTTAGATATTCGTTTCTGTGCGTAGTTGGGCAACAACGAGTGACCTGTTTGGACGCGCTGTGAGCGTTCGTGGCGCGGATGCATGTTGCTGCTTGGATATTCGCTTGTGTGCGTAGTTGGGCAACGGCGAGTGACCTGTTTGGACGCGCTGTGAGCGTTCGTGGCGCGGATGCATGTTGCTGCTTGAATATTCGCTTCTGTGGGTAGTTGGGCAACGGCGAGTGACCTGTTTGGACGCGCTGTGAGCGTTCGTGGCGCGGATGCACGTTGCTGCTTGGATATTCGTTTCTGTGCATAGTTGGGCAACGGCGAGTGACCTGTTTGGACGCGCTGTGAGCGTTCGTGGCGCGGATGCATGTTGCTGCTTGGATATTCGTTTCTGTGCATAGTTGGGCAAGGGCGAGTGACCTGTTTGGACGCGCTGTGAGCTTTCGTGGCGCGGATGCATGTTGCTGCTTAGATATTCGTTTCTGTGCGTAGTTGGGCAACAGCGAGTGACCTGTTTGGACGCGCTGTGAGCGTTCGTGGCGCGGATGCATGTTGCTGCTTCGATATTCGTTTCTGTGCGTAGTTGGGCAATAGCGAGTGACCTGTTTGGACGCGCAGTGAGTGTTCGTGGCGCGGATGCATGTTGCTGCTTGGATATTCGTTTCTGTGCGTAGTTGGGCAACGGCGAGTGACCTGTTTGGACGCGCTGTAAGAGTTCGTGGCGCGGATGCATGTTGCTACTTGGTTATTTGTTACTGTGCGTAGTTGGGCAACGGCGAGTGACCTGTTTTGACGCGCTGTGAGCATTCGTGGCGCGGATGCATGTTGCTGCTTAGATATTCGTTTCTGTGCGTAGTTGGGCCACAGCGAGTGACCTGTTTGGACGCGCTGTGAGAGTTCGTGGCGCGGATGCATGTTGCTGCTTAGATATTCGTTTCTGTGCGTAGTTGGGCAACAGCGATTGACCTGTTTAGACGCGCTGTGAACGTTCGTGGCGCAGATGCATGTTGCTGCTTGGATATTCATTTCTGTGCGTAGTTAAACAACGGCGAGTGACCTGTTTGGACGCGCTGCGAGCGTTCGTGGCGCGGATGCATGTTGCTGCTTGGATATTCGTTTCTGTGCGTAGTTGGGCAACGGCGAGTGACCTGTTTGGACGCGCTGTGAGCGTTCGTGGCACGGATGCATGTTGCTGCTTGGATATTCGTTTCTGTGCGTAGTTGGGCAACGGAGAGTGACCTGTTTGGACACGCTGTGAGCGTTCGTGGCGCGGATGCATGTTGCTGCTTGGATATTCGTTTCCGTGCGTAGTTGGGCAACAGCGAGTGACCTGTTTAGACGCGCTGTGAGCTTTCGTGGCGCAGATGCATGTTGCTGCTTGGATATTCGTTTCTGTTCGTAGTTGGGACACAGCGAGTGACCTGTTTGGACGCGCTGTGAGCGTTCGTGGCGCGGATGCATGTTGCTGCTTGGATATTCGTTTCTGTGCGTAGTTGGGCAACGGCGAGTGACCTGTTTGGACGCGTTGTGAGCGTTCGTGGCGCGGATGCATGTTGCTGCTTGGATATTCGTTTCCGTGCGTAGTTGGGCAACGGCGAGTGACCTGTTTTGACGCGCTGTGAGCGTTCGTGGCGCGGATGCATGTTGCTGCTTGGTTATTTGTTACTGTGCGTAGTTGGGCAACGGCGAGTGACCTGTTTGGACGCGCTGTGAGCATTCGTGGCGCGGATGCATGTTGCTGCTTAGATATTCGTTTCTGTGCGTAGTTGGGCAACAACGAGTGACCTGTTTGGACGCGCTGTGAGAGTTCGTGGCGCGGATGCATGTTGCTGCTTAGATATTCGTTTCTGTGCGTAGTTGGGCAACAACGAGTGACCTGTTTGGACGCGCTGTGAGCGTTCGTGGCGCGGATGCATGTTGCTGCTTGGATATTCGTTTCTGTGCGTAGTTGGGCAACATTGAGTGACCTGTTTGGACGCGCTGTGAGAGTTCGTGGCGCGGATGCATGTTGCTGCTTGGATATTCGTTTCTGTGCGTAGTTGGGCAAGGGCGAGTGACCTCTTTGGACGCGCTGTGAGCTTTCGTGGCGCGGATGCATGTTGCTGCTTAGATATTCGTTTCTGTGCGTAGTTAAACAACGGCGAGTGACCTGTTTGGACGCGCTGTGAGAGTTCGTGGCGCGGATGCATGTTGCTGCTTAGATATTCGTTTCTGTGCGTAGTTGGGCAACAACGAGTGACCTGTTTGGACGCGCTGTGAGCGTTCGTGGCGCGGATGCATGTTGCTGCTTGGATATTCGTTTCTGTGCGTAGTTGGGCAACAGCGAGTGACCAGTTTGGACGTGCTGTGAGCGTTTGTGGCGCGGATGCATGTTGCTGCTTGGATATTCGTTTCTGTGCGTAGTTGGGCAACGGCGAGTGACCTGTTTGGACGCGCTGTGAGCGTTCGTGGCGCGAATGCATGTTGCTGCTTGGATATTCGCTTGTGTGCGTAGTTGGGCAACGGCGAGTGACCTGTTTGGACGCGCTGTGAGCGTTCGTGGCGCGGATGCATGTTGCTGCTTGAATATTCGCTTCTGTGGGTAGTTGGGCAACGGCGAGTGACCTGTTTGGACGCGCTGTGAGCGTTCGTGGCGCGGATGCACGTTGCTGCTTGGATATTCGTTTCTGTGCATAGTTGGGCAACGGCGAGTGACCTGTTTGGACGCGCTGTGAGCGTTCGTGGCGCGGATGCATGTTGCTGCTTGGATATTCGTTTCTGTGCATAGTTGGGCAAGGGCGAGTGACCTGTTTGGACGCGCTGTGAGCTTTCGTGGCGCGGATGCATGTTGCTGCTTAGATATTCGTTTCTGTGCGTAGTTGGGCAACGGCGAGTGACCTGTTTGGACGCGCTGTGAGCGTTCGTGGCGCGGATGCATGTTGCTGCTTCGATATTCGTTTCTGTGCGTAGTTGGGCAATAGCGAGTGACCTGTTTGGACGCGCAGTGAGTGTTCGTGGCGCGGATGCATGTTGCTGCTTGGATATTCGTTTCTGTGCGTAGTTGGGCAACGGCGAGTGACCTGTTTGGACGCGCTGTAAGAGTTCGTGGCGCGGATGCATGTTGCTACTTGGTTATTTGTTACTGTGCGTAGTTGGGCAACGGCGAGTGACCTGTTTTGACGCGCTGTGAGCATTCGTGGCGCGGATGCATGTTGCTGCTTAGATATTCGTTTCTGTGCGTAGTTGGGCCACAGCGAGTGACCCGTTTGGACGCGCTGTGAGAGTTCGTGGCGCGGATGCATGTTGCTGCTTAGATATTCGTTTCTGTGCGTAGTTGGGCAACAGCGAGTGACCTGTTTAGACGCGCTGTGAACGTTCGTGGCGCAGATGCATGTTGCTGCTTGGATATTCATTTCTGTGCGTAGTTAAACAACGGCGAGTGACCTGTTTGGACGCGCTGCGAGCGTTCGTGGCGCGGATGCATGTTGCTGCTTGGATATTCGTTTCTGTGCGTAGTTGGGCAACGGCGAGTGACCTGTTTGGACGCGCTGTGAGCGTTCGTGGCACGGATGCATGTTGCTGCTTGGATATTCGTTTCTGTGCGTAGTTGGGCAACGGAGAGTGACCTGTTTGGACACGCTGTGAGCGTTCGTGGCGCGGATGCATGTTGCTGCTTGGATATTCGTTTCCGTGCGTAGTTGGGCAACAGCGAGTGACCTGTTTCGACGCGCTGTGAGCTTTCGTGGCGCAGATGCATGTTGCTGCTTGGATATTCGTTTCTGTTCGTAGTTGGGACACAGCGAGTGACCTGTTTGGACGCGCTGTGAGCGTTCGTGGCGCGGATGCATGTTGCTGCTTGGATATTCGTTTCTGTGCGTAGTTGGGCAACGGCGAGTGACATGTTTGGACGCGTTGTGAGTGTTCGTGGCGCGGATGCATGTTGCTGCTTGGATATTCGTTTCCGTGCGTAGTTGGGCAACGGCGAGTGACCTGCTTTGACGCGCTGTGAGCGTTCGTGGCGCGGATGCATGTTGCTGCTTGGTTATTTGTTACTGTGCGTAGTTGGGCAACGGCGAGTGACCTGTTTGGACGCGCTGTGAGCATTCGTGGCGCGGATGCATGTTGCTGCTTAGATATTCGTTTCTGTGCGTAGTTGGGCAACAACGAGTGACCTGTTTGGACGCGCTGTGAGAGTTCGTGGCGCGGATGCATGTTGCTGCTTAGATATTCGTTTCTGTGCGTAGTTGGGCAACAACGAGTGACCTGTTTGGACGTGCTGTGAGCGTTCGTGGCGCGGATGCATGTTGCTGCTTGGATATTCGTTTGTGTGCGTAGTTTGGCAACAGTGAGTGACCTGTTTGGACGCGCTGTGAGCTTTCGTGGCGCGGATGCATGTTGCTGCTTGGATATTCGTTTCTGTGCGTAGTTGGGCAAGGGCGAGTGACCTCTTTGGACGCGCTGTGAGCTTCTTTGGCGCGGATGCATGTTGCTGCTTAGATATTCGTTTCTGTGCGTAGTTAAACAACGGCGAGTGACCTGTTTGGACGCGCTGTGAGCGTTCGTGGCGCGGATGCATGTTGCTGCTTGGATATTCGTTTCTGTGCAAGTTGGGCAAGGGCGAGTGACCTGTTTGGACGCGCTGTGAGCGTTCGTGGCGCGGATGCTTGTTGCTGCTTGGATATTCGTTTCTGTGCGTAGTTGGGCAACGGCGAGTGACCTGTTTGGACGCGCTGTGAGCGTTCGTGGCGCGGTTGCATGTTGCTGCTTGGATATTCGTTTCCGTGCGTAGTTGGGCAACGGCGAGTGACCTGTTTTGACGTGCTGTGAGCGTTCGTGGCGCGGATGCATGTTGCTGCTTGGTTATTTGTTACTGTGCGTAGTTGGGCAACGGCGAGTGACCTGTTTGGACGCGCTGTGAGCATTCGTGGCGCGGATGCATGTTGCTGCTTAGATATTCGTTTCTGTGCGTAGTTGGGCAACGGCGAGTGACCTGTTTGGACGCGCTGTGAGCGTTCGTGGCGCGGATGCATGTTGCTCCTTCGATATTCGTTTCTGTGCGTAGTTGGTCAATAGCGAGTGACCTGTTTGGACGCGCAGTGAGCGTTCGTGGCGCGGATGCATGTTGCTGCTTGGATATTCGTTTCTGTGCGTAGTTGGGCAACGGCGAGTGACCTGTTTGGACGCGCTGTGAGCGTTCGTGGCGCGGATGCATGTTGCTGCTTGGATATTTGTTACTGTGCGTAGTTGGGCAACGGCGAGTGACCTGTTTGGACGCACTGTGAGCATTCGTGGCGCGAATGCATGTTGCTGCTTAGATATTCGTTTCTGTGCGTAGTTGGGCCACAGCGAGTGACCTGTTTGGACGTGCTGTGAGAGTTCGTGGCGCGGATGCATGTTGCTGCTTGGATATTCGTTTCCGTGTGTAGTTGGGCAACGGCGAGTGACCTGTTTTGACGCGCTGTGAGCGTTCGTGGCGCGGATGCATGTTGCTGCTTGGTTATTTGTTACTGTGCGTAGTTGGGCAACGGCGAGTGACCTGTTTGGACGCGCTGTGAGCATTCGTGGCGCGGATGCATGTTGCTGCTTAGATATTCGTTTCTGTGCGTAGTTGGGCCACAGCGAGTGACCTGTTTGGACGCGCTGTGAGAGTTCGTGGCGCGGATGCATGTTGCTGCTTAGATATTCGTTTCTGTGCGTAGTTGGGCAACAACGACTGACCTGTTTGGACGCGCTGTGAGCGTTCGTGGCGCGGATGCATGTTGCTGCTTGGATATTCGTTTCTGTGCGTAGTTGGGCAACAGTGAGTGACCTGTTTGGACGTGCTGTGAGAGTTCGTGGCGTGGATGCATGTTGCTGCTTGGATATTCGTTTCCGTGCGTAGTTGGGCAACGGCGAGTGACCTGTTCTGACGCGCTGTGAGCGTTCGTGACGCGGATGCATGTTGCTGCTTGGTTATTTCTTACTGTGCGTAGTTGGGCAACGGCGAGTGACCTATTTGGACGCGCTGTGAGCATTCGTGGCGCGGATGCATGTTGCTGCTTAGATATTCGTTTCTGTGCATAGTTGGGCCACAGCGAGTGACCTGTTTGGACGCGCTGTGAGAGTTCGTGGCGCGGATGCATGTTGCTGCTTAGATATTCGTTTCTGTGCGTAGTTGGGCAACAACGAGTGACCTGTTTGGACGCGCTGTGAGCGTTCGTGGCGCGGATGCATGTTGCTGCTTGGATATTCGTTTCTGTGCGTAGTTGGGCAACAGTGAGTGACCTGTTTGGACGCGCTGTGAACTTTCGTGACGCGGATTCATGTTGCTGCTTGGATATTCGTTTCTGTGCGTAGTTGGGCAAGGGCGAGTGACCTCTTTGGACGCGCTTTGAGCTTTCGTGGCGCGGATGCATGTTGCTGCTTAGATATTCGTTTCTGTGTGAAGTTAAACAACGGCGAGTGACCTGTTTGGACGCGCTGTGAGCGTTCGTGGCGCGGATGCATGTTGATGCTTGGATATTCGTTTCTGTGCGTAGTTGGGCAAGGGCGAGTGACCTCTTTGGACGCGCTGTGAGCGTTCGTGGCGCGGATGCATGTTGCTGCTTCGATATTCGTTTCTGTGCGTAGTTGGGCAATAGCGAGTGACCTGTTTGGACGCGCAGTGAGTGTTCGTGGCGCGGATGCATGTTGCTGCTTGGATATTCGTTTCTGTGCGTAGTTGGGCAACGGCGAGTGACCTGTTTGGACGCGCTGTGAGAGTTCGTGGCGCGGATGCATGTTGCTGCTTGGTTATTTGTTACTGTGCGTAGTTGAGCAACGGCGAGTGACCTGTTTGGACGCGCTGTGAGCATTCGTGGCGCGGATGCATGTTGCTGCTTAGATATTCGTTTCTGTGCGTAGTTGGGCCACAGCGAGTGACCTGTTTGGACGCGCTGTGAGAGTTCGTGGCGCGGATGCATGTTGCTGCTTAGATATTCGTTTCTGTGCGTAGTTGGGCAACAACGACTGACCTGTTTGGACGCGCTGTGAGCGTTCGTGGCGCGGATGCATGTTGCTGCTTGGATATTCGTTTCTGTGCGTAGTTGGGCAACAGTGAGTGACCTGTTTGGACGTGCTGTGAGAGTTCGTGGCGCGGATGCATGTTGCTGCTTGGATATTCGTTTCCGTGCGTAGTTGGGCAACGGCGAGTGACCTGTTCTGACGCGCTGTGAGCGTTCGTGGCGCGGATGCATGTTGCTGCTTGGTTATTTGTTACTGTGCGTAGTTGGGCAACGGCGAGTGACCTGTTTGGACGCGCTGTGAGCATTCGTGGCGCGGATGCATGTTGCTGCTTAGATATTCGTTTCTGTGCGTAGTTGGGCAACAGTGAGTGACCTGTTTGGACGTGCTGTGAGAGTTCGTGGCGCGGATGCATGTTGCTGCTTGGATATTCGTTTCCGTGCGTAGTTGGGCAACGGCGAGTGACCTGTTCTGACGCGCTGTGAGCGTTCGTGACGCGGATGCATGTTGCTGCTTGGATATTCGTTTCTGTGCGTAGTTGGGCAACGGCGAGTGACCTGTTTGGACGCGCTGTGAGAGTTCGTGGCGCGGATGCATGTTGCTGCTTGATTATTTGTTACTGTGCGTAGTTGGGCAACGGCGAGTGACCTGTTTGGACGCGCTGTGAGCATTCGTGGCGCGGATGCATGTTGCTGCTTAGATATTCGTTTCTGTGCGTAGTTGGGCCACAGCGAGTGACCTGTTTGGACGCGCTGTGAGAGTTCGTGGCGCGGATGCATGTTGCTGCTTAGATATTCGTTTCTGTGCGTAGTTGGGCAACAGCGAGTGACCTGTTTAGACGCGCTGTGAACGTTCGTGGCGCAGATGCATGTTGCTGCTTGGATATTCATTTCTGTGCGTAGTTAAACAACGGCGAGTGACCTGTTTGGACGCGCTGTGAGCGTTCGTGGCGCGGATGCATGTTGCTGCTTGGATATTCGGTTCTGTGCGTAGTTGGGCAACGGCGAGTGACCTGTTTTGACGCGCTATGAGCGTTCGTGGCACGGATGCATGTTGCTGCTTGGATATTCGTTTCTTTGCGTAGTTGGGCAACAGCGAGTGACCTGTTCGGACGCGCTGTGAGCGTTCGTGGCGCGGATGCATGTTGCTGCTTGGATATTCGTTTCTGTGCGTAGTTGGGCAACGGCGAGTGACCTGTTTGGACGCGCTGTGAGCGTTCGTGGCGCGGATGCATGTTGCTGCTTGGATATTCGTTTCCGTGCGTAGTTGGGCAACGGCGAGTGACCTGTTTTGACGCGCTGTGAGCGTTCGTGGCGCGGATGCATGTTGCTGCTTGGTTATTTGTTACTGTGCGTAGTTGGGCAACGACGAGTGGCCTGTTTGGACGCGCTGTGAGCATTCGTGGCGCGGATGCATGTTGCTGCTTAGATATTCGTTTCTGTGCGTAGTTGGGCCACAGCGAGTGACCTGTTTGGATGCGCTGTGAGAGTTCGTGGCGCGGATGCATGTTGCTGCTTAGATATTCGTTTCTGTGCGTAGTTGGGCAACAACGAGTGACCTGTTTGGACGCGCTGTGAGCGTTCGTGGCGCGGATGCATGTTGCTGCTTGGATATTCGTTTCTGTTCGTAGTTGGGCAACGACGAGTGACCTGTTTGGACGCGCTGTGAGCGTTCGTGGCGCGGATGCATGTTGCTGCTTGGATATTTGTTACTGTGCGTAGTTGGGCAACGGCGAGTGACCTGTTTGGACGCGCTGTGAGCATTCGTGGCGCGGATGCATGTTGCTGCTTAGATATTCGTTTCTGTGCGTAGTTGGGCCACAGCGAGTGACCTGTTTGGACGTGCTGTGAGAGTTCGTGGCGCGGATGCATGTTGCTGCTTGGATATTCGTTTCTGTGCGTAGTTGGGCAACGGCGAGTGACCTGTTTGGACGCGCTGTGAGCATTCGTGGCGCGGATGCATGTTGCTGCTTAGATATTCGTTTCTGTGCGTAGTTGGGCCACAGCGAGTGACCTGTTTGGACGTGCTGTGAGAGTTCGTGGCGCGGATGCATGTTGCTGCTTGGATATTCATTTCTGTGCGTAGTTGGGCAACAGCGAGTGACCTGTTTAGACGCGCTGTGAACGTTCGTGGCGCAGATGCATGTTGCTGCTTGGATATTCATTTCTGTGCGTAGTTAAACAACGGCGAGTGACCTGTTTGGACGCGCTGTGAGCGTTCGTGGCGCGGATGCATGTTGCTGCTTGGATATTCGTTTTTGTGCATAGATGGGCAACGGCTAGTGACCTGTTTGGACGCGCTGTGAGCGTTCGTGGCGCGGATGCATGTTGCTGCTTGGATATTCGTTTCTGTGCGTAGTTGGGCAAGGGCGAGTGACCTGTTTGGACGCGCTGTGAGCTTTCGTGGCGCGGATGCATGTTGCTGCTTGGATATTCGTTTCTGTGCGTAGTTGGGCAACGGCGAGTGACCTGTTTGGACGCGCTGTGAGCGTTCGTGGCGCGGATGCATGTTGCTGCTTGGATATTCGTTTCCGTGCGTAGTTGGGCAACGGCGAGTGACCTGTTTTGACGCGCTGTGAGCGTTCGTGGCGCGGATGCTTGTTGCTGCTTGGATATTAGTTTCTGTGCGTAGTTGGGCAACAACGAGTGACCTGTTTGGACGCGCTGTGATCGTTCGTGGCGTGGATGCACGTTGCTGCTTGGATATTCGTTTTAGTGCATAGTTGGGCAACGGCGAGTGACCTGTTTGGACGCGCTGTGAGCGTTCGTGGCGCGGATGCATGTTGCTGCTTGGATATTCGTTTCTGTGCGTAGTTGGGCAAGTGCAAGTGACCTGTTTGGACGCGCTGTGAGCTTTCGTGGCGCGGATGCATGTTGCTGCTTAGATATTCGTTTCTGTGCGTAGTTGGGCAATGGTGAGTGACCTGTTTGGACGCGCTGTGAGCGTTCGTTGCGCGGATGCACGTTGCTGCTTGGATATTCATTTCTGTGCGTAGGTAAACAGCGGCGAGTGACCTGTTTGGACGCGCTGTGAGCGTTCGTGGCGCGGATGCACGTTGCTGCTTGGATATTCGTTTCTGTGCGTAGTTGGGCAACGGCGAGTGACCTGTTTGGACGCGCTGTGAGCATTCGTGGCGCGGATGCATGTTGCTGCTTAGATATTCGTTTCTGTGCGTAGTTGGGCCACAGCGAGTGACCTGTTTGGACGTGCTGTGAGAGTTCGTGGCGCGGATGCATGTTCCTGCTTGGATATTCATTTCTGTGCGTAGTTGGCAACAGCGAGTGACCTGTTTAGACGCGCTGTAAACGTTCGTGGCGCAGATGCATGTTGCTGCTTGGATATTCATTTCTGTGCGTAGTTAAACAACGGCGAGTGACCTGTTTGGACGCGCTGTGAGCGTTCGTGGCGCGGATGCATGTTGCTGCTTGGATATTCGTTTTTGTGCATAGTTGGGCAACGGCGAGTGACCTGTTTGGACGCGCTGTGAGCGTTCGTGGCGCGGATGCATGTTGCTGCTTGGATATTCGTTTCTGTGCGTAGTTGGGCAAGGGAGAGTGACCTGTTTGGACGCGCTGTGAGCTTTCGTGGCGCGGATGCTTGTTGCTGCTTGGATATTCGTTTCTGTGCGTAGTTGGGCAACAACGAGTGACCTGTTTGGACGCGCTGTGATCGTTCGTGGCGCGGATGCACGTTGCTGCTTTGATATTCATTTCTGTGCGTAGTTAAACAACGGCGAGTGACCTGTTTGGACGTGCTGTGAGAGTTCGTCGCGCGGATGCATGTTGCTGCTTGGATATTCATTTCTGTGCGTAGTTGGGCAACAGCGAGTGACCTGTTTAGACGCGCTGTGAACGTTCGTGGCGCAGGTGCATGTTGCTGCTTGGATATTCCTTTCTGTGCGTAGTTAAACAACGGCGAGTGACCTGTTTGGACACGCTGTGAGCGTTCGTGGCGCGGATGCATGTTGCTGCTTGGATATTTGTTACTGTGCGTAGTTCGGCAACGGCGAGTGACCTGTTTGGACGCGCTGTGAGCGTTCGTGGCGCGGATGCATGTTGCTGCTTAGATATTCGTTTCTGTGCGTAGTTGGGCCACAGCGAGTGACCTGTTTGGACGTGCTGTGAGAGTTCGTGGCGCGGATGCATGTTGCTGCTTGGATATTCATTTCTGTGCGTAGGTAAACAGCGGCGAGTGACCTGTTTGGACGCGCTGTGAGCGTTCGTGGCGCGGATGCATGTTGCTTCTTGGATATTCGTTTTTGTGCATAGTTGGGCAACGGCGAGTGACCTGTTTGGACGCGCTGTGAGCGTTCGTGGCGCGGATGCATGTTGCTGCTTGGATATTCGTTTCTGTGCGTAGTTGGGCAAGGGCGAGTGACCTGTTTGGACGTGCTGTGAGCTTTCGTGGCGCGGATGCTTGTTGCTGCTTGGATATTCGTTTCTGTGCGTAGTTGGGCAACGGCGAGTGACCTGTTTGGACGCGCTGTGAGCGTTCGTGGCGCGGATGCATGTTGCTGCTTGGATATTCGTTTCCGTGCGTAGTTGGGCAACGGCGAGTGACCTGTTTTGACGCGCTGTGAGCGTTCGTGGCGCGGATGCTTGTTGCTGCTTGGATATTCGTTTCTGTGCGTAGTTGGGCAACAACGAGTGACCTGTTTGGACGCGCTGTGATCGTTCGTGGCGCGGATGCACGTTGCTGCTTGGATATTCGTTTTAGTGCATAGTTGGGCAACGGCGAGTGACCTGTTTGGACGCGCTGTGAGCGTTCGTGGCGCGGATGCATGTTGCTGCTTGGATATTCGTTTCTGTGCGTAGTTGGGCAACAACGACTGACCTGTTTGGACGCGCTGTGAGCGTTCGTGGCGCGGATGCATGTTGCTGCTTGGATATTCGTTTCTGTGCGTAGTTGGGCAACAGTGAGTGACCTGTTTGGACGTGCTGTGAGAGTTCGTGGCGCGGATGCATGTTGCTGCTTGGATATTCGTTTCCGTGCGTAGTTGGGCAACGGCGAGTGACCTGTTCTGACGCGCTGTGAGCGTTCGTGACGCGGATGCATGTTGCTGCTTGGTTATTTGTTACTGTGCGTAGTTGGGCAACGGCGAGTGACCTGTTTGGACGCGCTGTGAGCATTCGTGGCGCGGATGCATGTTGCTGCTTAGATATTCGTTTCTGTGCATAGTTGGGCCACAGCGAGTGACCTGTTTGGACGCGCTGTGAGAGTTCGTGGCGCGGATGCATGTTGCTGCTTAGATATTCGTTTCTGTGCGTAGTTGGGCAACAACGAGTGACCTGTTTGGACGCGCTGTGAGCGTTCGTGGCGCGGATGCATGTTGCTGCTTGGATATTCGTTTCTGTGCGTAGTTGGGCAACAGTGAGTGACCTGTTTGGACGCGCTGTGAACTTTCGTGACGCGGATTCATGTTGCTGCTTGGATATTCGTTTCTGTGCGTAGTTGGGCAAGGGCGAGTGACCTCTTTGGACGCGCTTTGAGCTTTCGTGGCGCGGATGCATGTTGCTGCTTAGATATTCGTTTCTGTGTGTAGTTAAACAACGGCGAGTGACCTGTTTGGACGCGCTGTGAGCGTTCGTGGCGCGGATGCATGTTGATGCTTGGATATTCGTTTCTGTGCGTAGTTGGGCAAGGGCGAGTGACCTCTTTGGACGCGCTGTGAGCGTTCGTGGCGCGGATGCATGTTGCTGCTTCGATATTCGTTTCTGTGCGTAGTTGGGCAATAGCGAGTGACCTGTTTGGACGCGCAGTGAGTGTTCGTGGCGCGGATGCATGTTGCTGCTTGGATATTCGTTTCTGTGCGTAGTTGGGCAACGGCGAGTGACCTGTTTGGACGCGCTGTGAGAGTTCGTGGCGCGGATGCATGTTGCTGCTTGGTTATTTGTTACTGTGCGTAGTTGAGCAACGGCGAGTGACCTGTTTGGACGCGCTGTGAGCGTTCGTGGCGCGGATGCATGTTGCTGCTTGGATATTCGTTTCTGTGCGTAGTTGGGCAACAACGACTGACCTGTTTGGACGCGCTGTGAGCGTTCGTGGCGCGGATGCATGTTGCTGCTTGGATATTCGTTTCTGTGCGTAGTTGGGCAACAGTGAGTGACCTGTTTGGACGTGCTGTGAGAGTTCGTGGCGCGGATGCATGTTGCTGCTTGGATATTCGTTTCCGTGCGTAGTTGGGCAACGGCGAGTGACCTGTTCTGACGCGCTGTGAGCGTTCGTGACGCGGATGCATGTTGCTGCTTGGTTATTTGTTACTGTGCGTAGTTGGGCAACGGCGAGTGACCTGTTTGGACGCGCTGTGAGCATTCGTGGCGCGGATGCATGTTGCTGCTTAGATATTCGTTTCTGTGCATAGTTGGGCCACAGCGAGTGACCTGTTTGGACGCGCTGTGAGAGTTCGTGGCGCGGATGCATGTTGCTGCTTAGATATTCGTTTCTGTGCGTAGTTGGGCAACAACGAGTGACCTGTTTGGACGCGCTGTGAGCGTTCGTGGCGCGGATGCATGTTGCTGCTTGGATATTCGTTTCTGTGCGTAGTTGGGCAACAGTGAGTGACCTGTTTGGACGCGCTGTGAACTTTCGTGACGCGGATTCATGTTGCTGCTTGGATATTCGTTTCTGTGCGTAGTTGGGCAAGGGCGAGTGACCTCTTTGGACGCGCTTTGAGCTTTCGTGGCGCGGATGCATGTTGCTGCTTAGATATTCGTTTCTGTGTGTAGTTAAACAACGGCGAGTGACCTGTTTGGACGCGCTGTGAGCGTTCGTGGCGCGGATGCATGTTGATGCTTGGATATTCGTTTCTGTGCGTAGTTGGGCAAGGGCGAGTGACCTCTTTGGACGCGCTGTGAGCGTTCGTGGCGCGGATGCATGTTGCTGCTTCGATATTCGTTTCTGTGCGTAGTTGGGCAATAGCGAGTGACCTGTTTGGACGCGCAGTGAGTGTTCGTGGCGCGGATGCATGTTGCTGCTTGGATATTCGTTTCTGTGCGTAGTTGGGCAACGGCGAGTGACCTGTTTGGACGCGCTGTGAGAGTTCGTGGCGCGGATGCATGTTGCTGCTTGGTTATTTGTTACTGTGCGTAGTTGAGCAACGGCGAGTGACCTGTTTGGACGCGCTGTGAGCATTCGTGGCGCGGATGCATGTTGCTGCTTAGATATTCGTTTCTGTGCGTAGTTGGGCCACAGCGAGTGACCTGTTTGGACGCGCTGTGAGAGTTCGTGGCGCGGATGCATGTTGCTGCTTAGATATTCGTTTCTGTGCGTAGTTGGGCAACAACGACTGACCTGTTTGGACGCGCTGTGAGCGTTCGTGGCGCGGATGCATGTTGCTGCTTGGATATTCGTTTCTGTGCGTAGTTGGGCAACAGTGAGTGACCTGTTTGGACGTGCTGTGAGAGTTCGTGGCGCGGATGCATGTTGCTGCTTGGATATTCGTTTCCGTGCGTAGTTGGGCAACGGCGAGTGACCTGTTCTGACGCGCTGTGAGCGTTCGTGGCGCGGATGCATGTTGCTGCTTGGTTATTTGTTACTGTGCGTAGTTGGGCAACGGCGAGTGACCTGTTTGGACGCGCTGTGAGCATTCGTGGCGCGGATGCATGTTGCTGCTTAGATATTCGTTTCTGAGCGTAGTTGGGCAACAGTGAGTGACCTGTTTGGACGTGCTGTGAGAGTTCGTGGCGCGGATGCATGTTGCTGCTTGGATATTCGTTTCCGTGCGTAGTTGGGCAACGGCGAGTGACCTGTTCTGACGCGCTGTGAGCGTTCGTGACGCGGATGCATGTTGCTGCTTGGATATTCGTTTCTGTGCGTAGTTGGGCAACGGCGAGTGACCTGTTTGGACGCGCTGTGAGAGTTCGTGGCGCGGATGCATGTTGCTGCTTGATTATTTGTTACTGTGCGTAGTTGGGCAACGGCGAGTGACCTGTTTGGACGCGCTGTGAGCATTCGTGGCGCGGATGCATGTTGCTGCTTAGATATTCGTTTCTGTGCGTAGTTGGGCCACAGCGAGTGACCTGTTTGGACGCGCTGTGAGAGTTCGTGGCGCGGATGCATGTTGCTGCTTAGATATTCGTTTCTGTGCGTAGTTGGGCAACAGCGAGTGACCTGTTTAGACGCGCTGTGAACGTTCGTGGCGCAGATGCATGTTGCTGCTTGGATATTCATTTCTGTGCGTAGTTAAACAACGGCGAGTGACCTGTTTGGACGCGCTGTGAGCGTTCGTGGCGCGGATGCATGTTGCTGCTTGGATATTCGGTTCTGTGCGTAGTTGGGCAACGGCGAGTGACCTGTTTTGACGCGCTATGAGCGTTCGTGGCACGGATGCATGTTGCTGCTTGGATATTCGTTTCTTTGCGTAGTTGGGCAACAGCGAGTGACCTGTTTGGACGCGCTGTGAGCGTTCGTGGCGCGGATGCATGTTGCTGCTTGGATATTCGTTTCTGTGCGTAGTTGGGCAACGGCGAGTGACCTGTTTGGACGCGCTGTGAGCGTTCGTGGCGCGGATGCATGTTGCTGCTTGGATATTCGTTTCCGTGCGTAGTTGGGCAACGGCGAGTGACCTGTTTTGACGCGCTGTGAGCGTTCGTGGCGCGGATGCATGTTGCTGCTTGGTTATTTGTTACTGTGCGTAGTTGGGCAACGACGAGTGACCTGTTTGGACGCGCTGTGAGCATTCGTGGCGCGGATGCATGTTGCTGCTTAGATATTCGTTTCTGTGCGTAGTTGGGCCACAGCGAGTGACCTGTTTGGATGCGCTGTGAGAGTTCGTGGCGCGGATGCATGTTGCTGCTTAGATATTCGTTTCTGTGCGTAGTTGGGCAACAACGAGTGACCTGTTTGGACGCGCTGTGAGCGTTCGTGGCGCGGATGCATGTTGCTGCTTGGATATTCGTTTCTGTTCGTAGTTGGGCAACGACGAGTGACCTGTTTGGACGCGCTGTGAGCGTTCGTGGCGCGGATGCATGTTGCTGCTTGGATATTTGTTACTGTGCGTAGTTGGGCAACGGCGAGTGACCTGTTTGGACGCGCTGTGAGCATTCGTGGCGCGGATGCATGTTGCTGCTTAGATATTCGTTTCTGTGCGTAGTTGGGCCACAGCGAGTGACCTGTTTGGACGTGCTGTGAGAGTTCGTGGCGCGGATGCATGTTGCTGCTTGGATATTCGTTTCTGTGCGTAGTTGGGCAACGGCGAGTGACCTGTTTGGACGCGCTGTGAGCATTCGTGGCGCGGATGCATGTTGCTGCTTAGATATTCGTTTCTGTGCGTAGTTGGGCCACAGCGAGTGACCTGTTTGGACGTGCTGTGAGAGTTCGTGGCGCGGATGCATGTTGCTGCTTGGATATTCATTTCTGTGCGTAGTTGGGCAACAGCGAGTGACCTGTTTAGACGCGCTGTGAACGTTCGTGGCGCAGATGCATGTTGCTGCTTGGATATTCATTTCTGTGCGTAGTTAAACAACGGCGAGTGACCTGTTTGGACGCGCTGTGAGCGTTCGTGGCGCGGATGCATGTTGCTGCTTGGATATTCGTTTTTGTGCATAGATGGGCAACGGCGAGTGACCTGTTTCGACGCGCTGTGAGCGTTCGTGGCGCGGATGCATGTTGCTGCTTGGATATTCGTTTCTGTGCGTAGTTGGGCAAGGGCGAGTGACCTGTTTGGACGCGCTGTGAGCTTTCGTGGCGCGGATGCATGTTGCTGCTTGGATATTCGTTTCTGTGCGTAGTTGGGCAACGGCGAGTGACCTGTTTGGACGCGCTGTGAGCGTTCGTGGCGCGGATGCATGTTGCTGCTTGGATATTCGTTTCCGTGCGTAGTTGGGCAACGGCGAGTGACCTGTTTTGACGCGCTGTGAGCGTTCGTGGCGCGGATGCTTGTTGCTGCTTGGATATTCGTTTCTGTGCGTAGTTGGGCCAGTGCAAGTGACCTGTTTGGACGCGCTGTGAGCTTTCGTGGCGCGGATGCATGTTGCTGCTTAGATATTCGTTTCTGTGCGTAGTTGGGCAATGGTGAGTGACCTGTTTGGACGCGCTGTGAGCGTTCGTTGCGCGGATGCACGTTGCTGCTTGGATATTCGTTTCTGTGCATAGTTGGGCAACAGCGAGTGACCTGTTTGGACGCGCTGTGAGCGTTCGTGGCGCGGATGCACGTTGCTGCTTGGATATTCGTTTCTGTGCGTAGTTAGGCAACGGCGAGTGACCTGCTTGGACGCGCTGTGAGCGTTCGTGGCGCGGATGCACGTTGCTGCTTGGATATTCGTTTCTGTGCGTAGTTGGGCAACGGCGAGTGACCTGTTTGGACGCGCTGTGAGCATTCGTGGCGCGGATGCATGTTGCTGCTTAGATATTCGTTTCTGTGCGTAGTTGGGCCACAGCGAGTGACCTGTTTGGACGTGCTGTGAGAGTTCGTGGCGCGGATGCATGTTGCTGCTTGGATATTCATTTCTGTGCGTAGTTGGCAACAGCGAGTGACCTGTTTAGACGCGCTGTAAACGTTCGCGGCGCAGATGCATGTTGCTGCTTGGATATTCATTTCTGTGCGTAGTTAAACAACGGCGAGTGACCTGTTTGGACGCGCTGTGAGCGTTCGTGGCGCGGATGCATGTTGCTGCTTGGATATTCGTTTTTGTGCATAGTTGGGCAACGGCGAGTGACCTGTTTGGACGCGCTGTGAGCGTTCGTGGCGCGGATGCATGTTGCTGCTTGGATATTCGTTTCTGTGCGTAGTTGGGCAAGGGCGAGTGACCTGTTTGGACGCGCTGTGAGCTTTCGTGGCGCGGATGCTTGTTGCTGCTTGGATATTCGTTTCTGTGCGTAGTTGGGCAACAACGAGTGACCTGTTTGGACGCGCTGTGATCGTTCGTGGCGCGGACGCACGTTGCTGCTTGGATATTCATTTCTGTGCGTAGTTAAACAACGGCGAGTGACCTGTTTGGACGTGCTGTGAGAGTTCGTCGCGCGGATGCATGTTGCTGCTTGGATATTCATTTCTGTGCGTAGTTGGGCAACAGCGAGTGACCTGTTTAGACGCGCTGTGAACGTTCGTGGCGCAGGTGCATGTTGCTGCTTGGATATTCATTTCTGTGCGTAGTTAAACAACGGCGAGTGACCTGTTTGGACACGCTGTGAGCGTTCGTGGCGCGGATGCATGTTGCTGCTTGGATATTTGTTACTGTGCGTAGTTCGGCAACGGCGAGTGACCTGTTTGGACGCGCTGTGAGCATTCGTGGCGCGGATGCATGTTGCTGCTTAGATATTCGTTTTTGTGCGTAGTTGGGCCACAGCGAGTGACCTGTTTGGACGTGCTGTGAGAGTTCGTGGCGCGGATGCATGTTGCTGCTTGGATATTCATTTCTGTGCGTAGGTAAACAGCGGCGAGTGACCTGTTTGGACGCGCTGTGAGCGTTCGTGGCGCGGATGCATGTTGCTTCTTGGATATTCGTTTTTGTGCATAGTTGGGCAACGGCGAGTGACCTGTTTGGACGCGCTGTGAGCGTTCGTGGCGCGGATGCATGTTGCTGCTTGGATATTCGTTTCTGTGCGTAGTTGGGCAAGGGCGAGTGACCTGTTTGGACGTGCTGTGAGCTTTCGTGGCGCGGATGCATGTTGCTGCTTGGATATTTGTTTCTGTGCGTAGTTGGGCAACGGCGAGTGACCTGTTTGGACGCGCTGTGAGCGTTCGTGGCGCGGATGCATGTTGCTGCTTGGATATTCGTTTCCGTGCGTAGTTGGGCAACGGCGAGTGACCTGTTTTGACGCGCTGTGAGCGTTCGTGGCGCGGATGCTTGTTGCTGCTTGGATATTCGTTTCTGTGCGTAGTTGGGCAACAACGAGTGACCTGTTTGGACGCGCTGTGATCGTTCGTGGCGCGGATGCACGTTGCTGCTTGGATATTCGTTTTAGTGCATAGTTGGGCAACGGCGAGTGACCTGTTTGGACGCGCTGTGAGCGTTCGTGGCGCGGATGCATGTTGCTGCTTGGATATTCGTTTCTGTGCGTAGTTGGGCAAGTGCAAGTGACCTGTTTGGACGCGCTGTGAGCTTTCGTGGCGCGGATGCATGTTGCTGCTTAGATATTCGTTTCTGTGCGTAGTTGGGCAATGGTGAGTGACCTGTTTGGACGCGCTGTGAGCGTTCGTTGCGCGGATGCACGTTTCTGCTTGGATATTCGTTTCTGTGCATAGTTGGGCAACAGCGAGTGACCTGTTTGGACGCGCTGTGAGCGTTCGTGGCGCGGATGCACGTTGCTGCTTGGATATTCGTTTCTGTGCGTTGTTGGGCAACGGCGAGTGACCTGTTTGGACGCGCTGTGAGCGTTCGTGGCGCGGATGCACGTTGCTGCTTGGATATTCGTTTCTGTGCGTAGTTGGGCAACGGCGAGTGACCTAAGTGTTTATCGCGTGTTATGTGTGGCGAACAGGCTCGTGCAGAGTTAGAATCAGCGCCGAAATGCCAGGAAAGTGTAGTGTGCCAGGGTGCAACGGCAATTACAAGACATGCCCAAAGGTGCACGTTTTTTCGTTCCCTCAAGCCGACGAAGCAAGACAAGCGTGGATACGTGCCATTCTATGTGAAAACCTGGTCGTGTGAGCGAATGCCAGGGTAAGAAATTTTGAATGCTTTATAATTTTCTTATGGAGGTTGCTCCTACCGTTGCGTGGCGAGCCTTGTAGTTTGTAGCACGTGACGCCTAAACGCGTCACGCAAAGCCCTCAATGTACTGTTGCTGCTACGAGGTAGCCGTACTGATGCTAGGATATGTTTCTTTTCTTTAGGTGTGCGAAGATCACTTTAAAGCCGAAGACATCGTTCGGGAAACAAGCTATATTGACCAAGCCACCGGCCGCCCAGTGACCGCACCGTTCTCACGTTTGCGGCTTTGAGCTGAGGCAGTACCGACGGTATTCCCTGACTGCCCAAGCTACCTGTCTATAGAAAGCTCTAAAAGAGAGGACACAGAGAGCAAGCAAATGCACTCAGAGGCCGCTTTCCTTGAGAAAGTGCTCGCCGAGTCAATTCTCACTGCCAAAAAAGAGGAAGAAGCAGATAAGCTTTGCTGTTTGAGAGATGTCGCAAACGTCGTTCGAGGCAGAAGCTGACATTTTGGTATGTCATCGAATGCAGTGACCACGTCATTTTCGCTCACATTTGTAATTATGACACTCCTTGGATTAAGTACTCTGTTGTCGTAAAAACCAACCTAACTCATACGGTGAACGTCGCAAAAGCATCAGTGAAGCGGCGCGGGTCCAAAATGGTAGTTCCGTCCGTGATCGACGGCAAACGACAGCTGCTGGAATTGCTGGAAGGAGTCGAGGGGTTCGACAGTGCTCAGAGGTCAAGCTCTGAAAACTCAACCGCAGACATCTTCGAGACTGTCGCTTCTCTTCTGAACGAACTATACACAGCTCAAGAAAGCGATAACACACCGATCATTCAATTGCTCGCTGAGCAAGTGAAGTTAATGTCAACGAAAAAAGAACGACGGCGCTACTCTGTAGAATTTATGGTGTACTGCTGCATACTATTTACTATATTGCCTCACGCGTACAAGTACATGCGCAGTCACGGGAGCATCATCATGCCACACCCAAGAACCATTAGGTCAATATGTTCGTCTTTCGGAATGAACCTCAACTAGAGCATCAAGACAATACATTCCTCCGCTAAATGGCCAAGAAGATATCCGAGCTGAATGAGCAGCAACGCTAAGTGACTTTGATGGTTGACGAAATTCATCTAAAGCCATTTTTTTACTATAAGGGAGGCAACATCGCTGGTATCGCGTTGAACAACGCAGAAGCAGCAAATAGTGCATTTGTATTTATGGTACACAGCCTCATGTGTAAGTTTAAGGAGCTAGCGCACATTGTTCCCGTTCAAAAGGCTAATGGATAATTTCTGCACAACATTTTAGGAGATGTCATTCGCGGCTTAGAAAAAATTGTATACAAAGTAATGTGTGTCGTGACCGACAACAACGCCGTGAATCGAAGCGCAATGGTGCCGTTTAGGAGGGGGAGGAGGAGGAAGAGGAGGAGGAGGAAGGAAAGGAATGAAAGGCAGGGAGGTCAACCAGACGCACGTACGGTTTGCTACCCTGCACTGGGGGAAGGGGTGAGGGGACGAAGGAGAAAAGAGAGAGAAGTGAAGGGCAACGTGTGTAGATGCGACCTTGTCCATTGCACGCTTATAAGCGGTCGCGTAGTCTGGTCGTTTTTAGAAAACTTAGCAATGCTCGCGTCGCTTTGCTGGCCGGCGACGCGTACAGCAATGAACCAAGGATCTTCTTTTCGGAGAAAGGTCTACTGTCTAGTGTCTCTAACGTTTCGCGTAGCAAGTTGCGTTCGCTCGAAAAACGTTCACATAAACTCAGTAGATGTCCTATTGTCTCATCAGTGTCACACGATTCCCATCGGGAGCTATCCGCCATTCCAATGCGAAAGGAGTACGCCTTTGTAAAAGCTACTCCTAACCACAGGCGGCACAGTAAAGTTGCATCCTGGCGGGAGAGGTCCAATAGAGCTTGAAGCTTTCTCGATGGGTCCAATTTGTGTAGGCGGTGGTTCCTGACACTGGGGTCACTAAGCCAAGTTTCCGACATGGTGTTAGTGAACGAGTGAAGGCCCCTTGCAGCGTCGGTTTTCGACAATGGAATTGGGGTTGTCTGGGCGTCCGCGTGGGCGCATCAGGCAGCATTATCAGCAAGGTCATTACCGACAATACCACAATGTCCCGGTAACCACTGGAACACCACGTCATGTCCTTTCGATAAAACCTCGTGAATCACTTCTCTTAATTCATTCACTAGTTGTTGATGCTCCCTTTGTCGTAAAGCTTATTGCAAGCTCTGAAAGGATGCCCTGGAGTCGCAGAACACAGCCCATTTTTGAGGTCGGGCTTCCGCGATATAAAGTATAGCAGCACGTAAGGCGGCAAGCTCCGTTGCTGTGGATGTTTTCCTATGCGACAGTTTGAGCTTTATAGTGACCTGGTACGGCGGGATGACAACAGCACCTGTGGTGCTGTCAGCCGAGATCGATCAATCGGTGTAAATGTGGGTCCTCTGGCCGTATTTTTCGTTGAGTAGCGACAATGTCACCTGCCGTAGGACCACTGTTGAATGACGGCTCTTGTTTGTTATTCCCGGAATAGTGAGGCACACCTGTGGTTGTTGTAGGCACCAGGGAGGTGACGCTGGTCTTAATGCTGGAGTGAAGCCGAAAGGAAGGCATTTTCTATGGGCAGAAATAATTTTTGAAAACATCGCTTGTGGTCTTTGAAGTGGCAACACTGCAACATGAACATGGTGACCAGGAACTCTGCAGAGGTGTCTTATGTGGGCTCTCAAATTGTCAGTGGTGTTGTATGTTTGAATTGGATGCTCTCTTGCGATCATAATTGCCCCATAGGTTGAGGTGCATCGCGGCAATCCTAAGCACACGCGTAGTGCTTGTCCTTGCAGACTTTCGAGGGTGCGGATTTTCGTCTTGCACGTACTTGCCAGTAACGCTCAGCTGTAGCGCGAAAATCCCAGAAACAGTGTCCTGTATAGCTGCATCACTGATCGTATTGATGTGCCCCAAACTTTTCCGCAGAAGAACCGCATTATATGGACGATGGAAGTTAGCCTTCTCTTCAGGTAATTGAGGTGGGCACTCCACGAAAGGTCCCTGTCAATAATCACACCCAGGAGGCGATGGTTCTTCGTGTATGGAATATTTTGCCCATTGATGGTAACGGGGTATTGTGTCATGGCTCTGCGAGTAAACGCAACCAATGCACATTTCTCCGTTGAGACGGAAAGACCTTGCTTGCGGAGATATGAGCATGTCAGGGTGGCAGCCTGCTGGACTCTTGCACGTACTTGTAGACGAGTTACAGCCGAAGTCCATAGACAAATATCGTCAGCATATATGGATATGAGGATAGTACTTGGCAAAATTTCACCATCACGAGGTTAAATAAAGTGGGACTTAATATGGTGCCCTGAGGGAAGCCACGGGAGGTGTAGAAATTTGTGGTAGGTCCATCTGAGGTTTGTACAAAAAAGGACCTTCTCGTCAAATAATCCTGGATCCATTGGAACATCCGACCACCTATTCCAACAGCTTCCAACGAGTCTAGGATGGCTTTATGTGTTACGTTATCATAAGCCCCTTTGACGTCGAGGAAGAGTGCCAGTGGAATGCGCTTGAGGCTCTTCTGTTGCTGGATAAATGTTGTGAGATCAATCACGTTGTCAAGAGATGACCTACCTCGCCGAAAACCCCTCATGCAGTTTTGGTATACGTTGTAGCGCTCGAGGTACCATTCTAGGCGTGTAAGTATCATCCTTTCCATGACTTTTCTGACGCAACTTGCGAGGGCAACAGGGCGAAATGATGTCAAATCAGATGGTGACTTTCCTGCTTTGAGTAGTGGCACAAGTCGACCTGTCTTCCAATCCTGGGGAACAATGCCCGCCTGCCATGAGTGGTTGTAATAGCTTAACAACTGTCCCCTTGCCTCCTGTTGAAGGTTGTCTAGAGTGGCGCAGGTGATGCCGTCGGGTCCTGGTGAAGATGATCTTCGGGAAGCCGCCAAAGATGCGTCAAGTTCTTCTACAGTGAAAAGATTGTCCATTTCGGAGATGCGGGGTTCAGGGATAGCACTCCTAATGGTGCCAGCGGACAAGGTGGACACACCAGCGATTCGCGTGCAAAACTCATTTGCCACTTCAAGTTGGGTCTGGCCTCAATGTAGGGCTAAAGCCATGAAAGGATGTCTTTGTTGGGGAGGCGAGCGCAGGCCACGAATAGTGCTTCAGATGCGTGACAACGGCTTTCGGGGATCCAATGATTCGCAGAATGATTTCCAGCGTTCCTGTTCAAGTTTGTCTAAACGTCGTTGGACTTTTTTCTGTATGCGTCGTGCCAGCCTCAAGTCGCATATAGCCTTTGTCCGCCTGTATCTTCTTTCCGCCCTTCGGCGAAGCGCGCACAGTTTTTCCAGTTCAACGTCGAAATCTGAACGCTTGCCGGCGAACGGGAGGAGACAGGAAGCTTCCCTCGTTGCCTCTTTGATGACATCCTCCAAGTTCTGGTCAGGGTCTTCACGGCATGTATTTTCCATGAGTCGCTGAAATTCGGACCAATCAATTCTTCGTATTGTGGTCTTAGGAGAGGAGTTAGTAAGACCCCTCATTCGCATTTAAGTTGGAATGTGGTCACTCCCATGCGTTTCGATGTCTGAAAACCAGTGCACTTGCGACCGGAAGTTTCTGGATACCAGAGTCAAATCGAGGCAACTGCTGTACGTAATGCCCCACAGGTATGTAGGACTGCCATCATTTAAGAAACATAGGTCATGCTTGGAGGCGAATGACACGAGGTTTCTTCCTTTAGCGTTGATCATCAAACTACCCCGGATTAAGTGATGTGCGTTGAAGTCTCCAGTTATAACCCATGGGCCCGTAGTTGTTGTCAGTATGTCTCGTAGTCGGTCTTGTTCAAATCGTCCGGATGGTGATATGTAGACACCAATGAGAGTGAATGACACTTTTCCCTTTTTAACACGTAAGCAGACATATTGATAGTCGTCATGCGGTTGAACTGCATGATGTACATATGTGAAATCTGTGCGAATGTAAACAACCACCTTGCTGCGTTCCTCGCACGTTGAAGAAACGAAATATTCATGCCCTTATAGTTTAGGAGGTTGTTGCACGTTTGGTTCACACATAACTATTATAGGAATACGATTCATGAATATATACTGACGGAATGAAGAGATGCGGGATCTCAGGCCTCCCGCGTTCCACTGCATTATCGACGCTTGTCGGACCTCGTTGCGGAAGGAGAAAATTGGTCGAGCCATGGTTGCTACTGGAGACTTGCAAATACTGGACTTAGAGCATCCAGTACTTGTAGTGCACTCTGAGCGAGTGGAGACTTCAGGCTGCTGCACAGCTTTCGCATGGCATCCAGCAGTGTTCGGAACATTTTGATGACTTCTGTGTCCTCCTCAGGCAGCTTGTCAGCGGCTTGCTGGAGTGATGTGACTGTCGATGTTGCGCTTGGGATTTGCAGGTGGCTGTGATTTCGGCAATGAAGGCCAAACTGATTCATCTGCAACAGTGCTGCTCGTTGGTTTGTTGACCGTGCTGGCCGCCTTTGGTCTGGGAGGCAAGGGCGGTGGAAGAAAAAGGTGGTGGAGTGGCGCTTTCGATGCAGCGTCTGCGGCATTCTTTGATGAACTGCGGCGACGATGACGCCTCTTTCGGACGGTCCTGGCAGCCTCTAGATGCGAAGAATTGTCTCTGACCATTTGTTTCAATACCGCTATTTCTCTTTGGATTTTGGGGCATTCTTTTGACGAAGCTGCATGTGACCCATGACAATTCAAGCATTTGAGGGTAGTTGCTTCGCAGTCATCCGCAGAATGGGCTTCCGCGCAACGAGGACACACCGTCCTATTTTCGCATACGCTTCTCACGTGGCCCATCTTCATGCACTTATAACACTGTAAGGGCTTCGGTACGAAAGGTCGCACAAAATGCCGAAAATGGCCCACATTTACGTGTGAAGGAAGAGAGTCACCCTTGCACATGATCTTCAAGCAGCGTGAGTTTCCCAAACGGACAACTTTTTCGATGACGCTGGCTTTATTTGCCGGTTTGACCAGAACATCGACGTCGAAGCTGGGAATGGCAGTATCTACATCGTAGATGACTCCAGTGACGACGTTGGAGCTCACAGGAATGTAGGATCGAACTTTCATTCCCCCCAGCTCTTTGACGTTGCGCAGTATATTAAGTGCCGCAGCATGCAAAACGTCGATGGCCAATATGTTCTTACGCGTGTTCACTCTGATGTCTGTGATCTCGTTTGGCACGAGTCCTTCCAGCATCACCGAAACAGATTGCCTGTTGAGGCGCTTCATGTTACCGTCCGGTACCTCAGGGACAAAAAGGATAGTGTTTGTCACGGGTCTCCTTGGCACTTTGTCGTTCAACGTACTCGATGACGAAGATGTTCTGACGTTCCGCCTCTTCGCTTTACGGCTAAGCACCAGCTTAAAATCTTCGTCGTCGGAAGGCTCTTCGCTGCTCATTGGGTAAACAAGAGCGCCCTTGCTGTCGTAGTCGCTGTAGAGTCCGATACGCTTCCTGGATGCGGCCACCGCCGACGCCGCCGTAACTGGCGGACGTCCGTGGGGGTCCACGTCCATCACCGACGGACACGGATGTGATATTAGCAAAGTTCACTTATAATTAGGTGAACAAAGAAAGCACCTACTGAAACAGCGATCTGCTAAGCAATCACTTCGTCGTCGTCCCCGTGCCGCCCCCCCCCCCCGGTGCCGTTTAAATATTCGGTGAGCAAGACCCCTCAAGCCGTTTCAAAAAAATCACTGGCAAATGATTTCATGTTTCCGCACCCATCAGATCCCCACAGGCCATTGTTCTTAGTCATCGACCCAGTGCATTTACTGAAGTGCGTGCGCAACAACTGGTTAAAACAAAATGACCGGTGTTTCTGGTTACCTCAGTTCGAACCAAGCACAACGGGTCAGCGGCGCATGAAGTATGCGTATTTCAAGACAGTTAAAGACGCATATAATTTATAGAGTGAGCAGTTACTCCGGTATGGCAACACTTTGTCCAGAAAAGCTGTTTCCCCAATATACATCGAGAAACAGGATGTTAAACCTTCTTTGCAGGTATTCAGCGAGTACGGACCGAATGCACTTCGAGTCATTGGAGCCAAGCACAACCTGAAGCACTACGAAGAAACCGCCAGTTTCACTGATGTAATAGTGAGATGGTGGAAGGTTGTCAACGTAAAAACTCCTTTCAAAGAACTGAGACTAAGGGTGGACTTGCAAAAGCCAGTCTACCCTTTTCCATTCGACCCCAAGGTTTCCTTCTTGAACGATTTTTTGGACTGGTTGGAGGGGTAGAAGAAAGGGAGAGCGGATGCCTGTAAGTTGTCTGATGAGACACATGGGGCTCTTATTCAGACGGCTCGGGCGTTCATCTAAATCTGCACATATTGCTTTGAGGAGCTCAAGATGTCCTTTGTGCTTCTTGGGAAGTTCCAAACAGACCTTCTGGAAGAGCGTTTTGGTTGTTACCGACGACTGGCTGGCTCGCAGTATCATTTGTCCGTAAGACAGATTTACGAGTGCGAGAACAATTTGCGACTGCAAACCACACTACCACAAGTCAGCACGGCGTCCGCAATCGACAACGACTAAAATCAAAATTGGAAAGAGCTCCAAACGCAGGCAGCAGTGCCAAGTAGAAAATTCAACGTTGTTGTGACCCAGGAGGCGCTATCAAAACTGAAGGATGTCAATCTAGTGGTTACCTATGTTGCTGGTTACTCGGCGCACATCGCTGTGCAGAGGTTAAAATGTGACAAATGCAGAGAGCTCCTCACAATTGACAAGACTGTCGCAGTTTCTCCGGAAAATCACATGTACAGTCTTGTCAAAGAAATTGACAGGGGAGGGCTGGTTTACCCAGCAGTGTCAGCTGTGAATGCGGTGGCTCTTATTACGTTGTTGTGGAAGAGCTTTCCAAATGTGCCGAATTTTCAAAAGTTCAAAACCAACGTCAAGTGGCCACAGAACTAACACTGCAACTGCTCAGCGACGAGGAGCCTTCAGATTTCGACGTCTGAAAAGGAACACGCAAGTGAAGTGGTGCTCAAATATATATTGTGGTGCAGCACGAACATTCTGCTGAAGAACTTTTGCCGGCGATTGAACAACAAAGTTTCGGACCCGGACAACAAGTCTAAGAAGCGGAAGCTGCAAACTCTAACAAGTAAATGAATAAAACGGCGATGGGTGTAAATATGAGTGGTCTCTTTTGTCTTTTCCTTCCTAATTTTATTCAGTATATTACACATGTAGTACTTAGATTTAGGTGCACGTTAAAGAACCCCAGGTGGTCAAAATTTTCGGAGCCCTCCACTACGGCGTCTGTCATAATCATATCTTGGTTTGGGGATGCTAAACCCCAGATATTATTATATAAGTATATTACACGTGTAGCAGCAAAAAAAGTCAGCCAAGCGCACAACTTATGCCCTCCGTAATGCCCTCCGGCGCCCTTAGGGTGTCTGAATAAATAATATAAGGACTTCTGTTCAAGTGTTCCCCCGCTTCCGTCGGCCCCATCCCGGCTACGTCACAGAGGCAGCCCCCCGGCCTGGAAAGAATTTCCTCTAGGTGGTGTTGTTTGTACCCATGGAGGAAGGAAAGGTAAGGAGAGGCCCTGACGTCCCTCGTTGTGAAGCCGCGATGAAGCCGGAAGTCGGCCATATTGACTAGGCAAATTCTCCTCTCTTGTTTTCATATGAATGCCAAGCAGAAGGCGCGACTCCCTCTCTGGCTCGGAAAGCACGTGGGCTGCGCAGCGCGTGTGTCGTGACGATCCGAAACTAATGGAACTGGGCTCATAACTCTGAGCCAGCGGGCACCTTCAGCGAAATCGCTTCGTCCGAGTAATAACAGGGAGTAACGTACAGCTCGCCGACAACGAAGCAACTACGAGAGAACGCGCGCTAGATGCACTGACAACGGCGAGTGCTTTCACGTCATTGATTAAGCAACTGTACAGACAACACGATCGGTCGTACGCCTTCTACGGTTGCATTCCGCCACGCGGCCGACACAGCGTCCTGCCACTGTGTCCAGTGTTCTGCGTGAAACTCACCGGCGTCAGCATTCTGCGACCGTGGTGACTTTGAGCACGGTGCTAGTGACAGTTGAACGTGGTTGCTGTTACGTTGAGATTACATGCAATGCTGGTGGAGAGTGTACCAAGCGGAACAGAAAAGGTGTTTTAATACGCACATGCAAGTTGTTACTGTACATACACAACACGAAACTATGTATGTGCACATGGTCCTCACGGCGTCTTGCTGGGCCTCAACAGCGTCGTCCGTTGTCACAAGCAGGAGCACTGCCCAACCGTCACTGTGCTGCAAGGCGTTCGTCGTCATTCAGCTTCGGCATGGTGCACAACGCAATTTCGCTGAACACTAACTGCTTTATCCGCGTCATCCGCCGCACGGCACATGGATATGCACTTGTTCTACGCACTGTTGAAACGCCGTGATGGACAAAGGGATTTGTAAACGTTGCTAAGAGTAATGTAACAGCCAGGAGAACACTGCGTAACCACTAACGCGGCGCAGAGCACAGATATGTCCGCCACGGCTCAGCACGAGACCTGGGGAGGCACACGTTCCGCCGCCAGCTGCGGCCGCTCACTGCTAGACCAGCTCCACTGCGCAACACATAACCATAGCAACGCCGCCATTGTGCCTAGTGAATATGGCCGCCATGATGTCATTTCCGCCACATTTTTTACGCCCTGCGCCGGCTGGGCATGCCCTCTCCTTACCTTTTCTTCCTCCGTGTTTGTACCCTTCACAAGATTTGTAGTACAGGGCCGGGCAGTATCGCAATTTAGTAGTATCTCAGGGGCACCTTGAGTTCCTGTATCGAGATACATTTGAAAAACGTACTTTTATCGCAGTAGTGAAATACTTTTCCTTTGTATCGATACTGCGAAGACAAGGTTATCTCGCCACTTTTTTGTCGGAACTGAGCCGATGTGTATCTAATATCGAGAGAAAAGCTTGTTTGCACTTAGCTAGTCAAAAGCGCCACGCCAGTCGGTGAAACACAGGCCTGTGAAACACAATCAATTTAATTTTCGGGGACAATTTTGATGTTTAGTAGCTATAACACAGAGTTGTGTTCACCTACCAGAATAGACAACCTTTTCTATATCGCTAGTCTTGCATCGAAACTGAACCTGCGCTCTGTCTACTGACAGTCCATTTTATAAGCTGCTCTTACTTTGATGTAATTAGTGCGAGCATTTCTAGCAAAACAAATCAATAATGTGTGTGGAAAGGCGTCGCCGTCGCCAAGTAACGGTGACAAAAACTCCTTCGTTTATTTTCGATTTCAATTTAAAAAATGTGTGTAATAAATAAAAAAGGGCATACTTTACCTCTCATCAGTGGTTACTGAGTCGAGCAATACGGCTGACTCAGTTGCATTTTAATTATCTGCTGCGCATTTTTTTTCAAAATTATTTTCAGAATATCTCGTTATGTCTTCTATAAATACTTCTCAGTACTTTTATTTTTAGGCTTGCAGCACCTGTATTTAGATAACTGTACTTTCAAAATACTTTTATGAATGTCTCAGCCCTGCCCTGTTTATGCCAAAAGACGTGCACTATTGTCTCGGAGCTGCACAGAAACAGCGTTATTTTGTAACAATAGGAATCCCGTGAAGAAAAACTTTCTCTGCTCTAATGATATTCTACGTGACACTCACAAGGAAGAAACAAACACGAGAATTATTTAATCTGTGCTATCACGCATTTGCGCTTGGAGAGAGAGCAAAAGAAAAAAAAAGCTCAGCCAAATGACCTGAAAGCCTGGGCTTGTGTTCCCACATAGAGCTTTTGAAGAGTGTCCTTGTGTGAATTAAAATGGTTTGATCCATTCATTCCATTGCTCATCTCTAGCTGTTTCGTTCATTTCTGTCTTTTTTTTGCGAGCAAAGCATCGGCTGTGCAGGGACGCATTCCGTTCTGTGTGAGTAGCCACGCGCAGTTCCAAAAGCTTCCTCCCTGAGAGGCTTCTTTCTGAAATCTCACGCCTTCCAGCCCTCAAGACAAAAGAACTTGTTCTCTTTTTATTGACTCAGTTTACAGTTTAGGCAGTCAGGGGTCTGGCATCGGCGTTAAACATATCGCACTCGTCATTTGAAAGTGCGGCAAACAAGCGTCCACTGCGGCACGCTTCAGGATGGATGGATGGATGGATTTAAATAGCTGTACCCTTTAGATCGGGCGGCCACCAAGCCGTAATACCTAGTGAACCAAAATCTCGATTTATTTTTTTCTCCTTAAATAGTGAAGTTGAGGACTCGTACTTTGCTTAGAATGGTTTAATTTTCCCTCGTGCCTTGACTTTAGCCACCAATCAGATACCTCCTTCTAGTTGATTCTACCCGCTTAAACACTACTTTGCCCTCCCTGTCCCTAAACCCCAGTGCTTTGGAAAACTCTGCGCCATCATCCTTAACTCTAGGGTGAAGCCCTTTACAGAACGTTATCAAGTGGTGGTGGTGGTAGTGGTTAGAAAGAAGAGGAAAAAGGCACCTAATTTCTGTCTGCCTTCAGGCGACACGGCGCAGTGCCTTATAGGGGTGGGGAGAAGAAGGGATAAAAAGAATAGAAGGAAAATAGACGAAGAAGAAGACAGGCAAGCGACGGAAAAAGAAGGAGATAGGAAAGTGGGGATCCGGTCGAAGCAGTCCAAGGGCGGGGTGCGGACTTCTTAATCTAGTGCGCACTTCTTAATCATGCCAATTCTCCACATGTCAGTCTCCGTTCCCTTCACCTTCTTCTTAACTGATAGTTCTTTTTGATTTTACCCCCTGCTGTTTTCTGAGTATTTACCCGTCAATTTTCTGGTTCGCTTCCTCCATTTGGTATCGATATTCTTCATGTACAAGTTGCTGAATACCTTCCTACCCCAACCCTCCTCCCCCATTTCTCTCGATCGCTTCTCAAATTTTATCTTGCTGCTAGCTTTCCTGCCCTCAAATGATGCCCATCCCATATCACCATGTACTCCCTGATTAGGTGTATTGCCATCAGCTCCTAAAGCAAGCCTACCTATTCCACGTTGCTTGATTTCTAACCTAGCTTGAACTTCTCATCTCATGCACAAGACCACATTCTCGAACGTCAGACCAGGAACCATGACCCCTTTCTATATTCTTCTCACAACATCATACCTACTGTAATTCCACAGTGCCCTGTTTTTCACCACCGCTGCATTCCTGTTACCTTTAGTCGTCACGTATAATTCGTGTTCCCTTAGGTACGGCCCCATTGCTTATCCATACACCCAGATAATTGTATTTATCTGTTATCTCTAGCGTGACCTCCTGTATGCTAAGCTCACTACCTTCATTATCATTAAAATTCATGACTGCTGGTTTTTGCTTACTGAATCTTAAATCTAACCTATCTTCCTCATTACCACAGATGTCCATCAATCTCTGCAAATTTTCCTTGTTGTCAGCCATTAGCACTATATTATCTGCGTACATCAATGCTGGTAGTGCCTGTTCAGTGAGTTTTTCTTGTTTGACGAAAGAGAGGTTGAAGCCAAGTCCACTTCTCTGTAATTTGGCCTCGAATTCTTGTAGGTACATCATGAATAATAGTGGTGACAAAAAACACCCCTGCCTAAGCCCCCGTTTTACCTCTGTGGGCTTGGATACCTGTTTTTCCCACTTTATAACTACCTTGTTACTTTTAGAGGTATTCTTTAAAAGATTAGTGACTCCAAATTCCACACCTAGTGTGTCCAGTATTCCCCACAAGTCATATTGAACCACGTTATCGTACGCTCCCTTGATATCCAAAAATGCTAGCTACGAGAGCCTGCGTTCCTTTTCTGCTATTTCGATGCACTGCGTCAGTGAGAACAGATTGTCTTCCGACCTCCTGTGTTTTCGAAATCAATTCTGCAGTTCCCCCAGCACCCCCTCATCCTCTATCTATGTCTGCAGTCTTTCCTTTATAATCTGCATTGCCAGCCTGTAGACCACTGATGTCACTGTTATAGGAAGGTAGTTGTTTTTGTCAGCTTTGTCCCCCTTTCCTTTATGAATCATGCTCATCCTGCTAAGTTTCCATCCATCGGGGCCTTCACCATCGATTATTATTTTGCTAACTGCCTCTCTCAAAGCCTGCCTAGACTTCGCACCTAATCTCTTCATCAGCATAATTGGAATGCCATCTGGGCCTGTTGATGTACTATAGGAACCCTCTTCTCAGCCCTTTTCCACTCTCGTTGTGAAAATTGAGCCATTGCGCCACTTGATCCATCCTTGTCTATTGTGGTGCATAAAGCACTTCTTTGTTGAAATTTTAGATGCGGAGCATCTTATACTCGCGCCTTGTAGTGCGCCGTCCGCGCCGTCCGCGCCGTCCGCACCGCTTCTCAAACATTCGACAGCTGACGCGCGCGCATGCGCCGTCGCGCCGTCGCCCACTCTTCCACCATCTGTGCATCCCTTCCTTCTCTACACACCGCGCGCGCTTCACTCCTCCACCATCTGTGCACCCTTCCTCCTCTACACACCGCGTTCGACATCTACAATTCTCCTGATTCTCCAGTGGACGCGCATGTGGCGTCGCGCTTCGAGAACATTCAACAGCTGACAGTGCATGCGCCGTCGTGCTGTATATATACTCAAGGTCGGCGCTCGCTCGCTCAGTTGCCGCTCGTCGGTTGGTTTGTACAGCGCGTCGACGTCCAAGGTCGCGGTGAAATGAATTCCAACGAATCCACAAACACAATGATCGACGTCCCTTCGACCAGCGCCGCCCTTTCGCATACGTGTGTACGTGTTCACTCATTTAACACCCCCTCCTACAACCACGTTAACCAATTTAGCCATCGACCCAAGTAAGTCGCAATTTAACACCCCATTTCACAACCACGTTAACCAATTTAGCCATCGACCCAAGTAAGTCGCACTTTAACACCCCGTTAACCAATTATATGGTCCGCATCCTCCTCAGTGTTCCCCCGAGGGAAGCTGCGGGCAATTTTTTGTCACTCTTGTTCTTATATATTCAATAGCTTCATCCCCTTCTAGCCTAGCACCTTGAGCTGTAATTATAAACCTCTGCTCTAGGCTCGTCCCATTTCTTAGGGAGTTTAGCTGGTTCCAAAATTTCGCAGCTGCCTTTCTATCTTCTTTTATGTACTTCTGCCAGACAATGGGCTCCCTTTCTTCTAATCTTTTCATTGATCAGAAGGGATACATCCCTTCTACAGCTTAGAAAGATTTCCCATTTTCATTCAACATCATCTGTTGGTTCACCCCGCTGCTTAGCATGTCTGTGTTCCCTAGAGGCTTCCTAACGTTTTGCTATGGCTCTCTTAACTTCCTCGTCCCACCAACTCTTGGGTTGGTGTCTTCTTTTCCGGGGTGACTTGTCACGTGTCTTAGCAAGCTCTAGCTCAAACAGTCTAATTATATTCGTGTATGTCCACACTGTTTTATTACCATCAGTGATTATTTTCTCAATTTGTTTAGTAGCTATTTCTATTTGCCTTTCTGAATAAAAATTTTCTTGTAGTTGCTCATCTTCTCTCCTTTCCACTTTCACTGTTCTTCCAAAACTTAGCTTGATACGTTTGCGATCACTACCCAGACTTCTGGAGCCACCTTCATCTATGTGCCTTCCTCTGAGCTTATCATACATCCTATGTGACATCAATGCGTAACCTATCGTCGACTGCAGCCTTCCCGCCTCCCATGTTGTTTGCCCTTCACACTTCTCGGTACTGTTGAAAATGATCAAATCATGCATTTCACACACATCCATGATTATTTTGCCTGCTGGGTCGGTATACCCATCTATATCTTCTATGCGCTCCTTCATATCTCCTAGTATAATTATCTCGCACTCTCCTCCTAACTCCTCAATGTCCTTTGATATACACTCTCCCATTGCCTGGTTTTCCTCTCTGGCCTTTGCTCCCGTCCACAAGTACACCAAACCAAGGAGTTTCGTCTGCCCAGCTACTTTAACTCTTAACCATAAATGCTCCATGCATCGCTGCTTGACTCTTCGCCAACTCATACTTTCATGTATGAATGCACCAATATCGGTTAAAGGCACCGCAGCGCCGCCTAGTGCTTTCCGTGAAAACGACCTCACCGGGAGGATTTCCTCGATCCACTACTCCTACCTTGTTCACTGTACTGTAACCATGCCAGTCGGGATATTGTGTGCGCCGGCAAATATTTCCTGGCGTCGACAATTCTCGCCCTACTCGCGAAACGTCACAAGGGCGTCGGTCTACGCCACACCCGGGGCCAACGTTTGTAGAACAAAGTCAGTTTTAAAACTTGGAAGTGTTTCCCGGCCCCGCCGCTCTCAGCTGCATCAATGGCGCTGCAATCGCACCCGGCTCCCGCTCGGGGCACCTGACGGCGGCGGTCAGTGCGTTCCTCCGGATACACCCGCGATCGTTCGGCCAGCATTTCGACTCAGTTCATGTTATTTTCTTTGTGTGTTCGCGTGCTCCACCTGTAGATGGTACGGCAAGCGTCATGCCGACGTGTTGTGTCCCCGGTTGCACGAGCAGCTACAGAGGAAACAAAACCCCAAGGCACTTCTCGCCTCCAAGTGATCCCGGCCTCCGTGCAGCATGAGACCGTGCCATTCCTCGTCTCGACCGCAGCCTTTCATCCAAATCGCACGTGTGCGACGTTCATTTTTACCCGGATGACATAGCGAAAACGTACACGCCCTTCATCAAAGGTGAAAAAGTGGAAACGGAGCGAGGAAAGTGGAGCCTCGTCGAAGGAGCGGTGCCAAAAATATTTCCGAACTTGCCTCCTTATCTATCCAAGCCCCCGGCAAAAAGAAGGAAATTGCCATGCCGAGACCAGGTTGTTGCGCAGACCTCGTCTCGAAAGAAAGCGAAGACAAGCGCTAGTGCTGTTGCCGAAGAAAGTGCGGCAGATTTAGACGTGCCGGCAGCAAGTAGCGAGCTTACGTTGACGGAGATGGCAGAAGTTTGTTTGCCATCAACGAACTGGAAAAAGATTGTCGACAGCGATGACGGTGGAAGTTACGTCGCTTTCTTTGTTCAGAAAGTGGAGGACAAAATGCTTTTCGTCGAAAAGTGTGTAATAATCGGCGAATTAGGAGCAGTGACTGTCAGCACCCGCGGTTGCATTGTGAAATCGTGCAGCCGTGTCAACATCATCACTCAGTTAATGAGCCTGTTGCAGAACGTTGACCAAATAAGGGTGTGTGTAGACTCTTCAAATGGTTCGGCCGGTAGCGCACTGAACGAACATAGAAGTACAAAGTGCGAGCGCCTGACGAAGAGCCAAAGATGTGGTCCTTGCTTAAAGCTAAAACTTGACTTGAGCAAGAAACTCTTCCAGGAACGACTCAGGTGCTCAGGCATATTTCAAAAGAGAGCGGTACGGGCTGCTGTACGACAAACCAGGCTTTTAAGCAAGATACAAGAGCTTAAAACAAAGCTCACTTCGAACCCAGATGACAGCCTCAGAGAAGCCATCGATGTTCTGCCACCCATACAGCAAGAATCCTTTCGATCACCGTTCAAGCAAGCGAAGGACAAGGGTTCTCAAGGTATGTGGTATAGCACCACATGGCTAATGAACTGCCTCCTCCTCCGCATCGCAAGCCCAAAAGCATACAAGCTGATAAGAGCAATGAACCTTCTAGCCTTGCCAACATGTAGCCGGTTGAGCCAACTCATTGCAGGAGCACCATGCCAGTATGGTTTTAATAGGGTCGCACTTGAGACCATAAAAACCTACTTCCAGAACAACCCAGAGAAGTGGAACCATGGTACTATACTCATTGACGAGATCAAGCTGCGCCAGTCCGTAGAATTCAACCCCTCAACCTACAAATTTGACGGATTTGAAGACTTCGCTGGCACTGCTCCCGATAAAAATGGGAAGCTTGCTTATCATGCTCTAGTTGTGATGTTGGTCCCTATTTTCGACTCCTGGGTGCAGCCAGTTGCTATTTTTGCTACCAGAGGTGCAGCACCTGGCATCGTGCTCGCAAAAATGGTGCTAGAGTCAGTACTGGAACTAGAACGCCACGGAGCATCCATTCTTGCTGTGGTGTTTGATAGTGCCGGAAACAATCGATCGATGTGGACGCACCTGGAAATCTCTGGAAAGCTTGACCAAGCCACAAAACAAAGTTCCACATCCATCACTAGAAGAAGGGCGGTTCTTGCATTTCTTGTGCGATGTACCGCACATAATGAAGTGCATCAGGAACCACCTATTAACGCACACATATGATATGGTAAGTACTATTTTTTTACAAAAAGTATCAAGACTAATGTAAGTGAAAGTTGCCGTAAGTTGCCACGATTTGACCGCATTGGTACGGCATTACCGGAGATGTCAGTGTTCGATCACGATCGCTTTACAAATAGGTAAACACTAAAGAAAATAATTTTTTACAACACAGATGCAAATGATTAATAAACACTAAAGCAGTGACGCATTATGGATGTTAAGCACAGACAATTTTCATTTTATCTGAATTTATGTATTTCCTTTTAGGCTGGCACACACAAAGTCAACTTTGATAACTAAAGCAACTTTACAAAACGGAGGAAGAAAACCAACTGAAAGTTGTGCCAAAGCTTACGACATCTCACGTCAACCCCAGTAAGCTGCAAAAAATGAATGTGCGGCTGGCAACACAAGTATGTAAAATTTGGACCCATATGACACGATCGTTTTGTCATTTACGAGTATACCTACACATTGCATTTGCTAATCCTCTACGTTTGTTCCCTCTGTAGCTTTTCAGCCGGAGCGTTGCAATTGGCCTGAAATTCTACAGAGAACAAAAAACACCGGTCTTTGCAGATACCCATGGTACAGAGGAGTTCACCTTGATACTGAACAATCCCTTTGACGCCCTAAACGCAATAATTCCTGTGGAGGGAATAATACAGAGCTCTTGTCAAATTCAGGTGAGTTGCATAGAGGTGGCATTAGCTACGCAGCAGAAGAATTCCTTGATTAGAGTTCATAAAACTAACTTATAAGAATTTTTTGTTAGCAGGTAATAAGAGAATTTCTGGAAATGCTGAACTCCACTGAGAAGAGCTGCAAAGAGGACAAGACCAGGATGTTTGCTTATCAGATGAGCGTTGAGTCTCTGCGAGTCACTTTGATGTCTGTTCTTGATGTAATCGACCTCTTTCATAAACAAGGGGTGCCGTACGTACTCACGGTTAAGTTGAATCAGGACCCACTGGAGGTGCACCACTTTTTCTTTTGATTCAAAAATTTCACATTTCCAGAAATATACATTCATAGAGTTTCCACATCAGTAGAAGATATAAAGCAAGTCTTGTTTGTTTCTCTCAGCTTTTCTTTGGTGTTGTGCGAACATTTGGCGGTAACGAGGACCACCCCACCATTACTAACTTCAGCCAAGTCTTCCGCCTCCTCAGCTTGCATACGCCTCTCGAAATGGCCACAAAGAGAAACTGCACAGGTGAAGCCAATCCGGTCCTCATTTCTCTGGAGGAGACATTGAGCAACATGAAGATGTCAGCCTTGTTGGAGAAAGAAGCCAGAAATGAGAAACTTCAGTCTTGTTGCTTCGGTCAACCTTGAAGAATGTCCTGAAGGTGCACCTGAACACTCCTACAGCAGCGCCACACCCAAAGACGCTGTTTTGTACTACCTTGCTGGATATGTCGTGAAGAAAGCTTTGAAGTTTTCCGAATGTGTCGAGTGTAGGGCAACGATTACAGATACACAGAGCGTGCCTGCCGCGTCTGTTCTCACAGAAGCTAGATCATTTGTGCCTGGAGTCTTGAAGCACCCATCAAAATCGCTAACCGAGCTGCTGGGTGCCGTTGAGTCAGTTGTAGAGGCGGAAACCAAAACACAAAAGATCTTCGAAAACTTGTTTTGGAAGATAGTTGACATCATCTCAGATTTGACACTTGCAAGGGTCGACTGTAATGTGCACTACGAGGAATTCACGGTTCGTATAGTGAAATTCTACTTGACAATGCGCATGCATTTCTACACTCGATTTCTTGCTGAGAGGAGCCAGGTTAGCGAAAACGTAAAAAATGCGAGGAAGAAGGCTTGCCTCTTGTCAACAGCTTTTGAGCATTGTTGCCATGATAATATTATGAGGTAGCCTTCATGGCAAGTAAGCTGATGCTCGCCTTCTGTGAATAGCTCTTGCTGGCTCGTAAATACTGTTGTAAAATAGCTTTTGTGCATTGTTACCATGAAATTGTTGCGGCGTAGCCTTTTCGGCACCTAAGAGGCTGCCGCTCGCCTCCTGTAAATAGCTCTTGCAGTCTTGTAAATGCAATTGTATATAGCTTTTTTTTATAGGTGCCATGGTATTATGTGGCAGCCTGCGATCGTCTGCTTCATTGCTCCCCGCTCTGCTTCATCCACCGCGCGAAGCTGCTGATGGTCGTGTCTTGTCAATAAAAAGCATCCACTGTTTTAGTACTCTAACTGACAGTGTTTGCTGCGTGCATTTATTACTAGGTTTAGCGGTTTAAACATGCAGCCGCCTCAGCAAGAAACGTAAATTCTATTATAGGAAGCGGCAGACAATGCAGTAAACGAATGAGGAGTTTCAGACACAAAACCGCGGCCTTGCAAGTTTGCCATGATTTCAAGCGCAAACACGGCCGGACGATGAATACAGAGTATACATCACAGGCGCCTGTCTTGTCTACTCTGTATTCATCGTCCGTGTATTTTGTTGCGCTTCAGCTCATGGCAACTATTCACCAACTAGCCCAGCAAGTTCTCGGCCTTGCAAATGCATGCGGCCACTTCGCAATCGTTGTCGCCGATAGAGCGCCGTAGCTTCGGTAACCTGTGTCTAGATTTGCCACTCACAAACGTAAATAGGGATTTATAATCATGGTAATCGGTATATTGCGATTTCCCTCACAACGGCCGTAGCAGCTGTGGCAACCGCCGCTTTTGTTCGTGCTTCTTCGCCAGCTGCAGGGAGCCGGTTGCGACGGCGGCGTCACCAGGCGCAGCAAGCAGCTTGGGCGCCGTGTTGTGGGTTAGGTGGAGGCGGAGAGTTTTAAAACTGACCTTGTTCTATAAACATTGCCCGGGGCAATGTTGCAATGTGCTGCCAGCTAAAATGATTACTCGCGTCTACTTTAAAACTAGATAATGCAAATATCTTTAAATTAACTTCTACAGTACTGTAATAATTGGTAAGACGTTTCACCGTATACAAGACATTGAAACAACACAAACATCTTGATGTCTCAATTTTGGCTTCAGAGGTTTTTTCAGACAGTGTCATGGTGATGGCGAAGGATGTGGATGGATGGTAGAACTTTATTCATAGAATAAATACATCTCCAGATTAATTACGATCCTTCGGAGAATGAGATATGACTAAACAGTGATTTAAACACTGGCATTTAAAGTAAAAAATTTGCTCGTTAGAAAACATCAGGAGGAATGTGAAAGCGAACCTTGGTAAGGCACAAATTAATCGTCATCGCTATCAAACAAAATCTGTTGCAGTCTCCGTGGTTGCCATAGAGTTTCCCACAATACTAACTAGAAGAAACTCTGGCGCCAATGTCTATGGGAGGTGCAACGCACGGCACTTCAACGAGCATGGGAATGATGGGTAGTCACGGAGGAAGGTTCCTCCGTGTGAGTAGTACACACATTTGTCTAATTTTAGTACTTCTGGCTTGCTTCTGGCTCCGTGTGTGTTCGTGTGGCATGGAGCTGTTTTTTCACGAAAACATCAATTAGCAAATGTTCACCGTTTGTGCTTCACAATATTATTCTTTTAAGCTTACTATTTTGAATCAAGTCACTAAGTTCAAAAGGGTTCGTTTTTTCTTTCAAAACAAAACCGAAACACAGCAATAAACAAAGCCACAAGTACAATTCGCCGCCCGCAAGTACGAAGACTAGGCAATTGTGTGAACTAGTACCACGGAGGAAGGAAACCTTTCCTTCCTCCGTGACTAGTACTACCCATGGGTTCCAAGTAGTACATCAATAGGCCCAGATGGCAGTCCAATTATGCTGATGAAGACATTAGGTCCGAAGTCTAAGCAGGCTTTGAGAGAGGCAGTGAGCACAATAATAATCGATGGTGGAATTCCCGATGGATGGAAACTTAGCAGGATGAGCATAATATATAAAGGAAAGGGGGACAAAGCTGACATAAACAACTACCGTCCTACAACAGTGACATCAGTGGTCTACAGGCTGGCGATGCAGATTATAAAGGAAAGACTGCAGGCGTGGATAGAGGATGAGGGGGTGCTGGGGGAACTGCAGAATGGGTTTCGGAAACACAGGAGGTTGGAAGACAATCTGTTCTCACTGACGCAGTGCATCGAAATAGCAGAAAAGGAACACAGGCCCCTGTGGCTAGCATTTTTGGATATCAAGGGAGCGTACGATAGCGTGGTTCAAGAGGAATTGTGGGGAATACTGGACACACTAGGCGTGGAACATGTAGTCACTAATCTTTTAAAGGGTATCTATAAAGGTAACAAGGTAGTTATAAAGTGGGAAAAACAAGTATCCAAGCCTGCAGAGGTAAAGCGGGGGCTTAGGCAGGGGTGCCCCCTGTCACCCTTATTATTCATGATGTACCTACAAGGTTAGAGGCAAAATTAGAGGGAAGTGGACTGGGCTTCAACCTCTCTTTAGTCAAACAAGGAAAACTTATTGATCAGGCACTACCAGCATTAATGTACGCAGATGATATAGTGCTAATGGCCAACAACAAGGAAGATTTGCAGAGATTGATGGACATCTGTGGTAATGAGGGAGATAGGTTAGATTTTAGATTCTGTAAGGAAAAATCAGCAGTCATGATTTTAAATGACAACGAAGGTAGTGAGCTTCGAATACAGGAGGTCACGCTAGAGATAACAGATAAATACAAATATCTGGGCGTATGGATAAGCAATGGGACCGAGTATCTGAGGGAACACGAAATATACGTGACGACTAAAGGTAACAGGAATGCAGCAGTCATGAAAAATAGGGCACGGTGGAATTACAATAGGTATGATGTTGTGAGAGGAATATGGAAAGGGGTCATGGTTCCTGGGCTGACGTTCGGCAATGCGGCCTTGTGCATGAGATCAGAAGTTCAAGCAAGATTAAAAATTAAGCAACGTGGAATAGGTAGGCTTGCTTTAGGAGCTCACGGTAATACACCAAATCAGGGAGTACAAGGTGATATGGGATGGACCAACGGATGGACATCATTTGAGGGCAGGGAAGCTTGCAGCAAGATAAAATTCGAGAAGCGATTGAGAGAAATGGGGGAAGAGCGTTGGGCTAGGAAGGTTTTCAGCTACTTGTACATGAAGAATATCAATACCAAATGGAGGAAGCGAACCAGAAAATTGACGGGTAAATACTTAGAAAACAGCAGGGGGTAAAACCAAAAAGAACTATCGGTTAAGAAGAAAGTGAAGGAAACGGAGACTGACATGTGGAGAATGGGCATGATTAAGAAGTCCGCACTAGAGATCTATCGAACTTTTAAGCAGGAAATTGCCAAGGAAAGGATCTATGATAATACTCGGGGTAGTTCTCTACTGTTTGAGGCCAGGACGGGAGTACTGCGAACCAAGACATATCGGGCCAAATACGAAGGGGTAGACACAGTATGAAGTGCGTGTGGAGAGGAAGAAGATACTGCCGAACACTTGATAATGTTCTGTAAAGGTCTTCACCCTATAGTTCAGGATGACGGCGCAGAGTTTTTCAAAGCACTGGGGTTTAGGGACCGGGAGGGTAAAATAAACTTTAAGCAGGTAGACTTAACTAGAAGGAGGTTATCTGATTGGTGGCTAAAGTCAAGGTACGAGTGAAAATTAAACTCTTCACTGCAAAGTATGAATCCTCAAACTCACTTTTTAAAGAAAAAAAAAGTAAATATAGTTTTTGGTTCATTGGGTATTACGGCTTAGTGGCGCTAGCCACCGCCCAATCTAAAGGGTACAGCCATATCCATCCATCCATCCATCCAGCCAGCCAGAGTGCCCTCTAGTTAGAGGTGTGCGCCGAGGCGATTTTGACCGGCGGCGGCGTGGGGGTCGTCCAGAGTCGGCGGCGGCGGCGTTGTCGGCGCACGCCAGTTTTTTCATCGGCGGCGGCGTGCGGCTAATTTTCGTCGGCGGCGGCGGCGTCGGCGGCGCAGAAACCGAAACTGAAAATTCAAAAGGCTCTTCCGCCACAGGTTACTGAATTAGTTGAAATTCAGGAATTTTAATCCTGAATTTCATTCAAATTATAAACTATTTTCAAATTATAAACTGTTCATATCTCCCCCTCCCCTCCCCGGCACTCGTTCTAGGGTTGGTCCTTTGATAAACACCAGTCGCATATCTTTAAAAAAATGCTTGGATACCAACTATTCATAACTCTCATTTAAAGTTGTGGAAATGAAATGACGTCACTAAATTACCGATGAGGTGAAATATTAACTTTAAAAGCACAGTAAACGTGACTAAAAAGCTGATTCAACGCTAAAACAATGTAACCTTAACTAATAATGTCACCACACTTCTAAAACCTCATGCAATGTATATTGCATACCTGCAAGGTGCAGTTATTCAAGCGCTTTTTGCAGTGAAATTTGGCCAAGGAGTTAATCTCGTTCATGGCAGTGCTATTTCTAAATTTGACGTTTGAATATCTAATGAGGTTTACGAGTTTCTTTCGGTGAAATCCGCGTTTTTTTGGGGGGGGGGGGGGGCAATGTAATTGAGCATTTTATGCATTCTGCTGGCACAAAGTTTATTGAAGATAATGCGTTTATAGAGTACACCGTTCAACGACTGTGGTGAAATAGAAACAGCAATTTATGTTCATTCATGCTACAAAACTCTCGTGATACGCTCCCAGTGAACAGAAAAACGCATAACGAAATACATTACTAACGAACGGAAGAATTAAATATTTCTCGGTCTTTTCATGTTGTTTCTGTATTCCAATCTACAAACGTTCGTATTAAACGAGCATGATGGTACGAAGGCATGAAATTGGGTTCTGCAGCATGTTGTGACACATGCGCCACTCCAGGTCACCTTTATTACATGACATCGGAATCCACACCGAGCTTGATCTATGATTATGTACCTAATCAACGGAGAAAAAGAGCAAAGCTCCGGATTCATTATTAATGTGGCTTCAAAGACGAAAAAACAGCACGATTCGCGAACAATCGCGCGCCCGTTCTCTCTCTCTATTTCGTTGAACTGCTTGTGCCCTGAGATGCCACTTCAATTTCTTTTTGAATAAATGTAGCGATCTGGAAAGTTGTGAGCGCCAAACAAGGCACTAACAAAAATTAGAGAGACAGGACGGGTGCTTGTGAACGTCGCGTGGAGGCATTAGTTAGCGCTCGAAATTTCCCGATAGCAATGCGCCATCTGGCAGGATTTCAAGTTTTGTTAAAATGTAGCGATGACACAGATCATGGGTTTTGTCATGTCATTTGCTACCAATTAAACCAATTAAACAGTGGCTGCGTAATTTAGGTTACCATGAAAATTGTCGCGGCCATATTTCAAGAAGGAAGGAGGCAGAAACGCACCGTTCATGCCATACGTGATCCTTCATCACTCGTGGAAATCAATTTATTCAAGCTGTAACGTGATTGAAGAATTCTGTTACTTCTCGGCAATCAGACAGGCTTTTAATTCTCCAGTCTCTTTATGAGATATTGCTGCCATCTTTTTCCAACAGGCTTGCAATTCTGTTGCACCGACATAGCAACACCCATGTTTTTGATGATTTTTTTTTTCATTCCCATTCAAAAACTTTTCCATTCATAGTCATTTCTGAAGCGCATAAGAACTGAATTCCTGTCGTTCGTCACCCGTCGCTGCGTTCGTCCAGTACACACTGCAAAAGGTTTGATGGCAAAGTCGTTTTCTATGTTCAAGTTCCTTGTACCCAACCTTTGGCGCTCTTTGTGCACTTCAAGGAATTCAGAAAGACTACAATACAACCCAACGAGCTGTACACTGTGCCGTCGGGACTGGTATGCATGACGCAGATATGTTGCGAGTGGTCTCGCAGTGTTCTGCCATTGTGCTTCGTTCCCTGTTCCGTGAGCTCAAGTTTGGTCGACACGTGGCGTCGTTGCGGCGCCATTGGTGTCGTGTTTCCCGTGTCTTTTCTTATACACAGTGTTCTACGAAGAAATGCCTCTGTGTAGCCGCTGGTGCCGAGGTTGCGTATTACGTTTTTGCTTCTTTCCTTCCGCAGCTGTGGTGACAATGGGTGGTTAGATTATCGGTTATTTTTTTACTTATTTTAGTTTTCTCGTTTAGCTAGTTTTCTGTATTCTAGCCCAAGAAAGGTGATCCAGAATTTTTTTTTTTCTCGTGGGAATGACCATAGGTATCTGCGTACATGGTTGCAGCTCCACATTTCCAAGTCGTACGACTCGGACAGCCCTGCCGACGGCCCCTATTCTCTTTCTGCTCTAGCAGCCATGACCTTCACGTTCTTCCAAACCTTCTCCTCCTACCTACTTCTAAACTATTTTCTCCAATCTCCCCTTTCCCTTCAAGGAACTGAGCTGTGGTCTCGCAAGGAAAGATAGTGTCTTTTTCTTTTTCTTCAACCACACATTCATCCATTCATGGGAAGCTTGCATGCAGTAACTGGTTTGGAAAGCAGGTAAGGTTCGCGGAAAGTCACCTCACCTACCCTGATTTGTTCCGGGTCAACGTTCTCGAGGTGCGTCAAAAGGGGCGACAACACGAAAGTCATACATCGAATTCTTTAGGGCTGTTGGCTCCCCTCGTCAAAAACTCTTTGGACACGCCTGACTGACCGACGGCCTAGGAAGAGCTGTCGGAAATTGAGGCAGCTTGATTTGTTCGACGTGCCACGAGACGCGCTGAATAATTAGCCGAGAGGTTGGGATTCGTCGTCAGGTATGTTTCCCACACTCTGTGGTGCTTTCAAGTGTTCCACTCCCCCAGTTCTAGCCTGCCTAGCGCTGCAGGCCCTATTCTGCACGTGCGATGCAACGTTATTGCACTGTGCTGTGTTGTGCGTATTATTGCATTATGACCTACGTTGTGTTTCTCTCTCGCCGTGTGACGAACTGAACGTGCATCCTTTCTATTTCCTGGGTAGAAAAGAAGGCAGTGTTTGACTTTCTCTCTATTTCTCCCTCTCGTTTTTTGTATCCTTATTCGCTGCGCCGTGCTCCCTGCTGGGCTGCAGAAATTAGGCGCCTTCTTCTAACCACAACCCCCATCATGTGGGGGACGGAGATGAAGACGGCAATTTCTTAGGACTGCCCTGGACTGAATGGACATGCAGTCTGTCCGTTTACAGTGATATGCAAGGCGGCTTTCCTATAAGGTTTATTTTCCAACCAAAAACTTTCGTTCACAGACTGCTTTTCTCCCTCTATGTGCCTTTACCTTTTCGAATTCCAGCGAATGCACGCGAGCACGCGAGTACAACAAAATGTCACCTCTCCAAATTCCAGCGAAGGCACGCGAGCACAACAAGATCTCAAAAAGGTGTATGGCAAAAACAAAATGAGCGAGAAAAGCAGTCTGCGAACGAGAGTTTTTAGTTGGAAAACTAACCTTACAGAAAAGCTGCCTTGCAGATTATTGTAAACTGTCCATTGTTTTCTCCTGCAGAGAACTTTAGGAAGACCACGGCTTAAAACGCGAGCACCGAGACGTTCTGAACCAGCTCTCGAAAGCTCTCATCGAGCTTCCATGATGCTACCATCAACATATAGTATTACGCTACCTTTAGTGTGTAAATAGTGTATATAAACGTTGCTCTTATCAGCACCAGCTACTCTGCTTGACTTCTACCTGACACTTGGCTAGCTCCTCGAATACATCACGAGCAAGCAAAAGGGCACGGAGTTGTTAAGATGAAAATGTGCAACATCACATCGCGTTTATTGCGTGACCTATTCGTTCTTCGCCGCATTCGCCCGATCGTGTCCACATATAACTTTCCAGTTTTTATAGCGACGACATACCGTTGATTGCGGTCATGTCATTGATTGTCAATTAAACAGCGGTTGCATTATTTATTTGCAAATTACTTCTTCATAAAGTACGGTGAAGTAATTTATTATTTGGCCACCTATGGAGCTTTCTAACTTGACTTACTTTTTTATCAAGACTTGAATATAATGTAAAGATTTATTTGGTTGATTTTGAGCATTACCTTCGCAACAGAAGTACATCTGTCAGCGACAATCATTCTTAACCTCTCCCAGTGCCAGTAGGTCCGTTCAAGTTACGTGATGAAAACCAGTTTGCTGGACTATGTCATATATGACATGTCGCTCAAATTTCGGTCTCTGCATTTTTGATGAATCCAGCCGTCTTTTGTAAAGTCTCTACTGGCAAGTTTTTTTTTTAATTTTGTTTTGTTATTTTTAAAACTGGTGGTCTCAGACAAGCTTATTACGCCACTTCTCACCACTAGATAGCCGTTGTTGCGCGCGGCGCCTGGGCCGACGGGGGAGGACCGCATTCTGTTTTCATCAAACAAGTCACCGAAGGGCTGCCAGCCTGCTGTCCGCCGTGTATCGTCCATCTTAGCCGGAAGTGAGGTGGCATTCCGACAACATAATACGTCCGACGAGACGATCACAATGGTTTCCTGGTGTCACAGGTGCAGTGTGGTGGCCACGCCCCAATCAAAGATCTTGACTTGAGCGAGCGTGAGCGGCACCGTCAGAAATGGTGTGTGTCCCCCGTGATTCAACAGCGTATTTTGGACCCATTCCCTGATTTAGTCAAAACGCACACTTTACGATGAGCCACCCAGCTCATTCGCGAAATATCTCTCGCCCTGTCTGTACAGAATGTAATAAATCCTCTGTTAAGTTTGCCATCCTACTCCTGAGTGCACATGCGTTTTCTTTTGTCTCTCAACACCCCCTTTCTTGCCCCTATTTCTCCACCCCCAGTGCTGAGCAGCAAACCGGATGCCAAGATCTGGTTAATCCCCCAGCCTTCTTTTCTCTTGCCATCTTACTGCCTTGGCATCTTCATCCCGGATATCTGATGCCTGAATTAAAAGGCATCAAATATTTTCTGCAGCATGAGACGCTGCATATGAGTGGTCATCCTCGAAAATTATCAACTTTAACACCACGGACAGGTGATGATATACCCTGAGTAGGTTCGAGCATGTATTATGCCTCGACGCTTCTAATCTCCATTAAACTTTTCCCTTTCGATTTCATCCTTCGGGGCTTTGTGTAGTTCTTCACCTAACGCGCTGCATTCGTGCTGCACTGCTACCATTTCATTTCTTCTGTGTATACGCCCTGCTTCGGGCACGATCATAGGCTGCCATCTTGGACTGATTATGATGCCGTTTTGCATCCATATGAATATTCGAATAGTGCTACGGTGAACTCGCACGCATCAACACGCTGGGCCAGTACATTCAACGTTGTATGACCGAAATCATTGCTAATTACGACATAGAAAACCAGCAAAAATTGATTTTAAGCCTCAGATGGCAGCGTCTATGCATTACTGTGACTGTTACATTTATTTTTTGTCAATTTGTTCAATATGTCATTTCATGCAGCGGCCGCCGAACTTCTGCCGCAGTTCATTGTGGTACTCTCGGTCTCTAAAGCTGGATGAAGATAACTAAGAAGCCTGTTTTTTACTGGCTACATAAATGTGAAACGAAGCTATAAATCAAGATGAAAAAGATAAAGACAAATCTGTGAAAATTCGGTACTGGTGCATAAATGGCGCTCCGATTGCGCCGATGAAAAACGTCGGCGGCGGCGGCGGCGGCGCGCCGATCAGTTCGCGTCGGCGGCGGCGGCGTGGCGAAAACTCTCGGCGGCGGCGCGCTGACCTGTCGGCGCACACCTTTACCTCTAGTTAATTTTGAAAAACTCTATGGTGGTTGCAGTCATCTCCATTGACATCGGCGTCAGTGTTTACATGTCGGTGTTTGTGAAGCGATTTGAGTCTACGTTCGCGCGTGTTCCTTGAGCATTTTCGCGGACATGCGTGGCCACCAGCGCCCCGTCAAGACTGCCGTCGACTGTGTCTGACACGGCGAAGCATCCTGTGATCGTCGCTGGTGTACGACAGTGCGTCGTTTGACCGGCCGGGCGATGTTCAGCGCAGAGGCGATTAAGGAAGAGATCGTGCAGACTACGGAGGCGCCGGAGATGGCGGTAGCCGCCGAAATCGAACCGCGAAAACTGAAAGCCATCGTAGCCGTGCTCAGCATAATGGTGAATGACTACGTGAGCAAACTGAGCACTCTTCTACAGCTGGTGCATCGACAACGCAAGCTGCTCCACGCTCTGGCTGCGATCCGGCAAAAGAAAAGGGTGATTACTTTGGTTCCCGCGTTGCGTTGTTGAAGGCAGTTGGTTGTGCGTGCATGGACTTGAAACTAAAATTTAGTCACACTCTCGTCGCAGTGCGTGTAATGCGGAGCATATTCCAACTAACGTGGGGTCTTTTGTTTGTCGGCGGCACATGTTACAGACAAGGCAAAACTTTTTACTGCGCGAGAAGTTTTAAAAAGTTTATGTGATAGGACAGGGCGCACCCTATGTGACCACGTTTGTTTCTTTCAGCTATTGTGCACGATAAGGAGGTTTTACTTGTCAGAAAGAACATACTCACTTGTGCTTGAAAGATGCGAGAGACGACTTTTCTGCTACGGCAGTTTCAGCCCTCTAGTTTGATGGTTCTGGCGCGTGCATTTTCGTGCTTCTGTGGTATGCAAGCCGCGGAACACGCTGTCTTCATTAAAGGGGTCGTGAAACGGTCGCTTTACAACGACAATGCGACACCATCGGCAGCCACATGCGCTAACTATATCATCAGCCCGAGTGGACCTGCATAGACGCTTTGCCTATCGAGGAACGCGGGACTCTATATGGCTTATTGAGCGCGCGGAAGAGGCGCTCATCGGCGTCTGCCATACGCGATCCGCGTCCCACAATAACGCTTCTTAATATGACGTCAGAGTTCAAGGTAGGGCCGATTGCGTATGGCAAAGACGCTAATGGGTGTCCCGGTTTCACGTACTCGCAAGTACCGAACAGTTCCGCGTTCCTCGATAGGCAAAGCAGTACTTATGATGACGTCACCTAGTTAGTGCGTGTGGACGCCGGTGGCTTCGCATTGTCGCTTTAGAGGGAGCGTTTCACGACACCTATAAACGAATAAGTTCTGCCCTTTAAAGCGGGACGCATTGTGGTCGTGCAGGAGAAACCGAGGTCGTTGCCCCGCGTGCCGGTCAACTGCTGTCCGGCCGTGCGCAACCTCCTGCTGGACTACCTGCACAACGAGACGCTGGCCTTCGAGCGCCACTTTCGTATCGGCCGTGGCACCTTCCGGCGCATCTTGTCCGTCTTCGCGCGGCCTCGGGTGTCGGGCTGGGCGCGCGAGCTCGAGCTGCTCATCTTCCTTCACTGGCTCGCCATGGGGACGTCGTACCGCGCCATCGTCAGTCAGTGGATGCCTTCACTTTGACCCTCTAGTCTCAAACTGTTCGTCTTTGGGACGTTAAACCCCACAAATCAAATCAATCAATCTGTTCGTCTTAGCAGCTTGCTAAAGTGCAGGAAAAAGGCACACACCATCACGTAAATATTCAAGATGGGTATGTTTTGAATCCTTCCTTGATGGTACGCGTCTTTTTTTGTATTTCGGTAAGTATGTACCAACTATTCCAACAACTTCTACTTGTCCTACCAGTTTGAGGTGTAGACAAGTAGGTGTAGTGGTTTCTGCAGAGGGATACGAAAAAAACAACAACCTTGAATATGTTTAGACAGGGTGTAAGAATGAACTTTTTTGGTGTCATCATCATCAGCCTGACTACGTCCACTGCAGGACAAAGGCCTCTCCCATGTTCCGCCAGTTAGCCCGGTCCTGTGCTTGCTGCTTCCAATTTATACCCGCAAACTTCTTAATCTCATCTGCCCACCTAACCTTCTGTCTCCCCCTAACCCGCTTCCCTTCTCTGGGAATCCAGTCAGTTACCCTTAATGACCAGCGGTTATCCTGTCTACGCGCTACATGCCCTGCCCATGTCCATTTCTTCTTCTTGATTTCAGCTATGATATCCTTAACCCCCGTTTGTTCCCTAATCCACTCTGCTCTCTTCTTGTCTCTTAAGGTTACACCTACCATTTTTCTTTCCATTGCTCGCTGCGTCGTCCTCAATTTAAGCTGAACCCTCTTTGTAAGTCTCCAGGTTTCTGCTCCGTAGCTAAGTACCGCCAAGATACAGCTGTTATATACCTCCCTCTTGAGGAATAGTGGCAATCTACCTGTCATAATGTGAGAGTGCTTGCCAAATGTGCTCCACCGCATTCTTATTCTTCTAGTTACTTCAATCTCGTGGTTCAGCTCCGCGGTTATTACATGCCCTAGGTAGACATAGTCTTTTATAACTTGAAGTGCACTATTACCTATCTCGAAGCACTGCTCTCTTCCGAGGTTGTTGTACATTACGTTCGTTTTCTGCAGATTAATATTAAGACCTACTTTTCTGCTCTCCTTGTCTAACTCCGTAATCATGAGTTGCAGTTCGTCCCCTGAGTTACTAAGCAATGCAATGTCATCAGCAAAGTGCAGGTTACTAGGGTATTCTCCATGAACTCTTATCTCTAACTGTTCCCATTCGAGGCTTTTGAAAACCTCCTGTAAGCATGCGGTAAATAGCATTGGGGAGATTGTATCCCCCTGCCTTATACCGTTCTTGATTGGTATTTTTTTGCTTTCTTTATGAAGCACTATGGTAGCAGTTGATCCCCTGTAGATTTCTTCCAGGATGTTTATGTATGCTTCTTCGACGCTGTGATTCCGCAGTGTCTGCATGACTGCTAATATTTCTACTGAATCAAATGCCTTCTCGTAATCAATGAAGGCTATGTATAGTGGTTGCCTACATTCTGAGAATTTCTCTAATACCTGATTGATAGTATTAATGTGGTCGATTGTTGAGTAGCCTGTTCGAAATTCTGCTTGCTCCTTTGGTTGATTGAATTCTAATGTTTTCTTTACTCTGTTAGCAATTGCCTTTGTAAATAGCTTGTATACTACAGAGAGCAAGCTGATCGGCCTGTAATTCTTCAAGTCTTTGTCATCTCTTTTCTTATGTATTAAGATGATGTTTGCATTCTTCCAAGACTGGTACTCTTCCTGTCAGAAGACACCTTGTAAACAGGGTGGCTAGTTTTTCTAACACAATCGGTCCTCCATCTTTCAGCAGACCTGATGTTACCTGATCTTCACCAGCAGCTTTGCCTCTTTGCATGCTCTCCAAGGCTTTTCTGACTTCTATCATTATTGGTGGGGTGTAATCTGGGTTACTGCTAGTTCTTATAGTATTAAGGTCGTGGTTGTCTCGGCTACTGTACAGATCACAAACTCCTCTGCTATTTTAACTATCCTATCCGTATGGGTTGTTATTTTGCCTTCTTTGTCCCTTAGTGCCTACACCCGATTTCTGCCCATCCCAAGTTTCCTCTTCACTTTTTTGTTTGGGGTAATACATCGTGAATATGTCAATATGTGTGGCACACGAAAGAGACGCGGACTAACAAAGAAGACGTGCTGACTTCCAACAGAATCTTTTTCCAACAGAGACAGAATGATATGTGTTTGAATCGTGCATGCAGGTGACGGGAGAACTTGCTGGACCAACGAATCAAAATATAGAGGTATAAGAATTGATGATGAATTAAACTCATACAAGTCAAACATCGATGATTTCGCTATTGTAGGTTAATTGATAGGGAAGAAAGTATGGATCAGAACTTTTATTTTAAAACTTCGTGTTGATGTCACTGATGTCATAGCATAGTTTACTTATTTCCTCTACATTGACTCAATGAAATTTTCCGAAACTTGTCATGTAGTCAGTGAGCCCCCTAGAGAAAAATGCACTTCATATGTAACGATCAGTGACCACGTAGGATGGTCAGATCTGCATAGGTGTTGTTGAAAATCTATGATGTCATGCCGTGTAGTGTGGGAATTTCTATTTCAAGCTTGTTCACTGATGCCTATCACTATACGTCTGGAAAAGGAACCACGCTTGGTTTTTAGACTTCAAAATTCAAATAAAGCAGCTTTAGCTTGCCTGTTCTCTGTCAAAATTCACCAAAGTGCTCCTTGCAAGCTCGCAAAGCCCATGCTGTGGTCTGTTTTATGTCAGGCTATTGTCCAATTTCGGGGTGCACCCTCATTTAACTTGATCTTTTTTTGCTGCTTCTGCTCAGTTTGGGCACTCGCACGTATTACTTTGATGTTGGCATCCATGTCACATATACGTCAGAATGTTGTAGGCCCGTGTGCTCAAATTTGGGGGCACATTAAGGAACCCCAGGTAGCTCGAATTTCCGGAGCCCTCCACTAGGACGTCTCTCATAATCATATGGTGGTTTTGGGACATTATACCTCACATATCAATCAATATACGTTGAGGGAATATTGGCAGTGTTTAGGAGCGCATAACAGACAACATACTAGACTTTGAAGTGAGTGCTTGTTTGTCTAATCTGTCTCTTGTATCTTGTCTGTTATGCAATCTCATTTACCACTGTGGATCAATATAAGCTTGCCCAAATTTCTGGGCTTTTTGGAGAATATTACTGTGCTTCGAGATGAGAAAAAAAGAAAAAGGTCCCACCCAGGTGACCGAACCATGGATGCCTTCACGTATAATGAATTTAGTCCCTCCCTGCAATGTTTTCTGACATTGGGATTGCTGAACTTCCAACTTACGTTATCTGTCTATTACACATGCCCATTGAGGCGTGCTTGTGCTTCTCTGTCTATGAGGAGAAAATGCTACCGCCAGCTATAGTTGTGCCCTACTATGAAGATGCCTATATTTTCTGTGAAACAGCATCTTTCTTGGAACATGATTCTCTTTACTGTATATTCTTTTTAAATACAATGTAACTTATCTGGCTTTTTTCTAGTGTGTGTGTGTGTGTGTATATATTCAGGAAGTGCACCATGTGCAAACTCGCAAGAAAATTAAAAAGCTGGGAACATGTTTCTCAGTATTCTATGATTATATAACCTTGGTAGTTAGCTGTTTAAAAGAGTTATTGACAAGTACTTAGGAAGTTGTGGAAACTTTATTACAAAGTACTCTTTCGTAAAAGTACGTACGACATTTATCAGTTAGAATGGTTATAAAATAGCTATGACATGTTTCACTTTCCCACTACAGCTCGCCTAAAAACCTCGAAGTGATTGTGATGTCGCGACAGAGAACAAATTCCGCTAACATTGTGTTGTCAGTACTAATTTTTTTTTCAAGCCTCCCACGTATGCAAGTGCTTTTAGCATTTTGCTGTATATGGAATGACAAATAGCACACTGTGGCCAACCGTTTATTGGTGGCAGCTGTGGAAAATGACGCCCTCTTGGTTTACGCAGACACCTTTGGAATACCGCGCTCAACGATTCATGGTGTGGTGTTCCGCTATGTCAACAACTTTGCCAACCAGCTGAGCATGCTGATCCAGCCACCTCAGACCGAGGCGAAGTTACGCGTCGTGACCGAGGGTTTTTCGGCGCTGTGCTCCAGCGAAAGCTTCGGCGCTGCCGCGGGAGTGATTGACACTTGCCGCATCACGACGGCACTGGGCGATACCTCCGTCCTTGTACAAGTGAGCGAGCCTGCCGCTACTGAGCATTCAAAGTGGAAATAGAGAGAAGATGGTCTTACGAAAAAAAAACTGACCCTTAAAGAAACATGATGATAAAAATTATCCTTGCGAGTGCAGCAATCTGGGTGGCTTGCTTAAGTGCATGGTTGCATATAAATAGTGAAGTGTAAAGGCTTAGGCGAGTTAAAAAAAGCTGTAGTGAATCTGTTGCATATTCTTTTTTTATTTTACTTTGCGCTGTTGACGAGCTCAAATATATTGGCAGCCTGGCTCTTGCTAAAATTCTACTCACAAATTACGTTATTTGAGGCTCCAAACCCTCTATGAACGAGGTAATTCTTACTAGTTTTGTTTCATTTTAGGTAACAGAAACTAGAACATTATACGGTGAGATCACAACAGAACAAGGTTCATGGGACAAGAGGGGCCTGTGTAAACATTTATTTGGAGCAAGATCTTCATCTGGTGGTTTTTCACAGTACTGCACGAGAATTCAGTTTTGCGCAGTATTTGTACACCCGAGGACTTTTCTACCGCAGCAGTTTCATTCGTCGGAAGTAACTCTTCGTGGCTTCTCAGCCTCCTGGCCATGTCTGCACTGCTTATCGCTGGTTCGCTAATTTCAGCTCGTTATCTCTGCCGTCACTGCTGCTGTTATCCTCGAGCAATGCAACACAGGCCACAACATTGGAACCAAATTTTTCGATTTCACAGCCACATTAAGGAAAAAAAGTAGTTGTGAACTGTTGTTCAATACTTATTTTGCTTTCTATGCCAAGCATTGAGCCTCATGCAAAGCAAATATATTCAATTACAGCTGGTATTGTCGCAGCTGCCCCATTTCCAGCTTTTGTTGTAAAAATAAACCTCACTGAAATGATATTCATCAAAATGTCAGTTTTTTAATAGACCTCACTGAAATAAAGCATGACCAACCTATATTTCTCTGAGTTCTCTATTACCAATCATAAGCTATCTTAGGGTTCATTATAATGAGCTTCAACCATATTTTACATAACCTGGTGAGCTGTGCAGTGATTGCAACATTGTGACGTTAAAAATGTTACACAATTTTCCAGTTTTAGCCCTGGCTTTTGTGGAATGCTCTTCTCTCACGATTATTTTGTTGATTGACAAGTTGGCCCTGTCTATCACTCCCTCGCACGCTTCCTCGTTGCAGGCGCTGTGTGATTCGCACGGCCACTTCCTGGACTTCTCGGTGGGATACCCAGCAACCATGGATCCGGCCGACGTCTTTCAGGCCAGCCCGCTCTATGAGAAACCCAGCTATCCACCGCAGGTGAGCGGACAATTTGCACGGGCAGCAGCACCCAGTAAATTACTGCTCGCACCGTGTTGTCGCGTTAAAGGTGCCCCGAAACACTTTTTCAAGTAATCATCGACTTACCTTGATAAATGTCAGACTTGATTGCCTCATGAAATGATTGCCCCAAAAGTTTCTCGAATCTATCAAGAACAAACAAAGTTACAGGGATTTTCCTCTCTCACTGTGGCGAATACACTGGAAGCATAGAGTAAAAATATACGTACACTCAAACCTCGATATTGTCACGGGGTCGTGATGTGGCCGAAGACAGAAGACTTTATGTTGTGATCCAACTGCTTATTTGGGCGAACCTGTGCCCGGTAAACGGAAAGTCTGATTACAGTAGCAGTCTCGCACAGATAGCAGTAAACGAAGCGTTGGCCGTCGATCAACTATTGACAAGCGGCGAAGTGCGTCGGCATTTATACTCTTGCCATCGAATGTTCTAGGGTTATCGCTAGCGGTGACGTAGGTTCCAGAGTAATCTGTACAGTTTGCGGAGTGGGCGTGATCTTATCAAAATGATCTACTACAATCGTGAAGCTTTTTGAAAACTGTAGGCGCGGTTTGCGCTGAGAATTGTGTAGCGTATTGGGGCGATAACAAAACTTCAGGAATGGAACATGGCGTTGCCCCCCTCTGAAAAAGGCATCATCCCGATGCTTTAACTAAAGATGAAGGTACAACAATAATGCAAGAAAGTACAATGAATAAATTACGATACAGCAATAATACAAAAAACACTGTTTCAGTTTGTTAACGCGCACGAAGCGGCTTGAGGCGCGCTACATGGACGATTTCAGGTGGCAATCGGCGTCGTTGAGAGTTCGTGATGCCGTCGGGGATAACCTCGTAATCAAGTGGGCGGAGACGTCGAACCACCCTGTACGGGCCAAAGTACCGTCGCAGAAGCTTTTCACTGAGTCCACGTCGGCTTATCGGTGTCCACACCCAAACACGTTCACCAGGCTGGTAATCCACGAAGCGTCGTCGAAGATTGTAACGGTGGCTGTCGGTCGTCTGTTGATTCTTGATACGGAGACACACGAGTTGTCGGGCTTCTTCGGCGTGTTGAAGGTTCTCACTCACATCGAGGTTTTCTTCGTCAGTGACGTTGGGTAACATGGCATTGAGCATCGTTGCCGGGCTCCTTCCGTAGACCAATTTGTATGGAGATATCTGCGTCGTCTCCTGCACCGCCGTGTTGTATGCGAAGGTCACGTACGGAAGAATGGCGTCCCACGTCTTGTGTTCGACATCAACGTACATTGCCAGCATGTCAGCGATCGTCTTGTTTAGCCGCTTGGTGAGGTCGTTGGTCAGTGGTTGGTACGCTGTCGTACGACGATGGTTTGTCTGGCTGTATGCCAAGATCGCTTGAGTTAGGTCAGCAGTAAATGTCATTCCTCTGTCGGTGATGAAGACCTCCGGGGCACCATGACGTAGGACGATATTTTTGACGAAGAACTTAGCTACCTTGGATGCACTGCCCTTGGGAAGGGCTTTTGTCTCGGCGTAGCGGGTGGGGTAGTCGGTAGCTACCACGATCCACTTGTTTCCGAAAGCCGACGTCGGGAACGGCCCCAGTAGGTTCATACCAATCTTCTGGAATGATCGGCGAGGTGGTTCAAGTGGCTGCAGAAGTCTCGCTGGCCTTGTCAGCGGTGTCTTGCGTCGCTGACAGTCCCGGCATGTCCTCACATAACGAGTGACGTCAGTGGTAAGACGTGGCCAGTAGTACCTTTCTTGTATCCTCGTAAGCATGCGGGAAACACCATGGTGCCCCGCCGTCGGATTGTCATGCAGCGCCTGCAGAAGTTCTGGCCGCAGAGCTGAAGGCACCACAAGGAGGTACTTGGCTCGGAGCGGTGAGAAGTTTTTCTTTCGGAGAAGGCCGTTTCGCAGGAAGAACGACGCAAGTGCGCTCTTGAATACCTTCGGGACTTCAGCGGTCCTGCCTTCGAGGTATTCTATTAGGGCCTTAAGTTCCGGGTCGGCCCGCTGTCGTTCAGCGAAGCCGTCGGCAGTTATCGTTCCCAAAAAGTAGTCGTCATTCGAGTCATCGGGCGGTGGTTGGTCGACAGGCGCACGAGAGAGACAGTCGGAGTGTTTCTTGTCGGGCTTGTAAATGACGGTAATGTCATATTCTTGAAGTCTCGGGCTCCATCGTGCGAGGCGACCTGAAGAGTCCTTCAATGTAGCTAGCCAACACTAGGCGTGGTGGTCGCTCACAACATCGAAGGGCCTGCCTTAGAGGTAGGGGCGAAATTTCGACGTAGCCCAGATGATGGCGAGGCACTCCTTTTCTCTGTTGTGGAATAATCGGCTTCTGCTTTGGATACCGATCGGCTGGCGTAACGAATAACCCTTTCAAGTCCGTCAGCCCTCTGCACAAAAATGGCGCCGAGACCTACACTGCTTGTGTCAGTGTGCATTTCTGTCTGGGAGAATTCGTCGAAATGGGCAAGTAACAGAGGCGCCTGGAGGCGATGTTTAAGCTCCTGGAAAGCGTGTTCCTGCGGCGTTGCCCACTTGAACTCCACGTCGGCCTTGGTAAGGTTAGTGAGTGGATCGGCGATGCGAGTGAAGTTTTTTCACGAACCGCCTATAATAGGCGCGCAGGCCCAGAAACAGGCGCACCGCCTTCTTGTCAGTGGGCGGCGGGAAGTCGGCGATGGCGGCTGTTTTCCGTGGATCGGGACGAACTCCAGACTTTGCTAATCACGTGCCCCACAAACAAGAGCTCCTCGTACCCAAATCTGCACTTTTCTGGCTTCACTGTGAGTCCGGACATCTTGATGGCTTGAATTACAGCTTCAAGGCACCGAAGATCGATGCTCATCGAAACTCGAGGAAAACACGACGACGTCATCCAAGTACACAAGGCAAGTCTGCCACATCAATTCTGCCAGTACTGTATCCATAATGCGTTGAAAAGTTGCAGGCGCTGAGCAAAGACCGAAGGGCATCACCTTAAGCTCGAAGAGGCCGTCCGGTGTTATAAACGCCGTTTTCTCTCGATCTCTTTCGTCGACTTCGATTTGCCAATAGCCAGTCTTGAGGTCCATTGATGAAAAGTACTTGGCGTTATGGAGCCGATCCACTGCGTCGTCTATTCGTGGGAGAGGATACACGTCCTTCTTTGTGATTTTGTTCAGGCGGCGATAATCGACGCAGAAACGTGGGGTCCCGTCCTTTTTCTTCAGTAACACCACGGGGGACGCCCATGGACTCTTGAATGGCAGGATGATGTCATCCCGCAGCATTTCATCAAGTTGTCTCTTCATGGCCTCGCGTTCTCGCATCGAAACCTTGTACGGACTCTGACAAAGTGGTCTGGCATTTTCTTCAGTTATGATGCGATGGTTCATGATTGGGGTCTGTCGAATCTTCGATGACGACGAAAAGCAATCTTTGTATTGCAGGAGCAGGGCCTTGAGCTGTTCTTGCTTATGGTTCGGATGGTATGGAGTCTGGGATTGACGTCGAAAGCTGTGGGTGGGGCTTGGTTCCTCTGAGCAGGTTGTGCAGAATCGGCGAGGGCGAAAGCACTGGTGGCTTCCACAATTTCTTCGATGTATGCGACCGTCGTTCTTTTGTTCACATGTTTGTACTAATTGCTGAAATTCGTGAGCATAACCGTTGCTTTGCCTCCCCGCAGCTCTGCAATTCCTCTTGCGACGCAAATATGTTGAGTGACCAACAGATGCTGACTGCCCTCAACGATGCCTTCCAAGTCAGGTGATTTAGGAGCGCCTACTGAAATAATGACGCTAGAGCGAGGTGGAATGGTGACTTGTTCTTCCAGGACATTCAAGGCATGGTTTCCTGATGGCATGCGCGGCGGTAGTGCTTCTTCTGTGGATAACGTTATCGACTTTGTTCTTAGGTTGATGACAGCATCATGGAGGCATAAGAAGTCCATGCCAACGATGACATCTCTCGAGCAACGCTGTAGGAGTACGAAGTTGTCACAAAACGAGCGCTCAAAAACAGGCGCGCCGCCAAATTCTCGCGACGAAGCGCCGAGAGGTCAACGATAAAAAAAAGAAAACAAGCATCCAAAGACTCCCCGGGCGCGCGTCCTTTTTCCCTCGGAAGCGTGGGTTCCCCGACGAACCTCCTCACCCCACATCGGCGGCCGAGCAAGCCCTAGAAATTTCTAGATGGAAAGGGGCGTGGTGATGCCGGGTTGCGTCATCCGTCACGGACGGCCTTCAAACTGTCTCGCCCTCTCCCCAACCTTCGCTGCGTATCGCGCCGACGAAATGATGAGAACTTTCTGGAATCTCGCGCGGAAGGTATTTAATCGAGCAGCCGAGATGGGAGATCAGGAGAAGACGGAAGTTAGCGCCAGAGCGCGTAGGGTATTCCGCCGTGTAGTCGGCGAAGGTTTTGTCCGTAGTGACAAAGCAAGAGAAGAAGAGGATTTCCACCTGAGGGGTGAAGGCTCGAGCTACAGGCAAGAGCGTGTGTCTACCGCTATTGAGCGAAGACGCGTGGCAACAGCTGCGTGTGTGAAGCCGACGTGTTTCCTGCAAAGAAGGTTGAAGCTTGGAGAGTGGCCAAGTGAAGACGCGAGGTTTCCTAGAAGAGAAACTTCGGGGGCAACGGAACGACAACAACGCTGGACTTTGAGTGAGTGATTCTCGGAAGAGTATCATCCAGACTTTTGTTCCAAGAACTTTGGACTGAATAGGTTTTCTATCTCTTTAGTCTTTAAGTGTCTTGGTTGTTCAATGCATGCGACTGCATTGTAGTGCGTATTGTCGTCTGTGTCCGTTGTTTCGAGTGTGGCCGATTGTACTGTGTAGTACGTTGTTTGATTGGTGACATATTGTACTCAACTATTGTGGAGTGTGCATACTTGTGTATTGTTTTGATCTGCCATTATTGAGAATATAATTTTGTTTTGTTTATCAACTCTCGTCTCTGACTTGTTCTTTGGGCCACAGCTGGCGTCCGCTGGCGCGCCAAATAGGACCACTTCTAAATTGTCCACGCTTTCGTGGTGCGGTTCGGGGGGCCGATACTTCGGCCCTTGGAATTAGCCCGGTGATCGCCTCCCTAATTAACGGGACCAGTGACAATTAATCTGGCGTCCGCGACAGGACCTTTTGGTTCACAGTGTGTTCAAAGTAGTGAGAAAGAGCCTCGAGTTGTGTATACTGCTATCGGAACGATTTTGTGTGTTGCTCAGTGTTCTCGTCAACGAGTGGAGGAGAGTGTTCCGATAGACTGATTTAGGCAGATACTTTTTACACGTGGCAAGACTTTATTTGCGAGACACCATGGATCTCGAAAAGTTAGTAGCTCTTGGTGAGAAGATGGGTCTTTCTGGCGCCGAGCTACAGAAGTGGGTAAGCTAGAAGGAGAAAGAGGCGGTGGAGAGAGAAAAGCTGGCCGCTGAGAGGGTGAGAGAAGAAAGAGAGGCAAAGGAGCGACAGCTGAAAGAAGAAAGAGAGGAAAGGGAACGGCAGCGACAGCACAAGATGGAACTCGAGCGGCTCCGTTTGCAACAGCGAAGTGAAACTCCGGTCCAAGCTAGAGTTGAAAGCAGCGAACGGGAGGACCTTGGCTTCCGCTTGTACCCAAGCCAGCTGCTCGAAGCTTTGATGAGAGGAAGGACGACCTTGACGCGTACCTTCACAGATTTGAGACGATTGCAAGGAGCCAGAATTGGCCGGAACATCAATGGGCAACTGCTTTGAGTACTTGCTTGAGTGGTGAAGCGCTCAGTGTGTACGGTAGGCTGACGCCGACCTATGCAGCCAACTATGCAAAGGTGGAAGCTGCTTTGCTGAAGCGATTTAGATTTACTGTGGAAGGATTCCGGGACCGATTTCGGACAGGAAAGCCAGCTGATGGTGAGACGGCTACACAGTATGCTGCCCGACGTTGCCATTATTTCGACAGATGGATTGAACTTTCAGGGACAGCGCAGGAGTACGATGAGCTTAGAGAGCTCCTTATTAGAGAACAATTTCTTACTAGTTGCCACCCAAGCCTGTCGCTGTACTTGAAAGAGAGGAGAGCTAAGTCACTTGAAGACATGCTTGAATTAGCTGATCAATTCTTGGAAGCGCAAGGTGGCACTAATTTGGCCAAGGTCAAGAAGGAGTGTCCTGAAGATTCGAAGAAATCGGGTCCCAAAGAAAAGAAGCGTGCACCGAAGAGCATTCCGCAATGTTTTCTGTGTAACCGAGTGGGCCACCGTGCTAACAACTGCCGAACTAACTTCACGAGCCCCACGGTTGTTAAATGTTTCAAATGTGGTCAGACTGGGCACAAGGCAGACGCATGTCGTAACAGAGCGAGTCAAACTCACCAGGTATCCTGTGCACAAGTGGCACCAAAAACCGTTAATGACGTCACCAACGGATTCGTAGAGTTGAAAAATGGAGAGAAACTTCTTATTGTGGGTGCTGTAATGACAAAACAGCCAACCGGTGTTACGAAGGGAATGCCAACGCTGCCTGGCAAAGTTGCGGGCAAAAAGGTTACGGTGTTAAGAGATACCGGTAGCTCCACCGTTATCGTGCGAAGAAATTTGGTACAGAAAAGTGAGTTGACAGGCAGAACGAAACCGGTTTGCCTAATTGACAGTACGGTTCGGATGATTCCCGAAGCAGAGATTGAGGTCGAAACCCCGTACTTCAGCGGGAAGGTTACGGCTCTATGCATGACGACCCTTCTGTACGACCTCGTCCTCGGAAACATCGACGGGGCGTGAGGGCCGAATGATCCAGAATGTTTGGGGGAAGACCCCAAGATGAAGCCCCCGCCAACACAGGGACCGCGAGATACAGCAGAGAACAATCGCGTGAAGGATTTCACTCGAGCCCAAGGTGAAGCCTGGGCGCAAGAGACAGCAAATGAGAACATGATTGTATTGAATGAGTTTACGTGCTGGGCAGCTGGACTTACGTCGGCTCGACCTCAACTGACCGACAATGTAAAGATCACAAAGTCGGCCAGCCAGGCCAAATGTCGGGACATGAACAAGCGGGTGAATAACCGGACAGGATCGGTTGAGCGTCATGACCCGTTGGTGTCGAAAGTGACAACGATGGCTGAGACGCCGCCTCAGATACCATCGGTGGAAAGGGCTTGCCGGAACAAAATGAGGAAAAACAAGAAAAGATCGAGCGAGCACCGCAAGAAAGGGTGCAAGCTCAGCTCAAAGTACTTAGGATAGGTGCTGAGGTCAAATCGGAATGCGTTTGGCTGTGTTGTTATTGTGTTATCCTGTGTCACAAGTGTCGAAGTGTTTGTGCTGTGACGTGATGTATAGTATTGTACAATTGTTGTAATGAGAGAACTTTGTACATTTGTATTGTTTGGAATATGTGGTGGAGTGTTGTACTCATGTACCTGTGGTTATATTTTATGTGTTGTGAGATTGAATTACAATGTACAATTGTATTGACTGATCTATTGTGAATGTGACGTGTCATGCGCGACGAACTATGTTACAGTCTCTGAGAGTGTGGGGACTGTTCGCGCTCGTTTGTGTGGTTTTGAATATTATGAGATAATATTCTTAAAGTGGGGGGCAGTGTCACAAAACGAGCGCTCAAAAACGGGCGCGCCGCCAAATTCTCGCGAGGAAGCGCCGAGAGGTCAACGATAAAAAAAAAAAAACAAGCATCCAAAGACTCCCCGGGCGCGCGTCCTTTTCCCCTCGGAAGCGTGGGTTCCCCGACGAACCTCCTCACCCCACATCGGCGGCCGAGCAAGCCCTGGAAATTTCTAGATGGAAAGGGGCGTGGTGATGCCGGGTTGCATCATCCGTCACGGACGGCCTTCGAACTGTCTCGCCCTCTCCCCCGCCTTCGCTGCGTATCGCGCCGACGAAATGATGAGAACTTTCTGGAATCTCGCGTGGAAGGTATTTAATCGAGCAGCCGAGATGGGAGATCAGGAGAAGACGGAAGTTAGCGCCAGAGCGCGTAGGGTATTACGCTGTGTAGTCGGCGAAGGTTTTGTCCGTAGTGACAAAGCAAGAGAAGAAGAGGATTTCCACCTGAGGGGTGAAGGCTCGAGCTACAGGCAAGAGCGTGTGTCTACCGCTATTGAGCGAAGACGCGTGGCAACAGCTGCGTGTGTGAAGCCGACGTGCTTCCTGCGAAGAAGGTTGGAGCTTGGAGAGTGGCCAAGTGAAGACGCGAGGTTTCCTGGAAGAGAAACTTCGGGGGCAGTGGAACGACAACAACGCTGGACTTTGAGTGAGTGATTCTCGGAAGAGTATCATCCAGACTTTTGTTCCAAGAACTTTGGACTGAATAGGTTTCCTATCTCTTTAGTCTTTAAGTGTCTTGGTTGTTCGATGCATGCGACTGCATTGTAGTGCGTATTGTTGTCTGTGTCCGTTGTTTCGAGTGTGGCCGATTGTACTGTGTAGTACGTTGTTTGATTGGTGACATATTGTACTCAACTATTGTGGAGTGTGCATACTTGTGTATTGTTTTGATCTGCCATTATTGAGAATATAATTTTGTTTTGTTTATCAACTCTCGGCACTGACTTGTTCTTTGGGCCACAGCCGGCGTCCGCTGGGGCGCCAAATAGGACCACTTCTAAATTGTCCACGCTTTCGTGGTGCGGTTCGGGGGGCCGATACTTCGGCCCTTGGAATCAGCCCGGCGATCGCCTCCCTAATTAACGGGACCTATGACAGAAGTCTGCAGGATAAATACGGCTGTTAATGGTGACTCTCGCTGTGCAGATCCCTGCTGGCGTTACGACATGACCTCCGGCTGTGCGGATTTCGGGGCCTTCCCAAGCTGTCCTAACTTTCTTCAACTTCGCGGCGAATGACCCACTAATGACGGAATAGTCGGCTCCAGTATCGACGAGAGCGGTCACACTGTGGCCGTAGATAAGAACGTCGAGGTCGCTAGTTCGCCGTCTCGCGTTGCAGTTAGACCGTGGCGTCGGGTCACGGCTTCATCGGCTTGTTCCGCTGCTTCTATGTTCCGTCGTCAGGTCACCTTGGGTGAGTGAAGTTTCGACGTCAAGACTTTGCCGTGTTGGCGTCGTGTTCGGAAAGCGTTGTTGCGTCGTCGGAGGAGGATCTTTGGTAGTTCGTCGCACAGCAACCGTACCTTCATCGGTTGCTGCCCTTAGTTTCCCGGATAAAGGCTAGGAGACTTGCTCTGTGTTGGGCCAGAGTACTGCCGGTGGTGCGGTGACATGCAGCGGCTGGGCGACGGCGAACGGGAAGGACTTCGTGGTGTCCACTGAGTTCCTGTCAGGTAGTTGGCGATGTCACAAGGCCGTTCCGCTGGCTGCGGATGTGGTGCATTGACGGCGAAGCCACGAAGTCCCATCTGTCGGTACTGGCAACGGCGGTATATGTGCTCGGCCTCGCCGCAGTGGTAGCAGAGTGGGCGGTTGTCAGGTGCATGCCAAACATCGGTTTTCCTCGGCGCACTGCGCTGGCCCGCTGGCGAGCGGTAGGACGTCGGTGGCGCCTGGCGATGGAAGTGCGATGGGGTGGCGTTTTGGCGTGGACGAGGAGTAGCATTGTGGCGCACTATAGCGCGCGTAGCTCATAGCTTCCAGCTCGGGCAGCACTGCTTGGGGAATTTGAAGCGATTGCTGAACTTCTTCTCGCACAATGTCAGCGATCAAATCCACTTGAAGCTGCGCCGAAGGCAACATCTTGCGCAGCTCTTCCCGCACGATCGCTCGGATCGTTTCACGGAGGGCTTCAGAGTCAATGGCTTGAGCAGCAGCGCAATCTGGAGTCAGGCAACGATTGTACTGTCTGGTGCGCATATCCAGGGTCTTTTCGATAGTGGTCGCTTCAGGTACAAATTCTTGGACGGTGTTTGGTGGATTTCTCATCAGTTCCGCGAAGAGCTCCTGTTTGACCCCTCGCATGAGGAAACAAACTTTCTTCTCCTCAGGCATGTCTGGGTCAGCGCGACGGAATAGGCGGGTAATTTTTCCTGTGAAAATGGCAAGATTTTCATTTGGTAGCTGAACCCGGGTCTCTAGTAAAGCAGCGGCCCTCTCTTTGCGAATGACGCTCGCGAACGTTTGCAAGAATGCACCGCCGAAGACCTCCCATGTTTGAAGCGCGCACTCCCGATTTTCGAGCCAGGTTCTTGCTTAGTCTTCCAGGTAGAAGTACACACAACGGAGCTTTTCTTCATTGTCCCAGTGGTTGAGGGCGGCCACACGGTCGTATGTTCTAGCCAGGTCTCCAGGTCTTCGAACGATGACCCATGGAAAGTCGGTGCTTCCCTGGGTTGATGAATGACCATTGCGGGCTCGGATGCTGCGGTTGTCATTGTTGCTGCAGTGGAGGTCATGGCTTTGTCTTCCGCGCCTTGTCTTGTAGGGGCCCTTACTCCGGTGGTAGACCTTGCTGTCGGCGGCTTGTTCTCTGCTCCTGGTTGGCGTAGGTGTCTTCTCCGCGACGTGGGCTGAGTTCACGGCTTGACGGGGGCGTCCGGTACATGAACGAAGCAGCACCTCCACCAGATGTCACGGGATCATGACGTGGCCGAAGACAGGAGACTTTATGTTAGGATTCAACTGTTTATTTGGGCGAACCTGTGCCCGGTAAACGGAAAGTCTGATTACAGTAGCTGTCTCGCACAGATAGCAGTGAGCGGAGCGTCGGCCGTCAATCAACTACTGACAAGCGGTGAAGCGTGTCGGCATATATACTCTTGCCATAGAATGTTCTAGCGTTATCGCTGGCGGTGACGTAGGTTCTACAATAGTCTGTACAGTTTGCGGAGTGGCCGTGATCTTATCGAAATGATCTACTACAGTCCTGAAGCTTCTCGAAAACTGCAGGCGCGGTTTGCGCTGAGGATCGTGTAGTGTATTGGGGCGATAACAAAACTTGAGAAATGGAACGTGGCAATATAATGAACCAGGATATAACAGAATATCGATTATAACAAAGCAAATTAAAAAATGGTCTTAACAATAGATATAGTATTGTAGATGTACCTTTGTATTGAAATTTTCTGATATAATACACTTATTTTCCTGTAATATGTCATTTTGTTATATTGAGGTTTGCGTGTAAACAGGTACTGACACTGTTTCTCTAATGCATTGAAAGGTCAATACCCATGTGTCCACGTTATGTTCGAGCCGTTATCAGCTTTTTTCGCAGCTTCTTCGGTTCCTTCTTTGATGACGCTACGAAAATGGGGTCAGTCGTCTCGGCAGCAACACGCAAGCTGCTGATTTCGCGTCATTCCGCTGGCATGGAAAGGCGTGTTGTTTGGAAACCGGGCGCTTTTTATTTTAAGTTAGCTAGCATTTTATGCCTTTGTATCAACGAAGGTGGCATCGAATTTCTGAGAGGCATCTCAAATGAGCAAAACATGTTCTGACTATCGGGCTTTTGCCGATCGTGCGCCTCTCGTCAGAATGTTGTCCAACAGTGATCATCTGGAGCAGTAGTGCCGTGCAATTCCAATGACAAACCGAACTATAATACATAGGGACCATGTCTGCACTAACCATATTTTAAAGGACACAATTTCAACCGCATACCAGACAAGAGTTCGAGGGCAGGGTGCTACTTGACAATCCAAAGTGGCCTGTTCTGTATATCAATGCCATTCCCACTTTATTTTCGAACTTTCCTAAGTGCCTCACACAGTCGCGTAAACCTAGAAAGGCACCCTGGAAGAGAGAACCTCCTGTGCAAGCACCCAAACGACGTTGGTAGGAAGTTGACATGGGTGCTAATAGTAATACATGAAATAATTTACTAGTTTTGTTGATTTCATAATAATGTTTATAATGTCGTAATAAATAATAATATCCCTTTATTTGGGTATCATTCCAGTAAAGGGATAAGGGTGATTGTGAGGACTTGCATGCCGAAACAATAATTTGATTTTAAAGGACGCCGTAGTGGAGGGCGCCTAACTAATTTTGATCACAAATGTGGACCTGCATCTAAGCACACGGGTATTCTTTGCATTTCACCCCCGCCGAGAAATATCTTCATGGAGGGATGAAATGCTGGCTAATGCTTTTCTTTTCATTGATGAATGCCCTGAACAGGCTAAACTATAAGTGTGTGCAAGTGGAACTTGATGGGCTTTGAGTGTTGCACGATGGATCCGTGCTCATGACATTCACAGGCTGCATGAGGTGTTTTCATTCCAGCGAATCCTTTAATTTGGTACACTTCTCATTTTGATCTGAAATAACGAATTTTCTTCATGTTTCGAGTGTTACTCACACCACTATTAAGAAGTTCACAAGTACGTTCAGGAGCCAGAGCAATTTCAAGTAGCCAGCATCACTTTGCTGGGTCCGTGCTGTGGTGCCATCTAATGACTTGCACCAGAGTGTGCCCGGGAGTGGCCAAACATGCCGTGGCCGCAGTCGTGTACACTGTCAACACCTGAAAACACTCAAACTTCAGTGCTCAGGTTTGGGCGCTCAATAAAGAAGCCCAGGTGATCGAAATTTCTGGAGCCCACTATTACGGTGTTTCTCATAATCATATGGTGGTTTTGGGATGTTAATCCCCACAATTATATCTATCTACACTAAAACCTCACTTTAACAAAGTTGCATCTTACAAGAAAGTAAGTTATATCCGAATACTCGTTATAAAGGTTTATTCGTAACGCTATATCAATTGTAAGATTATTGTTCATTTACTTTGCGTTTACCAATATTTCATTATATCCATGTTTGTTATATTCAGGCTTGATTGTATCCTTACACTCAGGCTGGAAGGAAGAAAGGTATGAGGGAAAAATTATCAGCTCATGATGGAACATCATCGTTCTCTCCCGTTGTGATTCCTGTAGTTTTAGCATTCTATGAAAAGCGATATGGTATAACTACGGAACACGAACACTCGGTTCACGATGCCAGCACATGATGAAGCACGTCTGAGCCAAACGCCACTCATTATTTATGTCAGCTGTTGGCCAATAGCACACTTTCTCTTGCGTGGACAGGGTAGCCAGTCGGTCTGAGAACTGGCTAACCTCCCCGTCCTTCCTCATTTATTCCTCCTCCTCCTCCCCTTGCGTGGCACCAAATAGCAGATGCTGGCAAACCTCAAGAGAGTTATACTGGCCACTGTATGAATACAGGGTGCCTGAGAAAATGGCAACTTCAGGTCCTGCTTTTAAATTTGACTGCAACACTTGGCTGAGCTGTTCGTAGCAGCGGCTGCGTTCTGTAAGATGCGTGTATTTTCACCAATTTTGAGAGATGCTTTATAACCCTTTTAACCCCTTAACCGTTTTGGACAAGTGTGGCTCCTCCGCTTGAGATAATATCTGCCCATGAGCATTTTTCACAACACTTCCTTGCTTCCAAGCTGCGACTTTGTGTGTTGTTTCACGGATGGCAGCACTTGTTTGACAATTTTTTTTTTATTTTAAAGAGGCACTGGCACCTTTTTTTCGGGGGCGAGCTTACTCTGCCGTACAAGTCTAGTGCATACAGAGATGACTTTGAGCAAGTATGAAGTTCAGGAAACGCTGATAAGACATTTTCTTTTGATATTAAAGTCAATTATTTTATGGTGCACCTACTGACATCGGCACTAGCTTGACATCAGGCCACAGTACTAACCCTGGTGACCACAGGCAGCAGTCTGGCAAGCTGTGACGACGTCAGGTTCCAAAACCTCCAAAATGGCCGCTCGTATGTCACCAAAACATTAAAAATGGCCGCTTCTACGTCATGAATAGAATCACAGTGTGGAACTGCTGTGAGAACGTCACAACATCTTGCGCGAGCACGTGAAAAGAAGATGGTGCCGTGTTGTGATGTCAGGTTACAGTAGGAATCGAAACTAGGTTTGAAAAACATGCTGTAATTACTTCTCTAGGTTGCAGTCATGGCCAGCCATACATTTCTAGGGTCTTGAATGCTTTACCTTCTATTTGACGCAGAAAAACATCAACTGAAAGCTTTCGTGTCAGTAGTAATCCTTCAAGAGCCATTTCACATGTTTTTCCGACTTGTGCTTACAAAATGTTGTCCAGTGAATGCAGCACATGTATGACTCATGTGTTAGTATAAAAAGAAGCATTTTATCATTGTGCAGCTCTTCAGGCGCTAATCATTTCAGTAATGAGAGTTTACTTTCATGACTTTACGTGTTGTATTCGCTATTTTCTCAATGAAGGCACTACTATTTCACAAATCGCAAAAGACTTTAATAGGTCATATGTGAATATATTTCATTATGCTAACGTACTTCAATTTTTTCCATTGATCAAAACAGGCTTTTAGTATTTTCAGAAGTGAAATCGTCAATATCAAGTTGAAAAAAAAAAAAGAAAGACACCTTGAACAGAAAAACTAGTGAAAAAGAAAACAGGAGTTTAAAGCAGTTTATGCTATGCACGAACGAAGGTGCATCTGGAGGGACCGGAACAGAAAAATGTTGTCGTCAATGTCCAAACCAAATGTCATCAACCACTTTGTGCATATGTTTTCTGTTGGAGCAGTGTTTGAAGGCTGCTAGTAAGAAAACTGTTCCATTACGTGCCCTGTGTCTTGGCAAACATTGTTTCACTCATGTATGCTACTACTTATTCACGATATATCTAGCAAAAGTGAAATCTTATTGCATTAAGCACTTAATTCAATGCTTCATCCACTGTTTTTAGAATTAAGTTTAGACGTACTGCAAACTTTCTCGTTGGCCCGCACGATCACACCACTCGGAAAAAGGACTCCTTCCGGGAGCGTCTTCTGTTTAAATATGAGATACGGGGGAAGCTTGTGCCTATCTGGCGTGCAACGGAGCATTGCCGTCACTCTAGTTTTACGGTGGCCTGATGTCAGCACGTGAACTTGCTTCGCCCCCTTCTTCTTGACGGTTGTGGTAACAGGCATGTCGAAGTAAAGAGGCGTCTGATCGGCATTCCCAATTTGCCCAAGCAGGGAGCCCTTGTTGTGCCGCAAGTTTAGGACGAACCTCTGAAAACTGTGAAGCTTTTCTTTGTACTCCTCCGGCAACTTTTCGCATATGCCCATTTGCCTTCGGAGGAAAAAGCCTTTCCTCTTCATAAAGTTAGTTAGCCAGCACCTGCTCGCTTTAAACTGGCGATGCATAGCCCTTTTTCTAAGGCTAACTGCATAGCCTGCACTTGGAGCAGTTCCGTTGTCATGGGCTGCTGTGCCGCTCACTGCTCAATCACATACTCGCCGAGCAGCTCTTCAATTTGCAGAAACCGATCCTGCTGTGGTCCACTGAAGCCTTTATCTTTGCTGTCGACAATCTGCTGCTTTTGTTTCCGCCAGTCCCGCACGCACGTTTCGGGAACTACGAACGACCACGATGCGGCCCGATTTCCGTCCGTTTCGGCACACGCGATGACTTTTCTTTTAAAAGCGGCATCGTGGTGCACACGTTGAGTTTTTAAAGTCGGCCCTTCCATGCCATCGATGCTAATGCACTACAAGATGACGAACTCCTCAGCACATCTACGAAGTGCCGCTCATGGGAAACACGTAGGCAGAAATGGCCGACGCGCCATGCCGACGCACGTAGGGGGCGGCCATTTTGGGAACGCCGATGGCAATAGAATGACCGTATTCATTTTTTTTTTTTTTCGTACTCGATTCCAACGCGAATGCGATTTATAAGCTCGCTTAACAGGGAAAAAAGTGCGCGTTAAATTCCAGTAATTATGGTGACCATACCCTAAGATGGCTTGCGATACGTAGTACCGCGTGTCACCTAAATCATTTATGAAATGCTCTAGTGTAGCTTGGTGTCTGCTGCCCAACTTTGTCAAGGAATAACTTATTTCATGATAAAAATCAAACAACCAGCCCAACTTCTGATTCTGTATCAGCATGTTAAAACTTTGCATGGTGATCGATGTTGCAGATCCGGAATAAGGTTTACAGCACTATGCTTTTTTCAACACGAAAATGTTTTATGCCGGGATTCGGCACGGCTCTCTTGACGTACTTCCGTCATGGATATGACGTTGTAAAATATCCACTAACAGATTAAAAAGGAAAAAAAACGAGAAGAGAAGGTTCTGTTGCACGGCGTCGAACTAGTGACCTCTCAATCTGCTCCGCGTGGCGCTAACCACTTAGCCACGAAGTGTACATTGACAAAAGTGCTAATGGCAAGCCATTTATATATACAGTATATACCATTTGGCAATCCTCAGATCTCCGTAACTTCAGCGCGTTTTTGTCATTCGTAGCGAGATGGCGCCAAGATCTCACGTTGGCCAAACTTTTTTAAGGTCATATCTTCTAGCGTTTCTGTAAGGGCTGCCTCCACGGAGTAATCACAAACATGCGATTCAGGAGAGCACAAAGGTCACTTCGCTCGCAGCCGCGCTTATGGAAGGAGCACGCTGCTTGCACTCGAATAGAAAGAATTGTGACAGTTGTTTGCACTTGTCCCGTGCATACTGGTGCGTTTCGTACACGTTTCTTTCTTTTTGAACAGGGCACTTTAAGTGCGCTGTTCAAAAAGAAAAAAAAAACTGTGACAGTTTTTAGTCCTTACACTTTTTGTGTATTCTCATTTCATGCCTGCTTTCTGCTTGATGCGCGCGCTGCAAGTTTTGAGCTGGTTGTCATTCTTTGCGCGACTTTGACATTTGTTGCTGTAGCATTAATTCCTTCGTCATTGTGGCGAAACACTTCACAATAAATTCTCAACTACCTCGGTGGAGACACGTTTCATTTTCGTGTTATACCGATCCCCAGAAGGAGGGATCAGCCTCATTTTTTTTCCCCCTCTGATGTGTCATTTAGGGATACTTCCTGATTGCTGGCGAGGGCTACCCATGCCTCACGGAGCCGTTAACGGTGATGCCACCGTTTCGCAAGCCACTCCAAAACGAAGCAGAAGCCAGCTTCAACGCTATCTGCAACCGAGGCCTGGCAGTGCTTCACGACGCGCTGACCCAATTGACTGGACGATGGAGACTTGTGTTCGAGAGGCGTCTGTCAACAGTGAGGCAGCGCACAGCAAAGGTACTTTAGAAGCCTGTTGAGGGTTTGATATAGGGCTTGTCAAATCACTCTGACATTAATAATAATAATTGTAGGGGTTCAATGTCCCAAAACTATGATATGATTATGAGAGATGCCATAGTGGAGGGCTGCAGAAGTTTCAATCACCTGCGGTTCTTTAACATGGACTTAAATCTGAGCACACGGCCTTCAAACAGTTTTAACTTGATGGGACCGGCGGGTCGGCAGTCGAGCACATTAACTGCTAAGAAATCGTGGCAAGTGAGATCAGTCTTACAAGAAAACACATTTGGGGCGCGTTTCTGTTGCACTACCATAGCTATCATCCTTATCACATGCTTTTGTTGTGCTATCGCCACATAAGATCACTGATAGCTTCAGTGTCACTGCACTTTCTTTGCATTCTCAGTAATGAGCAGTGTTCAGCTATCATCATCACACAGCTCATTGATAAGGAAGCAGCAGTCCCAAAGTTTTCAAGGAAGGAAACTCAAGCTTGTCAGGTGGTTATTGTTTTATGGCAGAAACACTCCTTCAATACACTTTTTTTCTTGGATGGTATATGCTAAGAAGGGAACGGCAAAGAAAAACAGTTTCAGGGAGACGTTATTCTTTGGAACTCTATTGTAGTTATTTTTGCAATCACAGATTCATCTATGAGAGTCATAGTTTCGACGCAAAATTTTGTGCTGTTACTCCAGCATCGAACATCAGTATGCTCGGTATACTGATGCAGGTTCCCTTGCTCCCTTACAATTAATGCGATTCATTTTTACCAATAAGCATAGGTGATTGATCTTAGATTCACAACCTCTGCATGCTAAATTTGCATATAGTCACGTATCTGTGAGTGTTATCTGTTAGTGTTTTTGTTTCTCATGCAGAATTACATCACTTGCTCAATAAATGTGTTTACGACTATTGCTTTGTTTTATCGGGACCTGTAATAACTATATTATTTTGTAATACTTACCGCACTTGCAGGAAAACCTCAATATACAGCGGGCTCTTTCTTCGAGACAAGTGGTTGGTTCTTGGGACACCTTAAATGTAAAATCCGATGATTTATTTTCTTGCCTTGTGATGCAGTAACGGCCAGTCATCACTTCCTTCTGTTTTCACGTGCACAGGAGTCATGCCTGGGGTATTAGAATTTGACACTGTCACTGTAACACCGCACTATGTAAAATAGTGTCATGTAATGCTGTACTGTAAAGGGCAATAGATAATGTTAATTGGCAATCTAAGATAACCTGGCAATATTAAGCGTCATATTGTCACGCCATAGTCATTCTCGTCATCTTGGCACTGTACTCGTTCTACTTGTACAAATTCTCATCACTTCACCATAGTCTGTGTTGCATTCGTACCATCGTCACAACCGTGACATTATTGCCCATGTGTTCACTGCTTCGTGCTCTGAACGACTCGGATTGACCGGAGGCTCACTGCGTTTCCTCCAATGTCAGGTAGTGGCAATCTGTGCCATGATCCACAACCTGTGCGTGGACGAAGGTGACGTCTGGTATGACGTGTCGGACGAGCCGTCTCTGAGTATGGAGCCCGCGGGCGACTTTTCCTGGTGCGTGCCGGGCGATGAGGACCTAGACGATGAAGCGGGGCTCATCGCACGATCTAACCTAGCACAGGTGCGTACCGCTGACCTGATATCTTAAGGTAGTGCTATGTGGAAGCACAGCTTATGCCGAATTCCAGTGAGAGAACAGGAGGGTGATTCCACGAGAGATCGACACGGGCCCAAAACTTGATATTTTAGATTTTATTGAGTATTTTATATTTCGTGCACCTCTCACCAGGTAGCCCGAAAGTCAACTTCGTTTTATGATTAACGGCATAACTTACGAGAAAAAAAAATATCAAACTTCACCAACACGGAGGCACCAATTTCGTCACCTGTCATTTTCGAAAATTGCAGATGCTATAAAAAGACAAATATTTTTGTTTCAAGGAAGATATTTTTTACTTGAAATGCATGTCTAATGAAGGATGAATTCATACGGTTTCAAGTTTGTAGACCTTAAGAAAATAGCTTTTAAAAATGTCTAATTTTGCGACAGTTTAAAATAAGTTACGTATTCCCCATTTTTTTTCTCCGCAAGTAATGCAAGCAGCGTTTTCAAACTTGACAGGATTTAAGGATATAGTGTGTTCATTAGGTACATAAACTATTGCTGCCGTAGGGCAAATGTCAACTTTTATATATTGCCTCAAAGTTCTCATATTGGCAAAAGTGTACTCCACTGAAATTTGAATAATAAAAAAACCGCATCTTCGATTTTTCTTAAAATCTCGTAAATAGACAACCGAAGGCCATCATACAGTAATATAGAAAAACGTGTTGCATTATTTTGTTTTTAGCGACAATATTTGTGGTACAAATCAGAGCTTTTCGAGAATGCGCTGATAAGTTGAGAAAGCTAGAAATCGGAACGGAAAAGCGGCAATAAGCTTCAAACGCGAGTAAACGTGACCGCATTTGATGAAGAAAGGCTGTTTTAGCAGATAGGAGTAACTATTTTGAACACGGTATTCTACAGTATCTGAATTCACACGTAGAGCACTGAGACTTCTAATATGTGGTGCCTCTCTATTACTGACACACAGATGGAGCTGCTGTGACGGCCATGTGTTTGCAACACGTTGGGTAAGAGAATGATTGTTGAATGAGTTCATAAACGATTCATAACAAATTTTTATCATTCGGGTCACGAAGACTGCCGCATTAGACTGAAGAACACGCTTTAGGGCAAGTTGTCATCTGTCGTCTGCTCTACAGAGGAATTGCTGTAACTTTATCGACAAAAGTAATTTGCTGTAATTTTATCGACAAAAACATTGTGAAATTCATTTTAACGTACTATACTTCAGTTTTGCATTCGCACTGTGGATACTTGTGCGTAAGTATTACGGGAGGCGTAATCTTTGTCCCTACTTTCAACCATATGATCTAAAGCATTGCCTCCGAGATGCGGCGCACAGCAATTCATCTGTAGAGCAGACGACAGATGACAACTTGCCCTAAAGCGTGTTCTTCAGTCTAATGCGGCAGTCTTCGTGCGCCAAACGATAAACATTTGTTATGAATCGTTTATGAACTCATTCACCAATCATTCTCTTACCCAACGTGTTGCAAAGACATGGCCTAGGGAGCCTACATAAACGACCGTTTTTAGGGTGGAGACATCTTAATAAGTGCCTTCAAGAAACTCAGCCAAAACTAGCGGGCAACGGGGCACGCTGTTGCCAGCTTCCACCAAATTCAGCATAGTGTTCTGTGCGCCGCCATTTTGGAGCCAGCCGCCGCTCCCTCCAGCTACGCGAAGTATGGCGCAACAAAAAGGAGCCTGGGCTTTTGACAGCGGCGGTTCTCAGGGTCGTGTAAGCGACCCAGTTCTCAAAGTGAGTGCACGAAGAAATTCGCAGCCCACACACAAACACTTGCGACATAATACTGAGGTTACGCTGACACGAACGCAAGCGTGGCAACAGCTCAGACTAGCGAGCGCGTCTCCGTACGAACGCGCGGACGCGTCCCGTTTGTGGGCTTCCTACTCGCAATGCGTGGACGCAGCAACGACAACTTCGGTTATCTACTCATTCGCGAACACCGCGAAACACATATACGTGTGCCGCAGGAAAAAACAGTGAACGAAATACACAGTACTCACAGAGCAAATACGAGACGCACTGGTGGGCTCCCAGCCGTTTGCTTCACTTGAGCCAGCCATAGTTGTCGTCGGCCAGGTCTCGCTGGGAAGCGGAACACTCGCACCCCCTTTCTGTTGTGGTTAGTGCAGAGTGGTACGCAGCATCCAGGCATTCTAAGGCTTCACCGGCAGCGTTTAACACGCCACCGCAACGTTCGACACCGTATTATTGAGAACTAAACGCAACCGGGCGTAGACGCAGTGCGGGCACCAAGATGGGGCAACAGCGCGGCATTGCTGTCTGGCAACATCGTGTTTTGGCGGGCGGCGGCATAGTGGGTCAAAGGCTGACATCACCCTAAAAACGGCCGTTCATGTAGGCTCCCTAACATGGCAGTCACAGCAGCTCCATCTGTGTGTCAGTAATGGAGAGGCACCACATATTAGAAGTCTCAGTGCTCTACGTATAAGAGTGAATTCAGATACTGTAAAATACCGTGTTCAAAATAGTTACTCCTATCTGCTAAAACAGCCTTTCTTCATCAAATGCGGTCACGTTTACTCGCGTTTGAAGCTTATTGCCGCTTTTCCGTTCCGATTTCTAGATTTCTCAACATATCAGCGCATTCTCGAAAAGCTCTGATTTGTAGCACAAATATTGTCGCTAAAAACAAAATAATGCAACATGTTTTTATATATTACTGTATGATTGGCCTTCGGTTGTTTATTTACGAGATGTTAAGAAAAATCGAAGATGGGTGTTTATTATTATTCAAATTTCAGTGGAGTACACTTTTGCCAATATGAGAACTTTGAGGCAATATATAAAAGTTGACATTTGCCCTACGGCAGCAATAGTTTATGTACCTAATGAACACACTATATCCTTAAAACGTGTCAAGTTTGAAAACGCTACTTGCATTACTTTCGGAGAAAAAAAATTGGGAATACATAACTTATTTTACACTGTGGCAAACTTGGACATTTTTAAAAGCTATTTTCTTAAGGTCTACAAACTTGAAACCGTATGAATTCATTCTTCATTAGACATGCATTTCAGGTAAAAAAATATCTTCCTTAAAACAAAAATATTTGTATTTTTATATCATTTGCTATTTTCGAAAATGACAGGCGACGAAATTAGTGCCTCCGTGTTGGTGAAGTTTGATATTTTTTTTCTCGTAAGTTATGCCGTTAATCATAAAACGAAGTTGACTTTCGGGCTACCTGGTGAGAGGTGCATGAAATATAAAATACTCAATAATATCTAAAATATCAACTTTTGGACCCGTGTCGATCTCTCGTGGAATCACCTAGGAGCAGAGGAGTAGTGCAGTGAGGAGAGCGGGGTCACTCGATCTGTCACTTCAACATTGCACGCTTCTGGAGAAGGGGTGACAAGTTTATTGGCCATTTATCGCTGAGCAGACCTCTTGAAGCAGTCGTGCATTGCCAATACATAGCTTTTTTGCTATAAGTACGTGCCTTCAGCACAAAGCTCTCTATAGCACTTCAGAAGCATCACAATTTACCATGCGTGTGAGTTGTTTCAAACATTCCTTTAATAGCAAGGCCTTCTTTTCTTGAAGGCCTGAGGTGCTTATTTTTCATTTTTACACTGTTAGGATTATATAAGCATGCATAGTAGTGGGAAAGCAGCAGATATTTTCTGGTACAGAAGTGCAGAAAGTATGAATTGATCGAATGATGAAGTATGGATGAAGAGGCTTTTGAATACACTGAAAGAATAGAGGGCCAACCAAAAAATTGAGTTTTGCTTGAAATAACCAAAAGTATGAATTATCAGAGTTAGATTTATCGTGTGTCAACTGTACTTTGAAAGGCATACAGACACAAGCATTTTGGCCTCAGTTTTTTTTGTTTTTTTATGTCATGTATTACTGTAGGTCTGTTAAACATAACAGGGCACATTGTTTGCTGCGGTGTTTGGCAGATAATTAATTTTAGGGTCCTCATTACCTATCAGTCTCAATTTCAGTTCAAGAGAGCTCCTAAAGAATGACAATTCGCCGGGTGCAGCCATCACCTCCTAGCATGCGCAAAACTGACCTTGGTCAGCACAGAGAACCGTGACGCACTTCTGTACGGTGAGAATAAAGAGGTCCTTTCGTACAGAAAATGGGAAAGCAGTGCTGCTGAACACCAAACTTTCAATGCGTGTGCCACAGCCATGTACTTGTTAGCTGTTGCCGAAGAGTATTTTGCTGCCACAAGCATAGCGAAAGAGTAATGTTTACTATGACATCACCATAACTTGTATTTGCTCCAGCGTGTTGGATATCACGGAAGTAGGGGGACGGTCATCGTCGAGTCACTCTCGAGGGTGGCAGCGCCGTGAGGTCTGGCGCATAATGCTGGATCGCACGTGCAAACTTCAAATATAACGTGTATTTCAAGCCATATTCGTTGCTGATGCTTTGCAGATGATATATGCATGTTCGTAAGAATCGATTACTGTTTTTTTGTCAGTACTTCTTTAAGGACAGGCGCTTTTCTAAAAAAAAATTTTCTTTAATTTGTATAGCCTGTAATACTGCGTAATATCTCTGTAAGTGATCCGGCACACTCGTCATTGAACAAAGGACAGGCGGTGGCGTAGCGCCTACCCCAGACCCACACGTTTCCTAGTCCGGTAACAATGAACCGCTGCGTGCCGGAACTTCATTCGGACAAGTGTAAATTTTGCCACAAGAATGCGGACTTGAGCCACATTTTATGGGCATGCCCGCAGGCCCCCATAAGAGGCGAATTTCCAGACGGGAGTGGATGGGATGCCGCGCTCCTCAGCTCTGACTCTCAATTACAAGCCCGCTTAATACGGCAGGCCGAAGACGCCGCCAGGGCCCATGGCCGTCGTCTAGGTTTGGTCCTCCCTTCTCCTCTCGCACCTAAAAGGGGAGGAGGACCTTTCTGCAAATAATGAAAGTTTGTTCATCATCATCTTTAATCTGTAGCCCTAAACTATTGACATTTTTGCTGTCTACGTAGGTGTTTACGCTTATTTCAATTGTGTAGTTAGTCTGACAGTAACTTCTATAGTTTTCAATTTGTATCGTGATAATGGGTAAAATATAACACTTTTTGGACACACTTTCTTTGCCACTGAACTGTTATGATTGTGAGCCGTTAATGGTTCATATTGGTCCACATTAACTGTACAATGCAAATAACTAATGTTTAAGTGTGTGTAAAGCATTTTAACAAATATTCTTTTGTGGGAGGTTCTAGAGTGATCAGCCCATACTGATCGCTTACATCAAGTTATAATAATGATATAAGATCAGACTTTAAGGCGGTATGAAGGGCAAAGACGAGTGAAAGTGGGATTTTTTAATTTTCATGGCACAATATGCCAGCATTTCTGACAAGTGCTTCCATGAAGTGGCTTGTTCGTATGCGCAGTGGGAAGCATTTAAAAATTGTTCCAAACGCACCTGATCCCGTGACTGCACCGTGAAAACTCGAGCTTTAAATGGCGTTTTCTCTTAACACTACCTTTCGTCAGAAAAGGAACATTTTTCTCTGTAACCGTTGAAGCTATCGAATGCTAACTTTTGTGACTTCGTTCTGAATACCATGCACTCTTTTTAAAGAAAAAGAATGTTTTGCCACTACAACTGTATCTTTTACTAGCTTTTTTTTTTTTTGAGGGAGAAGCCCTGAAATTTTAGTCGTAAAGAGTAGTCATGCTAACAATTATTATTTTGAATACCCTGAATACATGTAATAGCCAGAAGAGATTTCACCATTTTACATGCAAAAGCTTTTTCATGAATGCTCCTTCAAAAATGAAAACAGTCAAGGAATTTATTTTTTATTATTTTTAGAATGGCTTTATATTTTCTTGCCAAATTCATAAACCGTATAGTAAAATCCCCATTCAAGACACTTGCAAAACTTTGTAAAGTTTGATTTAAAAATAATAGAGCGATGGGCTGTACTAGTTGTGCACCTGTCTATGCTATCCATTCCGCTCTTAAAGGAGATAATTGCACTTTTTGCATGTTAAAGAATATGTGGAAAAAATTTCATCCCAATTTTTTCATCAAAAGTATACAAAAAAATGATGTTCAAACTCGAGAAGATGTCCAAAGTTGCGAAAGAAAGTGCGCTTTAGACGTAGAAATAAAAGTTCCTCTATGTGACTAAAGTATCCTTTTTAAAGTTGTTTCTTCCATAGTGAGAGCTTAGGAATTATGCTCACTTTTAGCATGTATATTTAGTGTTTGGCTTCGGTGAACTCCTCATGCAAAATGCAATAGCAAGCTGCCAGGTGGCAATTTCCAAGGGACCCTAGACAATGAGCTCTTTTTAGTTTTTAATAGCTGCCTTTTTAATACCGATTTTGACCTACTTCGAGTTTAATCACTACCTTGATTTTTTCTTTCTTTTGCTCAAAAAACAGCCTGTGAGAACAAGTAAAAACATAAGATATGCAGGTTTAGAAAGAACCTGCATTTTTGAGGTAGCATCTTTCTTTAGGAGGACTACAATATGCACAACATGAAAGCTTAAAAAGGCCACGTATGCCATCATTACAATTTAATCAAAGCTGCAGTGCTTGTAAGTTGTATAAATCTCTGCTTTATTTACAGCCACTGTATTTCGTCCAAGCAGACAATGCCTGTGCATAGAACGTGCAGCGCCTATGCATATGCCAGATGGTAGCCGCCAGTGTTTCTGGTTAATTCCTCATGCTGTCTAATCTGTCAAGTGCATGCCAGGAAACTCATGGTGGTTCCCAATTTCTGTGGTTGTGCACTTAATTTGGGCCCATCGTTAGTGCTTATCTGATTGTTACTGACGTTTTATTGCCAAGTTTCAGTGTCCCAAACGTATTAACAATTTGGTACAAGGCCTGTCTGTGCCTAGGTTGACTCGAAACGATGAAATTTTTTTACTACGTTCAGTTAAAAGTGAGACTGCTGATTGTACCGACCTCACCCCTGAAGAAAAAGAGAGTCCAGCTTTGAAATTTGCTTCCTCAGGTTAAAATTTCTTGCGGAGCACAAAGCGTAGTCTGTCGTTTCACCGCGACTGTCGTTTTTTCAGTTGTCATGCGTAGTGTGCTAAGTGCGCTCTCAAACACACTTCTTGGTCTTGTGTCCCGCAGACACTACTGTCTGAAAACACCCCATGCCAGGTGCAGCTGGAGCACGACTACTGCGGACCCGAGGACGAGTCTCTTCCCGAGGAAGACGACGAGGCCGTCATGGTGTGAAACTGCAACTTTTACTGTTATTTTTGTTGACATGTTTATTTCAAAACACCCTACAAGCCCCTCAGTGAAAAGCATTGAGCCAGGAGGGGGCCATTGTAAGAGAGTGGCTGACAGCATGCATGTCGAAGCACAGTGGGGAAAACCTTTTCGGCTAGGGCGACAAAACCGGCGCAGTGTGACAGACCACAAGCGACACACGCTAGAGTACTAAAAACATCTTACTTCAAAAGAGCCTTCACTAGCGCATTGATGAGGGAGTTGCTTTGGCATGGTCTCATAAATGCTGCCGCCCATAAGACATTTAAGTATTAAAAAAATGTTTATTTGAAAAAAAAAAACAAGGAAAAAAATAGATACGGGGAGCATGTGGGTGGGGCCCCTATTCCAGGGCTCCACTGGTTTTAGCGACCCGCTGGGCCTGGTCGAGGAGCGCTAGTTGCACTCCCAGATCCTCGCTGGCGAGCAAAGTCTCCCACTGCTACCTTGCGGAAATTTTGCCGACTATTTGCGGCGAGTTAATTTCGGTTGGCCTTTTCCGACAATCCCACGTTATGTGGGCGAGAGTGGGCCTGCCTCCGCACCACGGACAACTATCGCTGTACATCGCAGGGTGAATAGCATGCTTCAACGAAAGATTTGGATATGTGTTAGTTTGTATACGGTGCCAGTCATAAGAATTCCGGCCGGGTAAAGCTGTGTGTGGTACACTGTACCTTCGTCGCTCAATCCGTTGGTTTTCAAGGATATCTCGCGGTAAAAAGGGGCTGTCGTCGGAGTGGTAGGCCGCTCGGTTAGTTAAAGCACGAGCTGCGCCGTCCGCTCTCTCATTGCCATCAAGTCCTGCGTGACCCGGGCACCAGATGATAGCATGGTCCTGCGTTAGGTCCGGTCCTAATAGGCAAATGGTGTTGTGTGGTAGTTTTCCCATGAGAAAGTGTCTACATGCGACCACGGAATCGGTGAGAACAAGGGACGATCGTCCCAGAATATCCTTAGCTTTAATAGCAAGCGCGATAGCTAAAGCCTCAGCGTTATTCGCGGACGCGGCTCGTGCCGTGGCACAAGTCATAAGGCCTTGACCCGGGGCTGCTCCTACGACTGCGAGCACGTACTTGCTCGTGCCGCATAGGGCGACATCTGTGTACACCGTGTCCGGATTGTTCCCGAATTGCCGCTGTAACTTGCGAGCTCGTGCACTCCTACGACCTTTGTGATAACGAGGGCTCATGTTTTTGGGGATAGGGGATACTAGAATCTTTTCACGTAGCTGTTTGGCCATGGACTCCAGTTCATCTCCCGCATACTGAGGACGAACTGGGTAACCTACACTGCGTAGCAATTTTCTCCCAGTTGTGGTTAAGCTAAGCCTCTCCCGTTGAGAGATGAACACCGCTGCGTGTAACTGCTCATAATGATTGTGTATACCGAGGGCTTCGAGACGTTCTGTGGACGTTCCAAGTGGTAGGCCGAGAGCCGCCTTGTACAATGTTCGTATCAACGCATCTAGGGCCTTTAAATCAGTTTTATTGATCTCCTGAAAAGGAAAACTATGTTATACGACTGAGGACAAAAGCCTGAACCAGCCGGAGCGTCTCAGCTTCTTTGAAACCTTTTCGGTGATACGTGACTCTATAAATCATACGAGAGATCTGCTTCACCGTTGTTCTAGGGGTTTTTATTGTGTGGTCCACTCGCTTGTTGCTTTGTAGCCACAGTCCGAGGACTCGCATTTTCTGTGCCTTTTTTATCTTGTGGTCTCCTAGAAAGAGGTTGACTGGCTCTTGAATGCGGCGGCCTCTGCCTCGGATTCTAATAAATTCACATTTATCGAGAGGACAGCTCATTCCGCTCTGATAAGCGAAGTTGTCAACAGCAGTCACTGCGTCTTGTAGGATTTGCTCTTTTTGTCCCAAAGAGCCACTGTTGACCCATAGGGTAATATCATCTGCATAGAATGTGTACCCTAGCCCTGAAACGCTGTCTAGTCTTCTTGCTAAGCATCTCATGCCGATGTTGAAGAGAAGAGGAGATAGTATTGCCCCTTGTGGTGTGCCTCTATTGAGCATAGGAAACGGATCTGAGCATGTACTGCCTAGGCATATTGTAGCAGTGCGAGAGGTTAGAAAAGAGCAAACATAGTCATATATCTTTTGCCCACAACCGATGTCATTTACCTCAGATAAGATGAGCTCATGGGACATATTGTCAAATGCACTTTTCAAATCAAGAGCTACGACAACATGTTCGGCACCAACCATGGTATTGCAGAGTACCTCTTCCCGAAGCAGCAGGAAGACGTCCCGCGTTGACAAATGTTGGCGAAATCCAAACATGCTTGTTGGGAAAAGGTTTCGATTTTCAATGCAAATCATGAGACGTGTGTGAATCACCTTTTCGAATAATTGCCAAGACAGGATGTTAATGATATTGGTCTTAGATTTTGTAGGTCGGGTGTTTTTCCTGGCTTCGGAATAAGAATAATTTTGGCTTCCTTCCAATGTTGAGGAACCACGCCCTTTTTCCATACCTGTTCATTTAAATACCGAGTAAGTTGTTCCAGGTGTTCATCGCTCAGATTCCGAATCATCGCGTTTGTTAGCTGGTCAGGTCCGGGGGCAGTATTGCGCTTTGCTGCTTGCGCGGCAGCGAATAGTTCTGCCTTAGTGATCAGTGCGTCGAGCACTGCGTTTTCCTGGCCTTGGTATGCTAAAGTGCACGGGGGAGTTGTGAACGCGCCTATGTAATTGTCTCAGAGCTTAGCGAGGAGGGTGTCATCTGTTCCTGGGAATTCCCCAACGAGCTTTTAAGAGTTCGGTTGCTGCCGTTTTGGTTTTACCAAGTTCCATCATGCTGTGCAGTATTGCCCATGTCTTGGAGGTGTGTAAGTTTTCTCGGAGTGAGTCGCCGAAATTCGCCCAGCTCGCCGTTTCCAACTGCTGCGCATAAGCGTTCGCCCGCTCAGATATCTCAGCAATTCTGTGGCGCAATTTTCTATTGATTCGCTGTTGTTTCCATCGCTTGGTCAGCCCTCTCCTGGATTCCCACATATGTATCAGATAACTATCGACTACCGGGGTTTCCGCTGTGAGCGCAACCTGCTTAGAAGTTGCTTTGTGAGCGGGTTGCGCTCAAAGCGGAAACTCCGATAGTCGATAGCCATCTGATAAATATGTGAGAATCCAGGAGAGGGTTGACCAAGCGATGGACAGTTAAGTGTTTGCCACCAGTCAAGCAATAACCTCACAAATGCAATGCTGTTTTTCAAAAGGAATGACCGAGGCTGCCAGAACAGACTTGGTATTTGTGACTTGTGGCATTCGTGTTTAGCAGAAACTCGGTGTACTCGAATGCAGGAGGTGTGCCTGGAAGATAACGTCGCGGACGAGCAGGAACCCGTCGAGGTGTACGTCGAGCAGTCACCAGAAGAAGGCGCAGAGGGCGTCATGAATGAGGATTACCAAGTCGCCGCCGAAATGACCCTATGACTATTAAAGACTCGCAAATTGTACAGACAAAAAGAAAACTGTGTGAGTTGTCTCTCGTTTGTCACCTTCTTGCAGTCCCATGACATGAGCACTGGTCCTGCATAAAGGAGCATTCTAAGACACACAGTTTAGTGGTGGAATTATTGAATAAATTATCGGGCAAATGAGCACTGCTGTTGTCGCCTTCCTTTTGCATGCTCATTTTTTGTGCTTTTATATTTTCATTACGACGTACAATCTCGCTCAACAATCCATTCTTATTGCCAGATATGTTTTATTGCATACATGTAGCATTTCTCTAACTACCAACAGCAATTTCAATGGTCTCTTTAACAGTGAGTAATACCACACACAAAAGTACATTTGTGCAGCCCATGCGTTTAAAGAGTAAACACGAATAAAAATTTTCTGACGAAAGGGTTCAATTACTAGGCTTCCAAAGTCAAACCCTCTTACCATTACGCCACAAGTGCACACCTCATCAAGTGGAATTCAACACTTTCAAAGGTTAAAGGAACACTGACACAAAATTTTTAAGGTGAGACAACTTGTGGGATAGAGTTGTGTAGACACACACGCATAATCTACGTGAAACGCGCCTCTGGTTTCCTTGTAAACAGCTAACCGCCACCTGCGTCACGAGGTCATGTTAGCAGCTGCGATCCTTGTGAGCGCTCTCTCTCAGCAGACCTTTTTCGATGGAAAGAAGGGGTAGGCTTGCATGGAAATACAAAGGCTCATGTCTTTGCCTTGGCAGTCAGTGAATTTTAGGAGGGGTCTTGCATATTCACGTTTCAGAGAGAGCCTTCATTGAACACAGCTGTAAATGCAGTCTGCATGATCACATGCATGGTTTTCTTGTGCTAATGTAATTTTTAAACTGAAACCACATTGGGCCCCATCCCACACAAAAACTAGGCTTGTGTCAATAGTGAATTCTAGGATCGAAGCGAATCTGAACCAAATATTGCTTTTGGTTGAATAACTTCATATTGAATTCAAATAGTATATATCACATTTTATTTTTTAAATTGAGAATATGGTTCATGATCCAATTAATCTGCACAATATATTTAAGGTGAAACAAAACGTGTGAAAATGCCGTCTTTTTTTTTTTGCTTCAAAGTGGAAACAACGTTGATTAGTAGCAGCCTAGCAGGATTTGAATTTCAATAGAATGCAAGTGATAACCTGTAATATATATGAAATTGCAAAATTCACTATACTTGGAGCATATAAGCCAGTATGACAAGATTCTAAGCTTAAAAAAACTAATTGACGTGAGAGTAATAAGTTCACTTAATGCTTAAGTATAGCTGGGAGTCGATTTAGATACCAACCAAAAGTTTTGAAGATACCCGATGTTTCGAAAGCGACTTGGTTCCTTCCTCAGGGGTGACTGTAGGTCTACGTAGCAGCGGCTTCTTCAAAACGCTCGCGGGGAGAATAATGACCCCCCCCTTCCTCTTTCTCGATTTACGGTGGAGTGCAGTCCATGTGTATACACTAGGGGAAGGGTTCCGAGAGAGCGGTTGATGTTATCGGCTGTCCTCTGTATGTGCCACGACTCGAGTAATAACCTTCTCCTCCAGTTCGACTTGCTTTAAAGGATGGTCGTCGCTTCGAAATTTATCTGGTGATCCAACGTCTCACATGGACTGCGCTCCACAGCAAAACCAGAGAGAGGTGGGGTCATTATCCGCCCGCGAGTGCTTTGAAGGCGCCGTTGCTGCGTAGTCTTGCAGTCACCCCTGAGGAAGGAACCAAGTCGCTTTTGAAATGTCAGGTTTCTTCAAAACTTTTTTTGAAGTCTAAACCATCTCCCAGTTTCATACCCAACCATACACACTTCTGTCGCATGTTTAAATTAAAGTAGAGCTTTGCAGCAATGTGGATTTTCCCCGAGTAGGTGCTTTTGCGGTTAAGCATTTCTTTGCTGCAGTGAAACCACTTCTACAGTGGGTTACATCTGTACTTATATTTACTTATTCATTAATTTCAAATGCTACGAAATTTTTCAATAAATTAAATTCGAGTACAGTAATATTTGTTCAAATATTCGCACAAGCCTACTGAAACCATAACAGGGACTGGTAGGTATAAAACCTTTTCTAATTAACCATTGCATGCTCAAGCAAACAAGGAGAGGGAGAAAAGATTAAGTGGAAGGACAGGGAGGTTAGCCAGTTCTTAAACCGGCTGGCTACCCTGTGCAGGGGAAAGGGGTGAGGGGATTACAAGATGCACCGATGCGCCCCACGTTTTTCCAGCAAGAAACCTGGTTACGTGGATGATCATGGTGAGTTTCGTTTTCATGTGGGCGAGGAGAGGGCTCCAGGAGATGTCGTGATCAACTATGACTACGAGGAATCAGTGGGTCTTCACGTAGTTGATCATGCGCCCGTTGATTTTAATAACATATGGATCCATCGCCTTATGCGCGAATGCTATAAGCGAGCACTGCACCGATGACAGCTCTTGTTCCGGTTCTTCAAGCTACTTTGTCGCTAGTGTAGCAGCTCTCTGAAGCAGGGCACACAAATGAAGGCATTTTACGCCTGACGCCCAGATGCAGATGTCATCTGCATATATTGATAGATAGACTGATTCAGGAAGTGCGTCAACCAGGCCGAGGAGGCCTAGATTGAAAAGCGTGGGGCTAAGAACACCACCTTAAGGCACATGATGACGGATGCAATGATGTGTTGTCGTGGCATTCTCCGTCCGTACAAAGAAAGTTCTGCCCTTCAAATAGCTGTCGATTCATTGGTAAACCCGACACCCTAATCCAACATTTTTCATGACATCCAGAATGGCTTCATGCGATACATTACCGTATGCGCCTTTTAAGTCCCAAGAACAATGCTGCAGATAAACGTATCAGTCTTTTTTGATGCTGCACAGATGAGACCAGGTGAATAACCTTATCAATAGCGGACCGCCCACGCCGAAAGCCCGTCATAGCATCAGGGTATACCTTGTGATGCTCCAGGTACCGTTCTAGGCAAGTCAATATTATCCTCGCCATCACTTTTCCGAAACAGCTGGCAAGTGCGATGGGGCAATAAGAGGTTTCCATCTGTGATAAGGGGGTAGTTAGCTACTTATTGCGACAGAAAACAACAAGGTGTAAAATTTTTGTGTCGGTGCTCCTTTAAGGGAGACATGGTTCCTGAAATTTTTTTCGTTTATTGACCGGAATGAAAATTGCTCACTTTACGCATATTTGTTAGTAGATTTCAAATATGAAAATACTTTTCTACCCCAATAAATGATTTTTAAAATATCAAACATCATGTGCTTTTTGAGTGCCATAGTTTGCCTAAACTGGAACTTAGAATGAGCACTGCACGCGAGAAAACAATAATGGATGTTCCAAACTGATTTGGATGAAAGTTATGCCATGTTGAGCATTCGCAAACGAATCTTCGTCAAGCTAGCATTTTAGTCACAAACATTCGACATATGTACAACTTTAGTCTAAACTGGCTTAAAACATTCGCTGTTGCTCACTTCCATTTGGTACTCATTTCAGATCATTAGGGTATGCTTAATTACTTGGTAGTTTGCCTAAGCTTTCAGTTTAGGCAAACTGTGGCTCTCGAACTAGCAGCTGTAATTTAAAAACCACATATTGTACAAGGAAAAAAATTGCATATGTATTTGAAATTAACACACAAATGTACATACACAGTGAGTTTAATTAAAATTGATAGAGAATTTTTAGACGGCTCTCATGTGCAATGACCATGCATCAAACCAACAGACTATATCGACACCTGTGTAGTTCCTGCCAAGCGAAACTTGCTCAATTTCTATTAAGCTATGAATGTAGGTTTTACACTTAATGTTGCTTAAATCTGAATAATGATTCCAAGTGTTGCGGCCACCACAGGCAAGAATCGGACCAGTGTCTCGGAGCTTAGCAGTGTGACGCTATAACCGCAGCAACACCACAGCAGTTAAGGTTTTTAGCAGCACAGCTGTTTTAGAGCCAGGCCCGACGACAGATGAGTGTCCATGATGTCATGCTGCAGTTCTCAAACATGTCCGTAGATGACGGGGTGACTGCCTTGGCCGCGCAGTAAAATGGGTAAGGATGGCCTCAACGTGAACGGCGCCCGACGTCACTGTAGCAGGGACTGGTATGGCAGGGGCCCTCACACATCCCTTCTCTTGCATCTCTACCCAACAGATGTCACAGACACCCATGCAGAATCACTGAACATGGCGGAAAATCGCAAGGAAAATGGACGCCAACCACTTCTGCGCCGTTTCTGCAGGTTTCACGTCGAGTGGAGCAGTAGTACCACATTTGCTCGAATGTATTGTATGCTTTCTTTTTTTTATTTTTGCTAGCTGAGGTTGACCCCTGTATTATAATTTAATACCAAATTTCGAGTTAGTTAAAAAGTGCACGAAATTCTTTTATTGTGTTACGAGAAGGAAACTGACTCAGAGGGGTAGTCACCGATGTATTTACAGCCGGTTAGGCGAGCAGCGCCAGCCACAGAGATTAGCTCGCGCCAGTCTATCTGCTTTGTCTTCTTCAACTCTATGCGCTGGCACGTAGCAATTGCTTTATTTTTTCTTTCAGTACGCAATGAGAAGTCACCTCGCGTTACAACCGAGTAAATATTACGTGTTTCTTACAGCGACTGTGAAATAATTTTGGCAATTCTGAAAAACTACATTCAGCTGTTAGAACAGGTCCTTCGGATCAACAACAGACTGATGTAAGCATTCTACATATAGTGTAGTATACTGTTGAAACGCTTCATAACACATGCACCAGGAAGCAGTTCTTGTCTCTTATATGCGGTGTCTCTTATAAAAGGGTTCGACAGTATAAGGGTTCAGATGTGCGAATCACGACAGGTTTCCGTGGAACGCCACACAGAGCTTTCAGCCACCCTTGTTTTGTGACATCACACAACCGATGCGATTGGCCGAGTGACTGGCGGCAAAGAGACCAAGCAGGCACCATTCGTCACCTCAATAATCTATAACACACCTTAGGATGATCGTGAAGGTCTAGCCAGGCTGCTCTGTGAAATTGAGAATAAAAGGAACAGCTTGGGAGGAATGTTAATTTCATTAACTGCTTCTTTCGAAACAAAATGCGTCGCGTAAATTATTACTAGGGGCGTGCGAATATTCCAAATTTGGAATGTTTTTAGCAGTGTTTGCTATTTGATTCGCACCGGAAATTTTACTATTTGAGCTTCCAAAAGACAAGTACAATCAGCATCCAATTAGGTTTTTACTATGCTTCACCTCATCACAGTTTCGCATTGCAGTAAAGCTACCTTTCAGCTTCCGCTGCGGTAGAATTTTTCAACGACAAATACGGTCAACGTCCAATAAAAAGTGACCCTTTAAGACTTTTAATATGCTTTGCTTCATCACACTCTCCTATTGCAACACAGCTGTTTTTAAGGTTCCACTACTGTGGCAAATTCATTGACTCGAGAGAACGCTGCTTTCAACAGGAGGATAACAGACGTGCCAAAGGTGAGTCGTCAATTAATGCTGTTTTTTGTACCTGAAATTTGGGTGGGAAGTGCGAAAAATCAAACGCTGCACATGTTTAGCATCCAAAGTTTAACTGTCCTTATGTATTGACATTCACGAGGGAGATTTGGAACTCGACGGTCCACCACATCAATTGGGCTTCAAGTTGAAAGTGAGGCATAGCAAATAGCATACTTGCCTTTCACGTATAATGTGTTGTCGACAACACTTTTGTTGCACCAAACCATGGGCATAAATGCAGTTCGGCCTCTGCGTTGTCTCATTCTTGATAAGACAACTAGTATAAAACATCAGCCCACCAGTGCTTCGCCAAACTAGCAAGAAACACTTTCATGTTGCTATCTCATATAAGAATGTGCTTAGGGGTCCTTTCTAACTTCTTTTTCAAGTATTCGGAAAATATTTTACAAATATTGGTTAAGTATTTGAAAAATACTCTATTTGCACGCACACTCCTATATTCGAATTTGCTTCGCACCCAAAATTTTGCTTTTTGCACAGTTTTAATTATTACACAAATGCCTCAACTCTAGGAATAACCTCAATGCTTACATCATCTGAAACGAGGCCACTCTGGAGCACTTTAGTTTCGAGGTCAAAGCCATGTGATCTGGTTTTGAAGCAATTTTGAGTACCTTGCAAAGCTGGAAAAAGCAACATGTTGTGCACAACATTGGCCATCGCAATTTCTCGCAAGCACATTTTTGAAGTATACGATACAGGCACCTACAGAGCTCTACATTGTGCAGCTGCATCCTTCATTGCAATACTGCACGACCTTCGCCACGCAATACATCGGTCAACGCAACTAATGGCCCAACACGATGCCTGTATTGGGTCTTCTTCTTGCAAAGAAGTCTCAACCAGTAGCATGGCTCTGCAGTAAAATACCCAAATGCCATGCAGAATGCCTGGATTACAGCTTGAACCTGGATTTTTGTTCTTTGTGTCCATCAGTATTGTTCATTCGTAAATAATGATGCCACCTGCATATCAGCGACATGGGCAGTTTAATGCTGTTGCATTGAAGCACTCAAGAATCTTAAACACGTCCTCAACCTCAAAACAGTTTCGCCAACTTTAGTAGGCATGTGCGAATGGTGAAGTTTAGGTTCGAAGAGAACAGCGATTTTGGTCGAATACTTTCAAATTGAATTCGAATAGTACATATACGACACATTATTATAAAGAAAAATGGCATTTTTGTCATGGCCTAGTTTAGCTAACCTGCACAATATTTTTTAAAAATTGAAGCAAGCTGTATGAAAATGGCATTTTTGGTTCAAAGGAAGTGCAAACAACATTAAATAGTAACAGGATTTCAATTTCAATAGAATGCAATGAATAGCCCGTAAGTAAGGTATGTTATATTTTAAAATTTGCTATACTTAAGAGCATACAAGTCTGTACAACATGCTTTTAAACTCAACAAATTTATCGATGTGAGGGTAGTATTTTTATTTAAGGGGGAGGTGGCTTTGAAAAAAAACTTTTTTATTTGTTGACCTACAGCAATGAAATTTGGCATGCATACTCATAAGTGTCTAGAATAGGGAAATATGCAGTTTCATCATGATAGCTTCAGTAGTTCTCAAGTTACATAATGCTACACGATCCAATTACATGGTCTGCTCGTGGCCCCGCCGCGGTGGTCTAGTGGCTAAGGTACTCGGCTGCTGTCCCGCAGGTCGCGGGTTCGAATCCCGGCTGCGGCGGCTGCATTTCCGATGGAGGCGGAAATGTTGTAGGCCCGTGTGCTCAGATTTGGGTGCACGTTAAAGAACCCCAGGTGGTCAAAATTTCCGGAGCCCTCCACTACGGCGTCTCTCATAATCATATCGTGGTTTTGGGACGTTAAACCCCACGAATCAATCATGGTCTGCTCGTGGAAAGCCTAGCGCTGCAACAAAACATGCCAGGAAGCTGCGAATGATGTTGATCTTTACTCAAAAGAAAGCTACAGGGTATGACACTTTCGGAATTTTTTAATAAGTTCTCTTTTTTTTTTTTAGAGATCATCATGGCTGCCGACACACACTGTCAGAAACAATGGCACAGACAAATCATCGTCTGGAAAAATAACAGGGCCACAAAACAGAAATTGAAGATTGCTGTACCCACAAGCAGTGTTCAGGGATTCAGGGAAAAAAAACAGAATCAAAATCGGTCCAGTCATTCTCGTGCTACTCTTTCCACGAGCAATGCACAATGTCCAAAACACACTTGTGAGAAAAAGACTGTCGAAGTTTTCGACAGGCTTTTTTTCAATGAACTTTTTTGTTTCTCGTTGGATATTGATGAAAATTGGCACATACACTAATAATAACCTCACAGTGCTTCCATGAAAATTTTCAAGCGATACCACGAATACTTTAAGAGAAGCAAATTATTTCTTAATTGAACCATGTGGAGGGGCTGAGCATAATGTCAAAAAAAAAACACAGTATTGAGAAAGCTGCATTTAAGGTTTCAACTTTTCTTTACGTCTCTAAGACACCTAAAAATTGTGATCTCAGGTTTGTCTTGTGATATTTGACTTTTTTTCATGATTTACTCCTTTTCATGAGTTACAAAGAACAAGTATGAATTTCAAACCAAGTTCTTTGTATAAAGGAGTGGTGTGATAGGTATGACAGAAAAGATTGTAATTGAATAAAACCATATACTGAAATTATTAAATATACTTTTTGTGCTGAAGTTGTAATTAGCATAATTAAGTACTTGATTACATATATTCACTGAACTTTTTTTTATTTGGAGAGAAGTTTATTGCATCAGAAAAATGGATCACACCATGACGGCCTATGCCTTCTTCCTAAATAACTAAAGTTATGGGCAGAAGACTGGTGGCACGGGAATTTCTAGCAGTATAATTAATGACACGAAACGGGCATATAAAAATTCGTGCCCCTGATTTACACATGCTCTTTCGCCGCTCTAGCCGTGAAACGCACCATCTTACAGCCGGTCGTGGAAACTCTAATCTACAGCAATTCATTAACCTCGGAACATTCATCGATGTTCGTGGCGATATCAAGCACGGCTCCAAGCACGTCTGAATCGCATCACAAAAGCTTATTGACAGCGCTTCATATGACCGTGGAGTGCGCGGCCGCGCGGACAGTGCAGCCGGCGCGTAATGCACTTGCCGGCGGCGTTCGATGACGATGTGCGAAATGTGTAACTACGAAGACAAAAAATCGGCACGCACTGCACTTGGCATCGCATTTTCGAATGACGACGCGCGAAACTGCTAGCCGCTGTTCCGAGCGATCCTTAGCAGAGAAGGGGGGGGGGGGGGGGGTGACGAGCTTGACTGTGTTGTCCGCTGCCGATGCGTAAAATGCCCGTACAATATTCAGAGGAGCTAGCGAGTGATGTGGTACATTCCTTGCGAAGAAGCACGTCACCAAGAGTGCGCTTGCGCGTCGTTCCTGCCCGCAGTCTCGCTGTCAGCGGAGTTAGGCCTAAAGCCGACTCCGATAACGCGCCGCACTCGTAGACTGCCGCGCGCCCGCTCGTAGTAATCTGATTGTGCATCCGGTGCGGCCACTCGTAGTAATCAGATCGTGCCGCCGCTTACAGCTTCGTTGCTTGCGAAGCACGTCGCCACGAATGCGCTAGCGCGTCGTTCCTGCCCGCAGTCGGTGAAGTTAGGGCTAAAGACGACTCCAATGACGCGCGGCGCTCGTAGACCGCGCTGACGCTCGTAGTAACCTGATCGCGCATCCGCTTACTGCTCGTAACTAAAGCGTAGTTATATCTTAAGTGATTATCAAGCCGTGAACACGTCCCGAAGTGGCGATTTTCGAGAGCCATGTCCTCGCGACGCACAAGCAGCAGACGACGATCTCCCGGAGCGAGCATCGGGCCAATGGCGAGGCGAGCTGAGGCAACAAGGCGGCCACGGCCAATCAAGGGCCTCAAAACGACCTTCAAACATTTGCTTTTTGCTCGCTTGTTGTTAAAGGGAGGAGCCAGCTGAGGCGGGAAAGTTAAACACGGAGAAATGCTCTTTCTGATGAGCCCAAGAAGCCGGCTCCCGGCCCAAGCATAGCGAAGCTGCAATTTTTTGAAAATCGCCGTTTTCTCGCCATTTCCAGAAAAATTTTTGCTATCTAGGTGGGTGAAACGAATTTTCCGAAGCACTTCTGCGCGGTTTTCAGTGTAGATATTTTGGAACCAGATAGAAAAAGGGTTCCAGAAACTGAAAACTTGAGTTTCAAAAAATCGATTTTTTTGCCATTTTTCGCGATCCCAAAGCCGCGTCCCCCCTTAACCTTGAAAACCCACTTCGCCACGATGTAACTTCTCCATGAATACATGTTTTTATGGTTTAGCACTACTTCACTGCAGCAAAACCACCTTTACACAAAGCTGCATGCAAATCGGTATTTAGCCAGGTGCTTTCATGGCTTAGCACCCCTACACTGTAGTTAAACCACTATTACAGGGTGTCACATGCCGACTTGTATACATTTGCTTGTTTCAAATACTTCAGTTTTGAATAATTGAAATGCTATTTGGCGATAGTTCAAATATTCGAAGCGTTCAAGTATTTCCACAAGCCTAGATTTTAGCATGCCAGGGCAAACGAAAAAATTCATGAACCATTGCACTAATGTTGGGGATGACCAGCAAAGCTGTGTTGAAGATCAATTTGTTTTATAATTTTTTTTAAATCAGCATATGCAACTTTAAAATGTTTTTTCCTCAATTTTTTGTGAGCCGGAAATGCAGCATGCAGGCTATTTTTTGTTGAGAAATTTTCTCACTTCATACATTGACTTCATTTATTCACTTTCTTTTATTCATTTTTATTGCAATAGTGGAGTGTACTGTGTCAAATACCAACTAAGTGTTTTCTGCTGACTTACACTGTTTGCACAGTTGCAATAAGTTCATATTGGTCATTACTTAAGTTAGCCAACTGCCTAGGTGGCCACGGTGGCATATTGTTTTTGCCTAAAAAATTTCGTGTTCTAATGATAATTTTCTTTTCAGTACATTAGTGTTCGTTCAGTTGTGCAATTAAAAATGGCCAACCTTCGCTGCAAGAACAGACAAGCCAAAAACAACATTCGAGCAACCAAGCATATCACTTTTAATGTGGATCGAGCCAATAAGCTTCTTCTGAAGTGTGCATAGAATGGAGGTGTAACGATTTCTCTGTGCACTCCTCTGAACTAACAAGAACATCTTAATGCCCTAGAAAAAAAAATACATCTTAAAAATGAAAAGATCAGCTATCTCTCTCTCTTCTGCTGGCCGGCCGGGGGCACAGGATGGTGATTGCAGGCCAGCAGACAGGTGCTACGTCTTGCAGATTTCGTCTGCCAATCGTTGCAAGACGGTCAGCAGAGCATTCCCCTGGAAGTGATTGGTGAAACGAGCTCAGTTAACAAGCACTGGATTAACTGTCACTACATTTAGTAAAATCTGAAAAAAGAACGCTGCACTACAAATAAGTTTAGCGGAAGAGAAATTGACAAACACCCATTAATTGTAGCATGAACCCCCAAGGAAATCCCTACTTCATTCTCAAACAAGTAGTGGTCAATTTGTCTTTCTTGAAAAGGCCCTGCAATACTTTTACAGCGTGGTCAGAAAATGCTGCCAATCAGCAGTCGAGTACATCCGAGCCAAACACCCGAGTACAAGCGAGCCAAACACTATAGCGCAGCATGCGGCCTGGAAATTACAATAGATTCTCAAACTCAGCTAGAAATCATTCCCTCTTCTCTTAACAAATGATGCCATGGACATAAAAAAATTACCGCATCATAGACACAAACTTACGGCCATTGGCTAATTTGAGCATTCTAGGCAGGCAGTCACTGCAACAGTGATGAAAGCGACATCTTGATTTTTGGAGCAGAAAAAATGCTAGCTTGGAGGAACTGTTGATCTTTCCGAAGCAGATGGCAAAATATTCCAACCGACTCCTGGAGTTTGTGGTGTACACGTATCCCGAAGGAGTACGGCCACCAGCGTGGGTCCGGTCTTAGCGAGCCGCAGGGCACGCGTTAACCGTCACCGTGGCGGGAAACACGATACTGCTCAAGTCGCAACACTTTATTGTGGCAACACCAAACGCAGTACAGCCCGTTGCAAAAAGGCGCGGCGGGAAAGCAAGTAGGCTTATCCACGCCACGGGCACAAAGTACTACACAGGGGTGCCACGAGCACGTCTCCGCGGTAAAGGTGATCCACGGAGACACCGGAACAAAGGGTCCGGTGGCTCGAGCGAGGGCAAAGGCGCTCGCGTTGGCTTCGAAGGGAGACGGGTCGGCGTAGCTAGGCCACGCACTAGGACACCGTACTGCCCTTCGGCCGTGAGTACGCAGCGGGGCAACAAAAGGTGAGCGTTCGCATCGGGCGCGAGGCGCCGTCAGCGAAGTCCGACGAGCCCCGAGCGACGGGACTCGACGGACGGAAAAGAATGCGTGGCTCACCGTTTGAAGTCCCGGACTGTACTCGCCGCTCCCGACGCAGCGCGCGAAAACCTCTCGGGGGTCCCCGCGCGCGGCGCCACAGCCAACATCCGCTACCGGGTGAGGGAGTTAAACGGCACTCCGCCCTTCCCAGCGCGGCTGACGGCAAAGGAGGACAGACATGTCGGGACATGAGAATGGCAGAAAAGGCGGGAAAGCCCGCGCAAAGGCAGCGGGCCAGCCTCAATTCCCACAAGTTGAAAGTGTCACCTAAGCTTTTTATAAATATGAATACTTGTCAAACATATTGCACATAAAATAATCACTTGAAATAGCACGAAACAAATAGTTAGGCAGATCGATGCTCACTGAAGATCAAAATGAGCTACCTATACTTGAAATTAAGATATTCATGCTAGATATCGTATAAAAGCGATAAAAGCTGACCACGAAATGAAAAAGTAGCCATTGCCGAAGTATCAGTCTATAATCGGTGCCAGTGCTGTATGCTACTTTTGTTTCACCAAAACAGCCAGCCTCCAAAATTTCAGAAGTAAAATAAGCTGAGCGTAATTACTCACACATTAGTCGTCACAGCAGCAGTTAGTAATCGTTATGATGCTGAACTAATTTCACAAAAATGTTCTGCTTGTCAGATATGTATATTTCCACACTGTTAGTACAGTTAAACCCCTTTATAAAAGGCATGCATCCCGGCAGCAGTTCTAGCCTCTTATACGAGATGTCTCTTATAAGCAGGGTACCACGTATGCATTTTTTTATCAACCTGTATTTTACTGTAGGCCCACTGGTGTCTCTTATACCCATTTGCCCCTTATATCAGCGTCTTTATAAAGGGGTTTAACTGTACAAATAGCTTTGTCAGTATGCTATTTATACTGTCAGTTGTTTTCTTCTAGGCTTGCTGGATGGTCAAGCAATTGAAGTTCACTGTTTTTGCTTTCCGAGGTCCATTTTGAAGCAGGCTTGGAGCAGTCACTGACAAGAAGCACTGTTTGAAGCAGCATATCCCTTTTGGAGCAGCACTTCTATCACTGCTGCAGCTGCCGCAGAAAGTTGGCAAGCGCAGGCGATAAAACAAAGCTGTGCGTTTGAAGAAAGTAAAAAAAAAGTGCTCCAGGTCACGACATTTCCATGACATACGATTTATCTCGTGCCGACCCTCTCTGCTTAGCCTCAAGGGTCTTTTTTCGGCATGCAATATAAATTTCCAACTACACTTGTACTAGACGGATTCTGACATTTTTTTCCAGCAGTTGATTCAGCACTCAACTTTTTCAGTGAAGCCATTCTATGGTTATGTTGAAAACTGTTGCAGGGCCCTTATAAAGAAGCTGTACGTGCACTCAGCACAATGAAATTACAGTAGTTATACAGCAGACTCTCGCTAGCCGAAAATTGAAGGAACTGGGGAAAATAGTTACGTTTAGCAAGAGTTCAGTTTACCGAGAGACGAACGGGGTACAGAATTCAAGCACAAAACAAAAATCAGGTTAAAAGGCAACTTATAAAGCTCAGAAGAGATTTTTGTTTACTGACAGTCTACTGTATTACTTCTTGCTGAAGTGAGCAACATAAGGAATAATTATACAGAGCTGATAATTTAGCAAAGCTATGAAATACCGTGATGCAAGTGATTTCAAGAAAATTACAGATTACTACTTCAATTACTTTTGACTAATTATTAGCATATGCACGTCTCTTGTGATAGAAAATATATCGACCAAGACAGGAGAGAAAAATAACAAAGAAAACTTAAAGTGCCAAACCTGAAGCATGCAAATGAGGCAGGCCTACATAAAGCCGCCTAGTATTCCAGCACCACACAATGACAAACACTTGATAAAGCAATTTCTATGTAACTTTATTTTCAAAATTATTATTACAATGCCATTACTTTCATTACTTTATAGTGCAACTGAATTACATTTAAGGGCATACCTTGCTTCGGATGCATATTTATTTTTAATAGATTTACATCAAACTTCCGCAGCTTCTATAATTTTATGTCCTAATTTTAAATATTGAACTATTTTTACAGAGCAACATAACAACATAAAACATTTTACTTATATTGTATAGAGAAGACTAATAAATTGTGAAAGCTATAAAGCAAATCAGCAAACCACAATAACCTTAAATGAAAAATGGATGTTGTAGGCACAGTTGAACAAATGTTATGGTATGTCGAACATTCCCAGCTTGAGTCCAGTTTGACCCACCTTGACGTTGTTCACCCCTGTAAATGTTGTTCAATGTGCCATAACGTTTGTTCAAATGGGTTTAGAGCATCCATTCTTGTTTTATTGCACACAGTATTAATTCCAGGCCATTGCAAAATGCTGATGCTTTCTCACACTCACAGTTACGAAATAAATCTTATTGCTACCAATACAAAAACCATTCAATAGTTTCAAAACTAGAAGATATATTAGAACAATATTTGCATGGTTGAAACCTGCGCATACAAATACATAACCTGTGAACGTTTCGCAAGAATACGCTCTAAAAGAAGAAACAGCTTTCTAAAGCAGGGTTGAACTGATTGCAGTAAAGTAGTTAGCAACGTAATTTAACTATCTTATTGGAGCAATTTTGCAGTTTCTGCCTGTATGCATTGCAAGAAAAATATTCCTCTTGGCTCTATTACCTGCCCCCTTCACAGAGTTGCACTTGACAAATCGGGCCTTTTGAGTAACTGAGAGTACCTGGTTCATTTTGTGGCTAAGGTCATGACTGTGGTACGTTTCGTATTTTTATGTAAGGGCACAAAGTGCCCCAAGAGTTAAAAAACCTAGTGTATAGTTGGTGACAAGCCTAATCGTTTACAAAAAAAACGAAGCATGAGTATGGCTCGAGGTGCATTCACTTATAAGCAACTATTCACAGCATCCATCCAGGATGAAGGGTCCAAAACTGTCATTCAAACAGAAAACATGCAGCGCGAATAAGTATATTTTCTATAAAACAAGTTGGGCTACTTGGTGCGTATTTTTTTATAAAACGACAGGGCGTGCAAACATGGTGTCCCGACTTTTTTTCTTGGATCTGTGTTTGCATGCACTGTCTTTGTAGAATGAATTTTCTAGTTCTGACCAAACGACACCAGTGCTTTGAGTTCCAAGGTTGAGGGCTCACCTGGGTCTCTACGGTGCGGCTGACCTTCTCGAGCGTCTCGTTGCCTGCCTCAACTGCCTTGAGGAGGCGCTCTTCAAAGGTGAGCTCTCGGCGGATGCGCTTCCGCGCGGCCGAGTTGAGGTGAGACGCGAGGGGGACAGGCATCGACTGCAGCGCTCCCGTCATACCGCCTTCCACGGGCTCGTACACCTCTGCGCAAGCAAAGTGACGGCTGCTCAAGTGTTCGCCCAGAAATTCCCCCTCCAGAGACGATGTGATGCATGGAATTTCCTAAAATTAATTAAATACAACTTTTGCACCGCAATCATTCAGCCACAATGCAAATGATGGGTAGTACACAAAATCGGCTAGTCTTCATGCTTGCCGGCTTAGAATGCGCTTGCGACTTCGTTTATTGCTGCGGTTTGGTTTTGTTTAGAAGAAAATGACAAACTGCTGTAAAATTTTTGAGCAGATTTGAATACGTGAGCCTATAAGGTTAAGGTGGTACAGTGCAAGTGTTGAGCATTTGCTGATTGTCGTCTCGTGAGACAGCACCTACAATCCACACGAAGCCAGATGAAACCGAAAGAACCAAGACTAGGCAAATTCCTCCACCATCCATCATTCCAATGCTGGCTGAAGCACCGTGTGTTGCAGCTCCCATAGCCACTAGCGCCAGCGTTCCCTCTAGTGTGTAGAAAACTCCACGATCTGATGGCCGTGTTAAACTTCACCTGTCTCGACCAGTGTCTCGCCATCTTCTGTGCTCTGGATGCTGGGGATAGAGTAGCGCTGCTGGAGGTACTGGACTCGCGGCTGCGGCGCGGGCATTAGCACGGACAGGGTGCCGTCGATGTCCTTCATCACCGTGTCCATGAGCTTAAAGTAAGGCCAGATGAGGCCCTCCGGGACAGGGTCACCGTCACGAGCTTTCTTTTCCTGCGATGGTGAATTATATTCATTATTTTTTTTTCTGTTTTCAATTTGTGGGCATCTTAGGGTGATAAACAACAGTTTTCTATGTGGTAATATAAAATGATCATAGTCATGAAATCTTTGATGCACTGGCACAACCATTTTTTGTGCATGAGTTCATCATACCACTGTTTATTTCGTACATACACAAAACTGCAACATTATCAGCCCACGATAGCGGCACCTCCGGTGAACACGTCCGGAGAACAGTCTACTTTAATCTTAACCTACACTAAGGACAGTGAAACAAGCCTACCGTAATTACTCGAATGTAACGCGCACCTTTTTTCCGGTTAAGCGAGTTCATAAATCGCATGCGCGTTAGAATCGAGTACGAAAAAAAAAATTACGGTCAATCTATTGCCATCGGCAAATCCAAAATGGCCGCCCCCTAAAGCGTCAACATGGCGCGTCGGCCATTTCCTATGTGTTTCCCATGTGCGGCACTTCGTACGTGTGCTGAGGAGTTCATCATCTAGTAGTGCATTATCATCGACGGCGTGGAAGGGCCGACTCCCAAAACTCGAGTGCACCACGATGCCGCTTTTAAAAGAAAAGTCATCGCGTGTGCAGAAGCGGACAAAAATCCGGCCGCATCTTGGTCGTTCGGAGTTCCCGAAACGTGCGTGCGGGACCGGCGGAAACAAAAGCAGAAGATTGTCGACAGCAAAGCTTCACGCAAAGGCTTCAGTGGACCACAGCAGGGTCGGTATCCGCAAATTGAAGAGCTGCTCGGCGAGTATGTGCTTGAGCAGCGAGCCGCACAGCAGCTTGTGACGACAGAACTGCTCCAAGCGCGGGCTATGCAATTAGTCTTAGAAAAAGGTCTAATACGGAGCCAGTTTATAGCGAGCAGGTGCTGGCTAACTAACTTTATGAAGAGGAAAGGCTTTTCCCTCCGAAGGGGGACATGCATATGCGAAACATTTTGCGGAGGAGTACGATGAAAAGCTTCAGTTTTCAGAGGTTCGTCCTAAACTTGCGGCGCAACAACGGCTACCTGCTTGGGCAAATCGGGAATGCCAATCAGACACCTCTTTACTTCGACATGCTTGGCACCACAACCGTCGAGAAGAAGGGGGTGAAGCAAGTTCGCGTGCTGACATCGGTCCACTGTAAAACTACAGTGACAGCAATGCTCTGTTACATGTCAAATGGGCACAAGCTTCGCCCGTACTTCATATTTAAATGAAAAACGCTCCCGGAAGGAGTCCGTTTTTTCGAGTGGTGTGATCGTGCGGGCCAGCGAGAAAAATGGGTGCGCGTTGCAATCGATGTCTTACGTTTTTTTATTTTTCGCAGTGGAAATCGGGTGCGCGTTACAATCGAGGGCGCGGTAGAATCGAGTAAATACGGTACTTTTAGATTTGTGGTTTACATATACTGATGGTAGGGGATAATTTTAGCATAGGCCAAAGCATCAATATGAATATATTTATTATTCTTTATTCCCTTAATGAGATCGCTACGGCACAGCTGATTACATCAATGAGTAGTGGCGATCGTCACAACTATTGCAGGCAAAAGTGGAGCAGGCATTTGATAGGGTAAATCTTGTGTTGGAAGAGAGCATAGCAATGCATCAAGGAAAGAATATTGTTGGCTTTTCTTTTGTGTGCTTTTCCACTAAACAATTAATGGGTGCAATTGCAACAAAAAAGAACAAACTGCAGAAATCGAAAACTCTGTAAAGATACTGCTTGTTCTTGAAGCTGTGGCCTCCAAGCGTAAAAAAAATGCACACACGAGGTTAGTCACCGCGTAACTTTTTCCTCTTGCCTGTGTACCCTGTTGGACAGACTTGTTCCGTAAAGACAGCCACAAAAGCTCTACAGACCACTCAAGTACATGACCAAGTTTCTTCGCAAAACTTCTGCAACATGTTTGCAACATCAGCGGCAAGTGACAACCCTGCATCCAAGGCACATCCACCCCTAGATCGATAGCCCGACTATGTTACCTCTGGGTGAAAACATTTTGCACTTCTTTATGCGACACGCTTTTTGAAAATGGTAGCTATGTGTTTCTGTTTTGAGAGCAGTCTATTGGCATAACCGTTATTTGTCACAATCCTCCTCACAGAGCGACATCTATGCAGCGGCACAACTTTCAAAATACACCACATAGCTTTGATTCTGAGATTAAAATAAAAGTGTAGCACCAAACAGACACCAAAGCAACAATTTGCTCTGCAGCAGTAGTAAATTTATACACCAGTACATGAAAAAAGACCCGTTTCCGGCATAGCGTTGCTGTCAATAACAGCTGGCGTGGACAGACAGTTTGGCACGCACTCTAGTGGTACATAAAGATTTGTGGTCAACTGTTTTCATTTCAACACACTGTTAATAGCTTCACCCTCACTCTAGAAATTTCTTTGAGAGTTTTTTGCTATGGTAATGGTGTGAGGATGCCTCCCATGTAGCTTTGCTCAAACATCTGATGCATTACTGCAGCAAGACATAGAATTGACCACGGCTGGTTAAGTGCTCTATGTGCCATGCCAGGGTTTATTAAAAGGGCCCAAAACAATGTTTGAGCATGGTCAGAAAACGCTGCTGATCGGTCGTAGAGGCTCCCGAGAACATGCGAGCCAAATATAGCACAGCACGCAGCCTGCAATTCACAACAAATTGTCGAAGTCAGCTAAAAATTGCTTTCTCTTCTTGCGAAAACTGGAGGAAGCTCAAAAATCCCTCGTAGAAGGCCATCTATCAGCTATTGGCCGATTTGAACATGGCACGTCCAGTCAGAGGAATCGCCACGGGAGGCCGTGACTTGTCCAGCCGTGCGAGCTGATCACACTGAAGTCCCGTGTTCAAAGAAACAAAAAAATATCTCAAGGTCAAAAGGCGCCCGTGACATATTTTCTTTGCCCATGCCATATCCCCCCTTGCTTAGCTTCCAGCGCTTATGTCGGGTCAAAAGAAAAGAGAACGCGGTTAGAGCGTGCGACGAATCTTAGTAACTCCACTTGTACTAGACATATTCTTTAAAATTTTTGGGGCATTGGATTTGTGAGGCAAGAAGATCTTTTAGCGAATCTCTCTATGATTACTTGAAAAAGTGTTTCAGGGCCCCTTTGAAGATTGATAAACTGCATTTCAAGAACTGTAATGCCACGTGTTTCGCTATCATAAGTGAGTGCATTATTAGTGGAGAAAATCAAGGTTGAAGTTTCACTTTTAAATTTTGCAAAGGTCATGGCTGTTTTTAAATGCTGTCAGTTCAAATATGTATTTTTTATATTTCTGCGATATTGGCTCGATTAAACTTTCTTAAACGTCAAATGCTAGCGCTACGGCACCCACAGATGACGATGCACTTCATTTTTATTGACTAGAAGCTACGCAGGACCCAATAGACACATTCAAAATTTATGACGTCACAGTGTTTGGTGCGGAAATCTCACAGTGGCGTCTCCACCAGCATCTTTTCACGCATTTTCTCGCTTACCAAGGGTTGCATCGCAGTAAGAGCGGTGATTTCAATATTGTCAACTTGTACATTAGTAATACACAAAAAATCATTCTCTAAATTTTTTTTTTATTTAGTGTCTTTTCAATAATCTGCCAGCTTGTCGCATGCTAGGCTTTGCCTTCCGCAGCTTAAATCGTTTACATAGAGCTTGACAGTATTATGAGAGATGCTTCACCAGTATTTATCACGATTGGTTTGCAGCTTTCTGCACAATTATTTGCCCGAGAATAAACAAGATGTTAACCTCCTCAGTCCCAAGAATGCACCAATAAAAAATGCTTTTGCAAAACTGTTATACTTGACTCCCTGCCCTTAAAAACAAATGCAAAAAAATTATGAATCCAAAAAACAGAACGGTTGTCTCAAAATGTGATGGTATCCATTCGCGTACCCTTGATCTTTTGAAGTCTCTAAGATAAAGTACAACAAAAATAGACGGAAATGACTCTCAACATGATCTACAAGGCGTCTACAGTTAAAGGAGTGTACTATAGACGTCATTCACGCTACAACTAATAAAGAAAGCTTTCTCTCATCACGAAGATGCAGCCGAGCGCTTGCGCTGTACTCAGTCATTTTCGCTAGCTCGTTTTGCGAATATGCCTAGACACACAGCGCCACTTCCAGGGCTTCGTGAAAGCAATTCATCCTTATTGCGCCAAGACAAACTTAGATACATGGATATCAAATTGTAATGATCTGTAGCCTTTTAAACTATGGTACCCAATTGGGTACCCAGGGAACGAGAAGGTTAAACAGGAAGCCTAGATTATATGTTGAAATCTCACTCAAACACATTTTGCACAATCATGGTGAAGTGTGCCAAGCACTAAATTCAAGACCTATCAGTGAGCCCGACCTTTCAGCTCCGTCTGCGCATTGAGAATCACAAGACCAGGTCTATGAAAAGCTTTTCACCAATGCAGTTGCTCAATCATGGCTCTCAGCCATTTAAAAATTCAAGGAAACGTTGTGAATGTCAACAGCCCCTCCCCCACAAAAACATATAGTACAGACAAAAGGAAAGAATTCACCGTATAAAATGGTTTGAGATATGCCGTGTGTAACAATGACCTCGTATTGCCTAGAGTGTGAAGGAAGCTAAAAAAAGAGATGCCAGCGCACTAAGTCCCCAAAGAACTACTCTTGCAGTGCTCAAGCTTATGATAAAGGTAATCCTGGTTGTATCCAGGATCGATGATTCCAAGTGAAAAATACACAAATATAAATGATGTCGTTACTACATAATTCCTTTACAATGTCATCACTTTTATTTGTCTTCAGTGTCTTTGGAACACCAGGACCACACACAAGCCCCATTGAAAATGACCTTTCTTTTTTACGTGCAGCTGAAACAAACATGTTTGGCCATCATAAACTCCATTTGCAACACCCACTGACAAGTTGCAACGGCCTTAACTGGTCTTTGTTTCTACTGCTTAATACACAGTTCTATTGACGCTTCTTGAAAGCGCGATATTGCGCAAAAAAAAAAAAAAAAGCCTACGCTTCAATGACATCTTGCATTACAGCAAGTTAGGTCCCTATGCTGCAACACTGAAGTGTAACCTTTCAGTTACGACACTCGACGGGCGTTCCATCGCAAGAATGGAGTTGTCATCGTCTGACATCGCAATAGGGCGAGATTACTTCGTTTATTGCGTTCGGTGCAATGTAACCTCCACGTCAGTGTGCACATAAAAAAGTAGCGTAAATCTGGAAAGGGGAAACGACTGTAGACCCTACTTACAACCTCGGCTTTTTCAATGCGGTACTTGGCCATCAGGTTGTTCCATTTCTTGCGCGCCTGGTCGGCCGTCACGACGCCTCCGAGGCCGATTTCATCCAGGATTTGCCTGCGTGGCAAGTACGGTTCATCGTAAAGCACGCAGATATCCCGGCGAATCAAACTGCGTCACGCTGCTACAAAGATAGCAAAGCCACGTACTGGTACAACGCCTTGGTGGTGTTCCGCTTGCCATTGAAGAAGCGCCGCTTCTCGTGCCGAAGTAGGATGAACTGCTCTGTGACGGCGGGCGACCCTGTAGAGAAAATGCGCACATACGCAACAACATCGCAAGTTCGGTTTAGAATGTCTGTATCGAATCAGATTTCGAGCGCTCACATCAGCAGCCGTCCAAGCCACTACCCGACTCAAAAAGTTCGCGAGCCACCAGCGAGGCGCCTGTGAAGGTGGTAGCGCATAGCTTAAAATGGTGGCGGGCGGGAGCCAAGGCCTTGCAAATGGCGCCAAACGGTCGAGCAAGGACTCGGGCTCGGAGTGGCCCGCCACTCACATTTTCTCTGTAGTGTGCTTTCGGTCGGGTCGTCGGCGAAACGTATCTCGTACACGGTGGGCACCTCGACTTCGCCGTCGTGCGCGACCAACGCCTGGCTTGAGTAGTCTTCAGATACGGATTGGGCTATGATTTCCGCCATGATGGCCAACTTTCCGTTCGGATTGCGCTCTTTGGCTCGGATCAGATTGGATAGGCTTAGACCGACTGCGGACGCGTGCACGCGCGCGGAGCCCCATGGGAAGCGTGACGTCACCGTAGTGTTTTTCATAATGAGCGATTACTGTAACCGTGATTGCAGTGTCCACATAGACCCATCGTGAGCGCGCTACAAAACACAACACGTAGGAAGAGACAGACGAGGTCAGGCGCAATAACCGACTTGGGAAACATAAAAAAAACCTTAATAATGAGGAGAGGAGTCACCTTGTTGACCACTGCTTGACTTGCCCGCATTGTGAAGCACAGTTTTTCTGCGCAAAATTCCTAGACAAAAGTAGAGATAAAACGGCTGGCAAAACACTAGAAGCTTTTTTCAATAAAAAATAAGGTGACGAGTGCGTAAGTGAAACTTTGATTGCGCTGTGCTATGCTGATTTCAAATTTTCATCTCGTCTGGTTTAAATTTTCTTGGTTGTTGGGGTGGTGCCCCTACTCAGGGTGTTGGCTTTAAAGGGGTGAATCTTCCAGACTTGTCGTTGTCGTTTGTGTCTGTTGTTTCTTCCTGTGATTTGTGCCTTGCACTGGTCTGGTTTCTATGTCAAAGCAGGTACTCGTCAACTCAACTCTCTCGAAGTTGCAGCAAACTGGTAGGTGTTCTGTGGTTGCAGTGGACGGAAATTGGGGCACCACTCACGCATACACTCATTCGTTCATCGTAATGGTTACATTAGCGTGCGTATTTTTGCAACAACTGTTATCACAAGAAAAGCGAAAATTGGAGTGCGCACATTTATTTCATTTTTCGGGGCTTTCTTGACCGCTGACATGAGTTCGCGTGGGTAGTTGATGCAGCGAGACGATTGTAGTGTTTTCATGATAAATTTAAGGTAAGCATGGTTGTAACGTTAAGTGAACACGCTTATTGCAATGATGTCACATAAAATAAGTATAATAAGAAGGAAAAAAAAACATTCCCCAGGTGAGGCTCGAACTCACAACCCCGGCATAACTCACAAGTACTGTCTTATAAGTACCGTGCGCTAACCAATTGCGCCACTGGGGAGATGCCAGAGCGCCGTCTAAGAGCCTTTATCAACTTGAAACCCATATTTCTAGAATCAATGTGTGGTCATTTTTTTATGCGACAGTTTGCTCTTTTTCCCAACACCAATGTACCGGCTCGGTTCTACAACCCGTGTTTCGGAATTTCCAAGAACATAGTACTAAACACATCCTCGTTGGACTTTCTTTACCGAGCCATTTCTTGAAAGATCTTTGACGCGCGACGTTTGCTCGAGCTTTGGCTCGAGTAAAATACGTGTGTACCTGGCGCCCAGCCCTCAGTAAATTGCAGCGAAGCGCATTTTTACACGCGGTCATTAGTCTTGAGTTTCCTTGCTGGAGATTTTTGTCGACTTAGACAATGGAAATTCCTTGCTGGAGATGTTTGTCGACTTAGACAATGGAAATAAGTAAGTTTCGCAGAATCCAAGCTTATATGCGACATCGATGTCTGTTGACGATTGGCCGCGTGAATTGCAGCGTTGGGATTACGTACATTACTGTGGGCATGCAAATTAGCTGAAGGCGGGCCTTTAATGCTGAGAAACTAACGTGCTTCTTATCTAGTCACAGGTCGGGCTACCTTTCGACCGATTCCAGTTTTAGCTATCAGATTTCTCAATCGTGGTTGGTCAAAAGAGCCCAAATCCTGAGTAGCGCGCACTCTCGATCGCGATTGAGCCTCAATGATGATCGAATTCCTCGACCAAGATAAGCGCTCTCTTGCATAAGTACACCAATCGCGATCAAAAATACTGTGACCTTACGTCACACTAACATGCGCGACTGCCATGATATGTGAATGGTGTGTATTGCGAGACGTCAGACTCTGCCCAGGCGGCGTAGCGAAAAACGCCGCTACCAGCGCCCCCATCGACGCGCTGGCCATAAATGGGTAGCGCAAAGAGAGCCATCCGCATGCGAACGTGCATAGGCCGGGTCCTCTTTCGTTGGTCTTGAGGCACGGTTTCCTGAATATCAAGGGCTTGGCAAGCTCATTCCTTCAATCCAACCTCACTTCAGAAAAGTAGGAAGCTCACAGAACGAACTGTGGGTATAATCCCAAGTAACCACGGATATCCATTGGCTGTCCATTCTGAATACAAATGTCCGGCGGTACGGATATCCAACACGGAAGCCAGTGGACATACTGTGAAAATCCATGACCAGTCTGGTTGTTCTCTGGATGTCCGACAGGACATTCAGGTTTTGAATGTTGACTGGCTGTTCATATCGGGACATGTAAAGGATATGTGCACTTGCTCATCAATATTGTAAAAATAGAATGTAGTGAAAATAGATAGACATCTGCTGAATCCCAGGTGACAATCTTGTAAAATTTCATTAAAAACGCTGCTATAAAATTCATTCAAATTTCGGCGCATGCATGTGATCCCTGGATGCAAAATGAGGCAAAACAATCTGGTTGATACAGTATATGTGCATTGTATGTCATAGGAAAGATTGTATTTAGTGTTATTATTATCACATGTGAACTAACGAAATTGCGGATTGAGCACGTCATAGCACTGCCATGTAGGCAAACTTGCATGCGCCTGCCTCGACACTTTTCAACAAGTGGTGCACCGCAGTTGCTCAGATTCCTCGAACGTACATGTCATGCTAGCCGTGCCCCTCTGGATGTGTTGGGAGAAAGCGGGCGCTATTTGCCTAATGTGCCGAAACCTGCTTGACCAGCGGTACGCTCTGAGGAAGAAAGCATGGGAAAGGAGGGCGTTCATGTCGCGTCGCAAGTATGTATGCTTAGCCGGTCTCCTAGCAACAGAAGGCAGATTTTTTTTCAAGTGCACCTGTGTGGACATCAACAGCAACATGTGAAGTTACAAAGGATGACTTTTCTTCAAGAAACACCGAAACACGGCACGAGCCCCCCACTGTTTTCGGCAGAGATTACCACAGCAAGCTGCAGCAACCCCGCTCACTCGCACGGCACAGATAAGGCCACGTGTTACATATCTATCTTTACGTTGCATATCAGACATATATCTGTTCTTAGCATGCGTTAATTATTGTCCATCACTTGCATAAGCCCTGCTAATACGTGGCATGCTTCAAGCTCTTCATTTACCTGTACACCTTCTGTAGAAGCATGTGCTACACCCATTAGTTTTTCTCCTGTGCTTGTCTGTGTGTAAGTATTGCGGTTACTAGAATAACATTGCCATAAACGTGCACGCATTGGGTTTGTTACTGATAACTTAATTTAATAAACCCGTAAAAAAGCGATTGCTTCCGTCTAAGAAGTCGTCGCACTTGAACGCGGAAGGGCATTGAACACCGAAATCTGGTAAGACTGTGTACACACTTTCACAATCGCAGCTGCGGACTGTTAGTTAGTTGTATGCTTCTTAGCCTTGATATATGTTGATATTAAAGGTTCGATTGTTCTTGAAAGCCTGCTTTTGTTTTGTTTTTAGAGCTCATTTGCAGCAGAAAAGCTCACACGGAAAAAAGGTGGGCCTCCGAGTAGGCTGTGTGGGTATGTTGTTTACATGAAAGGTTTTGCTGGAATATGCATTAGCTATATACACACTAACGTTATATATATATATATATATATATATATATATATATATATATATATATCCTTTGAAGAGCCTGTCAATGTCCATGTTGACTGTCCTGAAGGGATGTCGAGCGAATGTACAAATTTATTACTTTTGTACATGTGATGTATGTCCGTCAGATGTACAGTGTAAATTCGTGGACATTTGATGGATGTCCAGAATACCCTAAATGTACATCCCATTGTATGCGTACTGCATATCCATCGTTACTTGGGATGCGAAAGATGTCAGTTATTTCGTCGTACTGCAAGTGGCAAAAGTGCAAGTGAGCATTACATGCCAGCGAGTGCGAGGCAAGCGCTCCGATGTGCATTCTGTAACACCTAAATGTGTTAAACTTGGGCATACACATGATGCCAAAGCGATGAAGTGCATACATGTGCAACCTAGTCATAATTGGTACGAAGCTCGCTTTATCCAGCACGAGTAGCCCTAGCTGGCGATTTCCGCCTTTTTTTATTTGCAGTTGCACTCTTCATCGATCTCTCCCTTGCTGTGCGTTGTACTGTTTTATTATGCATGCTGTAATGTTCTCTTGACGGTTGTCATCCACTTGTGTATACTGCTAATGGGAATACATGCATGTCCAATTTCTCCCTGAACAACGAAAGGCAAAACCTAGGACTCAAGATAGCTCTGGCAATTGTGGAGACGAACGGCAAGAAACACCCTATTGTGGTCGCGATCATTTAGCGGTTTACTTGTATGACATACGTGTTCAGATTACCTAGTTAATGCCGGAACTTAGAGCCTTCAAAGCCATATGTGCATATTGCCGTGTGGTGGCGAGAACTTCAAATTATCGGTGGTCGCAGCGTGTGCGATGTTTATCATGCGCATCACCTGCATTGTCAACTGCTGCACGGCGCCCACCGCTGTCACAGGCTATGTTAGGCTTCATAATCAAGGTAACCACGATTCTCGGTCAAGGCAACTAAAACAATATCAAGAGACAAATTATCACACTTTCTCATGCGAACGGCTGTAAAGGACGTGAATAATTCGCTTACCCAACAGGTTCGCAACGGCCCGTATCCAGTGCTCTCGCCATTCTGCTTCACAAAAGCTGCGGAAATTAGTATAACTGTGGTCTTTTAGGTCCGTGACAATTCACAACGCAACAGTAGCATCAACTGGTGTATTTTTTCGTGGAGTGCGGAGCTGTTGTCTCTGCTCTTGTTTTCGCCGTCATTCTAGCGAGTGAACCAGCAAGCACTTCACGCGGTTCGGTGACGCATCCGACTAGGGGAGAGAAATTCATAGCTCTTTTTCTAAGTTCTCAATGAGCAAATACACCTATCATTTAGCTCAATCGTTGTTTTCATTGCTGTAGTTGCCCCTGGTTGCGCAGCAAAATGTGCAAGGGAGTCAGGCTTTGCACTACTCAAAACTGTGTCGACAGGTGGCGCTGCGTGTACGCAAAACTCCAGTCCGTCAGACTGCATGCATAGGTGAGAAAAAGGTTTCGAGATCTATTGCACATTTCTGATTGACAGTTTACATGTACTGCACTTAATTGCAATAATGTCCACGTGACTGCAGCATTTGTAATGCCTGCGCTATTATCACAAGCTATATTGCTTCGAGCATTTCACATATGGCACTTTACATTGTTGACTCATGAAAACATAACAGAGCATACAGAATGCACAATTTGCAGTATTTTGCACAGTCAATTCATTTACTACATATGTTGCCATTTTTGTGGGAGGTTGAGGTAAACTATGACAACAGTCAGTTACTCAGGTCAAAACACATGAACACAACGGCACTGTAAACACTTCAGCTGAGAAGCTGTGACAGCTGGTCATGCACATGGTTCAACGCGAACTGCAGTAAAAATATTAGCTAGTGATCGAAAATATATGCACTTAATAATTATTTAACGAGTGTAATTTCATAGCTCTGTTGCCAAACACTTCACTGATAATTGCAAAATATTGTGTATAGGAACGCCAGTGATACTAGCCACTGATGCACTACAAAAGTAATTCAGGTCAATGCCTGGCTACATATGCAACCCCTGTTCAAGAATAGCACAGTAACTTTTTTCATAAAGTCAAAGGCAGGGCTTTTATGTGGACGAAAATTTGAAGAAGTAAAACGTCAAGTGTAATCTGCAAAACAAGCAGAGGTGATCCCATCGACCATAAAACTGCAATGCTGTGAGGCTTCCGGGGCTTCAGCATGGCATCATTGTTTAGCTAAATCTTCTTCCAATCAAGCACGCTGGGAATCCTATGAAATTGCTAAACAAATATGTCTATTTATGTGCACTAAATAAAGCTAAAAAGTATTACTTAGCCCAGCCACAAATTAGAGAATGCTGAAGCAATGTGGGACCCACACAAGAAAAGCCTCACCTTTTCTCTAGAGGTAATTCAAAATAAATCAGTTCGATTCATTGGTTCCAACTATAACCACACTACCAGAATGTCCTCAATGAAAGCTAACCTACGTCTTTCATCACTAGCATCACTTAAAAAAATAGCTCGCCTAAGTCTGCTTCATAAGATATACCATCATCCATCTCTTCGAAATTACTTCATTTCGCAGCCGCATTACTTATCGCACCGCATCGACTGTCACTTCAAAATTAGAATTCAAACGGGAAATACCAACACTTTCAGTCATTCTTTTTTCCCCAGAACATCTCGGCAATGGAACCACCTTCCCAATGATATAGTCACCATCATTGATAACAAACTTTTTCGCAAAGGTGTAGGTGACACTGCTTAACTTGAAAAAAGTAACATTTTTCTATTGTTTTTGCTGTCCAGTTATTAGCAAGAAATTAGCTAGCACTGTATAACGGAATAATGTTCTTTACTTCTTTTTTCATGTTAGTACTAGCTAAGCTTTTCCTAACTACTCTGTAGGTACTGCTACTACTCATCTGTTGTCTTATTGCACTACTGTATTATTTTCTTGTTGTATATTAATACCCAATCATAGTACAATTCCCCGTTTACCACTTTCTTCTGTAATGCCCTAGAGCCTTGAGGGCACAATAAATAGATGAAATAAATAAATTATGTCATAGGTGCCATGTGTCGCATGAGCACTTTACAAGCATGCAGATCGGTAATTAACAAACAGTTGAGGGAAGTCTGACCTTGACATAGTAAACAGGGATAAAACGAATATTCACACATACGTGTAGTTCCCAACATCCTGCAGTGTAACGGAAGAATGTTTTCATGCCAAATTAGCACTCATTACAACTGCTCTCGGCTGCGCACCTTCTATTTAAAAACATTGCACAGTTCTTAGAGTAATCAACAAGTGAAGCAGTGAAAAAAAAAGTTGAACCTTTATTCTTCAAGCCCCAGTTCCCGCAGCACCTTTTTCATGCGCAGCTATGCAACTAGGGCCTAAATAAGTGAGGCCATCCACTACAAGCATGCTCCTAGAGCATAACAACCTGCTCCCCTATTTAACATCCCTCGCCGCTAAACAACAGCGCAAACAGGCGTACACAAAAAGCAAATTGAAATAAAAGTCCGTGTAAGCACTGTTCCTCAGCTTATGCCGGTCAATGGTATTCTTCCTCTGCATCAAGGTTCTCGGCTCCAGGAAACACCGTGATGCTACATCTCTGGGGCACTACATGTCCTTGTAGGTCAGAAGTTCTTCAAGTTCGGCAGCGGTCGTGACGGGCTTGGCGCACTGGAAGCCCCGGCAGACGTATGCAGTGGCTTTGCCGTCGACGCAAGTGTAGTCATCGAAATTCATCAGCCGCTTGCGCAGCGGGTTCTCGGGGTCCTGGTCGGCCAGAATGACGGTCATGAAGGGCAAGAAGTGTCGCCGCAGGCACGACAACAGTTCCTTGGTGCCGGGATCGTCCCGGCGCCCGGCAATCACCACCTGCCAGAACGAATCAAATGTGGTGCAGTTACGATAACGCGTAACCATGCGGCTATGCGTGACCATGCGCGAATTCTACATAGCATAACCATGCATTTGACAGATACATCTGGAATTAGCGTACATGTTTAGTTAAACCTCAGCAAAATTAGTGTGCTCCAATAAATAGAAGTCAGTAAAATGGCTAATGTGGCTCGTTATTATACCCAAACTTTCTTACATTTAAATATGGCCTTTCATGCAAAAGCATCGTCACCGATTGATTCATTTTTACTTGGAAAGCGCCACAAGAATGCTCAAGTAGTACATCAGCATAAAGAGAACTCGGCAATTTCAAAAACGAGTTTACAAAAACTATTGGCAAGTCCCACACATCCCCTGGCCCCATCAGACGTTTCAATTGATTGCCCTGGCGTTCCTTTCTGTGGTAGCAGTGAGAATTTGTTCCGCTGAAATCATGGATTAACGCGCTTCACTATACTGAGGTGAGAAAATACAGTAGATCGTTGATATATTCTCGCTTAAATGATTTTCCGGCTCCTACAATTGCAATCACGAAATCCAAAAATAACCCAATTGGAATCGTACGTGTTTCCAGATAAAATAGAGTTTCCGTGCTTCTTTTGGAAACGTATTAATGTGGTTCTACTTACAGTGTGTTAGTGGACATGAAGGTGTAAAATATAGTTGAGCTGAGCACGCTGTCGTCAGGTGCGTGAAATTCAAACCTCAGTGAAATGCAGTGCAAACAGCTTCGGCTAGTGCATGGTTTCCACCATGTGAACAGTTGTGAACCTTGTTGCGATCAAGTTTTTCCAACCCGAAAATAACAGTTTTGCTACATCAGATAATTGGTTATAATTGTATACATTTCACTATATTTCAATGATGTGACTCTGCATAATTTACTTTTTTTTTATAACTAATAATTTGTAACAATAATGCTCGGCAAGCTTACTCACCTCCTGATGCTCCGCCTGTAGTCGCATGAGGCCGCACACCATTTCGGGCAGTGCGAGGGGCACCAGAATCATGCGCTGGCCGTACACGGTGGCCAGCTTCTCGGCACGCTGGCGGAGCTCATCGCGCTGCAGGAGCATCGACAGCCGCATCAGGTTGTTCAGGGACACCGAGTTGGGGCTTGGCTCCGCCCCGTCCTGGTCTGCACACCAGAGAATTCATTTTACCGGGCCAAGTGGTTGAGGTTTGTGTGACATATAAGCACAGTCTAATGTTATCCGGGCACTCTACGACTTAAAGCCATAGCTGTGCTGTACTTCAAATGGTTGTAAGAAATAACGGTGTGCATTAACAGCAGAGCTGTTAAAGTTGGCATAAAGTGTAATCCATGGAATGGAAAAGCCATTTTAGTGGATATGTGCCAAAGAAATTGGGCTAGCCCTACTACAGAGAACGAGTATTTATGAGAACCATATGAATGCATTGCTGGTGAGAAGGGGAGGTAAGGGTGAGGAGAGAATGAGGGTTAATGTATAGAAGCCTAGTATAACATAGACATGTGTGGTATGACCAGGGGTCGGAAAGCTACCGTAATTACTCGAATCTAACGCGCACCTTTTTTCCGGTCACGGGAGTTCATAAATCGCATGTGCATTAAAATCAAGTGGGAAAAAAAAATGAATACGGTCATTCTATTGCCATCGCTATTTCCAAAATGGCCGCCCCCTATGTGCTTCGGCATGGCGCGTCGGCCATTTCTGCCTATGTGTTTCCCATGTGCGGCACTTCATACGTGTGCTGAGAAGTTCGTCATCTTGTAGTTCATAAGCATCGACGGCATGGAAGGGCAGACTCCAAAAACTCGACGAGTGCATCACGACGCCACTTTTAAAAGAAAAGTCACCGCGTGTGCTGAAACAGACGGAAATCGGACCGCATCGCGGTCGTTCGGAGTTTGCGAAACGTGTGTGTGGGACTGGCGGAAACAAAAGCAGAATATCGTCGACAGCAGAGATTCACGCAAAGGCTTCAGTGGGCCACAGCAGGGTCGGTTTCCGCAAATGGAAGAGCTGCTCGCCGAGTATGTGCTTGAGCAGCGAGCGGCACAGCGGCTTGTGTCGACAGAACTGCTCTAAGTGCGGGCTATGCAGCTAGCTTTAGAAAAAGGGCTAACGCGGAGCCAGTTCAAAGCGAGCAGGTGCTGGCTAACTAACTTTATGAAGAGCAAAGGCTTTTCCTTCTGAAATCGAACGGGCATGGGCCAAAACGTGCCGGAGGAGTACGAAGAAAAGCTTCACAGTTTTCAGAGGTTCGTCCTAAACTTGCGGCACAACAACGGCTACCTGCTTGGGCAAATCGGGAATGCCGATCAGACGTCTCTTTACTTCGACATGCCTGTCACCACAACCGTCGAGAAGAAGGGGGCGAAGCAAGTTCGCGTGCTGACATCAGGCCACGGTAAAACAAGAGTGACGGCAATGCTCCGTTGCATGTCAGATAGGCACATGCTTCCCCCGTACCTCATATTTAAATGGAAGACGCTCCAGAAAGGAGTCGCTATTTCGAGTGGTGTGATCGTGCGGGCCAACGAGAAAAATGGGTGCTCGTTGCAATCAATGTCTTACTTTTTTTTTTCGCCGTGAAAACCGAGTGCGCGTTACAATCGAGGGCGCGGTAGAATCGAGTAAATACGGTAAGTGATAGTAATGATAAGGAAAAAATACTGATACTAGTAAAATAAAATAATTGATTATGTTTAGTATCTCAAAACCATGATATAATAATAAGAGATGCAGTAGTGGAGCGCTCCGGAAATCTCGGCCACCTGGGGTTCTTTAACGTGCACCCATATCTGAGTACATGAACCTCAAGTATTTTCACCTCTATCGAAAAAGACTGCCACGCCTGCATGGAACGCGTAGCACAGTCGCAGCGAAAGCTTCAAGCGAGGCCTTTATAGAGCCGTTTTTTAAACACTCGTTGGGTCACTGCTACAAGCACAGTTGCAGGGTATTGATTACACTATAAATCAACATAATTTTTGTGTAGAAGGGGGGCATTCTTCTTATTCTTCACCTCTGCACATGAAACACATCTGTTGGAGAGAATCAGCCAAGTAGAAAGGCATTCACTATGCCATTCTTCGTCATTTTTCAAAGAAGCGTGGTACTCACTACACACTTGCAAACAATTTTGTGCAATTTTTTTTTATACTGTGACTGAAAAACAATTATGCCTGAGGCTTTTGTAATGAGTTGGAGCATTCGACGACCCACTCGTTATGCAATTCAGATTGTGTGATGTCTGGTTGTTCCTGTAATGTCCTAATGCCTTTTATTACTTATACTAACGAGATTCCTTCCCCGACATAAAGCCTGCCTGTATTCAGTTAGCAACAGAGTTTCTAACACCGTCATGGCTTCACCGCATATTGGGCTGGCACATGAGGGACCCGGGTTCGAATCCCAATTGTGTCCTTGGTGTTTTTTATCTACTTTTTTTTTCTTTTTTTCTTTGTGCAATAGTTGTTACTGAAACTGGCAGTGGAAAACTATGGTGCCAAAAACGACCCATGCGATGTTATACATAATAGCTTTTGCTGTAAAAAAAACTTGTGGTGCAGTGTAGATGTAAATGGCCCGCCCACCACAAATCAGTTCTGTAGAAACCTCGAATGCGGTGGAAGGGTTAAAGAAACGAAATTGACGACTACAATGCTGTAGCGCGAAGGCTCAAGAATATCGATACGAATTTCTCAGAAAGAAAGCTTTATAATAGCCAGAAAATTCCTCCGCCATCTTGCGAAGTACCACAGAACTGGTTGGCAGTAGTATTCTGTGTCCATGTACTTTGAGTTGTCTATCGATTTGCTCTCGCAATGCCAATTGCTAGCTTCCTGGTTAGCTCAACAGGTAGAGAGACCGCCTGGGAAAGGTGTTTGTCTCAAGTGTCAATCCTGTATTAAGATTAGGTTTCCAGCTGCTAAGAAGCTTACTTTTTAGAAAATCCATAGATGTTTGTGGCTTGGCGCTACAAGCGTGTGATTGTCATATTTCCTTTCTTAAATAGTTTTTTCAGTCCATGATCACAAGTGCACTTAGTGATGTAATGCCTCTCTCAAAAGCGGTACAGGCTCATCGCATCATGAAGATGCTATACCAGCCTTCTAAAAAGCATGACTGCGGTGACAAATGATATGCACAAAACACCCTTCCGCAGCCGGCATTACGCACCATCTTTAAGACGCAGCATGACCGTGGGGTCTTCGCCGTTGCTGAGGAAGTACCCGTTGTCCTTTTTGTCCCAGAAGAGGTGGTCCTGCTTGTCCTGCAGCTCCTCAGCCCAAATCAGGCAGGACACATCAAAGGATGCTTCGTACACATCCAGCAGCGCTTCAATCAGGAAGGCATAGTCCTCCAACATTCCCTCTATGGGCTGCGGCCTGCGGAGAGAAGTTCAAGGGTTCTACAAAATCCAAAACTGCCACGATTATCCCGGATCTCTGCACACAAATTAGAAACGTAATTAAACTTGAGAAAGGCGAAAAAAAGGCTATGTTTATTTTTATTTAGTACAACCAGCGTACATCTCCACTGTTTCTTCTAGAAGCTGCAGATTTTTCAAATCTTGAATCAAGCTGTCACAGAACTAGACTGATGATTTTATACTCCCTATATATAATAAATGACTCAACATGAACAAATGTGCACACATTTTACAACGTATCGAGTGCTCCGTGCCCTTGTACCAATTGCAATATGTTAAAATGTGTTCACGCAGGACTAGCTTATTTCGGGGTTCATACTTTCTGTCTACAGTTTCCGAGGCTTCTGAACGGAATGCGCAAACTGCAAGCATTGCCCAACTGCCAAATGGTCTCATCCTTTCTCTGCACGGTAGCACGTCTCAACATGTCCACATAATTCCTTCGTGTTGCTGCTTTTACCCATAAAAACCTTACATTTTTGTCATTTCTCATGCAGTATCATCACATTACCGAGTGTCCAGTTGTTCGCTTACACTTGTTCGAGATCTCCCCTCCTGGTAATAAAGGCTGACAACATTTGTAAGTCAATAAAAGTCTTACAACGAACACAAGAATGAGAAACAGATGGCTTGATTTATAATATTAATTCACCCTACTATAGAATATTACTCCAAAGGCCATTTCCTCCTAATGAAGTACAGGAAACCAGAAAGGATTCAAGTATCCTAGACGGCGACGCTTATCGAAGTTGGTGCCCCAGCATGTCTTGACATTTTGACATATGACCTTTGCCATGAAAAATGAGCCATGTTGTGTTCTAAATCAGCCAAAGAGGGAAGTTAACAAGTATCAAGGGCTACCTGGCCTTCAACTGCACAAGAACAAGAACTTGAAATTCAAGATGGTCACCATGCTGTTCCATTGCCAGGGGTCTTTGCTGAAAAAGTGCATATTTTAGCTTCATGTTAACTCAGAGCACTATATAGGAAGTAAGCTGGTCTTACAGAAGCAGTTTCTGAGTCGGCATCACGAGAAAAAATTCCGATAAATAATTTTGTCATGGATTTGTAGTGATGCAGTCATGTGGGAAGCACAGACTATCATCGCACAAAAATGTAATTGAGCTGAAACCTAGACTCCAAAATTGATTTCCATTGAAAAGAAAAACTGCACAGCATGTGTGAAGCTTGTTACAATTACTTACTAGGCTTGTGCGACTATTCGAGGGCTTCAAATATTCGAATGAATATTACAGTATTCATATTCACTTTGTTTCGAATTCAAAGGATAGAAAATTTCCAAATATTCGAAATAAACGAAGAAATGTTATATAACATACTGCATGCAATCCCTTGTAAAGGTGGTTTCACTGCAGTACAGGAGTGCAAATAAAAAAAACACCAATTCAGGGGAAATTTGCATGGCCGCAAAGCCCCACTTTCAATGATTATATCTTACTCGCACATCAATTTATGGTTTTTGTAAGTTTCAAAGCTTGTTCTACTGGCTTATATGTTCTCAGTAGAGTAAATTTTAAAACGTGACATATTTTGCAGGTTATCACATGCATCCTACCGAAAGTCAATCCTGCTACTATTTTTGAAGATGTTTCCACTTTCTAAGAAGCAAAAAAAAGGCATTAGCACAGGCCTTGTTTTAATTTAAAAAGATATTATGCAGATTAGTCGCATAATGACAAATATGCCCATTTTTCCCGATAATATGAAATATATACCAATTAAACTAAATTCAAAATTATTCAACCAAAATCACTATTCACTTCGAACCTAAAATTCACTATTTGCACGAGTCTATTACTCACGACAGCAATGCCTACTGCTGTGCATGCCATGTTATAACAACGTCATAAAGTCATGTCTGCTGCTGCTGCTGCACCTATACTTCTAGGCATTAAATGCTTTGAAGGGGCTGTATGAGTTACAACACTTTCTCACTGTGGTCAAAAAAACATTGCTGATCAGTTATTGAGGCTCCTGAGGACATGCGAGCCGAACATGCACAGCACGTGGCCCGGAATTTACAATGAATTCTCAAAATCATCTCGGAATCATTCTCTCTTCTCTCGACGTATGATGCAATATACTCAAACTACCATGCCATATATGCACCCAAATTCACGGCCATTGGCTGATTAGAGCATCATTGTCTGCATAGTTACAGCGGCCACTGTGAGAGGCCGCCATGTACTCAGGTGCACGATATCACACCAAAGGAAAGTCGCGGGTTCAAAGAAAAAAACACAAAAAAGTGCTTATGGTCATGACGTCCATGTGACGCTACTTCTTTGCCCCTTGCCATCCCTCCCTCCATCGCTTTTAGCGCCTTTGTCAGGACGAGAGAAGAGAGAAAGCAATTACAGCACACAAAAAATCACTAACTTTGCCCGTACTGGACTAATAGGAAGAAGTTTTTGCAAAAAAAATTCGTTTTGAAAATATTCATCAGCAAATAAACTCTCTTCAATTGAGAAAAGTCTTGCAGGGTTCCTTTAAACTCTACTACTGTTCTTTGCAGAGAAATTCATGATGCAGTTCTTTTCTTTCCTTCGTGGGCTGCATTCGATGTGTGGTTGGAACAACTGTGTGACTAAGAGAGGAAGAACAACTCACCCTTGCACAACAGAGCCGTCTTCTCCACGGTAGGCACTGTGAATAAGCGTTTTCTTCTTGGGGTTGTAGAGATGCTTCTTTATGAACTCTACGCACTTCAGGGCCCGGTCCAGGTAGACCGGCTGGTTTAGCGTACGAGCCGCAATCGCCAAGCCGGATATCATGAGCCCTGCGAGCCAAAATCGGAACACTCAAACCGGCTGATAAGGTAACTGATTTAGAGGAGCGTAGCAGTAGGCCAGCTGGCCAGTTCCGACAAGAATAGTAACTGCAAAAACACAAGAGACACACAAAGCAGTACTAATACAGTCGACATCCGAGGACCAAAAAAATGTCCGAAAAATCGGGCTGCCTGAAAAACAAATGCACGCAAAAACGCACCCTTTTACAGGTAATTTTCGCTGGTGGAGCGGGTCATGGCAGGAGTACAAAATTTTCGCTGCAATCCAGCAAACGCATTATTTAGGCGAATATGGAAAGAGCCGTTTATATTTAAAAAAAACAAAGAAAATCTAATGTGGCCGGCGTCCAAAGTAGTTACTGGACACTGAAGTGGTTAACACTTTGGTTCTAAAAAGTCTTTTTTTTTTGTTTTTTAGCACGGCTTTCGCTTTGCTTGCGGTGATGTCTGTCTCAATTACAGGTAGCGTAGTGCTGTCACTGTACACCAATGACAGTGTCGTCAGTGCTCACATCAACTCCGAACTTGTTGGCTGAGTAGCCGCTGCCTCTTCGATCTCAGTGTTGTTGGAATCCTCCATCATCTGAAAATTCTGCACAGTCTTTGCCAGCATCGGCAAAGCCCTTAACAATTATCTCAATGAACTTTAAATGCCAACAGAGAGCAGATTGTCGAAGGCAGCGTACGTGGACAGAAGTCCGCCACATGCTGTCCACTCCGGGCCAGACAGCCTTCTCGGCATCGAGTGTGAGGCGTGTGTGGCAGCTTTTTTTCACATTGTAAGCCTACGAGGGGGATTTGTGCACTCCGAAGGCACGAATGAAGATGAAGGAGCAGTTGGTGCTGTCGCTGTAAACTGCGAATTTGCTTGACGAAAAGCAGAGCGCCATACAGCTAGAAACTAGGTAAGTGGTAAGTGCTGAAGATCGGGAATTGTGAACTCTGAAGATATTGCGCAGCAGCACACAATATGCAGCAGAGCTGACAGAACAGCACATTAATGAACACAGTGAGGTCTGACCACAGGTTTGACTAAGCTATGGCTGGCAACGGATTGAGCGTGCACCGCTAGATTGCAGCAATTGCCTGCCTTATCAGGCACACGGTACAAACTATTCAGCTGCACAATTTTTTTTTAAGTCCTCTCCAAAGCACCCTTGGACCTAATGCTGACGCAACAGTTTAACAAAGTGCTAGTGAGCAAGTAAAAGCACCTAGGAAAAAGTGGCGGCTTTTGTAGATAGCTTGCCATTCACAAAGTGACACGCTGTAAATGTTGTGTGATGTATTGGAGTGTAAATAATAAATATCTGTGCTAAATTCACAAGTTTATCTGATTTGTTCTAAAGGTACTGCTGTATATAATTAGTTTTTTTACTATTTTAATAAGATATAACACTTAAAAGTAAATAATTAGTGCAGTCTGTTCGCACCACACCATACATGCAATATCCAAAAAACTCGTTTCGCTACATTGCATGCGTAAAATAAACACAATTTTTCTTTCTATAGAAGGACTGAATTCGTGGCTTGCAGTACACACATGGCAGCTCCATGACTCTAGAATTTCACGTAACAAGCTCTTTACTTCAAAAAATGGAAGTGAAGAACTATGCCGTGGAAATGCACCTCATAGTTAATTTCTTATAGTTTAATGAACAGACACGTGAGCTTTCAATCATCGATCGTTCATCGTGTGCAGTCCAGAAAGATATAGCTATACTGTCTTTGTCTAACCAGTGCTGAATATTACTCAGTTTTGCATTGCTGCAGCAGCACAAAGAAAAATCTAGACAATATACAGTCGACAAAGACTTGTATGAACTGCTGCTCCAGCGTGTTGCCGAATACGCATTTTCGTCTGCTAGGGGAAGCTCGTTGCGCTGCCAACGCCCCCATACCAGAAGCTTTTCAGCGCCGCACGATGAGTTGGCTGAATCGGGGAGTTTTACATATACGTTACTGCTGCTGGTCACACCTGTGTTGCGAGGCCCCGCCGTGGAGCTGAAGGGGAGGAGGTCAGATGCGCAGAGTTACTGCGCGGGCGAGTTTATTAGTTCCTGAGAAAAAGGGAGGCAGAGAGACTCGCTCTCACACACGTGAAGGCAGGCAGCAGGCCGCTTTCGGAAAGCGCAAGGCGTGCGTTTTGAATTACCGCAGCCGTGATGAGACATAAACTATCGCACACTCTAAGATATTGAATTGCTGTATACCAAAATGATCAGTAATGCTCGTTGCAGACGAAGAATGGTTCGTTATATCCATTGTGAGGAAAGTTTTGCTTAGTTAAAACGGGATTTCGCATACATGAGCATCTATGGGAATTTCAAGGGGAATTAAAATTACAATGGGAATTACAATTGCTTCATTATATCCATTAGTTTGTTATATCCCGCTTCGTTATAATGAGGTTTTACTGTATATATATCAGTGTAGCAGACGCATAATGTCATTAGATGCGAATGTCACTTCATTCGAATGACATTACAATGTTCAGTGTGACAGGAGTATAAATAACCATGTTGAACAAACCAAACTGAACTGGACTTGGTCTATCGAGTGAGTGCACAATTGCAAGAGGAAGACGATTCGAGCGATCGGTGACACGCACCGTTCCATGAGGTGAGAAACTTGTCATCCAAATGTGGCTTGGGCCTGCGCCGGCGCGCCTCGAACAGCGTCTCCCTCGCCCGCTCCAACAAGGCATCCAGCACGCCCACTTCAAGGCCATAGCACGCGGCCAACGACTCCTCGGACTCGTGCACAATGAGCACATTCTTCCTCTTGAGCTCGTCGTGAGGATCCTGCGCTTGCGGCGACAATCATTGAGACGTTACAACCGTGAGGCAGTGGCGTGCACACAATGCAGGCTGCGCTGCCATGCACGGCTTCACCATTTAACGCACCGTGAGACAGTGGCGTGCACACAATGCAGGCTACGCTGCCATGCACGGCTTCACCATTTAACACAGCTATGTTCGGCATTTGTTACAGAAAGAATGACCATACAGGCTTTACAACGCAGTCTACCACGCAGCTCCACTTACAGATCCCCACTTGCAGGTCTTATTTGCGCACATATTAGGGAAGTCAGAGCAGCCTGATCCTTGCAATTTAGGGGGGGACGGATAACCCACAGTCACGAATGGAAGCCCTAAACGAGATATTCTGAGACACTAACGATTTTGTAGTTGCGCAACATCCCGCACATTCCCAGAGAGGACCTGTACATCCCCATTTGCCAATAATCAACTTGCTATCAATAAATGTAGAAAATAAATGTATAATAAAGGGCTCTTTTTTTTTAGACAAGATGCTAATGAGAACTGACAGTGGTGCCGAAGAAAGTATAGGAGATGATGTTAGAAGCAATTGTAATGTCCCTGCCAGCGGGATGTATAGGGGATGTCATTAGAAGCAACTGGTTTCTGCCAATGGCAAGTTATCTTTTCGCCCACATTTTTTTCTTTTCATTAACATAACAATTACTTTTAATAACATCGCCTATACTTTCCTTGCATCATTGCCTGTCAGTTCTCATAAATATCAATAAATTAAGAAAGAAAACTCCAATGTCAGTTAAGGTAAGCAAGGTGCTCTTGAAAAAATGTTGCGTCCATTTTGTGCAGTAACAGTCTCCCTACTAGAAGGTCAAGTGGATAAGAGACAACAGAGGATCGATTACCTGCATGGGGTCGACATTGCTGCACTTCCGGATGTCATAGTAGCGGCACACAATGTCGGCGACGGTCTTGGTCGGGCAGCTGGGAAGCGGCTCCGTGAGCAGACGACACACTTCGCTCTCCTCCCAGACGCAGAAGGCGCCCTCCCTCTTCTCCTTGTCCCCATGTTCAGGGTACGAGTCGGCGTCCTCAGCGCTGTAGAAGCCACCACTCTGCAAGCATGCAAAACTTCGTTTCAGCTTCTCGTTAGCACTCCATTTCAAGGTCATGCAGAAACAGTCACGGTTGTGCAGAAACGGTTTCACGGTTGTGCGGAAACAACACCAAAAGATGAGGACAGGTGCGCAGCGCAACAACATGCAATGCGTACACCTGCACAAACATAGCACTACGTGTGTGTGCTTCTGCATCGCTCGTACACCCCGGCTCAGATGCACTGCTCCAGTGGCAGTTAACATACAGTACCCAATGTGCAACCAAAGCCAACAGAAACAATTTTGTAGAAATCATCCATGACAGAGCTTTACCTCTGTGATGGGGGGTTCCCTCCCCGTACAAGCACTGCCAAATGTAAGGTTTTATGGAAGCAAGCTAACCGACCTTTGAGCAACAATACTTGTACACAATGTCACATGCTGTGCCGAACAAATTTGGAACACTTGATTTGGACATGCGCAGCACTCTGAAAAGGCAGGCAGCGCATTCAGCATCTGCTGCAAGCCGACAATGCCACTCATGGAATTTAAAGAAAGTCAGACATGAAGCACAGAAAGCTCTCGCTATATACGGTAGTCAAAGTGGCCCATTTCGAGTAGTGTAGCAGAGATCGCCTGACGCGCGCGAAGGCGGGACACGAAGCTGCTCCCCACCCTTTATGCGCCTGGCCCTTTCCCACCTCATCCTCTACAGCGACCTATAGTCGTCCTTTCTTTTAATAATAAAGGTGACATTCACTCATTTAATCTTCCTCCTCCCCCTGAGCAAATTCAAGGAGGCAGATGGTAAGTGCACTCTTAAACCCACCCCCCCTTTTCTCCTGTGGTGAACAATAATTGACATAGAATGCAAATAGCCAAACACTTAACATTCCCAGTCACAATGCTCTCGCTTATTTCGCTCCATTTGAAAAATCAAGAACTTGAAGTGGTTGTGTCGAGTTGGGTGCTTAAATTAACCTCGAATTGCTCAGGAAAGAACTTGACTCGTTCTGTAAAGAAGGCTTTGAAAGTACATGACACATTCGTAAAGTTGCCAGATACTGGGAACACACTACAAGCCATGCAAAACACATGGGGATTATTTTGGCATTGACAGGTCTTGAAATGCACGCCGATCAAATATTAACATTAAACCCGAGCCAGCCTTAAGACTTTCTAACATCAATGTCCATTACACCAGTCATTGCTCTGTTACTACATTTAAATCTACTTTTTACAGTGAAAGCTGTTCCGAGACCAAAACAAGGATCGCGTGCGCTGCAGTTGTGCACCACCGCCAGTGTTCGTAACCACTGTCGCACGAAATGAGAATAAAAGATCTAAGAAAATAAACACCAAGGTCACGATGAGATTCGAACCCAAGTCCCCTGCGTGCCAGCCCAATATTCTACCACAAAGCCTCTCTGGTGCTTGAAACTCCGTTGCAAACTAAACCTAGGCAGACTTGATGTCGAGGAAAGGAATCGCGTTAATATGAATAATAAAGCGTTTGGAACAGCCAAGGAACAATCAAGCATCAAACAATGAATTGCGTGCCGAGTGGGTCATCGAATGCTCCAACCTGAAGCTTCAGGCATAATTCATCGTCAACAGCCACAGCACCAAAAAAAAATTGCACAAAATTCTTTGCAAATGTGTAGCGGGTACCACACTTCAATGAATGACGCAAAAATGGCATAGTGGATGCCTCCCTACGAGACAAAAGTTATGATGATTTATGGAGTAGTGGGTACCCCCCAGGTGCGCTTATAGCATTCGCCCAATGAGTGTTTAAAAAATGCTCTAAGAGGTTTCTCTTCCAGTTTTCATTGTGACTGTACAGCACATTACGCACAGGCCTGTATTTTTTTCCCCTTCCTTTAATGTACCTGTTGTACTCAATGTGAATTCCTTTCTTTGTAGATGGGCTATACTTCTCATGCAGAAAAGGTTTTTTTCTCAACTGGGCAAGTGGTCATGAGATGAAGCACTTTGGGTGCATGTACAGTCACGGACAATTTTATTAGAAACAAATCAGGGCTAATCACCACGCATTCTTTCATTGTTGTTTTCACCAGAACTAATTTAGAAGATGCGATCTGCTTTCACACTTAATGTGAAGCCCCAACAATCTTTGGTAACTGCACAATTACCAACGCAAGAGTGAACTTGCAAGTTATCGTTTCCCAAGGCCGTTCCACTCTTATTTCTCGGACACATTTCATTTGTCCACGACTGTACAAGCATTTGCAAAAAAGGGCGAATTGTCATTGACACACGCATACCACAAAGCTACACCAGATCAGTATTACTTCACAAGAAAACTTTATTGCTGAAGAAATAGTCACGTTCTGGTCTCGTAACTGGACCCAGTACCGACGTTGGCCCAGAACGTCTATTCCACATCCGGGACTATGCAGCACAGACTTAATTGCCTTGACGCACACGAAAATTGTACCATTTGTTTTTCTTTTTTAATAGTTTCATGCAACAGAATGGGTAATGATGTATAACATCAACTTTAACTGCCACAAGAGGGCAAACCCTCGCCATGATGTTCGAGGCTAAACTTCTGCACTCGTGCACCCGTCAGCCAGCCACCAATGAGCAAGAGGTAACCGCAAATAAAAAAGGAAAAGCCGAAGAAAACAAAGATTACACACAGTAGGAAAGTTAGAAAAAAAAAAAGCTAACATTTTTTTCCTTTTTTCCCGTGCCTTTCTTTTTTGTGAAGGCTTGCGCAAATACTCGCATGCTTCGGTTATCCGAACGAATGTTACAGTATTCACTGATTTCAATTAAATTCCCGAATTTAAAGGAGCACTGACATCAAATTTACTCATGTCAAGATTTTTGCTTCAACGAGTAGCTATGGACCCCCTAGTAGCAATTCACAACTTACAACACATGTGAGTGACGAATGAGTATCTGTAATATTTATTAATATATTCACTATCGAGCGCGGTTCAAGATGGGTAGAAAGCCCACCAAATTGTTGAGCTGGCAGCGCTAGCTCGCGGCCATGTTAAGGCCGCTGCACAGCTGATGCCGCTTCCACAAAAAATGGTGACGTCACAGAGGCGTTTCGTCTGCTAGAAGCTCACGTACAGTCAGTCCAGCTGTGTCTCTGAAAGCTTAGACATGTCTATGTCGCCAACATCGTCTTCCTCGCCATCATCGCAGTTAACATCGGCAAGTGATGATGACAGTGACCTGAAATAGGGTATCGCCGCGATTCACGACGATCCTTGCTTGACAAGCTCCACGTTAAATGCAATGTATTTGTCAGTCCCGGCCATGCTGTCGGAGCTCCGGAACATTAACTACGCACCTCATGTCGCGGACATTTGGCGAGTGAATCGCTGCTTTCAGCTGCAGCAGGGCACATGGTAGAAATAGCCCCGGCCTCGAGAAGAGGCCTCGTACTGCCAGTGAAACACAGCTGGTTTGCCAACACAAAATTTACCCTTTAGCAGCTCGCCGCAAAGTGAAGAGAACAAATGCGGCTGTTCTTCACAGGCGTCCAGTCCCTCTGTCCATCGGCACGGCGAGTACGAAGTTAACTCACTGGCTGCATTGAGGTTCGTGACTCGGAAAAGCATGAAAAGCCGTGCACTTTCTGCCTTTTTGGTGCATCAACGCGCAGGTTCTCACAATGCAGTGGTTCCACGACATTCTGGCACGTATTGTGACTATGAATGATCGTACTCACACGTAGTGGAGCACAACGCAAATCAGTCGATGTGACACGATGAATCACACACACGCTTCAACACAGCAAGGAGAGCCACTAGTGAGAGCATGGCCGGGAGTTGGCTCCAAACACACTCAGAGATCGTCGACGTCATTGTTACTAGCGTATCGTCACACAGGATGGTACTGTATTTGTGGAATGCATCACGCCGAACTGGTGTCGGTGTCGCGTTTTTTATTTTTTCTCTTTAGCATTTTTACGCTGTTTGACGTCGAAATGAAATAACTTAGACGCAACAAACACCATTCAAGTTTGGCCAAGAAGACTTATGCATACCAAATGACCGAATGATGAGCACATCTCGATCTTGAAATTTGATGTCAGTGCTCCTTTAAATTACTGAAAATATCGAAGTATTCGGAATGAACAAATGAACGTAGTCCGCATATTACTTCCTGTAAAGGTAGCTTCACTGCAGTAAAAAAAGTGCTAAATCGTGAAAACGTCTATCTAAAAAAATCTGCACTGCCTCGAAGCTTCACTTCAAGGTTAAATGAACATATTGCCCTCACAATGGTTCATAATCTTTTTTTAATTTTAAAAGCTTGTTATAACAACTTATACGCTCTAAATATAGTATATTTTAAGACATAACATATTCTACAGGTTATCACTTGCATTCTACCAAATGCCGAATCCTGCAACTACTCGAAGTTGTTTCTACTTGCTTTAAAGCAAGAAGAATAGCATTTGCACTGGTCTTTCCTTTCTTTCTCCAATATGACTGCGGGATTCGGCATAATGAATTGGTCATTCAGCAGCCCTCATACACCTAGCTTTTTTTTTACCCTGAGTCAATATTGCCCATTATGACAACTACAGGCCGCACAAACAAACAAATCAAAGTAAGAAGGTACACAAACTAGTGTTTCTTTGTGTACAAATCTTCTTATTTTGCCCTACATGTGTTTGCCCAGCCAAGTTGTCATAATAAAAAACCGACTAGCCCACCCATTAACTCTTCCACGATCCTGATCACTTCCCCAAACTTTTATCTAAAACACGAGGAGAGTTGCATGACTCACAGGGTGGCTGAGGTCTCGCTCGACGTAGCACAGGATGTCGCGTGCAACGTCAGCCAGCCGTCGGTCGCGGGTCACCTGGTAGGCCTCGCTGTAAGTGCGGGCCAACTGAGCCTGATCGTACAGCATCTTCTCGAAGTGCGGCACGTGCCACCTGGCGTCCGTCGAGTAGCGATGAAATCCCTGTGCGATCAAAAACCAAGTTTTGCGACAGTCAGCTTCCTAGTAATCGAAGCCATCGGCACACCTGGAAACTTGTGAAGGCCGATTTTCAGAAAGCCAGTAGATGTGACATCAGGACAGCAAGCACACCATAAAAAAAGTTGCACCTTTCAAGGCATCTTTCAATTATGCAACAATCGTAGTTATCAGCTAGCTCCCTAGTACTTCCTTTTTTTTTAGAAACTCTGGGCAAGCAAAGTTGAAACAAAGAATTCGGCGTAAAATGGATTGACTATTGCTGTATTACAGATGTGATCACCAAAGGGTGCCACTGTTATTAGAGTGAATTCAATTCTACTTAGGCATTTTCTCCAAATATATTAAACACCTTTTTCTCGAGCAGAATTAGTACTTCATGAAACACGGTGCCATTCACAAAATCGTGGCGCAAGGTCAAATTAGTAGCGTTTTAAGGGGCCCTGCAGTACTTTTGGAGCATGGTCACAAAACCCTGCCGATTGGTAGTAGAGGCGCTTGACAACACGCAAGCCAAATATTATAGCGCAGCATGTGGCCAGGAATCCAGCATAAATTATCCAAGTCAGCTAAAAATAGCTTTCTCTTCTCTCGACAAATCACGGAATAAGCCCGAAAATCACTCGTAGTAAGCCCATCTATCAGCCATTGGCTGATTTGAACATGGCGCACTCGGTTGTTACAGAAGTCGCCGCGAGAGGCCGTCACTTATCCACGCGTGCGTGTGCGATTGCGCTAAGTCGCGTATTTGAAGAAAAAAAAAGTGCTCAAGGTCACGAGGTGCAAGTGACATTTTTCTGTGGCCCTGCCACCTCTTCCTGCTTAGCTTCTTCTAGTGCTTTCGTCGGGCTGAGAGAGGAGAGGATGCAATAACAGCATGCGAAAAACCTTTGCAAGTCCACTCGTACTGGACGGATTTTTAAAATTTTTGCGGTGTTGAATTTGAGAGGTAATACGCTTTTTCAATGAATTATTTCCGTGGTCACTCAAAAAAAGTGTTCCAGGGCTCCTTTAAAAAAATTGGGGCAGCAGATAAAATATATGTGAAATATATGTGTATATATATATGTAAATATATATGTAAATATATGTGATGTTGATTCTGCAACATTACGCAACCTAACCATATTTGAGATGAATAGTTGATGATATTTGACTGTGGCTGACAAACATATTTCAGTCTTGAGAAAATTGAAGAGATACACTTTATCGGCCTTAATCATGTGTTTCAAGTCCACGGGAGTTACACTCCTTGCCTATCACATGTGGTCAGGATGTTGAGGGATGCTCTCTTAATAAACATACAGTGGACTCTCAATAAAGGAAAATACGTTAAACGGAACTGCCGCTTAAATGAAGCAACTGCCTCCGATATGATTGCTTTAATCCCTGCATACAGCACCCTAGCTCGCCTCTCAGTAAACGGAACTTGTGTCAAACGGAACACATTTTCCCGGTCTGTTCAGGTTCTATTTAATGAGAGTCCACTGTGCTCACTTGAGGAGAGTCGTAGGCAGAATGCCACGAGCATGAATAAAGTGTAAGACATGGACCTCCCAGTTCTCATCTTCTCTGAGTAGAAGTAACACACATGTCACTCACAATAAGTCTCAATATGTACTGTTCTAAAAAGAACACCCCAGAATTAGAGACAATGCAACTCAATGACACAGTTTTAAGACTCCCTAGAGCTGTAGAAATCATGCGGAAAGACAAAGGCTTACTTGCGCTGCCCTCAAGGCCTTTAATGACCACAGCTTTTTTTCAAGTTGCCAAGGGCAATATTGGTACGGATTGATTCTTTGGTTCATTGACCGGCTCACTGGTTGAAACGGGCACAATAAGCACAACTCGGGCTTGAGCGTTAACATCCAAACAAAGCCTAACACTTGCCTTGCCAATGTGGTCGTGAATGCCACCCCGAGCCATCATGCGCAGTGTGTGGACGGTCATTTGGAGCGATTTATCCACCGCTGTCTTCGCCACCGGCGGGGGATTCCCCTGAAGCAACATGGCGCGGAACCTCAACAGGAAATTGAGGTTGACGCACTGGGGGAACTTGGGGGCCCGCCCAAAACCTCCCGTGGTGACGTCGTAGGATCGCTCTAGCTGCCGGTAGCAGGTGGTGGCAACGTCCGGCGCAAACGGGCACTTTTGGTTCGCTTCGCTACCTTGAGGGGTGGTGGGCGCACCGTCCCCCCCGAAGACGCGCACGTCAGACGTCTGCTCGAGGATCTGGAGGATGCGCGTGCCCTGGTCGACGAGCTTGGTTCGGTCCTTGCGCCACTGCAGAAAGACGCGAACGCTGTGGCTGTAGTTCTATGACGTTATTAACATAACGTGGTCCTGCCTACGATGTCACCACATGAAACGAAGAACAGCCACAGCAATGGCTGCGGTCTTTGAGTCAAGTTGAACTGCATGCTTCATTGCTCCTGTATTATAACATTTCATGCATGTGAATGCAAAATGAACAATACTGGAAGCAGTTAATTTCTCAGGCGTCGCAAGCAGCTTCGTTGCCATGTACAGTAGAGCCTCAATAGTATGAACTCTCTTTATTAGAGTGATGAGAAATATGAACTGCACGGCTGGCCCTGGTAGAAAATGCGCCCATATTTGAACTCTGTAAAAGCTACCCAGTGGTTACTGGTGTTAAAATTTTTTTTACGGATGCTGACCAGCTTTCATTAAAAAAAAAAAGAAACTTGAATCACATTGACTCATGCACCACCTACCTTGAAAATAATCAGGGAACTGCACTACCATAGATAGCTGGGGGCACAGGAAGACAGTGCACACGTTTAACCATATTCTACATTTAAGCACATTTCATATTTTGTGCATGCCAGGTATTTATTACTTGCCACTTTGAATCTCTGCTCTCTAGAACCAAATACCGAACTAAACAACTTGAATACCCGACACCTTTACAAATCAGTATCTGCGGGTTCCAAATAACGTCAAGGAGCACATATTAGTGCATCTTTTTAAGCGTGTTGTTAAATCATATTTGTTGTCCTCGGTGCCTGCATAATGTGATGCAAGAGCTAAAACGCCATGTGCTTTTCTGTCTTTGTTTTAAAGACTTTCTGAATTACAGTTAAACCTGCTTATAAAGAACCTCTATATAATGAACTCCTTGATATAACGAAGTTCTTCTATTTTACGCCATTACTTCGTAGATACACATGTACAGTACAGACCACTTATAACGTAAGTCGCGGGAGTCACAAATATTCGCGCATAAGCGGTACCGCATTATACCCAAAACAACCTTTTTTCAAGGGCAGCACTTTCGCAAAACGTGTTGAGCATGCAGCTTCGCGTATCTGAGAATCATAGCATGTGATGCGTGCGAGCCAAAATTTAAATTTCTGAATGTTAAAGGAATTTACCATCCAAAAAGACGCGTTGCCAATGAAATGAACGCGAAAGGGGGAGGGCAAGTGTCTAACAAACGAAAGCACCATCGCGAAAATTTGCAGACTACCAGACTGCCTCGATTATGCACAATACACAGAAACTATGTCAAATTACGTCCAGAATGTGACGCCTTGAAAGATGCCAATCATTTGATTTCACGGGAGCACACCAGACTTCAGACATCGCAATCGCATTGCGAACCGCTATTTGAGCGCTACCCGTCAAGTGCGGCCACTGTGAAGAGTTTCATTGATCTGGTACTTAACCATATCTAGATTCACGCGACCACTACTGATCGAAGGGCAACCAATGCTGATTAGGCCTAGCTTGCCGTCTGGTATGCTGTCGCAGAACGTTTGTCTAAAACATGAAGATTCGGCGTGAGAAAGATCGCACTAGCAGTGAATCAAAAACAGCGTGCGTGATACAAAGTTCGCGTTCGCAGCCGGGAGATCAGCAACGACAGCTCTCCAAGCTTACAAACGACAGTACACTGGCAGCAAAGGGAAAGCTCGCAACATAAAACCGTAATGGGTTTTCAATTTACAGACGAGAAAGTGAATGTGATATTTGTAGCAAGCTCGATAACGATGACGTCTTTCCCGACAGGAAACCGTTAATCCCATCGCGCATGCAATTGATAAGGACGAGCACATGTGCCACATTGAGCGGCGCGTGGCTGAAGCCACGCTAGCGACGCTGTATGCTGTAGCCACGTCGGCGCCGGTGCAAACGCTTATCGGTCACTGAGGCAAACATCCTCCTCTCTTACTCGGCGAGCCTCTTTTTCTTCACTCCACCCATCGTTCGTTCACTCCGTCTCCCCTCCACCTCCGTAACGACCTCATCGTTCGCTCCCCAGTGGCGCACACCTTTCAGAAGTTCACTCGCTACCACGTTTGTCACAATTTTCGGCAACGACATTATAACCGGTCTTTCATCTCGGGGGACTGCACAATAAGCGGTATGCGTATACATGGGTTTCTATGGAAGGGTAAACGGGAGTATAAAAAGACCGCACTGTAAGCGGTTCTGCACTATAAGCGGTTCTGTTATAAGTGGTCTACACTGTATTTACAATCTATATGTAACAAAGTAACAGCGGAAGTCAACCTTGATACAACGAATTTTGCCCCGGATTTTGTTATTTTGGCACGAGCACGCATTTTTCGCGGTTGTTACGCCGGCAATGAAACGGGAAGTGGCAGTGGCGCGCTCGTGGGCCCGGCGACTCCCACGCGAGAGTGAGCGTTTGTTATTGCGCGTGGATGTGTTTGAGGCAAACAGGCAGGCCTGCGCCCCGCAAGCCGGTATTGTGGTCGTTCTTGCCGTCGCGGCGCATGCACGATGTGCCTTCCCACTCAGAACCAAAAAAAAAGTACTATACTTTTGCGTTGGCAGTGCCATGCTTTTAGTTAGCATCACATATGTGGGGCTGCGCTGAATATGGAGGGCGCTTTACCGAATAGTTTTCCGTGGTCCTTGTCATTCACTCTTCGTTTTTGACGCCGTGCGCGCGTGCATGGTTTCGCTGAACGCGCATGGTGTGGCCCCGGACAACGTCCAGCTTTTCCTTTTTTTTTTTTCCTTTTCTTTTTAATGCAGACAACTGCATCGTCACTACCGAGAGGATGTCAGATTAGGCGCCGATAAAAACTCTCTCAGACAACGGTGATGGCGGATCTTCAGAGGTCGACTCATTACGCGTTTGCGCCGCGAGTTCGAGGGACCGTAGCCTTCACAATTAGCCAATTAGCTTTGGCAACAACATGACAGTGCGTTGAATGTAATCTAATGAATGCGAGAGCAACAAATTCTAATGTTGCACGAAGTAAGGCTGGCAACCAACTCTCTCGGATCTTTAGATGGACTGAAAGCTGCTGGGCCGGTTGGCGATAATACTTGAACATATTTTAACTCGGTGCACGACTAAGCGGACACAAGAAAAGAAGGCACAAACCACAGCGCTGAGGCTTATACCTGCGTTTTTTAATGCTCGTTCAATACCGGTAGCTTCCTTTCTGTTTGAGCCTTCTACAGCAGTTCTAACACGTGGAAGGGGGGGATGTTATTGTATGCGCCCTTCAGGCGAGAAAGATGGGCCGGCTCATTTGGTCTCTGTTTCAGCAGTGCTTGCGCACTCTTACCCGCTCGTAGAAGCTACACATTGAGAGGGCATGTTATCAATTCTGACTTGTCACGGAACATGATGGCCACAGCAAAAACCCACCGAGAGTGTCCATATAAAAAGTTTTTCACCGCTAAATAAGTGTTTTGGGTTAGCTCTGCCTTCAGTTCTTCTTGTTTAATTTCTGTGTTTATTTTCTGAATTTTTGTGTTGAACCTGCATATAACGAAATCCTCTTTATAACAAATTCTTCTGGAACTTCAACATATTTATTATATCCAGGTTTAACTGTGTGTGTGTTTTTTTTTTTTTTACAGCGAAAGCTGTTATGAGAACAAAACACAAGTCATGCGCAGCGCCGTATTTGTCCACTGCCACCGCCGCCGGTTTCGATAACAAGGATCTAACGAAAAAAAAACTCAGTAAATAAAAAACCGCAACGACACTATAGGATTCGACCCCGGGTACACTGCGTGCAAGCCCAGTATTCTATCACTGAGCCATGCCAGTGCTTGGAACTCGTTCCTAAACAAGCCTTAGGCAGGCTTGATATTGGGAAAGGAACCACGTTAATATGAATAATAAAGCGTTTTAGAACTCAAAGGGACAGCCAGGCAGCCCACAATGCGAATTGCGTCCTGGTTCGTCCAATGCTCCAACCCATTAGAAAACTTGTTCTTGGTCACCTATTAACTGCGGCGCACCCACTTCATGCAAAATTCTTCATCATCATCAGCCAGTGCATAATAAAATTGCACAAAATTTCAAGCAAGTGTGTAGGGGATACCACGCTTCTCCAAATAATGACAAATGATAGCATAATGAATGCTGGCCTAATACACAAAAACTATGATTAGTTATGGCGTAGTGGGTACCCAGCAGTGTGATTACAGCAGTTACCTAAAGGGTGTTTAGAAAAGGCTTTGAAAGGCTGCTCTTCCAGCTTTCACTGTGGCTGTGCTACTCGTTCTGCACAGGGATGGCATTTTTTTTGGGGTGTGTCCTCACCTATAGCTAACTGGTGCCACGCAACGTTTTTTTTCCTAATAATTGGCTCCCCTTTTCACTGCAAAATTTCCTAACAACATTCACAACCCTGTCAAACAGTGCTTGAGATGTGGGGCCATTGTCAGGCAGTTAATGTGCCTGACATCTGCGGTATTGAAAAACAATGAAAAGTGAGAGAAGCACCAAATTATTCTAATTAACGAGGATCCCCAGTACAACTGATAACAATGAATAATGAAGCAGTCACTGAGTAAAGTGCTGGTTCGAGATAGCTTGTAAATGTTGTTTCTTTTAGTGCGCGATCAACAATGACATTATGTAGACACACAAAATGCATTAGCACTAACTTCGAACTAACATTTAATACCAGATGTTTTGGAAAAACAAAAAAAAAAGAAGGAAATTAACAGTGATTATAAACACATGAGCTTGCCATCTCATTCTCTTCCTGCAAATGAAACTGGGTTTTCCTAGTAACAGCTAGTGAAAGGCACTTTGACGACTTACTTGTGTTGGTATCGAAATAACTGGCATTCAACATTTTTAGCCCACCCAAATTCCTTCCAACTACGAAGCACAGGCACAGATTTGTATGTCCGACCTGCTCAGCAAGGCTGGTCAGGAGAGTCCTGAAGCCAGGCTGGCCGTGGTACCGGTCCTCGGGTGGGAAGTAGGTTCCCCCAACCACTGGCTTCAGGTCGGGCGTGAGCCATATGCTCATGGGCCAGCCGCCACCTCCAGATGTGGCCTGCAGAAGACAAACGTTTGAGACTCGAGTAAACGGATCGAAGGAAAAGAATAGCGAAAAGTAAGGCAGACACATCGCTAAACCTCAATCCACGAATAACTGGCACTTTATGAGAAGTTCTGGAGGCTCCATCAGAATTCTTGCGCGTCCAGAGGGCGCCAACCTCGCAAGCACCAAGGTTGTGAAAAGATACTCAAATATGTGACTCTGCTGATCTGAAAACAGCAGGCCCATTGTTGCTGACATCATGAAATAAGATGAGGCACGCAAGCACAAGCACCAGAGAAGAGAATAAAACAACTCGTGCAAGTTAACCAAAAGCCGGCTCATGCACATGCGCTTTTACCACTATAGATATGGCAGGGCCTCGACCACTAGACGCGTTTCTTCGTTCTTGGGTTCGTATAAAACTGCGCATTCACCAAACTCTGGCATGCATTCGCAAGTGCAGCGATGCAAACAAGCCTTCAATGAACAACCTCCCATTAACGACTCCTCCAGGAATACCAATAGTGCGCCAAGTCATTTTCATTCAGCGGTAGCTTTACTCGAACAAACATAGCATCCCTGGGCTACTGTGCCGAGCTTTTATTCGTAGTCTCTCTGCTGAGCAAAAACTTCACAGCACGCAAAAAGTGAAAGGCTCTCACGGCTAAATTGGCACCAGCCAAAGTTTAACTCTGCTCCTATGTATCAGTACCAGCATGCACTCTGGCATTATTGTGCGCCCGTATGAACTACCTCAAGAGACGGGATGTTTGCCAACTCCGGTTGTCAGTGCAATTATGCAATAAAACAACAAATGGCACCCAAATGCAATAAGTACACGTCACCACAAACAAAGCTTACTTAATTAAAAAAAAGCTTCTCCGTGCCTCCTTCTTGAGGGTTATGAGTTCGATGCAGCTGCTTAGTCAATCCGACCAGTGGGGTGTGAGCTCTGTGTTTCACAATTTCCGTTATCAACTCAGTGTTGGCAAGCCACCGTTTTCATCTGCTGCTTTCCTACCACTATTTAAAAACTTGCATTCTTAAATTTGCATAATCCTAAATGTTCGTTGCATAATCCTACAAACTTGCATAATCCTACATGTCTAAAAATGAAAAATAAGCATCTCAGACCTTGAAGGAAAAAGACTTCGCTAGTAAACAAGCGTTTGAAACAAAGCACACGTGGGGTAAACCGTGATGCTTCTCAACATGTATGGAGAGTTTTGTGCCGAAGGCACATACTTATAGCAAAGAAGCAGTTGGCAATTCATTAAAAGGTCTGGTCAGCAGTAAATGGCCAATGAACTTGTGGATCTTACTCCTCTGCTTTTTGTTCGTTGAGTGCAGTTGGAGATTAAAAACACTTTAAAAAAATTTTAAAAGTGATAAAATCAATGCCTAATCATAATGTATGGTGTTGCCTCACCCAGAGTCATCTATCTGGGAACTTCTGATAATTCAAACTTCTTGATGATTCAAATGAAATTCAGGGGTTCCTTCGAGTTTGAATTAATGAGAGCCGACTGTACAGCCCCAGCTATTCGAGATGAACACGTTGCCCGCCCATACCACTTCTACAGATGCTATATTTAAGGACTCTGTTTTCTTCAAAATTGTGCGACCAAGCAACAAATGCCACTTGGGTATGTTTATTTAAACAAGTATGCACCCTCATGATCATCATTTCTTCGATACAGCAAATGGCTTCTTGAAGCGTACAACTATTCACTCAAACTGGCAATGAGTGTTATGGTTTCTTCACAATGATTTTCCCAAGATGTGCGTCTCTTGAAGTTACTTGGCCTCATTACCTCCTGTCAGCTTAAACGTTTAAAAGGTCTGAGAAACAATTCTCATGGTACTTGTTTTCTTTAGAGAAACGAATAGCTTGCAGATCAGTGTGTCTAATATGCATTGGTAACGCGGAAAACACCGTGAAAGATTCATTATCGAAACTTCAACCTGCGGCAAATTCAAAAAACAGTCGACCTTCATTAATTCAAACTCGAAGGGACCTCTGAACTCTATTTGAATTATCAAAAAGTTTGAATTATCAAATGTTTGCAGATATATGACTGTGGTGAGGCGACACCACACATTACGATTATGCATTAATTTTATCACACTTAAAATTTTCAAGAGTATTTGAAACCTAACTGCACGCAATGAAAAGAAAGCAGAGGTGTAAGGTCCACAAGTGTATTGACCATGTACTGCTGATCAGACCTTTTAAAGAAATCGGGAAATCGGGAAATTCTTAAATATTAGTGAAAAAGCAGCAGATATTTCGTGGTATAAAACAGCAAGAAGTACAAATAAACCAAATGATGGAGTTTGAATGAAGAGGATTTGAAATAAACTGAAAGAATAGAGGGCCAACCAATAAACTAAATTTTGTTTGAATTAACCAAAGGTATGAATTATCAGAGTTCGATTTATCGCGAGTCGACTGCAAATATAATACACTCAACACACACTATAGTGGGCAGTAAATAAGGCAGCAGTTTGTGTTTGTACACTGTGGTTTGTTGCGCATCCGTGCACTCGTCGCGCATGAACCATGGGCTCGGCATTTTCCACTGGTAGCCACGAATGCAGCGCCGCTTTTTCAGCATCAGCACCTTTTATATGGTAAGCAGCATGGATTAGAACAGGGACGGTTAATAACTTAATATTCCAATTTTAAGCCCCCATTCTGGTGCACATGAAAGCATCAGACAACAAATAGCTAAGGAAACCACTCCATAATCCAGCTTCAAGGCTTTTCCATTTAAGCTGCGCAACATAGTTTTTTTTTATTTTTTATTACACTTAAATGAGATTTAAGACTGCAAATTCTACTCATATCGCAAAAGAGATGCTTATATCTCTCACAGTAACTCATTGTTTTTTTTTCATATCCATCATTATCATCATTTATTGAACCTGTAAAGGTCTTGCACAAGGCATTACATAAAGGAGGTTCAAATCACATGTTCCAATAAACAGGTTCTAATCACATGTTCTTAACAATCTTCAGACTCTTCAATGACACATAAATATGGGAAGGCAAAGTGTGGAAACGCATCGGTACTGGCAGCCTTACCTGAATGTAGGTCATGTAGACGCGGTCAACGTCCGGCCGCTCTTCACGGTCCACCTTGACGTTGATGAAGTTTTCGTTCATGATCTTGGCAATGTCCTTGTTTTCGAAGGACTCGCGTTCCATCACGTGACACCAGTGGCACGTAGAGTAGCCCACTGCATACGTTGGCAGGCAACACAGTTAGCTGGGATCAGCGATGGTGAGGTCAGATGCAGCAAACTCTCATTACGAGTCCCTCTCATCAGCCAATAAAACTAATTTTGCAATGCGTTTTCCTAATTAAAACTGTTGTAGAGCACAGAGAATTTCGTGTAATGATGCCTTGGAACGATAGTGCACATATAGTATTGTTTCTATTACACTGTTGTAAAAGCAGAGAGCAAACTCGAGCCATGGTTGGTATTTTGAGAGTAAAAAAATTATGCTTCACGCAAATGATACACATTTTCTTCAAGTTCAATTGTTGTAACATGTATTTCTGTACGTGGCTATACTTCTTGTTGACAGTTTGTGCAACGCGCCTTAGATGAACAGAAAATTTGCCTGCCAATATTCACCCGAAAAACAATTCTTTTTGTCGCTGGCCCTGAAAACTGCTTCTGAAGCCACCGTCAGCAACCCATGAAATGCATCACATTTACAAAGCTAATTACAAAGCAGGGGACACTGTATACACTTGTCTAGATGCATTGTGAATCCTATTTCCTCTGTGTATGAGCGCACAAGTGACGTAAGGAGGCATAGCGGTGTGTCCATCTATTGAAGAGCGCTTGAAGCGGTGACTGTAAGTGTACAGAGCCTTTCACACTCGTTGTGTCGCACAGAAAAATTGTGCCCATAGCAGCCAGATTTTATGGGTCTCCTGGTCTCTTGCACAGGAATATGTTTTACCATTCAACTTATTCAAATATAAATCGAGTGTAAGATACCCTGCAATGCATTCACGTTACAGTAGAAACACGTCTTTTTCAGTGTAGGGGCAACATAACAAAATACTCCAAACAACATTTAAGACGGAGTAACTTGTGAAAAGTGTTTGAGGTATGTGAAGTCCGAGTATAACACAGTGTGAAATTGTTGGCTGACATTACTGCTCGCCACTGCACTGGATATAGAATATACATCGAGCTACAAAATAAACCTATGAAACAGACTCTGAGCAGGCAAACAAACAGTCAACAAACATTCTCACACTAAACACACGAGGTGAACCTTTGGCTGCGACATGCTTGCTATATTTTGATCACTGCACATGCGCACACTATTTGAATAATAATAATAATAATAATAATAACAATTGTTGGAGCTTAACGTTCCCAAACCGCCATATGATTATGAAAGACGCCGCAGTGAAGGGCTCCGGAATCTTCGACCATCTTTAACGTGCACCTAAATCTAAGCACACGGGCCTTAAGCATTTTTGCTTCCACCGAAAATGTGACCGCCGCGGACGGGATTCGATTCCGTGACCTGTGGGTCAGCAGCCAAGTGCCTAAGCCACTAGACCACCGTGGCAGGTCACGGTATTGCAAAGTAAAAAATAAATTAGGATCAATGCAACACTCAACAATAGTATAGGCGCGTGCAAGAACAGTTACACTTCTCTTTAAACAAGCACTTTTCGAACAGAATCTTACAGCTTGACTAGATTAAAAGAATAAGTAATTATGCTGCTATATTTTTCCTTACATATGTGTATATATATATATATATATATATATATATATATATATATATATATATATATATATATATATATTGTCACGTAGTTTATTTACGTACAGACCTACTGGAAGGCCAAGGAACGCCAGAAGAGCGAGGAATGTCAACAGGCCGAACATACAGAACAAGCACAAGCTCGGGTCGCGCGTGTGCACCAACGCTGTGGCTTGCCGTTTCTTTCGCATAGTTCCCTACATTGGCCTCCTGTTGAATAGCGTAGCCAACCTGGCGACTTAAGGCGTAGTCACTATAGCGGGGTCGTAATATGGCTTCAGGCGACTCACATGCACAATTTCTCGGCCGCGACGGCGTAAGTCATGAGACTGTGTCAACGGCTCAATCTCATAATTGACTGGTGACGTACGGGCGAGAATGCGGTAGGGCCCGTGGTATCGTGCCAGTAATTTCGAGGAAAGGCAGGAGTACTCGGTGGAATCCAGAGCCAAACAAGAGCACCAGTCGTGAAAGTAGAGAGATATCGGTCGGTGTCACGCCGTAGCTTCTGGTGGCCTTGGTCCTCGGTTGTCAGTGAACGGGCCAATCGTCTGCAATCTTCTGCGTACCTGGCAACATCAGAAATTGCAGTGTACTCAGAGGAGTCGGGTGTGTATGGGAGGATAGCGTCCAGCGTGCACGATGGTTCGCGTCCGTACAACAGAAAGAAAGGAGAAAACCCTGTTGGCGCGTGCGTAGCGGTGATATACGCATACGTGACGAATGAAAGGACAGTGTCCCAATTGGTCTGGTCTGAAGCTGTGTACATCGTCAACATATCACCGAGAGTGCGATGAAATCGTTCTGTGAGGCCATTCGTCTGCGGGTGATATGCTGTCATCATGCGATGAACCATGTTGCACTAAGCGAGCAAGGCTTGAATGGCGTCAGACAAGAAAACACGCCCCCGGTCGCTCAAAAGTTCGCGGGGAGCACCATGGCGAAGAATGAAGTTGCGCAAGATGAAAAACGCAACTTCCCTCGCGGTTGCTGCGGGTAGTGCTGCCGTCTCTGTGTAACGCGTGAGGTGATCCACGCCGACAATTATTTACATATTTCCAGAAGACGACGTGGGAAGTGGTCCGTATAAGTCAATACCGACACAGTCAAATGAACGCGCTGGACAAGGCAGAGGCTGAAGTGTACCGACAGGGCATTGAGGTGGGGCTTTACGTCGCTGGCATGCAGTACAAGCACGTAAGTACTTGCGAACAAATGTGTACATGCCGCGCCAGTAGTACCGCTGACGTAGACGGTTGTACGTTTTGAGAGCGCCGGCGTGAGCGCTTTGCGGGTCGTTGTGAAAAGCTGTACAGATTTCCAAATGCATGTGGTTGGGTATCACTAACAGCCACCTCCGACCTTCACACGTGTAATTCCGCCGATAGAGAAGGTCGTCTCGAATAGCGAAATGTGTGGCTTGACGGCAGATAGTTCTTGAGACCAAATTAGCTGACGGATCAGTCAGAAAGGTGAGGAGTTGGGAAATCCACACATCTTTGCGTTGTTCCGATGCCATGTCTGTGAAGTCGATTGGTGTTATGACAGCTGAAGAAGGTGACGAGGAGGTTGGGTCAGCCGGTAGCGGCGAGCGGGATAGCACATCAGCGTCGGAGTGCTTGCGGCCGGATCGGTATACAACACGAATGTCGTATTCCTGTAGGCGAAGCGCCCAACGACCAAGGCGCCCGGCGGGTCTTTGAGCGATGATAGCCAGCATAGAGCGTGGTGGTCCGTAACGACTTCGAAAGGGCGGCCATAAAGGTATGGGCGGAACTTCGTCAAAGCCCAGACAATTGCGAGGCACTCTTTCTTCGTGACGGAATAATTACACTCGGCTTTCTTGAGGGTTCGACTCGCGTAAGCGACCACGTATTCTTGGTATCCTGGTTTTCGTTGAGCCAATACAGCACCAACACTGACACCACTGGCGTCGGTGTGGACCTCCGTAGGCGCATCGGGGTCAAAATGACATAGTATTGGAGGTGATGATAATAACCGCCGAAGCGCGGTGAAGGATTTGTCGCACTCTTTTGACCAAGCAGAAATGCCTCTGGAAGTTGTCAACAGGTTGGTAAGAGGCCTGATGATGGAAGAGAAGTTTCGCACAAATCGACGAAAGTATGAGCACAGGCCGATAAAACTTCGAAGCGTCTTGATGGAATTGGGCTTCGGATAGTCGGCCATGGCACGGAGTTTCGCCGGATCCAGGAGAACACCCTCTTTGCAGACGACGTGACCCAGTATAGTGAGCTGACGTGCGGCAAAATGGCACTTCTTGATGTTAAGTAGAAGGCCAGCAGAGGTGAGACACGTGAAAATAGCACGAAGACGAACAAAGTGAGTCGAAAAGTCGCGAGAAAAAACGACAATGTCGTCTAGGTAGCAAAGGCACGTGTTCCACTTGTAGCCGCGAAGGATGGTGTCCATCATCCATTCGAAGGTAGCTGGGGCATTGCAGAGTCCGAACGGCATGACGTTAAACTCGTACAGCCCATCAGGTGTTACAAATGCAGTCTTCGATCGGTCAGGATCAGCCATTGGAACTTGCAAATATCCTGAGCGTAAATCTAAAGAGGAGAAATATTCTGCTCCTTGCAAGCAATCGAGAGCATCGTCGATGCGTGGCAATGGGTACACACCTTTCCCAGTTATCTTATTGAGCCGGCGGTAGTCGACACAGAATCGGATAGACCCATCCTTTTTGCGCACAAGTACAACAGGGGACGACCAAGGGCTCTGCGATGGCTGGATGGCAGTCTGGCACGGGCAGTGTGGCCACAGGTGCCGTCATAGCATTGAGCTGGAGGTCAGGTGGGTGTTCAGCAAACTCCAGAGGACGCAAGAGGTCAACGTCTTGTATGTTACCCAAACATTCTCCACAAAGTAAGGTAACTGGCGACGATAGCGAGTTCGCAACGAGCATGGCGGTAGCACCGGATTCCACGGTGAGTATGGCAAAGGGCAGGTGTAGACTACGGCGGCGGGTAAATACGTCAAACGGAGTGAACAAAACAGTTCCGGCAGGAGCAGCGGTACAGGTCAGGGCTGCAAGGGTGGATGTTCTCGGTGCTATTTCTGTGTCTGCAACAACGACAAGTTTGTAAGCTTCAGAAGGAGAATCTACCAAACAAGAGCTTGGTAGCGGTGTAAGGGCAACTTCTGCACGTGAGCAATCTATGAAGGCCAGATGACGCGAAAGAAAGCCCCATCCAAGAATGACTTCATGGGAGCGTGATGCCAGTACAAAAAATTCGATGGCATAAAGTTCATCTTGGATAATGACACGTGCAGTGCACACAGCTGTAGGTTCTATGCACTGCGAGTTGGCCGTGCGGAGCATCAGGCCCAAAAGAGGCGTCGTCACCTTTTTCAACTTGCGGCATAAGGTCTCACAGATTATGGAAACGGCGGCTCCTGTGTCGATAAGCGCTTGTGCGGCGGTCCCCTCAACATTGACGTTGATAACGTTTTGCGGCGAGAAAGATGGAGGCCTTAAGCAGTTCGAATTGTATGCAGCTGTTGCCTCCGGAGCTGCAGCGATCAGTCTCCCTCTTCCGTAGCAGGCCGGCGACGCATAGGCGACAGGGAGCGTCGTCGGGGCGATGGTGACCGATTGTTTGCGTAGGGTTGAGGACCGTCAGTGGTGTACCTTGATGGCGTCCTAGACGACGACGCCATTGGCCTGCCCATGGTCTCGACTGGAGGGGGATCTCGGCGACAGTGGTGGGCGACGTGTCCAGCAATACCACAGGCGAAACAGATGGGCCTATTATCCGGCGTCCTCCAAGCGTCTGAGCGACGGTAAAATGGAGCTGAAGATCTCTCGTAGGAATACGGCGCAGCAATTTGTGTTGTAGGCACGACATAGGGTGGCGTGACAGGTTGAGCATATAACCTACGCTGTTGCGTAGGCCGAGCAGCGATGGCGGCGTACGTGAACGGCGTAGTGACAGGTGGTTGCTGATGCATCGGCGGAAGGGTCTCAGCGACTTAGGTCCGAATGACGTGTTGGAGGTCCGGTGCCAAAGCTTGCGCGGGCTCATGTGTCAGTGGCAGCAGGTACAGCTGGCGCGCTACCTCTTCGCGGACGAAGTCCTTGATTGGCGAAAGCAGCGGCTACTGATCGGTAGGATGGACAGCTAGGTGCAAGCTTGCGAGCGTGTCTGGCGTCGTGAGGGCTTGACGAGCAATTGCGCGCTGCCTACGCAATTCATCGAAGCTTTGACAGAGGGAAACGAGGACAGCAATGGTGGGGGGATTTCTCGCGAGCAACATCTGAAAGGCGCCGTCGTCAATGCCTTTCAAAATGTGCCTGATTTTTTCTTCCTCAGGCATGGTAGAGTTGATGTGGTTGCATAGATGCAACACATCTTCAATGTAGCCCGTGTAGGTCTCGCCTGGTTGCTGCGCACGGTGACGTAAACGGTGCTCGGCTTGAAGCTTGCGTGCCGCAGGTCGTCCAAAGACGTCCGTAATAGCAGTCTTGAATGCAGACCACGTAGGAATGTCAGCTGCGTGGTTATTAAACCACAATTGCGCGGTGTCCGCAAGGTAGAACGTGACGTAGCCCAGCTTACTTGGGTCGTCCCATTTGTTACTTGCGCCGACTTTGTCATACCTCGCCAACCAATCTTCGACATCCGACTCAGTGGAGCCTGTGAAGATAGGAGGGTCTCGTTGAGGATACACGGCGCCGCAAGTGACGTGGACGGTCGAAGGTCCCACCTGGAGAGGCGTCTCGGTGGCCATGTTCGTGTCACGTAGAGGGGGAAACTTACGGGAGCGAAGTTCCAGGTTTGTACGGAAGTACCCAGTACCTCCACCAGATGTCACATAGTTTATTTACGTATAGACCTACTGGAAGGCCAAGGAACGCCAGAAGAGCAAGGAACGTCAAGAGGCCGAAAATACAAAACAACCGCAAGCACGGTTGCGCGTGTGCACCAATGCTGTGGCTTGCCGTTTCTTGCTTCTTCGTCGTCGTTCGCATAGTTCCCTATAATATATATATATATATATATATATATATATATATATATATATATATATATATATATATATAGAGGTCATTTTTTCAAAAGATAAAAAAATTTTTGCTACTCGTGGTTTATACCGCACTTACACAATTGTATGTTAACTTGGTCGACCCCCCTCAAATCGCACGGATATTAAAAAAAGGTGAGAGAGCAGCACAAGAATGTCTCAAAAAAAAAAAAAAAAAAAAACTAAGTTGAAAGTGGCCTCACGGCAGTGACTGCGAGCTGCGCAAGAAAGCTAACTTCGCAAAAACACGTGGGGAATATTTTTAGAGACAACCAAAACCATTTTTCTATTCTTGGTCGACACCCCAACTTCGTATATTAAATTAAGATAGAGCGGGTCGACCTACAATTGTGTAAATACAGTAGGTAGAAATGAAAAATTTCTAGATTATGATAGCAGTACCAAGTTTGCTGTCCAAGCTGATTCAATCGAACTGCCAGTCAACATGCGCAGAAGAGAAGCAGCCGAATATTCAACTCACCAGACAAGAAAATGAGCTTATCCTCATCTTTGGCCTTCTTGAATGCAGCATCGCCCCAAGGGTACCTACAAATAACCCGATGAATTTATAACTACCACAGCTCACAAAGATTTTTTTTGTCAATACCTGACTCAAACACAAATCGAAAGCAGTTTGTTTTTTTGACTGGGGGAGATTGACCAAGGCAAAGACAAACACACTGTCAGTTGCTGCCCTGACGAAAACAAGCGTTTTCGTTGAAGCACTGGCTTCAGCCACATTCCCTGCTCAACGATTCGTGAACCACGCTTCGGACTAGGCGAGGAAAAATCCTGCAGAAAGCAGACACTTTGAAGAACAGCTCGTCCAAATCTCGCATTCGTGCGTGGCAAGGAAGGTTGAGAAGTGAAATGCGAAGCGTCTATTTTTACCAGGCGACCTCTATTCAGAACCGGGCTGAAAGCACCCGATGTTTTGACATCAAGCAGCAAGTAGCGCACTATTGGGGAATGGCCCTTGTAAATCATGAGTGGCATATCGATTCGATGCACTTCTCACCATGAGGTGCCGCCACGTGCTAAGCACCATGCTCTACTATCAACCAATCAATCAATCAATCAATCAATCAAAGAACTTTATTTTCACCAAAAACAAAAACATTTACGGTGAAAAAAGGTGGCCGGGAAAAAAGGCTGTCCAATGACAGCTTGACAAAGCCCCAGCCACCCATCGGTGGCGAAACGACAGGGTAGAGCATCTGATAAATGTGGGGGGAAAATGCATAATAATAGTCGCTAAACAGTTTCAAATTGATATCATAGTGCATTCACTACAGGCACAGGTGCACTACAAGGTCAAATGTACCTAATTATACACTTGCTAAAGATGAGTAACGAAGAAAAAAGAAAAAAATTCGAAAAGAAAAACAAGGACAAAAAACAAAATAAAAAGTAAAACAAAGCCAGAGAAGAAGAAAAAACAAAAAAATGGAAAGAAATATATTAGGCACTTCAAGTACATTAAAATGTACAATGCGCAGTTATATACTGATATGCATGTGCATAGGATTCACATATATATATATATATACATAAACACACACACACACACATATATATATACACATACATCATATGAATAATGAAGGAAAAAGGAAAACAAAATAACTTGCGAAACACGTGTATACTCAAATATTGGAAAATGTTCTACTGTAATTGTTGAGTACGGTTTGTACTCAACAATTGCATTAGAAGGTTAAGCATGACAAAAAGCAAACGTAAATAATCATGGCAGGCTTTGCAAGATCAGTGGAATGGCCTCAGACTGAATTTTTTTGCGCCGTTTACCATCCTGAAATCAGCATTGAGCAAGAAAGATATATTAGGTTACCCACTTATGTGTCATTTAAACACGACCATGCACTCAGCCAACAAATTCTCTCTCAGAGGTGACGGACACAATTTTTTTTTTTCACGGGCCACAAGAGAATGGAATGTTGTATCATTTGACATTGAGAACAATTTGAACAATGACATGCTTGACATGGTGTGCATTGAAGGTGTAATTACTTTGTTTCTTTCGGACTGTAACCTCCCTGCCGTAATGCCCACTCGGGCGATGCAGGTATATAATAAATAAATAAAAATAAATACACAATGGCTACAATGATGCACACAGGAATCGCAAGCGGATAGAGTGATTGAATAACAACACGTGTGCCCAAGGTTGTGACACCAGCTGACATAACAGGTCATTTATTCGTGTCCTCCCTACATGTGTACCTGCTGCAAACTCATCAGTTCTTGAGAAGAGGGGAAGTGCTTTGAGCATGCCTCAAATCCCTTTAACTCCCCTCGGCCTCAAAAGATATGAGAAATTTTTGCAGTAATCGGTTCGTGAGGCCATAAACTCTGATAATGAGTTCATCAAATATTTCATCATCATCATTATCAGCCTGACTACTTCCACTGCAAAACAAAGGCCTCTCCCATGTTCCGCCAATTAACCTGGTCCTGTGCTTGCTGCTGCCAATTTATACCTGCAAACTTCTTAATCTCATCTGCCCACGTAACCTTCTGTCTCCCCCTAACTCGCTTGCCTTCTCTGGGAATCCAGTCAGTTACCCTTAATGACCAGCGGTTATCCTGTCTACGCGCTACATGCCCTGCCCATGTCCATTTTCTCTTCTTGATTTCAACTATGATATCCGTAACCCCCGTTTGTTCCCTAATCTACTCTGCTCTCTTTTTGTCTCTTAAGGTTACACCTACCATTTTTCTTTCCATTGTTCGCTGCGTCGTCCGCAATTTAAGCTGAACCCTCTTTGTAAGTCTGCAGGTTTCTGCTCCGTAGCTAAGTACCGGCAACATACAGCTGTTATATACTTTCCTCTTGAGGGATAGTGGCAATCTACCTGTAATAATTTGAGAGTGCTCGCCAAATGTGCTCCGCCCCATTCTTATTCTTCTAGTTACTTCAATCTCGTGGTTCAGCTCCGCGGCTATTACCTGCCTTAAGTAGACATAGTTTTTTACAACTTGAAGTGCGCTATTACCTATCTCGAAGCGCTGCTCCTTGCTGAGGTTGTTGTACATTACTTTCGTTTTCTGCAGATTAATTTTAAGACCCACCTTTCTGCTTTACCTGTCTAACTCGGTGATCATAAGTTGCAATTCATCCCCCGAGTTACCCAGCAATGCAATATCAGCGGCGAAGCGCAGGTTACTAAGGTACTCTCCATTAACTCTTATCCCTAACTGTTCCCATTCTAAGCTTCTGAAAACCTCCTGTAAGCATGGGACGAATAGCATTAGGGAGATTGTGTCCCCCTGCCTTACACCCTTCTTGATTGGTATTCTATTGCTCTATTTATGAAGCACTATGGTAGCAGTTGATCACCTGTAGATTTCTTCCAGGATGTTTATATATATTTCATCGACGCCCTGATTCCGCAGTGTCTGCATGACGGCTGATATTTCTACTGAATCAAACGCCTTCTCGTAATCTATGAAGGCTTTGTATAGTGGTAAGTTATATTCTGAGCATTTCTCCATTACCTGATTGATAGTATGAATGTGGTCGATTGTTAAGTAGCCTGTTCGAAATCCTGCTTGTTCCTTTCGTTGATTGAATTCTAATGTTTTCTTTACTCTGTTAGCAATTACCTTTGTAAATAGCTTGTATACCACAGAAAGCAAGCTGATCGGCCTGTAATTCTTCAAGTCCTTGTCACCTCCTTGCTTATGTATTAAGATGATGTTAGCATTCTTCCAAGACTCTGGTACTCTTCCCGTCAGGAGACACCTCGTAAAGAGGGTGGCTAGTTTTTATAACACAATCTGTCCTCCATTTTTCAGCAGATCTGATGTTACCTGATCCTCCCCAGCAGCTTTGCCTCTTTGCATGCTCTCCAAAGCTTTTCTGACTTCTTCTATCATTACTGGTGGTGTGTCGTCTGGGTTACTGCTAGTTCTTGTAGTATTAAGGTCGTGGTTGTCCCGGCTACTGTACAGATCTCTGTAAAACTCCTCCGCTATTTTAACTATCCTATCCATATTGGCAGCTATTTTGCCTTCTTCATTAAATATTTACTACTTCGAAAATATGGACCACTTTAAGTCTCATTCTTTCCCTGAACTCTCTCCTTAACAGAGCATAACATCCAAGTGCTGCACCAAAATCTGTGTGAGGTGGTGGTGAATGTCTGAATTCAACCAGACGTCATTTGCCTTATGCAACGTTTACCATTGTAACCATAGACTATCTTAAGCACAACAAATGATATTGGTTGCATATAAGGTGCACCTTATGATCAAACCACTGCACTGTACAGTCTTTTTTTTTAATGCTGTGACCTACAGTGATTAACATTTAGTTGATTGTGGTTTGACAGGTTATTTGTATGTTAGAGATATAAAATCTGTCCATATGTAGAAAAATACATATTGATAACAATCAATTTTTTTACTTTTTCAAGCAATTTTTTAAGTGTATCGCACTGGCTTTCTTTCAATGCTGTTAGTGTTTGCTTTTAATGCAGAAAGCTGACACTTCCGAAGTGGTTGATATCCACAGAATACATGTTACTGTTGAATGCTATGTATTAGTGCATATTGACAGCACTGTAGGTATAGATTTACTGAATATTTTCTACTTTTATAGTCCATTTGATAAGGTGAGAATATCATTCTATTCCGGGTCAAATCTTTTTCATCCTTTGAAACTGACTCTAAATCGTACCCCACCATTATCAGAATTGGTCATTCTGCAACAGTGAATTACGCAAGATGGAATAGGCAGAACTGCTAACAAGAACTTCAGGAAAAGATAAAGTCTCAAAGCTTGAACATGAGGACTTTTCACTTTCCTGATGAAGATGATGGAAACAAACCCTCTTGTCGAAACAACAACTTTTGTCGACACTTTCGGTCTAAGGACAAGTCATACTGTCAAATGTAATATGCAGTCGCGAACTCCCCCCCTCCCCTCCCCCCCACTTGCGAAAATCCCTTTACAATCCAAATGAAAGGCATAGCAACCAAATGCTGACCGGACTGTGTGCACATTGTGTCGACTTTCTGCGTTTGTTCTTGCTGAAGTATGATGCCATTCGCGCACATTCAAACAGGACAGGAGTCGTATGTAGCTCACCAGTCAACTGGGTTGCTGGCATGCTGCAGGAGGTACGGCGACTTTTCGTGAGCAAGCCGGTTTCTTGCAGAGCTAGCCGAAGTTGAAGCATGTGCCGGATAAGCAGCAGCAGCCGCCATCTTGCCTAAGCAAAGCAGCGGCGGCCTGCGCGTGGTAATGGGCAACACTGAGATATAGGACAAACGTTTCTTATTGGGCCGACACTTTTAAGCGTATTCACCCCCTTTCACATGTATCCAATACACTTAGCCACAATTTGCAGTAAGTCAAGTCACATCCATCCTTGTTATTTTTTTCTACTTTTGTCTATTTTGCTCAGCTTGTGTTCTGATTTAGGCTTTTTTGTTCTTTTTCCTTTTCACATGTTACACAGGCATGCTATCCTTCCAGAAAAAATAAATCTTAAAATTTGCTGTTCAAAAAAGAAGACTGTTTCTTTAAATGTGACAAGTTGCAGGATTTGACCATCACACTATAACTTGGCAGTAGCTGCATTTGTGAAGACAATAGTCAAGTGCATCTTATCGTCAAGCCCAGATAATATTCTGAAGAAAGCCTGCAGATAACCAGCATAATGTGTCAAGAACGATAGGCAGCTCTTCTTTTTCACTTGTTTTGATGCTTCCGGTAAAAAAAAATGCCTAAAAATGCTTTGTGTGCTTCACGCACTCAATTCACGGTCCAGCACTGTCTAGCCAAGGTGGCAAAAGCTCCGTAGATTTGTATTGGAGTAAACAATTCTAGAAGATCGCACACACCTCCTACAACCATAGATAAAAAACAAATGAGGATTTTACACTACATATTAGGTCGTGCTAATACATTTTGATATAAAAATGTACACACTTTGTCTTCTCTTTTTACCGACGTATATTAGCATGAACTTCTGAAACACATAAGGGCAAACGCTATATAGACAGAAATATATATAACTATTAATTATTTAATAGCATGAAACCCACACACTGATAGAGTATGTACCACTTAGAGTTCATATGTCTTGTCCCATTACTTACTAAACAATATGAACCATGTAATATTGAAACTTTCATAGATCAAAAAGCAGCATTTGTGAAGTCCCACTCAGCCGTGTGCAAGCCTCGAATAGTACATACAAATAGTAAAGTTTTGTGTAAGAGCTGCACTTGGGCAAGGGCTGCACCCCAATTTCGCAGCACAAAATTTAGAAAGAAATTGTGAAAATGAAATACATGCTTTCAGGGGCAGACTCATCCTAGACATTCTTTATTTCTTTAGTAATCTTGATTAAAGTGCACAGGCTTATACAGTTTTTTATGCTGATTTCAAATATGTAAATACTTTTCCTGTAACTCATTTTATTCCTGAGCTAACTTAAGTTCATTACCTATTATTTAAGGCCATCATAAAAAAAAGTGCTTAATTAAAAGCAGCATTTAAGATATTGCAACATATACTAATAACTAGAGATTGAAAGTATGCAAGAGTTTTTTGTTTTTAGGCCTTTCTTGGTTATTTTACACCAAAATGAACTATCCATGTTCAAAAGCAGTTGGAATTGTGTTACAATTCTGATGAGTAATTAATTAAAAAGGCTTGTGCTCTAAATTCTGCTCCCATACTTGCATTCTATACACGTACAGGTTTCTATTGCAAAAAAAATTATTCTTGTGCCTGCCCTAGCTGCAAAGACATTGAGGCCTCAATATTGAACAGTCCTAAATTTACTTTTCTGAGAAATAAAAAAAAAAACTGATAACACCCAGTTCCATAAAAAAAAAAAAAACACCAATCACGGTGTGCATGTTTTGCAATGCTCATACAGGCACTCATAAATTGGTAGTAGAGCTTCAGACACAGGTGCTGGCAAATTATATTAGGTTGCCCATTTTTTGCAGGTTCTGCATTGTGCTAGCACCAAGAATCTGGACAGTCCAGAATGACATTACAAATAAATTACCACTTCCTGATGGGTGAAAATTTGCTTAGAGATAGAAAAATACTTGCAAAAGCCAAATATGCCAATTTTAAAAAATGCATTTTTTGGTCACTTTTCACTCCCAAAGACTAGTTTGCCCCCTTCAGTAACAACATATTCTAAAAAGGTCCCAAGTATTCCTTCACTTTGCTGACTTGCAGAAACTGCACGACTATGTTGGTCGCAATGAAGGAAGCGATTTGAGATAGAAGCTTTGGTTAAAGAGTGTCTAGATGGAGTAACTGTCCGGTTCATTTTCAGTTGTGAAACATCATGCGTCATTTGATTACAGGTTGAAGCATTCTGTAGAATGCCTCTTCTTGTATCAGTTAACGCAGCATCTATAAGCTTGCCCACTGCTTTGTGAATTTCACTCTTTCAATTCTCTGATGCCGTTAAAAAACGAGTTTGGGCACATAGAGACGTGTACCACAGAACGACCTCCTGCTGCTAAACAGCTCCTAGCTGTGCATGTCAGTCTCTGTTTTGCAGTGATATGCCTTAAATTTTTACCTTTTCTATTACATTTTTTTTGCTTTTATAGGGATGTTCAATTAACATTGGTTAAAACCATAACTATAAACTGCACCTGTCACTTTAAAAACACCTGGTAAAACAGCTTTCGAATTGAAATCAAGTCACAAAACTAGGTGCAACAACAAATTATGCACTGCCTTAATGCTTTAATTCTGATGTTGCATAATTTTGTTGCTTCAATAAAACATCTGTTAAGCCAAGTTGACACATAGCATTTAAGGTGAAAACTTCAGTGCAGACCAAGACGGACCACAAAGTGCTTGTTTCTGGTGTTTTCTGTGGTCCGTCTTGGTTCGTGCTGAAGTCATCACACTAAAATATTTGTTGTTGTTGACATTGTTCAAGAAAGCATACTTCATGCCCGAACGTGTCACTCTCACTGAGATCAACGTATACAATTGTTCTGATCGTTTTATAGTATCCTCACACAAGAACAAAATCGATAGCAGTGTGCAAGTGCTTTTGAAACATTCGTGCCATGCCGCGACTTGAAACAAAAACACGTTCGCGCTTTTCAAGAGCGAGAACTACAGGATGAATCATTTTGAACCGCGATTACAAGTCCCTGTCCAAAATAGCGGATGACACTTTTACAAACAATAGCACATTGGAAACCTCTTATCATATCACAATCATTCATCAATTGATGAGCTGATACATAGGCGATCGCGTTAATTTTGCTTCATTTCGTGCGACTAATCACACAGGTGCCACAGATATCTTTCTATTACGATCGGGCCGATCAGGATCGAGTTCGTCGATGGCGATTTGTTACTTGGTGTAAGCCGATGATGAGAGCCAATGATGTTCAAGGTAATCATATACGATCACGATTGATAGTGCATATGTGTGAAACTGCAATACTTTCGACCGCGATTAAGCATCCATCGGAACAATCGCGGACAAGTACGCTGCGGAGAAAAGAAAACTGCGTAAATAACGGAATCGCTGAGCCGAGTTACGACTCAAGGCTAAGGCTAAAAACAGAAAAGTAAGGGTGGCAAGGGCGGTCACACCACCCCTGAATACACTCGATTCCAAGGAAGCGAAACCACAACGAGCAGCATGCAGCGTGACACGAGTACAAGAGATACCTTGGCAATGCGCTCGCAAACAAGGACCTTGTGACGACCGCGGCGTTGCAGAGGCACTTTCGATTCTCAGGCTCGTGCAAGCGCGGACAACGTCGATGCGAAAGCGAGTGGATGCTGCCGCGGTGCCCGAGCAAGGCTGCAGTCACGCGGGGCGACCAGCAGCAGCTCATTTAGGCGCGTGGAGCACCGGCTGAGCTCACATGCGCATCATCGCACAACACGCGATGAGGCGCGATGTCGGCGAAAAATGCTGCGACGTTCGTGCAGCCTGCACGAACAAACAACCGCGACACACACAGACCATATCCACTCTCTCCTACGATGAATCGTACCTCTCGCACAATTCGCCCTCTTGGCAAGAGTGGTAGCCGTAGTGACACAGTCATTATTTTCTTTCTGTGTTTGTTGTTTCTCGCGTAGTCTGTGTTTTCGACGCAATCTTGCAAGACGAAAGTCGCTACTTCTTTACGAAGGTTGTGCAACGCGTAGTCGAAATACCACGTCATAATATGATGCGCATCAATTACCACGTCGAGGAAGCGAAGGTTTTGGGAATTACACTCCACGAGCGTTAAAGAGCGCGAATTTCATAACGGTGTTGAGCGAAACTTTCATACAAAACGGACACTGATGTTTTCAGAGGCGGGAATCATTCGAACAGTTATTGCCGTTAACTCGACGAAACAGGCACGCGGCGAGCTTATCTTTCAGATGCGAATAAACGAGCCAGTTAACGGAACAGCGCGGCAGCTTGGCGTTGCGTGGTTGCGTCACCCGCATACGCCCACTTCACCCAACAGTTGGCGCGATCGCGCACTCCCCTTTGCGTGCGTGTCCGGGACAACCGCGCGTGGACCAACGCACGATAAAAGCGTGCTGCGTGAGAGGCGATAAGGCACGGGAAGCTAAACTTCGATATGTGATGTCTCGGAACGAGATATCAGCTGGACCGTGTCGCCCGCCGGGTGTACCGGACACTTCGACGGCGCTCGACCGATCGGCGGTTTCACGGCGACGATGCGGCGAACTCCATTGGCGTTGCTGCCGACGGTGCTACAGCTGTCATTCGTGGCGGCCGCTTCGATCACGGCTCCGACGGACGACTCGGGGCCCCCGATCGTGGCATCGAGCGTCGAAGACGCCTTCGCCCAGTACGTCACCCGGTACAACAAGAGCTACGAGCCTGGCAGCGAAGAGCACGAACGGCGGTTCGCCGCTTTCCGCGACAGCCTCGAACGAATCGCGCGCCGCAACGCGACGGGCGACACTGCGCGCTACGGACTGACCCGCTTCTCGGACTTCACGCCGGACGAGTTCCGCCGCAACGTCCTGTCGTCGCCTCCGGCAGACCTAGACGAAATTGTTCGGCAGCTCTTCCCCGACCTGAGGCCACTAGGCAACGACATAGGCCCGCTCCTCCTACAACCTGTCGCTCCGAAGAAGGTGCCCCCGGTGCGGGGTCGATACCCGGACCACTTCGACTGGCGCGACCGCAGCGCCGTCACGCCCGTCAAGAACCAGCAAAACTGCGGCGCGTGTTGGGCCATCAGCACCGTCGAGAACGTAGAGAGCATGTACGCCATCGCGACGGGCAAGTTGGTCGAGTTCAGCGTCCAGCAGATGGTTGACTGCTCCAACAACTCCAACCACGGCTGCAACGGAGGCGACACCTGCACCGCCATGCAGTGGCTCCGAGAGAACCGCATCAAGCTCGTCACCGAGAGCGCCTACCCCTTCACCGCCTCCACCGGGAAATGTCGAAGCTCCACGAGCGACGTCACCACCGAGCTCATCGACTACACCTGCGAGAGGCTTGTGGGCAACGAGGAGCGGATGCTGGACCTCATCGCCAACGTTGGACCTCTGGCCACAGCTGTGGATGCCACAGCATGGCAGGATTACCTGGGGGGTATTATTCGGTACCACTGTGACACCGGAAGAAACCATGCGGTGCAGGTGGTCGGGTATGACCTGAGGGGCGAGGTGCCGCACTACATTGTCCGCAACTCCTGGGGTGCGCAGTTCGGTCATGGCGGCTACTTGCACGTAGCCATTGGCAAAAACCTCTGCGGCATCGCAGAAGAGGTCTCGACGGTTAGCATTAAGAAGCCGCCAGGGTAACTTGGTCTCCAGTCACCCATGACAAATCAGATCGACAGCGGCCTCAAAACGGAGAAGGTGTTATGTAAGAAAACCATTGCCATTCGTACAACATAGAATGTATACATATATATAGCTGCCGAAAAAACCCATACAGTTTTCTCGGGAAGAATGCTTTGAATATGAACAAGAAGTTGTTCGACCTTGTCTGGAAGTCTACCGCAGTTTAAATATTTTTCCAGGGTAGTCACAAATTTACCTTCCAGAGAAAGATCACTTTTTCTTGAACAACAGAGTTTAGCTTAGCTTTCTGGAAAAACCCCATGAGTATTCTTTGTTCTCTTGTGGTATTTTCCAGTCCATGAAAATATTTCCCTTTCGTGCCATCTATCAACGACCGAGAACAGGCGACACAACTACACAAGGAAGATCAAACATTTGTTTATGAAGCACAAAACAATAGGCATCATAATAGGTGTGTTGCTTCAAGACCAGCTGGGCAGTATGTACAAAATATAATGCTTCTTTGTTTTATTCTTTGACAGAATTTCATTTGCAGAACACCTCATGAAGAAATTAGTTACTTTTTCCATTGTGAATGCACACGTTCGTATTTGCAGGACTGATAAGAGTGTAGGAACACTGTGCTCCTGTCATTTTCCACTCACAGTGCATGCAGAAACAATTCACACATAAAACAAAAGAATGGCATACAGCACTAACTCACCACTAAAATGTTTACTGGCGGTATGTGTGATATAAACACCAGAATACCTATGCTTTAAAGGGGTAAGAAACTAACAATGCATGCTATAAATAATATAACGAAGAGTTATCTACACGTTACATAGGTTGCTATAGAAAGTGTATCACTTAGCCAGTTAATGTTCGTGCTGTTTTTTTTTTCTTTTAAAAGATTAGCCTCACTGGTATTTTTTATTTCACACGTAGCGTTGACAAGTTGTGGTTGACTTATCAACTTTACGCGTGGTTGACCTTGCGTTGCGGGTGTGCGAAAATATTTTCTTGCATTTCGTGACGGTGTACGAAATGCAAGAAAATATTTTAATGCAAGAAATATTCAGCCCAATAAATGCAAGAAATATTCAGCCCGATTCGGAGTTGACCCTACGTTAGCACAATATTTGTTTTATCACTCACCGAAGTGCACCTAGGAACAAACAGTTTCTAACATGGGTCTTTTTGTAAAGGCCAATGCTCAATATGTTGTTAGCCCAAATAGTATTTTTCAATGTGCAGTTGGTATTTCTATGTGAGAGTTTACACCTTTTAACTGGCTGCTTTGATATGTATACTCCTGGACAGAAAATAAAGATGCCTTTATGTCATCAACTTGATCATCGTTAGTGTTTTTTAATGTTAAAGCGTTACATACGTGACATCTTGCAGAAGCCCATTGCATGGTTTTCTATTGTAGAGATGGGCTTTGAAATGTGTTTATATGCATTGAAGCAGTTATGCCCTCTCGGGAATGTTCAGCCTTGCTGCAATATCTCAGCGTCGCACTCCTTTTTAGGCCAGCATTGTGATGTCACGTCCAAGTTGCCGCCAGGCACCAAAGCAAGGTTATATCGACAGGCGTACATCTTGCAGATGTACTCCATAATGACGCAGGAGCTTGTAGTTGGTAATACCGCAAAACTCATTTTCTCAAGCAAAAGCGCTTAATATTTAACTGCGATGAGAAAGAGACAGGTTTATTTACAGAAAGGCAGAGAGGTCGGCCTGATTGATAGTCTGCTACTTTACACCAAGGAAGGGGGAAGAGGAAGAAAAAGAGTAATGGATGATGATGGTGAGATAAAGAGGTGAGCATAAACAGCTGAGAAAAATGTTATAGCCGGGCTATAGTCTGGTTGCTTTTAAAAAGGCTAAAGGCTGTTGGTGTAAACTGTGACAAAATGAAGAGGAAAAACACAACAAAAACAATCACTGAGGTTATATCCCAAGACTGAGATACGATTATGAGAGGCGCCATTAGAGGGCTCCGGTAACTTCAACTGTCTAGGGTTAACTACCGCGCACGGGCCTTGAAGTACACGGGCTTCAAGTAGTTCAGCCTCTACTGAAAATGCAGCTGCCGTGGCTGGGATTCGACCCTACGACCTGCGGGTCGTGGCATGTGAGGAGAAACGCAAGACGAGCGCTGACTATGTACCAAAAGTTTACTGAAAAAAGTAACATTCATACTACATTAAAATAACTTGCAAGCAATCATGCGTGCTAAATGATCACAGGACTGAAACACTGACATAATGAGAGGCCAGAGTTCCATGTGCGTGTGAATAAATATTAGGAGTTGTCAAGATATCTAAGCTCTTCAGTTGATAGTCAGCACTCGGATTATCTTTCCTCTTTGTTCTGCCCTCAAAACTCCGTGCTGTTCATCACAAAATGACTTATCACTAACTTGCCCCAACGTGCATGCGCCCGCAAGATCCCTACTAACCTATTTCCTTCATGGCAAAACCATACATTTGTAATGCCACCTGCTGGTGAAGATTATAACCAGAGAGACAAATTCAGAAGCTTCAAGAGCACAACGCGGTTAGGAGACGTGTTGCAGAGGGGAGCTCGATCTCAGATAATTTCGATCACCTGTGGTGTTCCTGAACATGCATCTGAGCCTACGCAAAAAAGAAATGTACCAGCATTTCGCACCCATAGGAAGAGAGCCGTATTATGGAGGTACCAATCACGATCGGCTTCAGTGATGCGTTGGTCATACATTGGCAGCAACGAAACTGGTCAACATGCTGTTTATTAAAATTCTGGAGGAATACCCACGCTACATATGCTTTTGCCATGCTGTCATAGAAAAAAAAAAAAAAAGACTGTCCCATCAATCCATACAGGTAGTTAAAGAAAGCTGAAACATGCAGCCCTAGTCTTTATCATGAACCGGTATCTATTGATGTGTTGTCTGTTGCAGCTTTTGATTTCTCTACCACTAAATTTAAGAGATACGTGCTTCAAACTTCACGCTTGGTGATGTTAACTTAAATAATATTAAGAACACCTAAAAGACTTTATGGGCAGCAATTCATGCGGTGGCAAGTTGCATTTGTAGCTGTCCACGCTGAAAAAACTTGAATAGAATCTAGCGCGTGTGGAGTTGCTTCAAGGTGGCGTATGCTAGCACTGCTTCTTTATAATTTCCGCACACTCGCGAACCTATACATCATTCCACTTCCTAGCCACACACAGCTTGGCTGCAAAAGCACCGTAAAGTGTCACTACCGTGGTTATTCCTGCCAACATGTCTGATGGTATGGTATTCTACAAAGGGTAGCACGGGCACAGACAAATCAACAAGTCTCTAAAAAGAGGAACTTTTCAGCTTTCATTTGCTGCCCTTTTTCTTGCTTGATTGGTTGGTGCGAGCAATCATGTGTCCTTTGTGCTTGCCAGCAGATGGAAAGGTTGGCTCAATGCAGCAGTCGCAATGTGTGCGGTGGCCATCTCTTGTTGCTAGTACAGTTGGCGCACTTTCAGCATCAGTATTATAGACTTGGCACGAAAAGCATAGCCACAAAATGATGGCATACAGAACAAGCACCCATCTGGTCTTGTGCACTCCAATTATAACAATGTCTAAGTATGCCCGGGAAATTCTATCGTTATAACCAAGAATGTTATACACAGGTTGACAAAAAATACTATAATGGAGATGAAAACGTTAAATTTGCATGAAATAAAGGTAGTGCAACTGTGTACTAATTGTTTGCAGAAAAGGCATAGCTCGGAAGCTTTGATTGTTGCATGCATAGCTGGCACACATCTTTCTGAAGGGCATCCAACTGCTCTACATAGGTAAGAAAGAGGTCCTCCGCAAAAACAAGGTCCTGGAGAGACCCTATGATCTGCTTGGCCACCTGCAATGACAGTGCCTGCACAGATTGCGCGACTGTGCCGTTAGTGTCGTCACCCTCATCACTATCGGCAGCACGGTGCGGAGACTCATTTGCAGCATGCACTGAAGCTAGATTCAATCGCTATATCGGATATTGCGGCACTGGAGCATCATAATAAATAGTTCATTTTACCATAGAAAGCATACAAAAGTGGGTGGTGCCATTGTTGTTCATCGTTATATCCGATGTATTGTGCACTCAAACCTCACTAAAACGAAGTAGTATCTTACTCGAAAATAAGTTGTATCCAAATAATATTTATAAAGATGTGTTCTTAACACTATATGTATTGCATGACTATTGTTTATTTACTTTGTTATAACCCATATTTTTTTTTAATTGAATTCATTTCCTGAGGTTTGAGAGCACTAAATAGTATTGTTTTAAGTGGACGTGACTGTATGTACATGTTCTTCCAGTGATCAGGTCTTTGGTGCTGTCTATTACTGTAACAGAAAATAACCACTTCCCTAAAGGCTATATACTGAGGAACAGTTGCCACCACAAAAAGCTGCTCTCTAAATATTCGTCTAAAGATAGCAGAAGGCCAGAACAAAATGAAAACCTGTGGCAGCTTCACTGCTGTGAAACCCGAGGACGTGAACTGAACGGCAACTCGCGATTCTCTCTCGTAGACATCTCAGTGCTTCGTTTACCGAAGCGTCAACGATGCAAATGCGGGAGGTAAGCGTGGAGGGTTTCCCACGACACGAGTAGAATCTTGCTAGGCAGATTCACGTTCCCGGTGTGCAACATTTGTGCTACTTTTTGCCGAGTTTCATCGAATTTCCACTTGCTATGGCATTTGCGATGTGTATCATCTGCAGCGAATTCTGTCCAGTTGTTTTCCCCATCAGATGTAGTCACGCAGCAACTCGGGGCCGTGCCAGTGCAGACACAGAGGCGGCGCAGGGGGTGGGGCAATTTCTTGTTTGGCAAGGCAGTGGCACCCTCTCTCGCGCTTCCCTGGAGTCAGCCTCATGTTCGCAAAGCATTTTAGCAATATGAATCCTTGCCATTACTTCTTAGCTATTTCTGTTCAATCATTTTAGACCTTGCTTGTTCATTTTAATCTGGGTTTGAGCACTGTTAGCCACGCTATGGCCTGTAGCGAGTGCTTTACTGCGAGCCTGATCGTGCCATCAGATGTATAGATGAACGGGCCGAGCCCCTCAGGTGCTCCACACTTGCTTGAATTGTATGCAAAATGGGCAACTACCGATTGAAGTGCAGCCACAGCAGGGATGAAAGCACGACCCTCGCAGCTTGTGTTTCTGTTTATGGCCTCCTCGGTCGGGGGCAACCATTCCCAGTCTTTGCAAGCATCTAACACCAGAAAATATGACAAACTTACTTCTCATGAAATTATGTGCAGCTATGTCAGTAGACAACATTTATGTGACAGGAAGGGCTAAACAATCTAGGAGGGTGTAAAAATGGAAGACCGTGATGGCACCTCCGCATGCAGGCCAGGCTAACCCCGCCTGCGGCAACACCACCACCACCTTCCAACTTCCTCAACCACCTTGCTGCAGCGATTTCTGCTTCGGCCTAAGGGGCTATTTTAGGCACTGCAGGCTTCCACCACACCATCAGTTCCACCGTCTCAATACCAATTGGTCCATCATAGTACTGCCATGGCCTCCCCTAAGTGGTTGAAAATGCCGCTGTTATGAAATTGGAGTACATGGCCGAATTTAAAGGTGTTTAGAACAGCTCCCCTAGCTCATGGGGGGAGTCTGTAAAGATGGACTGCATTTCAGCATGCTCAAAAGACCAAAGTTTGAGCATGGCAAGTTGAAAAAATTTTTGATGAGCTACAAGAGAACAAATAGTTCAAAAACTTGCAACATTGAATTGACTAACCAAGCTGGGATTTTAGTACATTACTCGAATAACATATATATATTTTCGGCCTACTTAATGATGCCTTATAGAGAAAAGCTCAAGAGACCCTAGGGTGGGGCATCGCTGTTCAAAAAATTACCATTTCTTATATAGCGAATTTACCACAAGTAGCAGCTTCAAAGACTGTCGGTGTAAGGCGGCTTAATTTTTCTGCCTGTTTGCACCTGACAAATAATCTGCATATCTGCAAACAATCAAGAAATGCAAGATATGGCGCCTGGTCTGCTTTAATGCGACCAGCCTTGCACCTCTCAACCTCCTCTTTCTGGTAATTCAAAAACTTGACGTTGTATTGACCCAATTCGGTATCACAGTAGCTTACATGGTCGGTAACATGTTTGTGGAAAAACCCACATGTGCCAACATGATGTCTGAGTAACGTGTGCAGTGCTGAAGAATTGAAATGAAACAATCTAGAGCGAAGTACTAGACACACTATTGTTTGCACCGTCTTCAGTTCATCTCGTAGTGCCGCAAATTCGGACTCTGGACACTTGCACAACATTACCATTGGCGACTACATGGCTATCTCAAAGTGCACATACCAATGGTTGCACAAACTTTGCATATTTTGTTTCAATTCCACAAGCGCTGTACTGCGTGAATAAGTGATGACTCGCTTCAAAACAAAAACAATAATTTACTCCTCCGCAAAAAAGCATCTCTCTCACCTGCACAATTAAAGATGTCTGTACAAGCAATGCATTAAACACAGCACATGGCAACTAACCGGCACAATTAAAAGAAGCAGAGCAGTTGACAAAAAAATGTTGAATTGTTAAGTTTTGCACAGGATTGCCTGCCATCTCTTGCAGGACCTGTTATACAGTTCACACAAATGATGACACAAAAAAGAGCGTGTGTTTTTTCTAAAGGCTGTCAGTGTTAGAGTGAAGCGACTTGCTAGAAAAGACAACCTCTCGACTGGAACTAGCAACCACCGATATCGCACGGTCTTTAGGGACAAAGAAACTTGACTGAAATGAAGCGTTGGTGGAGTTTGAAAGATAATGATGAAACGTTGCATGATGGAAGGCCTTAGTGCCACCATAAAACACAGGCGCTCGTGATTTCGAAATGAGAGCAGCACAGGTTTTATGCACACTACATGATTAGCCCAACTTGGGACATAAAAATGCCAGGCATAAATTCCACCAGTCATAGAAAAAAAAAGGTTCGACAGCCCATTTCATGTACACAAAGCAGCCTAAATTGCACAACCACGATTAAGCAGCCAATAGAGAACAATCGTTTCTCAATAATGTAAACAAACTTAATTCAGTGGAAATTTAAAAACAAGGCAACACTAAACTTGTTCGTCATTGTTTGTCTTCACTTAATTAGCAGCAAATGAGCCTGCGTGTACGAAGAAAAAAAAAACTTGAGACTTCACTCGTGCTTACAGAGCATGTCAAAAAGCACGAATCCCAAAAAATAAACATGTTAAAATTTCATATAAACTGCCAACAAACCGCACCTACATTTGAAGGTAGCACCAGTGACAGATTACTAATATTCCAAAAAGCAATAGAACGCTTCAAAAAGTGCACTAGCCTCCTTAATTATACTTGTTAATTATTGACACCTAAAGCAGTGATAGGCTAAATTGAGTAGACTCGTGAAACTAAGCATTAACCTCAACAAAAGGTATAAAAATTTCTGCCGCAAACCTGCTTCAGTTCGTGTACATTCCAACAACTTCTACATACCTCAAAAAAGTGTATACAAGAAAGTGTGCAAACTGTTACCAATACAAAAAAAGTTCAGACATTAAATAACACGGCATTACAGTGAAAAGGCACAAGTGATCACAGTTACCAGGAGAGCAGAAAACAAAAAGGCGAGCATTAGAAGCAAATTTTTAATAAGCAACAGCACTTGTTATGTGACAATTAATGCAAATGAACAGTGCAAAGCATGGTTCTAGAGAGGGATAGTGATGACTTAGTTTGAAGCAATCACTACAAGTTTCATCAAGCAAAAAAAAAAAGGTGGGGGGTCCCGCTAACGCATTGAGCACCCCCCACCCCCCCCATCTTTCGTCTTTTGAGAGATTTGAACCACCATGCCCCAAGTGGCTCACGACGCCACACGTCAGACTAGCAACATCAGAATACACAACTTGAACCGATGTATGTTGGGGAATGGGGGACCTTGAAAAGTTTGAGTCTATTTCCGACATCAAAGTACTTGACCACTCGAACAAGCATTCAGTGAGTTTGGGACATATGAAGAGGCTAGCCATTATTAGACTGGACATTGCAAAAGCCAAAGTGAAAAAAACTTCAAAATAACATCGAAGAGAGAACAAAAGAAGCAGTTGATGATGGCAGCACACTATTTAGTCTATGACCCTTACATTTGTTATGAGTGACACAGCGAGCAGGGGACAGTACAAACGAGGCAGCGAGCCACCTTTTTCCGGTAATAAAAACAAGTTCTGTGTGAGAAATACCACTCCACCTAAGTCCTGATAATTCACAGTCAGGACTTTTTTCGAGTAGGAGGAACTTCACTAAGCATCCGAGCGAGATTGAAAGGCCGCTTCATGCAACCAAACAGCTGGCGCCGACGATGGGGTCGAAGGGCTGAGCTTCGGTGAAACCCCTTCTCTTGACATCAACAGAAGTCCGGTGACGCCGCCTGATTCTCGTCACATTACCAAGTTGGGGCGAGATGCCGAAGTGAAGAAGGCACTTGGACATACGGTGTGAGCTCAAGTCATGAGGGGTCGTGCACGGTGCGGTGACTCCGGAAGTCCTCAGCGGACAGCACCTGCTGGCAGGTGGCGCAAACGAGCAGTTGGACAGGTGGCCCCTTGGGCAGTGCACCGGACGTTGCTGCCTGCGCCTTGCGGTGAGCGTTGTATGTGGCCATGAGCTCCTGCTGCTTCCGAATGTCCGGCAGCAGGAACAGCAGCTCGGGGAAGATGGTCATGAACTCCTTCTCGGAGCCAAACAACTCGATGCAGTGGGCGAAGTACTCGTCTGCAGACAGCACACTTTGACGAAATGAGCCCGACAAAGTCTTGAACGTCGCAAAGAGGCCATCTTCGGAGCGCTTGGCCAGGGTCTGCTGCACATCCTGTATCAGAGCGAGGTTCCGCTCCTGGAAGCCCGCCGGAGGCATGTACTGCGGTGGCACTGCAGGTGACGTCGTCGGTGTAGTCGCCTTCACGAGCGAGGACAGCGTCCCCATGGGCATGTCGCACATGTTGGCTCGTGCGAACCCGGGCGGTGGCTTCTTGGGTTTGCCGAATCCTGGAGGAGGTGCGGCAGTCCCCGGTGACCGACCGTTGAGGCTTGGGAAGTCTGAAACCGTCAACCTCGGCGGTTCATCAGAGTCCGAACTGTCGACATCACAAACCACCTCGCTGGCGGGTTCGGGAGGTGCTGGCATAGTGGTCCCTTTCCTCGCAGCTGCAATGAGCTGGAGCAGGTTGTTCGTGGGAGGCACAAAGGATGGCTTCGATTCGCTACTCGTCTCCAAAGGCTGTGTGCTTGCTTGCTCTTTGCTGGCGACCGCTGCTGATGCCTTGGTAGTGGTGTTGTTGTTGATTTCGATTCCTGGCGGGTGTTTTGACGACTCCATTTGCTTCGTCTCCTCCGTCTTTTTCTTTTTTTTAATTTTTGCAGACTTTGCTGTGTTCCAAGGTGGCTCCGACTGAGGCGAAGGCGTTGGCGAGGATGAAATCGATATCCGTGCGACGCTGCGTGTCGCCAGAGTCGGAAAGTCCTCGTCCAGCCCCATCTTCGGTAATGCCTGTTTCGGTCTCCCCAGCTCCGGTGCAGGGCGCGCCGACACCACTGCAGAAACAGTCGAGAGCTGTGGTTTCACCAAACTGCGGTCTCCTGAGGGCTGCGCAAACCAGTCTAATGTAGTCTTTTCTCTGGGGCCGTTGTTGTTGGCATCCTGCTGCTGCTTCCCGACCGACCGTTGACCCGGCGGTATTCCGTTGGCGTGACCCTTGCTCTGTGCCTTAGGTGACTTGCGGAGCGGCACCATGGTTGCCGGCAGTGGCACTGCCGACCCCTGCTGTGTGGCGGCGGATGACGACGGGTTGAGCGATGGGAATTCGTCAACACTGTTGACGTTGACCTTGTTCGGCCTCCTGGGAGGGTACGATGAAGCTGATACAGGAAATGGGTCTACAGGAGCCTTGCTCCCAGAAGAAGTTGATGGTGCTGGCGCGCCTTTGTCACTGCCAAGCTGTGGAAACTCTTTCTCACAGCGGTAATCAACCGGCGGCTGCAATTCCCAAGTCATCTGCAGGTCCTCAGACGCCTGCGAACGGGCCAGCAGATTTTCTCTGCAGAAAACAAGTATTAAAGCAGAGCCATCAGAAAGATTGAAAGAGCACTGGTAAGTTTGAATGATCCCATTCCCCTCTCGAAATAAAATAATGGCTACATTCCACCAACTAACACTGAAAAGAGCTGAGGTGAGAGCCTCAGAAAGGGTGCTTAAAGGGTACTCAACACCAAAATTCCTACAAAAAAGCTTCACAACTTGAGGCCAGGTGGTAAAAGAATTAGGTATAAGAAACAATGGCAATGAAAAAAAATTGAATACCCGAATTTAACATCCACTTCACCACGCACCTCCTAACCCAAGAAATTGTGTCTAAAGAAGGCCCGCACATTTAGAGGCAAATATGAAACCCAAATTGCAGTGCTTTGAATGAGTCGGCTCCACCAGGAACTTAACACACAAGGCCTTTCCAAAAAGCGTATGGTAGGTCAATGGACATTGAGTTTTCCGTCTGTTGCAAGCACTTGCAAATACAGTAAAAGATATGTTAATACAACCCCCCTATATTGCGCCACAATCCGGTCAATTCGAATGATTCTCGGTACAGACTGAGTGCAAGCGTGATGCAAAAGAGCAAAAATGGTGTCACAAACACCCAAAATGACGTGACACAATCGACATCGTCATTGGCACGAACTGTGTACGGTAGTGCGGTAACTATGTTTTGGGTCAATTCTGGGTTAGCGCATTCCTGGTTTGAAGAGGGAAGTTTCGAGTTGTGGTCGTACTGTGAACAAAGTTGCAAGTAGCAGAAAATGTGGCTTTCACACTGCTCTTATGCAAGGTAAACACTGCATTTATGTATTCATCAAGAAAATGAAAGTGTATTGACATAATTTTTTATTGTTTTCTATATACTTTTGATAGCCCGGCCTTTGGTTCATTCAGACATTTTTTCCGGTCCCATGAAATTAGAATTAACAAGTTTTTACTGCACAAATCTTTTTACGCGAATAAAACACAAAGCAAACAGTACTTCCGCGTGATATGACACAAATGGCCATCTGCGCAAATCGGAAGGTGCCACATTTATCTGTGCTACAATGTGGAGAAATTATGCAATTTAAAATGACTAAGTCTGCGTTTTTCACAATGCTGTTTTTTGCATAAAAATTTGCTTTCCCAAAGAAACTATTGGTACGCCCAAGTAAAACAAAGCATGAGACACCCATGTAAAACAATGAATGAATTTAAATGGATAATTTATTCCTAAAGAAATAAGCTGTAATTAATTTTGCTATGATAGCTTATTATAAGTAATAAAAAGAAATGAAGGTTATTCAGTTACTTTCAGAATATTTAGTTGCATTACAAATATGAAAAAAAAAAAGTTGTATTTCTCATCACTGTCCCAGCTGTACTCGCATGATGAAGCAAAGCACAATCCGAGCCAACAGATTGTGTGTTAGGTCACCGTACGTGACCCCTTCTTGGGGCCCTCTTTCACGCCGCTTGAAGTGATTTGAAAAATGATGGAGGCTAAAATCATACTTCGAATCTTCAGAGCGAAACACCGACATCCTTTCCTGTCGTGCGAATGCCGGCTGCTGACATATATGAATCGCATCACATGTCAAGTGAACATTTTAACCCGCAATCACATCCATCATGTGAACACATCGTTCATGGTGCCTTTAACTCTTTTGCAACTGCGCCATAAAGCATTGATCCCATGGTATCAAGGTTTTGAATGCACCGCCAAAATTTTTTTCAGTGGCTATGGACGTGTGACGCCCTCTGATTTGCTCAAAAATAACTATAGTTTTGGTTTCGATTTCGTTTTGCTGTTTTTACCACAAGGAGGCACTGAGAAAAATATAGGTTTTAGTCGGGGTGACGGCGTAGTTTGACAATCATGGCTGCGGTGCCCCCGCGCACTCCTCAATGCCAAAAGGCAAAACCGAGCTTTTCGGCCGCTTTAAAGTCCAATTCTTTTGACGACAGCAGCACTGAGGAGTCTAGTGATGATGTTCAATCATTGAACTTCAGTTTAGACAGTGACATTTCATCACAGCAGCCGGGGACATCAGCCACTGTGCGCACGTAAGTTTCATTTTAGCGCGCACAATGTATAAATGCAGTGTGCGGTCTATAACTGACAACAGTTGCTTATTTTGTTTCCTTAGTGTCTCCGCAACATACCGAGACGATATTTTGCCCAATGCTCCAAGACGTGTGAAGTTGGAGCCCAAGCGACAGCCCGGGGTCCATATTGACGCTACACTGCGGAGTGGCACTCCCCAGTTCGCAAAAGCGCTGGATTTTTTTTTATGATGTTTTTTTACAGCTGAAGTAATCAGGATGTTGTGTGACAACACAAACAAGTACGCCTGGATGAACATTCTTGACAAGCCCACCTATGCTCGTCATGACAGCTCATGGGAAGAAGTGACTCCGCTAGAGTTTAATTGTGATCATCATCTACATGGGAACTGCTGAAGTACCACAATTGCAGTTATACTGGAGCACGGGGAGTATATACAGTGACCTTCTCCCATCAAAGATTATGCCCTGAAACCGGTTTGTAGCTCTACTAGCCTTTTTACACGTATCGGACCCGGAGGACTTCGCAAGTAAGGCTACTGTTGGCAAGATCTGGAAGGTGTCATGGCTTTTGGAACACACTAATAAGACATCAGCAAAACTTTTTCAACCAAAGCGGGACCTCTCGGTTGACGAACCTATGGTGAAGTCCAAAAGTAGATCAGGAATGAGGCAGTATATCCGGGACAAAGTGACTAAGTCGGGCTACAAACTTTGGGTACTAGCCGACTCCGAAACAGGGTATACCCTACAGTTCTCTGTATACACAGGCAAGCGTGAAAGGCCAGGACCACATGGCCTAGCTTTTGATGTGATCAGCAGCCTGTGCTCAGAGTATATAGACCAGGGGTACAGGATTTACATGGACAACTTCTACACCTCTGCGAAACTTTTTGACCATCTGCTAGAGCGCAAAACCCTTGCCTGTGGTACCACCACCAAAGATCGCCGATGTTTTTAAACTGAGCTGAAGAATGTTGCCTGGGAACATGGAGCTCAGCGCGGAGACGTTCGGTGGCTTCGCGATGGCAACATTTTATATATGCAATGGAAAGACCGGCGTGCCGTGAACCTAATGAGTACCGTACTTACTCGATTCTACCGCGCCCTCGATTTTAACGCGCACCGGATTTCCACCGCGAAAAAAAAAAAAACCGTAAGACATCGATTGCAACGCGCACCCATTTTTTTTTGCGGGCCCGCACGATCACACCACTCGAAAAAACGATTCCTTTCCTTTTTATGTAAATAGATTGTCTTCTATTTACATATGAGGTACGGGCGAAGCTTGTGCCCATCTGACGTGTAACAGAGCTTTGCCGTCACTGTAGTTTTACCGTGGACCGATGTCAGCACGCGAACTTGCTTCGCCCCCTTCTTCTCGACAGTTGTGGTGCCAGGCATGTCGAAGTAAAGAGGCGTCTGATCGGCATTCCAGATTTGCCCAAGCAGGTAGCCGTTGTTGCGCCGCAAGTTTAGGACGAACCTCTGAAAACTGTAAAGCTTTTCATCGTACTTCTCCGCAAAAGTTTTCGCATATGCATGTTCCCCTTCGGAGGGAAGAGCCTTTCCTCTTCATATAGTTAATTAGCCAGCACCTGCTCGCTTTAAACTGGCTCCGCATTAGACTTTTTTCTTAGACTAATTGCATAGCCCACACTTGGAGCAGTTCTGTCGTCACAGGCCGCTGTGCCGCTCGCTCCTCAAGCACATACTCGCGGAGCAGCTCTTTAATTTGCGGAAACCGACCCTGCTGTGGTTCACTGAAGCCTTTGCGTGAAGCTTTGCTGTCGACAATCTTCTGCTTTTGTTTCCGCCGGTCCCGCACGCACATTTCGGGAACGACCGCGATGCAGCCCAATTTCCGTCCGTTTCTGCAGACGCGATAACTTTTGTTTAAAAAGCGGCATCGTGGTGCACTCGAGTTTTTGGAGTCGGCCCTTCCATGCCGTCGATGCTAATGCACTACTAGATGACGAACTCCTCAGCACACGTACGAAGTGCCGCACATGGTAAACACATAGGCAGAAATAGCCGACGCACCATGCCGACGCACGTAGGGGGCGGCCATTTGGGATTTGCGATGGCAATAGATTGACCGTCATTTTTTTGTTCGTACTCGATTCTAACGCGCATGTGATTTATGAACTCGCTTAATTGGAAAAAAGGTGCGCGTTAGATTCGAGTAATTACGGTACCATTCATACAGCCAACCAGTTTGTCCCAGCCACACAAAGGCAGAAGACAGGTGACAGATGGACTTTGATTACCATCAAGAGGCCTCTGCTAGTTCAAGACTCTAATGCTGGCATGCTGGGTGTGAATAAGTAGGACCAAATAATTGGAACCTACAATGTCTTGAGGAAATGCGTGCGCTGGTGTAAAACCATGTCTTTTCACTCCGTGGACATAGCGTGTGTCAACAGTTTCATCCTCTACTAAGGCCATCGAAAAGAAAACCCAGGAGTCCCAGAGCTAGCCCAAAATGCCCGATTCGACCAGCTTGCTATTAGAGAGCAGCTCATTCAGCAGATCATGGATTATAATGACATCAATCAAGACCGTGCCCCATATCCAAGTCTAGAGCCGATTCACCACTAACCCCAGCAAAATGGAGAAGCCGAAAAACTGCAAGCTGTGCTATTGAAAGAAGAAAGTAGAACAGAAAACATATAACAAGTGCAGCACATGCGAAGGGCCCCTATGCTTCACATCCTCCCGCAACAGCTTCTCTGAGTGGCACAGCAGTCGCCACCCCTAGCTTGAAGAGTCATGAAAAATAGAGTTTATTACATACAGAAAGGAAACTTTCTAGAATGTGAGCTGACATCATGTGTAACGTTTTGTATATTCCAGAATTTTGAATTTAATTTTGCAGCTTTGTTCAGCTGCATGTGTATGTTTTGTTTATTTCGGTTTCACGTGTTTTTTCCTTTGTTAACAAATAATATAACAAACAGTTTCCTACCTATCAGCCTGTGGTTATTTTTATTCGAAAGCTTGATTAAAAGTGTACAATTTTGTACATCACAATGCAAAATGCAATAAAAATTACCCAAAAAAAAAATGTGACCGAGGATGTCGAAAATCGAGCCTTTTTCCGCGTTTGTGAAAGAGTTAATATTAATAGCATGACCAGCATGACTTTTCACAGCAACAATAGGCCTTTCAATGAAACTAAGATCAAAAGGGGCAAAGGTGCACTGTTTTGTCTCTTAGAGGACCCTGGGAAAACGAATTCATTATCTGTGATCATTAAAAAACACCACATCTGACAATTTCTCTAAAAGCGTGCCGCAAACAGGAGTGGCGTAAAGCTGGCAAAACGCACCGGATAGGAACAGACCAATATTAAGGTGACAAAGTTGGAGACGAAGGCATACCTGCTGGCGTCCGACTGCGGAGCCCTCCCTGACCGAGGCTGCCGCGATTGTCGCCGCCCGTGGCCACCAGAGTCATCGTAGTAGCCGCTGGAATCTGCACGCCCAGTCACAAGGAGATGGCATTAAACACCAATAAAGAACATTATCGCATTCACTCGCGTATAACCCATTCCTGCACTTAACGTGCATTTTTCCCTACAAGTCGCAGGAAAAGGAGACATTGTCAACTATTGCTGCGAATCAAACCAGATCACCTAGCTTTGTGCATAGCATGCAACCCGACTAATTCCAAATTTCATGCACATAGTGTGTAGGTTATACACAAAAAGCACGATAAATCCTTTTTGACTGATAAACATATTTCTTAAAGAAGCACTGACACAAAAATTTTGCACTTTTTTTTGCTGTTGTCGTTGCAATAGGTAGACAGGTAGAAACCCAGCTTGCACGAGTGTACGATGGCTATTTATTTAGAGATGTTTTCAGAGCGCCTGGTCGCACAGTTTACGTTTCAAAGAGTTTTAGTGGCAAAGTAAACACAGCTCGCCACCTGACCACGCAAACAGTGACATGGCAGCACGTGCAAGAGCACGTCAGAGCCGGTGCTTCCCAAGGGCCGGCACAGCCAGCACACGCAAAGCCACAGGCACGGAGGAAAAAATCACCGGCAGTGGAAGCGCAAGGAGCTTGTCAGCAGCCAGCCAACACAAACTCGGGACGCAGGTTCATTTGCACTCCCACCGCATTGACATCTGCCTTGCAAGAGGCCTCTGCAACTTGCTCAGTCACGTGGCATGCACTTTAAAACTGATTTCAAAAATGTTCTAGGATGTAGTATACCTGCACATGTATGCGTACGCATAAATACCTGCGTACGTATGCGCATGTCTCTAGATAAATCTATCTCAATCATTATGCTGCTTTCGAAATTTTGTGTCAGTGCTCCTTTAGTAACTCTACCTTCATTAACTTCCCAATGTTAGATTCAACGTTTGAACAGCAAGCAAATGTCACAATAACATCTAGCATTTCGTGCCGAAACCCAAAAATGGCACGTCATTGGGAGTTCATGGGTTTCAGAGGTAGTTCTTTTTCACATCTCTGGCTTCTGTGGTAATAAATGTTTTTGGTACTTCTCAAGCTTGCCTTGAAGGTCTTTTTCGATACACTCTTTAGTCCTGGTTTACCAACAAAAGATGAACCAGACCGGCGCAGATACCACGAAAATTCTCGGTATAACACTAAAAATAATGCAGGAATGTTGCAGCAACAATGCTGGCCATCGGTAACATTTGCGCATTTTTGCACTCGGCTGGTCTTTCCCTTAAACAAGACCTTCATAAACAAATCTCATTCACCAGTATTGCACCTCAAAATTGAAATCTGCTTACATTCAGGGCACAATCAAGCACAAAACAAACAGACGGACAATAAACTGCAATAAGCACTGACCTTGTTGTCAGTTTTAATGGCAAGCAAATATTTGTAATCTTTTGTGAAGTTCCATATAGAAGCAGTAGTTCTCAAAATTAAATAGAACATGTTCTAGTGCTGTCCTAACAAAAAAATACCTCCTTACAGGTCCCTACAAAATAAATTAACCATCGCTATGCAAGACAAAGCATCTAGCTACATGGGTCTTCTGAAGTACCTACGTAGACTATCCGCAAACGAAGACAATCCGAATAGAATGCAACTCAGAATTAGCGTAGATACAAGAGTTTCACTGTGCCATATTTCCCTCTGATTATGGCAGATTATTGATAACTGTCACTCGAGGCGACCTCAGGATTTTGTTTTAACTATGAGAGGTTATCATACAGTTATCATACAGTTATCATACTATGAGAGGTTATCATAAAATTTTGAAAATGACTTGGGCTAACATACCAACTAGTGTGATGTTTACTGTTTTTTTGGGCCACAGCAACATCACAGGCAGGTATGCATGAATGCCAGTGAAGTTTTTTAAAACACAAGTGGCAATAGCAGTACTAATCTTAATATGGATGCACGCGAGTGAAATTGAGGGATGAAATGTAGAAGGGTTGACAGGCGGGCTAGTTGGTACAAATTCATAATGAAATAATTGGAAGCGCAAACCAACGGGACACAAGAAAGAGACAAACAAGCGCAGTTTGTCTCTTTCTTGTGTCCTATTGGTTTGCGCTTCCAATTATTTCATTAGGGATAAAATGTGTTGCGCACTCGTGCCCACACGCAGTCTCCTCCCCTTCTTGGGTACCTTTCTTCTTTTTTACAGCGAAAGCTGTATACGGCTAAGAGAAATGAAAATCTGGCAGCGCTGTCACAAGTGGTCTCCACTAGCTGTGTTATCAGTTACATCGTTCCCAACCACGTGCGTCATCGGCTGCGTTGTGAGAGACGTCGCAACCGTGGCCCCAAGCCAGAGCACAACAGTTTCTCTTGAAACCTCCCCGCCAAGTTGGCTTGCAGGGTCAGACGCTTGCAACAACGTGGTGTTGTGGCATCAATGTGATGATTGCTGGAGCGTGTTCGCCGGGGCGAACGCCCGCTTTTAGTTTCCCCAGTTTCTCCAGTGCCACAATGGCTTCAGCTGCGACGTCTGTGACCATGTGTGGTTTGAAAGCAACCACTGTGATTAATGCATTGCAAAACGCATTGAACTGCTCATTACACTGCTCTATGACCATGATCATGCGAGACACAATGTGCGGCATGTGAAATAAACACTGTGGTAAACCTGAGAAAAAGGCGAGTCTAACTTTATTAAGAAGCACGAACAGCTCATAACAAGCTCGCAACACTTCATTGCCACGTCTGGTTGAACCCACTGCTACACAACGGGGCCGCACGTTTCAGCTTTCGCTGTTTAACCATCTGTGTGGAGTGCTTGGGTGGTGATAATTCAATAAAAAAACTCACCAGCAGACGCTGCCTGCGAGACGAGACAGGGGGAGCATAGGAGAGGAGAGAGAGAGGGGACGCGCATGCGAAATAAGGATGGTCACGCCACACAGCGGATTCCCATCTAAGCGGCCTTGCATCTAAAAAGTAAAGTGTACCGCTGTCAATTTGTATCATGTGTGTCAAACTGCGGCCGCTCTTTAATATGACGTAGCAGTCACGATGAACCAATGATAAATTCAACACGGCACCGTACGTGACGAGAGGTGATGTGCCGCTGCAACGAGACTGGGCGTGCTATGCAGGGTGGCCCGAGCTTCTCGGGCAGACGAATTTGCTCCGAGCTCGCTTTAGAGCGGCCATAACAAGATGACAGGGCAGAGCGCTTGATAGCAGCGCTGATCAAGATGGCTACGAGAACAAGCGTGGCGTTACGAATGATTATGAGACACTTGCAGCGGTTATCAAAGAAAACGCGTTTATACACATCAGGGCTGCCACTCAGTCAACATTTCAACAGTGCAGTGACGTGAGCGTGACTGCCACACCATCATTTTTTTGCTTCTTTAGGGCTCCTTTTTCTTTGTCAGACATATTATTAATGAGAACTGACAGACAACGATGCCATTGTCAGTTCTTGTTCCCATTCTTGGGATGCTTTCCTGCACGACACCAGTGTACTGCATTGTCGATTTAAGAAGCGCCCAGTACACGATATACCAAGGCTAGGCCACTTCTGTCTCTTTTTTTTTTTCCTCAGTCAGCACGCAATTCCTTGTGCATGCGGTTTGGCTAGTTCGGCCATTTCGAAGGCAGGCAACCTTCCTTGTTTCCTATGCATCTTGAGCTGTAGTTGGCTCAAACAAGCACTATGTAGAATTTATTGATTATTGAGTGATTATCAATCAACCATTGATTGGGTATCAATTAGCCATCACAACCCATTGACCATACATTTGGGCTAGGTTAAGCTCAGCCAAGCCATTTTCAGTAAATAATTGGTTAATGAGCAATCATACATTACCTAATTGGTTGGACATTACACAGTATCAATTGCTAGAATCAGTTTCACAAAGAATTGGCCAGGCCTAACTTATCTTGACCTAGACTATCTATGCTATGCAAAGCCAGGCCAAGTTTTTGTGAGCGTTGCGCGAACAGAAAGCCAGCTTAGGCAGCTCCGCTGTTAAAATTTAGGAATTATATGAATTAACGAGTCTACTGTAATTATGGGCAACTCTATAAGCTGAATCAATTTCCAAGTAGGACCCACTATAAGAGTTGGCCGAGGAGCGAGGGGTGACGGCGAACTCGAGGTCAAGGGTGCGCGCCTGCTTGGCCTGGGCCTTGGTGAGCGACCGGTTGTGGTGCTGGGCGCGGTGGGCCTTCAGGTCAATCTCAGTGCGGAAGGCGGCCGTGAACGTCTCGTTGCGGCAGTCGCCCTCCTCGCACAGGAAGTGCTCCTCTCGAAAGTGCGCCCGCAGGTATTCGTAGTTGCTGCAAGCAGAAAACACGCGCCACTAAAGTAAGCACTGTGAACAACCAAACTCACGATGTCTTATACGCGCCTCTATATTTTCAACAACTACTAAGAGAATAAAAAAATTTCAACCTGGAGAACTCTGTTGGCGCCATACCAATCATCTTAAGGCATGGAAAATTATTGTCCTGCTTTCAACATTTGAATTACCATATATACACAATTGGAGGTCAACCTAGAATCGAAAGTTGTGAAATCTTTCTAAAAACTTTTTCTGCGTGTTTACAAAAAGCAAGCTTTCCTGCACAGCTTCCAAGTACTGACGTGAAGCTGTTTTCGCATATTGACTACTAAACGGTGAGTTAAAAAATGTTTTCTAAAATAAAATCTGCGCGTGCTTCTCTCTCTCTCTTTCTTTTTTTATGCCGTGCCATTTTCGGGGGTTGAGCTATGTTCGAGTCAACTTACAATCGTCTAAATATGGTAATACCACAGTGCTCAAGTTCACCCCCTTCACGCCAATTTAGCATTTTCATACTTTCCATGTATTCCAAATGAACAAAGAGGCATTAATGCAGTTAAAGAAAAATGGTTTCGCTACACCACAAATGAAGAAGCAATTTAATACAGTGAAGCATAGCAATTCATTTGCTTCAAGTTATCTCCTTCGACTAGTGCAAAGTTTGATCTCCGGTTGACTGTGCTGTACAGTAAAGCCGTATGTGACCGGTGCTGCATCCATGCTTTTCCCCATTGGCAACATGCACACTGTTCTTTATCCCTAGCTCACGCATGCAAGGACGGACAACGGTGCAGCGGCAACCCACCGGTAGTACTGCAGCCGGTAGTCGTCGCCGCAGAAGTGGCAGTAGTAGTGGTCCCGGCGCAGGTGCCGGTACAGCTCGTCGTTGTCGAAGTACCGCACGTCACAGAACTTGCACAGGGGGTGGCCCTTGTGCGAGGTGTCGTCCACGTCCCCATAATTCTGGTGCCTCACCATGTCCCTCCGAGTGTACGCCGTCCGCTCCCCTGGGAAGATCTGCGAGGCCAGGCAAACGAAAGAGTGTTAACCCTTCGAGGCATCGAGGCACGACATCCGCACAGTAGTACTTCAACTAAACTTTTCAGGTTTACAAAATGTTGTTCTTATTGCAATCACTTTTTCATGCTTTACTGAATATTTAAATGCAAATTTTACTGCAACACTTGCATGTTATTTGTATTGATTGATGTAATCCTAATCCCAACTGTTGCAGTATTGCTCGCATACGTATGAGTATGACCATAAGTATGACCTTATGTGCCCATTTGTATTGCAGATGTCATATGCAGCCAATGTAACGGTCTTCAGGGAACAAGTCAAGCTGCCTGTAGAGCAGCTTTTAGCCCTGAAGACTATCCGGAATACTCTGGTAAAATATGTGAACTTTTGACTTTTGAATTTTTTTTTTGTCATGTAAATGCAACTTCCTTTTATATGTACTTTAGACTAGTGGCCATGAAGGTGCAAAAAGCATTGCACAAAGGATCAACTGAACCTGTTGCATAATCACTGTCCCTTTGCTTAACAACCACGTGTTTGCTGCATGTGACAGCAACCAACTACATCAGTGAAGCCACGACGATGTTCAGACAACTGACTCGGGCATGCTGTGTTCCAAGACCAACGTCGGTATTTTTCTTTACTCCAAATGAACAGAACAAATGTAGAGCACGACTGAAAACGAAATGATTAGGAATTTAGTTACAGACTAGTTAGGATTAATAATTAAGGCTAACAGAAAACAACATATTACTTTACCTTTCTTCATGGAATGTAATAAATTGCCTTAGAACTATACAGTGCGAATTTGAGGCACCTTAAGAAAGTAGATTATAACTTGGACCTAAAGGAGTTACACACGACATTTTCTACTCTCATCACGGCATAAACTGCGCCACCACTGTCTGGCTTCTGGCACACTCTCCTTGGCGCCCATTCTGTTACTCCAACGGGAAACCTATGTGACACAACCATAACTCAGTTTAGACAAGTAATCAATACTAGTGAACTCCGTTGTCATTAATTTAACAGCCCCAATGGCTTCATTATTAGAAAATGACCCAAATGTCAAGACTTGTATTCTTGAATTCGTCGTCATGCTGAAAGAGAAACGCTTTCACACTGAAAGCTCTTCTAGCATTCCTGTTGCCCGATCGATCAATTCAATACTCTCCAGCAGCTTTTTTTGGCCAGACATCTCACAAAGTTATTGTAACCTTATCACTTAACCTCTCTCAATATCTGGAACTCTACTCAACAATGCATGAAAATTGGGACCTTCATAGAAAATGCTGTAACAGTGGGCAACTGTACAATGTCAAACTAAGCACTTTATTACCAACTTTCACAGTGCTAAATATTTTTTTTTCTCTTCAATACATCCAAAACAAACATATTGCATTGAAATCATGCTCACGTTTTAGCGTACAACTCACTCCTCAGTACACCATCCATGGATTCCGTACACACACAAGCTTTAGAAGATAAACAACTGCACTTTTTGTAAATAAAGCTTTGTATTACTGAAGAAGGAAAAAAAAATCTGACCATTTACAATGTGCATAGTGGAAAACTTGCAAGCTCTTGCTTATTAACAGCTACTGCATTTCAAAAGTGCAACAGTATCATTACACTGATTGCTGCATTTAGGTTCATCTTGAACTGTGTACACATCTGTGCATGGAATCATTGTGCATGCATTTGGAAGAACAAAGAAATAAACAATGTGGTCAATAGGAGCTGTCAACTTGATAGTTTGCACTCTTTCTGCACAAAATATACATGCGCCAAGCTGCCCAGCAAAGGCATCGACAATACATGTTTTCTCTTCTCTTTCTTGTTTTTTGATAGTTTTCTCTCCTTTCTTGTTTTCTCTATTAATAAAAGTACATAAATAAATTAATACTGCCAAGCCCTTCTCATACTGCCTGTTGAAGCGTATGCCCCCACGCAATATTTAGTTCAGATCCTTCAGTCAAAGTTTTGACTTAGCAGTCCCCAGTAAGTACTAGTGTGCTTTACTGGACGCACACTTGAATATGAAAAACGAACAAAATTTTCATTCCATAGCATGAGTGCTTCAGCAAGGTGAATAGATTTCTTATCACTACAAAGTTTATTCGTGTGTTCAGGGGAACTGTGGTTAACCAAGACGGTGAAAAAATATATTTGTGCACTAAATGGGGGCCTTCTGATGACAGCAGCAATAATCAGTTCTTTTTTAAACCAGGCAGTGGACCTCTAAGCAATACAATTATTTTTAATTATATACTTCATACCAAGCATTACTATTATTTTACGTTAAGCAGATGGTTTGTGATACGATTAAACTTCATCAAGGTACATTAAAGATATGGTTGTGGCTAAAATTTTGACCTCCTCACTAACTGTCACTTGGGCTTCCCCCTCGACAACAACAAACTTGAAAGCAAATAATGATTAGCACGACCAATCAAAGCAAATTATAAATATTAACAACAATAAAGCAAACAGGAGCCAGTGGCTGCAGGCCGGTTACCTTAAGGTGCTCGATGCAGAGGTCGCAGTAGGTGCGGCTGTGCTCCTTGCGCACATGGTTCCGCAGCTGGGCAAAGCTGCTGAAGACGGTCGGTGCCTTGGTCGACGACGGCGGGCAGTACTTGCAGCGGTTGTCGAGCAGCTCCCGATACGCCTGCCGCACCGACTCATCCTCAAAGCAGATCTGCGGCCGCGCATCAACCTGGTACAGCCGCTTGTTGAGCTCTTCGAAGGGGCGGCACTCCTTCACAAAGATCACCTGCACGCGCAGTGCAACGGGCAGAAACAGGTTGCCGAGGATCATTCACAGATTCTGTAGTCGCAGAACCACTGCTACATCAATATCTCTAATGATTGCAGCTATAAAAATTCTGAATAGTGGCAAAAAGACTCCGCATAAGCTGGCCGATATGACAACACATCGATACACCGACGTGCTGGTTTCCACACGCGAGCACTGTTCCGTAAATTCCACTGAAAAATGCCGCAGTTACGCAGCTTAGGTTGAAGCGCACAGTTGACCGTAAACACAGACATGAGAACTGGTTATTTATCTTTATTTATTTAAACATGCTGCTAGTTTCATATTCGAGGTTGCTGCAGCAGAATATTTCAAACAAACAGAGTTTAAGTAGGCAGGAGAATAAATATTCCGAGTTGACAAGGCAGTACGCGTGCACTCTATGTTGAACATATACATATGCCGAGAACAATAGAACAGTAGTAAGTGGCTTTTAGATGATTTAGGGCATGGAGGTGGCGCTAGAGGGAAAAAAATTTACTTTTATTGAATATTAGGTAAGCAGGAGGACTGGAAGTGTCGACCTATATCCACAGTATAACAAAGAACCAAAGCAGGAAACTGATAAGTGAATTAGGATGCCATGATAAAAGAAAGGCACACTTATTTTGCATCCAGATAACTACAGATCATTGTTTGATATGTCAACGACGAAAGCTTCGGGTGATTGGAGTTGAAAGCATTGTCCAGCAAACTGTTCCATCTAATAAATCACTAGTGGAAAAGAAGTGGTATCCGAGTATGCCATAGTGAACATGTCAGTTCAGTAAAGTGCCGAGTATGTTTTGCACAGAGAGTGCGTGTTATCTGACTATACTGTGTGTCAGCTCACACCTATTTTTATACTGCCGTAAGGAAGAAGGAACTTAAGATGAAGTAGCCTGGCTGATTAATATCAGCATTTTACTGATATAAATATGAGGTAGTAAGTAGCCCGAGATATACCTTCCATCATGAATGTTTAGGTTCATGAACACTTCTGCATTCACTAAATGCATTTAGCCGCCATTGCCTCTAAAGAATTTCACTGTACCATTTCGTATCGCTCACAACCGTGCATATGGTCACCTGTAGACCAGCACACAAAAACACAACTGGTGTTTGTTTATAAAATGCAAGTACTATAACTAATGTCAATTAAGCACAGTAGAAGCTTCTCATATTTTGCATGTATTATGCAAGTGACCGAGTGACATAACCGCTGCCTATTAAATCCATCTTATTACAGTAAATGATGAGTATATTGTGCAACACGATTTTGAATCTCGTAACACCCCACTGAGCTCATCGACAGAGTCGGAAGATCGATTCCAAATTGATCAGCAAACTTAATCATCTGCCTTTGGACTTCGTCTAGGAAACTCAGATCTACCTGTTTGTTTAATTTGTCTAGTAGGGCATACTGATACTACTAAAACTTGTTTAAAGGGTCATTCCATGCAAAATCATCCAGCGTTTTTCTGACTATCACGAATAAGGCTGCAAAAATTTCCAGATGTTTCTCAAAGTGTCAAACTCGTCCTGCTTGTCTATTTTTGTTGCCAAAAATTTCCCTTCCTAATTAGGAGTGTCTGCAGCCGACTGAGCTAGAAGATGTCAAACAACAATATTTTTCAAAAGACGTTTTTGGAATGCATTCGATACAATGGTATTTACGGCAAGGTAATGAAGTGACCCAACTGTAAAAATAATGGCTTACTTATGTATATCAATTCTTCTTCCAGGGCTTTTTCCCATGAGAAATATTGAATAATGTTCCCAAATTAGAAATTTCTTTTCTGGGTACATGGCAAGCGCGAAGGATACAGATTAAATATGTATTGGTAGCCTGTTTGACATGCTACAAATTAAAAATAATTTAGGTGCTGAAGTTATAGTAGATAATCTGAAAAAAATTCTGAATTTCACTTTTATGGGGAAAAGCTCTGTATTCAGCATAAAAAAAACTCGCTTTGGGAGTTAGGATTAAAAATACACACAATATTTCATTGAAAGCTCCCTCTATCAGCTAAAGATACGCGAGATTACTAGAAGGTATGATATACTAAATTTGAGAAATATTTTTTTGAAGTTGTGCATCTCCACCAGGTTTTCACCTACATAATTCAAGCAGCATGATGCACTTGCAAGGGCAATCTTTAGAACAAGCCCACTGACATGGGATGCAGACAGCAAACTTTGTGCTGTCTACATCCCATGTCAGTTGGAAAGAAATAATTGGAAAAATATTTTGAACTGCAGAATGTAAACAACTATCAAGAGAGTGTGTATGAGGCATTTTGATGGATAATGAAATTGTAATGTGAGAATTCTTAAAATACTCAGCCCATTCTAACTGCTTACATTAGGTTCGTAATCATCATACAGGCAATATCAGGTTTTAAAGAAGTTACTTGCATGCTTCACATGCTAAGGCAAATGCGGGCAAAATTTCATCTGGATCTGGCTATCAGAAGTACCAAAAACATTATGTCCAAACTCAAGAAGTAGCCCAGAAAAGGACCTTGAGAAAAGAGCATTTTAAAGGTATAAATGGAAACTCGCCTATAGAGCAAAGATAAGTTTTTAAGATCATTTCTTTTGTTGTGAGAGCTTGGCAATCACGGTTATTTTGAGCATGTGGCTTTAGTGAACTCCTCTAGTGAAATGAAATGCCAAGCAGCCAGGTGACATTTTCCAGGGCACTCTAGACAGTGAGCTCCTTTTAGTTTTTAATTGCCACCTTGTGCTCTTAGAAGTTATATCGACCTACTTCGAGTTTAATTAAATTATCCAGTTCTTTTTGTCATTAAAGTAGAGAAACTATCCATGTGCAAGCAATTAAAACAAAAAAAATATGTAATTATGAAAAAAACATTCTATTACTTTACTTACATCTTCTTTTTTATGAACTTTTATAGGGTACAGTGGAAAATGCTACAATCATAACCTAAGCGACTTTTCGATAAAACTGTCCCCTGTGTTTTTGTACTGCTCATGCAGTAACAACAACCGCCGACTTTGCTAGTAAACTTAACGACACGTTAAATGATTTAACTACTGCATACCCTAACGCCCGCATTCTTCTTTTTGGGGATTTCAATCATCCTCTCATTGATTGGGTAAACCAAATGACTTTGACGTCAGGAGAACCCGAAGCGCACGACTTTCTTGATGTGTGCCTTAACTTTAACTTAACCCAACTTGTAACTGAACCAACTCGCGTAACTCAAACGTGCGCCAATACCCTTGACTTAATACTAACAGATCACCCTGACAGCCTTTCGAACCATTTTATATCTTCCAGAAATTAGCGATCACAAGGTAATTCATGCTGAGTTTACGTTCAAACCGGTGTCTCGTCATAAAAGTAAAAAAACTATACGTCTTTATGACAAAGGTAATTACACAGCTATCATTGATGAACTCCGCTTTTTCTTTCCATCTTTCGAATCATTTTTCCAAAATAGATCAGTGCAAGATAGCTGGAAATTATTTGCGGACAAAGTGGATTATCTTGTGAGCAAACATATACCCACATTCAATTTCCAGACCGACACTCAAAAGCCCTGGTTCACCAAAACATTAAAACGCCTAGAAAACAAAAAGAAACGCCTCTTTCGTTCAGCCAAACAGAAGGGAAGCCAATGCACATGGGAAAAATAATATGTAGCCGAACATGACTACCTAGGAAAGATATGCGAAGCAAAACACTCTTTCTATAACTATAACTTGCCGACCATTCTAAAAAGTGATCCACGCAAGTTTTTTGAAATAATCAACCCTCACCCCACGCAGTCTACTAACTTCACCGACGATGCCGGCAGACCTGTAAGTGACGTTGATTGAGCAAACATCTTTAATAGCGCATTTGGATCAGTGTTCACAAAAGAAACAGACCTTTCATTTTACATGCCGACTTTCACTATCGAACTCTTGATGCCACCCATCACATTTTCCGTGTCTGGTATAATATCTATAATTAACAACCTAAAGCTGTCGTCCTCCGCGGGTGTAGACAATATTAACTCCAAGTTCCTTAAAAACACTGTAGATGTCTGTGCTGAATATTTATGTTTATTGTTTTCGCAGTCACTTGCCACAGGCCAACTGCCCGACGATTGGAAAAAAGGGAAGGTCAATCCAGTCTTCAAAGCTGGTAACAAAAACTCGCCTCTAAATTATCGTCCCATCTCATTAACTTCAGTGCCTTGCAAAATCATGAAACACGCCATATTCACTCACATTATCAGTTTTCTTGACAAGGTTAATTTTTTTCATCCTGCACCAACATGGCTTCCGAAAAGGGTTTTCATGCGAAACTCAACTAGCACTTTTTGTTCATGACCTTCATTCCAATCTCGATAATAACCTTCAAACCGACGCCATATTTCTAGATTTCACCAAAGCATTTGATAAGGTACCTCATAAACGGCTGTTACTGAAACTTTCCCACTTAAACTTACACCCCGCAGTCTTAATCTGGAACCAAGAATTCTTACATAACCGTTCCCAATCTGTCCTGGTAAATGATCAGCTCTCCAACTTTATTCCAGTTACATCAGGTGTCCCTCAGTGTTCCGTCCTTGGCCCCTTGTTATTTCTAATATATATTAACGACCTACCAACGAACTTAACTTGTAACATACGCATGTTTGCTGATGACTGCGTTTTGTACCGCACAGTAACGAATGTATCTGATCAAATTAGCCTCCAAAGTGACATTAACCAAGTGCAGCATTGGTGTGAACGGTGTCCTAACAAATGTAAACTTGTGTCGTTTCAGCGTCGCCATAACCCGCTCACCACTTCCTACGTAATCTCTAACACTCCTGTTCAACTTGTGCAATCCTACAAATACCTTGGCCTAACTTTGTGCAGTGACCTAACTTGGGCTGAGCACATCCAGACTATCATCGCAGGTGCTAATCGTACTCTCGGCTTCCTAAAACGTCATCTGCGCAACGCACCCCGCCATGTAAAATTATTAGCCTATCAGTCCCTCGTAAGAAGCAAGCTTGAATATGCATCGTCAATTTGGAGCCCACAACACGCGTATCTCATTACTACACTCGAATCACTTCAAAACCGTGCTACTAGATTCATTCATTCCTCATATGCCTATCACATTAGCGTGTCATCTTTAAAAGAAGAAATTGGCCTGTCCCCTCTATCTTTCCGCCGCCGCATTGCTACCCTTTGCTTGTTTCATAAACTTTTTCACAGTCCACTTGCAATCGAACCTTACATTTGCCCCCCATTTTGCAGGTCATATTGCATTGGCCATGTCTTTCAAGTTGCCCGTCAACGTTCCCACACCGTTACTTTTGCTGCCTCATTTTTTCTTCATGCAGCAAAAGACTGGAATGACCTCCCCCACCATATTGCAGCAATCACCTGTCCATCAACATTTATGCATAGCGTCACAAGCCATTTTTCAAGCTAATTCATGGCTTTTTTGTATGTTTTTTGTAACCCCACCCCTTATGTAATGTCCCCCTGGGGACCTTTAAGGTAATAAAATGAAATGAGAAGTGTATTCCCAACTGCAGAATACAGTTCTAATTTTGAATACATTTAAACACCAGCATATATCTACTTGGAAGCCGAATTCCACACATCAATCAAATCAATCACCACCTTATATCTCTTTCATACCTCGGTCCACTTTATGCAGTACAGCTGTGCATTTAAACATGGCAGCACCAGACAGTGCCGCCAGTTGCTATGACGGCAAATCTGAAACAGCTTTTCTGCTTGTTGGGCTCACATAGCACGTGATCTTATCACGTGCTGGCACCTGACCAATTATCCCTTTCATTACCCCCTGAAGGCATGGTCTGCCAGACTAAGACCCTTGCTATGAATGAAGGAAAGATGAGGAAACTTCAAGGGCTCTTTTTAGGGACGAAGCTCCTCTTAGTATAAACTTGGCATGCATCAGGCATAGCAGACAGATGGACGGCCCCCACTAATCATCACTCACTCCGTAAATATGGTGCGATTTTTTTTTTGTCAGACACAATATCAATGAGAACAGACGGTCTCATGAATGGGGCGATAGCTACTGAGGTAGCTCAGTTGATAAAGCATCGGACGAGTTATTCGAAAATCACTGGTTCGGTCCCTGCCCCACAGCAAGTTCTCTTTTTGTCCACTTTTCTTTTTACAATTAGATTACATTTACTACTAATAACGATTGATTGATTTGTGGGGTTTAACCTCCCAAAACCACCATATGATTATGAGAGACGCCGTAGTGGAGGGCTCCGGAAATTTAGACCACCTGGGGTTCTTTAACGTGCACCCAGATCTGAGCACACAGGCCTACGACATTTCCGCCTCCATCGGAAATGCAGCCGCCGCAGCCGGGATTTGAACCCGCGACCTGCGGGTCAGCAGTTTACTACTAATAACAACTCCTATATAGTTTCCTTAGCAGTGATGTTCGTTAGTTCTAATTCTTATTCTGTCTAAGAAAGAAAAACGAGCCCTTAAAATTTCCCCTTACTGCCTTCCTATGCACTACAAAGGTTTTTCAAAAGCTTCCCATGCGGATGTTAAATGTTTTAGAAGACATAGCTACCAGTCAATTCCTAGTCACGAGCAAGAAAAAAAAATTATCTTTCATTATTAGCCTGAAAAATGCGGGCAATGAATAAATAACATTGCCACAATTTTATTTCACTGAACAGAAGATTCTACCCCCCCCCCCCCTCATGCATTGCAAGTGTGCATACAAACACAAAAGCTGTCCAAAAAGCTTTTTAAACCCGCACTTCAGGGACAGGGATGGAAAGGGGTTTGTCACTGCACCCCACCCCGTCCCTATGTCGTTCCGCGCAAATCGTGTGGTTATCCGTCACAATAAATTATATTCTTCGCAGTCTACTTTCAAGGTTTCTTTTTAACAGACGCGGACAGCACACATTGTTGAAAACGTAATTTCCATCCGAACACAAATCAGCGTCACACTAGTCGCATTGTTATAGCGCTATACGGATACTTGCTCGCGAATTCAATAAAAAAAAAAAAACGAACAAGTTCAAGGTCGAGGTTCTCCAGACAATCGAGCGACTTGCGCGAATTCGAGCGGACCCAGACCTGATTTAACATGGGGCGGTTGTACACGAGGCAGCTTATTCTCACCGTGTAAAGTTGCGATAAGGACACAACTTCGCGTGCAAAAAAAAAAAAAAAAAAAAAGAAAGCTACCTTCCCAGCGTTCTTGGTTTATTCATTGGAATACGACCGGAGCGAATCTAAGAAGAAACAGAACTGCCACTAGCAGTTTTCTTCGAAGTCCATTCGTCCGGGAGGGTCGTCACCAACTCGACTCTGCACAAAATCTGTGCCGGTGCGCAAAACCCTTACCGCAAAACTTGCCGAAGCAAAGTATTTCTCGGCGTGCGAGAAGACGCAACGATGACGCGACCTTTGTTCGAAATCGTGCGAGGCGATAACAGCCGAATTTTCGAACGCCGATTTCGCCAGCGGAAAACCGCCGGAGACGATGCCGCCTCACTGTTGCCCAACAATTTTCGTTCAAAAGAAGCAAAATTTGCGGCGGTCGGGCCGGGTGACGTGTGTGGGCACGATGCGAACTTGACTACACTGGCAGCTGTCACGAGGCCTGTCACGACGGTGCGACTGTGAAAATGATGACCCTTTCGTATTATTTAATGCATCCGCGGGTGCGGTAAGCAACGTTGTCGCTTCGCTTTCCGGCATTCAATATTTGTTTTTCCCTGCAGGACACGATTGGACAACGCATAGGTAGACCCGTTCATCCTTTTTCTCTTGCACCACTCAGCCATAAAAAGCAGCGATGCCTACCGATGAGTCGCTCGCGACAAGTGTGCTAATATGCAGTAACGAGTCGAGATAAGATTCCCGAATCCCCACATCGCCTTCTTAAACTTCACGCTGTGCCGAAATGCGTGTACCGGCCGCACGCTGGACCAAGCGACCGCATTTGACCACGGAGCTAAGCCGTGCGTTGGCGGGGCATGTGTTCGAGAAACACCGCCGAACTAGAAGTACGGGCTGCGAACGGCGTTCTCACCTTGGGCAGGGTGCGCCGACATATGGGGCACTCGCTCTTGCGGCACAGCACTCGCATACGAGTGGAGCACTCGTGACACACGGGGTGGTCGCACAGGCCGATCGCGTAAACGTGGATGTCACGCCAGCAGACGATGCACACGCTGTCGTTTTCGTTGACGTCCATCTTGGAGAGTCGGGAAGCTTACTATGGCGGCCTCAAGGGACGAAAACCCACGGTCCTCTTCGGGAGCAAGCAATGCACGAAATTTTCCCTTAGTACAGTACGTTGCACAGCAGGACGAGGAGCCAGCCAACAGGCACGATAATAGAGAAATATAACTTCAGCGCCGGAAGTGACACCATTGCTCAAACCGGCCGGCGATGGCTCTTTAGACAATACAAGTAACGAGTCAAAAACGTCACAATTCACGGCGCATTACAACAAAATAACCATTTTATTGTATTTACACGTTCAGCTATTTTCATTTATCTGCAAATATTTGGTAAGCATTGCACTATGTAATAATAATAATATTAATAATAAATGTAGACGTGAATGACTCAAGTTTCGGTTTCGCTTAAAAGGAGAGGTAGGAAACGCGTCAATATCGAGGATGTGACGTTCATTCATATGCTAATTAAAACAAAAGCTACGTAAATTAACTACTCGACGTTCACGCTTTTGATCGGGGTACGTTTCAGGAATGAAAGCAATAAAACTTTGTCAAAATTAAGAGGCGCTGACGGCGCGTCCCACTGATCTCCATTCGAAGCGCGCTGATGCCAACCTCTCCGCGCAGGAAGAAGAAGAAACAAAAAACAGTTAAAAATCATTGAACCAATCAAAATAACAATCTGTGGCGTGCCCTCATTCAGTGTTCGCGGAGACGAGGTTCCCTAGCGGCGGCCAAACCCACCGAGTTTCTTCCATCGCGGGGCGTCGGCGAGAACGAAGAGTTGTCCCCTTGAACGATGGATTTTAGGCTGGCATGAACGTTCGCCTCCTTCAAGTGAGCTTCACCTCAGCGCAGCGCGCGCTAGCGCCGCCGGAGACGCTGGTTTCGCCGCTGAAAGCCAATCCAACGAAAAGCGCTCGCAGGTGCACGATATACGTTGGCCTGTGAATTGACGTCGCCGGATTCATCTCGCCGAAGCCGTACTACCGCATAGCTGAAAGTGTGTGTGTCTCAAGCGGACGTCGTCGATAGCGCCGGTGACCGATCGAGCCCAAGATGAACGGAGGAGCGTACGGCGCTGGCAAGGCCGGCGGAGGCTTCGACCCGATCGGTTTCGCACTAAAACCGCAAGTCATGCTTAGGATATTATGCTGGGTAAGTGATACCCTCTATTCCTTAAGCCGTCGGCGTTCATCACCGCGGTATATTATTACAAAAGAGGTCGTAGTTTGTATTTTCATTGAGAGGTGCTGCGAGTGGGTAGCGCGGCGTGCTGCAGCTGTCTGTGCAGTGCTCGAGGGGGGAGATTATTGATTTTTCGCCACGGACGTTCCCGAGCTCGAATCGCTGGGAATGGCGGACTGTCCCTGCTAGATGGGCGCGATGTTGAGCCGCGCGGCATGCTAAAAACAGTCTCGCTCGCGCCCTTTGCGTGCCGTGCGCGTTTTTTCCAGCCCGGTAAGTCGCCGGCATGCGGAGCATGACGCGCGCTTTCGCTTTCCAAAACGGACGCGCGCGCCGGAACGCCGTGCGGCGAAGCCCAACCCAGAACGCGCGCGGACAGGCGCCGATGTCGTTTATTGACTAATGCAACTTCGGAGAAAGCGTCGCTAGAGCAGTAAATTAAGTATGAAAATAACGATGTTTATACGGCTCGCAGATGTGCATTGCATAGCGGACGCGTCGATGTTCTTGGCCTTATCATCTCACGCGCCGCGCATATGCAGGTGCGCCATGCAGCTCGCACACTGTGGGTGAAATTATGTGTACTCTTGATCGCGTATCTCAAATATTACTTTGTCACATGAAAGATCGGAATTATACGATGGGTAGAAAAAAATAAGTTACATATATAGAATTAAAAATTCTGGCAAAAAAGTGCCGGCTGCATATATCGTACAGGCCTTACAATATATGTTGGGACGCGCTTTAATTTGATTCCGCTTCTTTTTTTTTTTAACACGAAAGTGTTTTATGCCGGGATTCACCAAGACTTCAGCGGCGTACGTACTTCCGTCACGGAAGTGACGTTGTGTATAAATACACATAAAAAGACAAAGAAAAAAAGTTTCGTTATTAGGAGTCAAACTCGCGACCTCTCGGTCAGCAATTTACAGCTGCCGGTTTTTTAATTTCCGGTTCGCATACTTTGTGGGGTTTTTTTTTCAGTTAATGAGGCACTGGTCATGATTATGCATCATACATGTCAATCTTAATGTCTGAATGCATTAAAACTATTATCCAGGTGTGCTTGAATTTTCACATAATCATATGGAAATTTGGTTGCTCATCATTGAGAGTGAGTTATAACTTATAAACTAAACGCCCTACACAAAAATGCTTTGACATGAATTAAGCATTATACTCAATACAACTAGGACTTGACATGTGTTTATGACACTAATGAAAGGTGTTATTAAACAATTATGTTATATTCGGTATTCATTGTATGCGTACATTTAATTGCTATATCTTGTGATTTGTTTAGTGAGGTTCGATTAAAGTTGAGCAGGCTGTGCAGCGCATTTCCAGTGACTAGACGTATGCTGGACATGTGTTTGTATCTGATGGCTTTGGTTTGCATTGAGAATTGCAAGTGCTTTGATCTATGCAGTTGTTTGCCATTGTGGTGTTTGGGTGCATCTCCTCTGGTGCCTGGGTGGACGAGCGGTGCCAGTACAACAGCGACTCCAATGCATGCAACTTTGGCGTGGCAGTTGGCGTGCTCGCTTTCCTCGGCAGCTGCGGCTTCCTCGCCATTGAGGCCATGTTCGAGAACTTCTCCAGCATAAAGATCCGTCGCCGGGCTGTCGTAGCTGACATGGCATTTTCTGGTATGGCTGCTCTCTGCACATATATATTATCGAAGGGACACTAAAGTTAAATTATACTTAGGGAACTACTGCCTCTTACTTCATGATTGTAGGAAGAGAATATGAAGGTCAAAGTGTCATTCTCACTCCTCGCCCCTAAATCTCGACACCTAATGTCAACGTGATGGCACAGATCTCTTTCTTTTTTTAATATTTTGGCCACTTTAACACAACAAAATGTTATGAGGCTTGTTATGCTGCATATCCGTTTTGACTACAACACAGCCCAAACCACTGATGTCAATATAAATTATGTAGGCCTCAGCAGACACTGTCAACATTTGTGGCATCACGGATTCTTGTTGCAGAAACCTGTAGACAATGTTGCATCCTGTACCTCATTCTTCCACGTTCTTTTTTTCTTTTGCTAAGCTTCTTTGCAATGCAAGGATGATTGGCTGATTGATTGATATATGGGGCTTATAACGTCCCAAAACCACCATATAATTATGAGAGACGCCGTAGTGGAGTGCTCTGGAAATTTCGACCCCCTGGGGTTTTATAACGTGCACCCAAGTCTGAGCACACGGGCCTACAGCATTTTCGCCTCCATAGGAAATGCAGCCGCCACAGCCGGGATTTGATCCCGCGACCTGCGGGTCAGCAGCAGAGTACCTTAGCCACTAGACCACCGCGGCGGGACGCAATGCAAGGATGGTGCTTTTGGGGTTGTGACAAGGTAATTTACGGGTACAATGGGTCATTAGTGTCGCTTTAATGCGTAGCATTTTTTTGGCTAAGAAAAAAGTTTGCCATGGGTCACAATAAACTTGTAAAATAAGCAGTGCCGAACAATGTCTACTTTTCTATTTTCGTTACGAAGTTAGCTGCTAGCAGAACCACCAGCAACAGCCAGGCTGAGTAGATTACTTTTCAATATCTACTATGTCAGCTCAAGCTGGTACGAAAATTTCAAGGCGGAATTGCCTCCCAACTCTTGATCATGTATCCTTACTGGTCTAACAAACCTCTCGCTTCCAACTACAAAGTTTAAATGAACTCAAATACATCAATCCTTAATTATGAAAATGAAAAACAGTTATCTATGACTACCAATTTCAAGATTTTGCCACGAGTGGTCAACGATACAAACTGTACCTAAAGAACTTTTTTAAGATGATACAGCGAATAATGAAAGATGTGCTGTCACTTTATTGAAACTCTCAGTAGGGCCAGGGTAACGTACAGTGCTGTGAATCGTGGGTGACAGTTTCAATAATATGTAATGGGTTGAGATTTATTATTAAGGACTTATTGTAGTATATGTGTCTGTGTTCTCAAGGAAAAAAAAGGAAGAACTTTACATAAACAGTGTAAAGTTTAGAGATTGCAAAGCTGGTTGATCTTGGGGGCTTAATGTGGCCTGCTTGGCTGACACTCCGTTTTTTCGTGGTGCTGACACAGTAAAGTTGAACCCCAGCCTCTCACAGACCATGCAACAACGTCGTAAATTCCGCGCCAGGGACTAACATGCTAACCTAACCGTGGCACCCCCGGTAAATGCACGGACCATTCGTCGCTGGTATTAGGCTCACACCAGACAAACCCTGCACAACAGGCTGCGCAGACTCTGTGCATGCGGGCATGGCTTGGCTGTGGCTGCTCTTCGGGGCATGGATGGCTAGGCAAGGTCAAACCCAGGCGGCACGCAGCTGTGGCTTGATTATTAACGCGATAGCATTAAAGAGGTCATTTCTCAGAAATTCCGGCATCGGTGTCAGTGTCTGTGAGTGTGAAATTATCATCTTGTGTGTGACTGCAAAATAAAAAAAGATGCAAATAAAAAAAATAATAAACGTTTCTGGGTCCAATTGAGGATCAAACGCAAGCCCTCTGTGTTGCAAGCAGGTGTTCTACCTCAGAGCCACAATATTTGTTGAAATTAAAAAAAAAAAAAAACATATGAATGTGATGCAGTGCAAGGAGTTTCCTTAATGTCGCATATATTGCCTGGCAGAAGCGTAGAGTCCCTCCAGGCGGCAAAAGATGTGAATTGAGTGACGAATGGGTGTTATAAAGGTCCACCTATTGTAAAGCACTCAGACATATTTATTCATCATCAGCAGCAGAACCATCAGCAAGAGGAACTGCCTCGTTGGTTTGCGTGCTGCCCTATAGACGTGTAGTGGGCACATGACTAAGTTCTGTGCTTGCAATAGGCATTCGGTGATACTTTGAAATGGGCAATGTTATGCACGCAATCATTTTATAGTTTTCGTTTGATACGGCTAAGGCATGCACCGAGAACTGATGCAAGCTAGTAATTCAGAAGACGATGCAGACGAAGCCCACTAATGCCGAACAAGTTTAAGCGTCCTCAAATTTTTTATAAGCAATGGCACAAAAAATTCTTAGCGGACACTGGACATTTTATGTCGAGTTTCAAGAGCTTCTCTCTTGAAAAATGCATGTGTCCTTGACCGATGGACTATACAAAGCTCCATGCAGTCAAATGAATTTAGAAACCTGGCTTCTTTCATCAATTCAGACCCCCAAGTCAAATCAGTTGAGACACCTGGCTTTTTCATTCAATTCAGACCCCAAGCTCAAAAAGTACTAAATGAAGCCCATACTAGCTCAAGGTCGTGTTGTATTGAGTGTACTTGGCATTTTTACACGACCCGTGGTGAATGAAAAACTCGAGCTCTGAAAGTCCATGGTAGCCCAGCGGCTGTAGCATTGTGCTGCCGAATTCGTGGTTTAGAGTTCGGGGACTTCCGTCCTGGCGGCATCAGCCGCATCTAAGTGCCTGCAAAGTGCAATGCCATTTGTGGACCCATAATTTGACCGTGACACTGGAGCAGTGGCTTAAATCATAAAGGGGCCAGGGGGTTCTGAAAAGTCCATGTGTTCAGGCTGGGGTGAGGGGGGGAAACATTCTTTTTGGGTGTCCTCTCTTAGGATTTATCTATTTTAATGCCGTCTTTGAATTTTTTGACAGTTAAAGGTAGCACACTCTCTGTAAAACATGCATACACCTCTCTTAACCCTAGAAGCCAGGCATCGTCATGCTGAGTGCCTTCAGCACGAGAGCCTCTACGCACAGTAAATGAGTGGAACGTCCTTCCTTTGACATGGTTACATAGCACCGAGCTTGTAGAGAAGTTGACTAATCAGGACGTAGTACTAGTATTTCATCTTGCTTTGACGTGACCTCACCTAGTGTACCTTACCGTATGCTACCTTACTCACTTTATTTTATGATTGCTTTATGTATGTTAATACATTCTATCTTTTCTTTGGTATTAAATATTTAGCATGTCTTTTTTTATTTTTTTTTTGTAGTCAAATTGCATAGTATGTATAATGCTTTAGTTGAATGTACATGTAATTACTCCTTCTTAGTCCTCTAAATTGTCCTGCAGTATTCTGTGAATAAATAAATTATACAAATAAAAAAAACATATTTGAAATTTGAAGAAGCCCTTCGAATGAGCAGAAAATAAGAACAAAAATCAAAGCTGCTAATCGCGTCAAAAAACACTACAGCATATGATTGCTCGACTATGGTTGCATTAGTTTTAAAGCATCACTGGTGAACACCAAAATGCTTTGCAATAAATTATTCTGAGGTAAATAATGAGAGGCTACTTCAACTTGCTATCAGAAATGGGGCCAAAGTGGTGCTTTACTTTTACGCATTATCCCTCACAAAAAAAAAGAGTTAGGATTTTTTTCACACTTTAATCCGAATGACTTGGCTAGAAATGCACTGGAGCGTGCCTGTGAGTTATGATGAAAAGAATTTACGCTTATACTATTGGCTTCTCAGTGCTGACCTAGCGTTGATGCTCGACTGGTTCTTTTTTTATTTTTTAAAAGTAATTTTATTTGAAAGTGTAATTTTGATTTTGATATGAATAAACAATAAAGCATAACTATAAAAACAAAGTGGGTACCACGAAAAGATGCGTGCCCCCCCCCCCCCCTCCTTTCCAAGTGATTTCTCAGGATTTATGCCACTGTACCGGACTTAATGGTATGGCGGGGTCAGTAAGTTTGCTTGAACATGGACATACTGGCGCTTCTCACAGTGAAGTGATGGTACTTACTCTGCTAACATGAAGAGCTTGGTTACATGAAGAGCTTGCTAACATGAAGAGCTTGGAATTTTGTTCCAATTGTTCATGCAGTGGCTGACGACGATGAGGAATTATGACTGAAGTGGGTATGCGCCACAGTTAATAGGGGAACAAGAACAAGCTTTTGTAATGGGTTGGAGCATTGGACGACCTACTCGTTACGCGGAGGAAGATTCTAATAGCATTCGCTAGCTGCAATTCGCATTGTGCGATGAGTGGGTGTTCTTTCGCTATTTGAAAATTCTTTATAAGTCGTATTAACGCGATTGCTTCCCCGACATCAAGCCTGCCTAAGACAAGTTTGCCAACAAGTCCCAAGCAGTGGCGTAGCTGAGTGGTAGAATACTGGACTGGCACCCAGCAGACTGGGGTTCGAGCCCCACTGTGTCATTGGTACTAGGTTATTTTTCTAATTCGCGCGATGTGGTTACGGACACCGGCGGCGGCGACGGATAACTGCGTGTGACCCGAGTTGTGATCTCGTAACAGCTTTCCCTTTTAAAAAAAAATGCTGCATGATAGCACTTTGTCTGTCTTGGTCTGTTTGTACCATTCCTTGTGCTATCACCCAATTCTTTTACAATATTCCAACTGGCCAAAGTTATTGAATTTACCTAATGATTTTGTGTACTACGAACTGAATGAAACTGATGGGATGCTGTATAACACAAACGAATTGCTTCTGCATTTGCGCAGCCCTGTGGGCATTCATGTGGGTCGTGTGCTTCTGCTACCTGTGCGATGCCTGGCGCAAGTCAGACATGCCGAGCGACGGCTACGGCCTCAACAACATCCGGGCAGCCATCGCCTTCAGCTTCTTCTCCATCTTCACTTGGGTGAGGGCTTCGCTCTGCGGCCACGTCTTATCATCCGCAGCTGGAAATGCCCCGTGGTGAAGTGTAGGGGTGTGCGAATATTTGAAAATCTCGAATAATTAATCGAATATTCTGCTGTTTGATTCGATAGTCAAATCAAAAAGCACATTTTTAAAATGTCAAACATTTTTTGGATACTTTTTGAGTGATCAGCACTAGTGCAACACCCTGAAAAGAACAAACTGGAATGTAGAGTAAGCACTTTTTCTGTTTTAATTATTGGATTACAAAAATACATGCAGCTCGACCTTCATTATTTTTTCCTTTCATTCATTGATACCTCACAGGTCCCGCAGGACATTACTTAAAAGATGGGCTTCACAATATAAAATACAAACGAATGTGATAAAAGAAAGAAGCAGGACTGTCAATTTTGCACCAGCCACAGATGAAGCGCAAGTGAGTTCACAGGAGGTTCTTGACGCTCCTGACGTCATTCACACTTTCCTTAGTGCCCACAACGACGACAGAGTTATGCAAAGCTTACTAAATAGCCAGGCAAAGGCCATCAAGTTCCTTGAAAGCAACAAAAAAAAAGCAGGATCAACGACTGCTTTAAATGAATTTCTTAACTCGACACTGACAGCAGAACAGTATGTCTGAAAATTAATATGTCTAATGCTAAGGTAATGTGCAACAGTCTTGGCAAAAAATAGCGGTTTAGCAGAAGAGACGCTGGAATGGTAAAGGAATATGTCTACTTCGGACAGGTAGTAACCGCAGAGCCAAACCAAGAGAGTGAAGTAACTAGAAGAATACGAATAGGAAAGAGCACGTCTGGCAAGCATTCTCAGATCATGAATAGTAAGCTACCACTAACTCTAAAGAGGAAAGTATATAACAGCTGCATCTTGTCGGTACTAACATACGGAGCAAAAACCTGGAGGCTTACAAAGAGGGTTCAGCTTAAATTGAGGACGACGCAGTTAGCAATGGAAAGAAAAATTATAAGTGTAACCTTAAGAGACAAGAAGAAAGCTGAGTAGATTAGGGAAGAAACCGGAGTTAAGAATATCATAGTTGAAATCAAGAAAAACATGAACATGGGCCGGGCATGTAGCGCGTAGGCAGGATAACCGCTGTTCATTAAGGGTAACTGACAGGATTCCTAGAGGAGGCACAAGCACGAAGGGGAGACAGAAAGTCGGGTGGGCCGATGAAATTAAATAGTTTCCGGGTATAACGTGGCAACGGCAAGCACAAGAACGGGCTGATTAGCGGATCATGGAAGAGGACTTTGCTCTGCAGTGGGCGTAGTCTGGCTGATGAGGACGATGATGTATCTTTATATTTTTGCGACAACGAAATTCCCACAACAATGTACAAAAGTCACTTCTTCGGCCACACTTGCGGCGCACTTGCGGCCACACTTGCAAGAAACACGTACGAAAACCACAGGTAGAACACAACATCACCCGGTCCTCATGTGTGTTTCTTCGTGTCCAAACAGCGCGTCACAAGTGTTAACTATGTAAAAACAACTAGCCTCTACCCTGGTCCTTCTAGCTGAACACATAGGGTTCCAAGTGCCAGTTTTTCTGTCATGATCAGGAGGCCAATAAGAAGTTGCCTCACATTTTACATAACCCAATGGTTTCTGTGGTCTGTTCATGAAATTTACTAGCTGTGCAGTTTGGGGGCATAAATTTGGCAGCAACTTTCAGGGGCACTCCATAGATAGCCAACATAAACTTTGGCTGCAGCTTCCTGTAGTATACTGTGCTCACACAATCGACAACTAGATCTGCAGCGTTGGCACTTTTCTGTCTTTTTGTGCGAGCGTATGCATGGTCAAGTGGTTTTGGGCACTTATATGCGATGTTGAAAGAAAAATAAGTTAGTTGTTAGTCAGCACCAGTGCTTCTCTCGTCTCCTTTTTATGACCCATCTTGGTCTGCACTATAATATTTCTTCTTAAAAGTTATGTATTAACCAGGCCAAATCAAAGTTTTAATGCTGCCTTTATTTGCCTGTAATGGCTTTTCCTAAAGATGATACATCTAGGAAATTAAAGCGGCAACTCCAGAGTAAGTGAAGTGCCATATTTGAATGTTTTAAAAGAAATTATGCCAATACTTTCATGGTAACTGCCATAATACTTGATTTGTGCTAATCCTGTTTGCTCTTGGTACATAGTTGAGCGATAAGTTGAATTGCTTTTGAACAGCGCGCGAACCCATGATGCCGAAGCACTGGTGCGTGCTGTTAGCCTTTTACAAGTATACAGTTGGTGTTCGAGAGAAAGCAATGGGGTGGGCTATCAGAGGTTCCGAAAGGCAAAGATGTTAGCTGTGATACTAAATTCATCCAGTAAACACTCTTATTTTTCCTGTAACAATGTATGGCTGCAAATCATAACCGCCACAAAAAATATGAAAGAAAAAAAAATAAAACTCGACCCTTTCAAGCTGGCGTGTAGTCCTAATAATTGTATGGTGTGCCAATTGAAGCAATTTTTCAATTGCAAGTGAGAATGCTAAACCCTAACATTTAAGGCAAAGGTCCCGAAACTTGAGTCTTTCATGTTTCGGTCATGTTGTATGGACTGGCAGTTCTATCTAGTGCTATCTAATGCAGGAGGTAAGAAATAATGGGGTCAACATAGACTAAGATAGTTAGAGGTGATTTTTCAGCGGGGCAGCGTGAAAAGTCATGCCTATGGAAGAGTGGTTTACAGAACTAGGACCAGTCTCTAATTCATCATGGTATCACTCCGCGAGTCTTGTATACCACTCTTCTTCTGTGTCTTCTTGCACTGCCCTACCGAGTGTTCCGAGATTCACCAACTGGCCCAGTTACGAAAGCATTACTAAAGGAAAGCATCTTGTTGTGCTTAGAGAACTTGAGTAAATCAGATCACCCGTGAGATCTGGTGCTCTCATGGGGCCACCAGGAGTTGATGACTCAGTTGGCACTCAACAACAACAACAGCAAGTACTGTCAGCGTGAAATGAAACGCAACAGTGGCAAGCATTTGCGATGGTAAAGTCCACGCCGTCCGCATATCACCATGGACAGGCACGCATGTATATGCACAGAGCTACCAAACAGTATGCGCGTGCCTGTCAATCGTGACAACTGGACAGCGCGCACTATATTATCGCAAAGGCTTGCCGCTGTTCGGGTTTCATTAGACTCTGATAGTCCATTGGTCTTTGCTCCACCATTGAGAACTTGTGGTTTCATCAAAGCGAATGACACTTTACTAGAGCTTGAGCTCATTTACAAGTGTCACTGGAGCCAGGTTTATTCTTTGGGAAGAATGGTCTGGCACGAATCGATGCTGCACGCCGCAGGCGGGCTGCGTGTTCCTAGCCTACCAACGCTACCGGCAGGGCGCCGACGCACCCTTCATGCCGAGCTACGAGGCCGACCCCACTGGCATGGGAGGCGGCGGGGGCACACCCTTCACGGGCGGCTATCCCGGGGACATGGGTGATGCCTACCAGGAGCCCCCCTTCTCCACCAAGGCTGACCCCGGAGGCATGGGAGGCATGGGCAGTGGGAACTTCCAGGCACCGGCCTACTAGCCCGCCCCCCCCCCCCCTCCATCGTCTGTGATCCCTCTAGCTCCCTCTTTTTGAGCCCTCTCACTCTGCTCCTCGACCTGCATACGTGTCTCTAGCCAAGGGGAGGGGAAAAACAATGATCTTTGTGTCGTTACATGTGTCGACCATATGCACAAGGGCAGGACCTCGTACTGTGCATGCAGCTGGGAGGCCCCCACTGCTTCATATCTTTGCCAACCAGAGACAGTGAAAGGGAAAAAAAATTTAGAGCCAAGTGGTGTACCACGAAGTTGTCTATAACCATTCTATGCAGAGTGTGACCAGCGCGTTTGTTCCTAGCTAGGATGAAGGTACTGAAATAACTCCAGAAGGACTCTGGCTGGAACTATATAGCTATTGGGCAGTATTGTGAGCAGTTTGTCTGTTTTGCAATAACTGATATCAGCGCTGCTCTTGCATTGCTTTCAGGTTGTGCAAATTAATTACAAGCTCACCAACTATTTGTGGAGCATACTTTGAAGCAAAAAAAGGAAAGAGAATTCTGACTGGACAGTGAAGCTTCAGAAATGTGTTACTTAGAAAAAAATAGGCTTAAGGCACTTTCCTGAGTTGCCACTGGGTGGCACTACAATAAGTTATTATTAAAAAAAACTACATTTCATGATTTTATATTAGGAACGAGGCCTTGCAGCTGTGCACAGTAGGAGACTCGGCACTGGGTGTAAGTTACTGTATGTATAATAGCCCAGAGGAAAGCATAGCACCTGCTCCGACTTAGCATGAGGCTGGGAACAAAGGCAGGATTTATGATTGCAGGCAAATCATACTTAGTTTTATGGTCACATCCAACTCATTACCGGCTCAATTCCCTGGCTTGTACTTAACCAACAGTATTGGCAAATTTGCCCAACATAAAATTCACCTTGCAGTCGATGCGAACCATGGCTGGCTAAAATTTTGGCCCACCTGTGCTGGTGTGGTTAGTGCGCAGGGGCCATGCTTTTTTTGAGGGGCACTGTGAATGGCTGTGCAGATTCTAAGTGAACTCTGGGTTGTGTTGAACATAACGTAGTTCTCCCCGAGGCAGTCTAGTCAAGTAAAACACTCTCTCGCTGTTCCCTACGAGAGAGTTCAACTGTTGTCTCTCAGAGACTATGCATACAGGAATTACTGTGTATCTAGGAAATGAATCGCACTTCACCAGCAAGTGTACCAGAGCCACGATTCTGTTGGCAGCCTGAATATGTTGGAGCACGAGAATACTGACAAACATTTCCTGTGCTGGGAATATGAAATTGCAGATATGAACTTGACAAACACTTGATGTATGCTCAATGCATGCCGAATACCTGCAAGGAGTGGCGTGGCGCACACTTGCGAGAACAAACGTTGCGAAAGACGGCACGTACGTTCACAGACAGCAAAAGTCACCATCTTCGTGGCAGTTTTCAGAGTTACAACAAATCGCCATGCTGAAGATCTGGCATGTCACAAATCTGACCGAAAAATTGACCCTCGTCGCTCCAAAAAATGAAACCCCATATTACACTTTTTCCTACTCTATAATAGAATGCAACTTTTTCTCACCTTTTCAGGTGCAGTCTCTCGGTGTCAATTACTGGTGTATTTATTTTGATGCATGCCCTGTGATTTCATGTCAGGAAAGTCATGATGAATAGTTTCAAAGCACTTCTGCTGTGAATGTGGCCGGCTAAAAAAAAAAATTGCAGAAGAGGTCGATGAAAATGTTATAGAATGATCAAAATTACTGATTGATTAGTGGAGTGTTGTGGCGTAAGGGTCAAGGAGTGGCCAAAGAGCACCATATGATAAAGATTACTCCTAACGGGTGTGATTTCAAAGGGCGTACAGGCTCTGAACACACTCATTGAAAGCAAAGTGCCATTATGAGGAACTGCTATTGTCCAATAAAGGCAATGGCGAGAATATTTTCCGTTATAGAAAAGCATGGTATTGCAACGTTCCACGAAAACCATGAAGAGCGGTGCCAGCAATGACTGTGGCTTTGCAAAAACGTGCCACTTTATGGACAAAGTAAGAGGCGTGCAACCTTCGCATGACTCAAGCTCTCGTATTTCCATACTATTAGAAGCAGACCAGATCGTGTGAACTATTGAGCACTGCATTTGCTCCAGTTGGAAGCTCATACTTTGAAAAATTCTGGCCTCGCACTGTTAAATGTTGCTGCAAACTTGTACGTGTGTGGCCTCTAATATTCCAAGAATTTCTGCCATTCTTTATAAATGCAAGGCACTTGTCTGCAAAGTCTTGAAAAAACTGCCTTGCAGCCTCTAGTGTAATGTTGTTGTAACTTTTGCTTGCCAGTCTGTTCCACAAGTGGCATATTGATGCTACTAAATTGTTGGCAAACGTGAGTGTCATAGCGATTGTTTGAATTACCAAGTTATTGCCTTGATGATCTCATTTGAAACTAAGCATTGCTTTGAATTGCAAAGGTCAGTATGTGCAGTCAGAGACAAAGGCTTGTGGACCGTGCGCATGCGGAAAAGCCTGAATTTCATCATAGCCCTGCCATGCATACAACTTTAATGTCGTCCTGGCCAGCAAATTTATTCCGTTGAAAATTATAGCACGTCACTCGTTTCCTGGTAGTATTTGCTGAATTGAATGAAACTCTGGCACACTTGGCTTGCGCATGGTCCGGAAACTTCTGCGTGCAACCTCAAGTCAACGTCTGGCTGCTGGCATCTGCCCTTTGCATGTTCCATCAGTTCTATGTGATATGTGCAACTAAGATGCACTGTCACTCTAGTCAAGTGAAATTATATTTAGTCACGTTTCGATGCCTAGGGCGCATCGGCATGGCAGCTTGTTGCCCGTGTTTCTAATGATCTCGCTCAAATATATGTTGCACTGATATTCATTTCCATTTTGAATGCGGCCACCATCGTGAAAACGTACCGTGCAGTCCACTGTGTACATTCCTACTGCCGAATGGTTACGCTGTATGAGATTCCCGCTGTTCGCGCAGTGCTGTTGCGGCGACAACGGCGCAGAACGTGCAAACTGGCATAACCTCTTCATATCTAGTCTCTGCCAAGAGCACCCTACTCGTGTGCATGTGAAAGTGGATGCCGCCAACATTCCACGCTGTTTCTGTAAACCTGTTGAGACTTTGTCCCAGCTTATCTCTTGTCATTCAGGAGCCACACCCACCTTACAAGACGTCAGCCTGTGACACTGTTGGAATGATGCACAACCACGCTTGCATTCTTGATGCTTCTATTAGTTGTTTTAAAGCTCCGTCGTGTCTTAAAACAGTCGTCATCCGTGCCCATACATCACTGCTCCCTATCTTTGCGAACTTGCGATTTCTTCCGTCATGCGAGTTAAAAAAAACAACTGCAATAACGAAAACGTATTTTTGTGCAAGGCGTGCACACACACAATAGACACCCGCAATAACCGTGCCTCTGAAGGAAACTTTAGGTCGGCTGTCGTGTGCTGTCTTTGGGTCGATCAAAAAACACACTGTCCCGCTCCTCGGTGGCTAACCGACGATCCACACAGCTTTTGTGACTTCCCAACAACACTGCACTCATCTACCAATACAACATATCTGCATACTGGTAACTGCTCCAACTCAGTTTTTTGGTGAACAAGGCTTTGTTGTTTGATTATATTCATCGAGACGAGTCGCTCCGCAATGGCATGGCATCAAAATATGTTGGGACATTTTAAACAAAATGTCCTACTAAGTTCTTGGAAGGTGGTACTCTCTGAAAGCTCGTTAACCGAGAACCACAATTCCCGTCTTGCCAACGATAAAGGATACCGAAAGTTACAACCACCGTTTGCTGTAGCGAGCATGGGCCACAACCTTTCCGACAGGTTTTCCTTCCACGACGTACGCATACGCATAACTTTGTGCAGCAGTTGTGGCGATTGACCAGACTGACAGAACTTTCAGCTGTTTACTGCTTGCTGTCCTATAGTCATGCTGTATTACAGAGGCTAAGAGATCTCCCTTTATGCAAGTTTTTGATCTGTTTTTCTGCCTTCGTGCATCCTTCTAAAGTTTTTTCCACGCATGCTACACTCAATGCGAACCAAACTCGATGCAGGCCGGACACTGCTTCATGTTTCTTTCAAGTACACTTGACTTCAGTGCCATGGCACTCAGCTAAACAGTCAGCGTTGTAATGTTGCTTGATGAATTCCATACGAATAAACTTCATGGCAGATTGAAAATGGCCATGTTACAAGAGGTATTGCAGTAGATGCAGCAAATCCGAGCTGCAAGAAAGGAAGACGCTGGAAGATGTCTCTAGTTGTCGGGGCCTTTCTGCTTTATGGCTTGTCCTTGCACATGCAACTTTTTTACACACCATTTCATTTTGCGCTGAGCGATGTTCATAAGCGTCATAAGGAGACTGCCACAATCACACTGTTTTCTTTGCACTTGCATTCTGAAAGCTTTTGCTGCCATAGATCATGCTTCTTCAGGACAATGCCACTAATTAGCAATCTTACTATTACTGTTTTCTTTCTTTTTTCCCCGCTGATTGAGATGTCCAGAATATTTCTATCACAAAAAATCAAAGCTGTTATCAAAGTGTTGAGGGATTGTCACCACTGTACACACACGCGCACACACTCAGGACACCCTTAGCGAAAAATGAATGCTTTTCATATTAGCGTCTGCAGCAAAACAAAAGTGTGCCATCACAATGTTGGAGGGATTGTAGTTTTATGCAGAGCCGTCGATGGCCTGATCACTTGTTGTAAGCATGCCATGTTAGCTGCTTTCTCGTGCAAAATACCATGCTTGGAATGAGATGCAGACGTATTGGCTGGTCTCTCTGCTAACGTTGTTTACTGGTGCCCAGCGATGATGAAGCACCATATTTTCGCAGCCATAACGTGTGGTGAAGTTCAAAGTAGCTACTGAAAATATGCTAGCTTGGCCAGCATAAACGGCCCCGGTGGGCATGTCATTGTATTGTGTGAAAACAAGGCCAGACGTCTGCTGAGGAACTGAACAGAACGCACACCAAGTTATTTCACAGACGCATTTTTTTTTTCTACAATGCCTCTACTTGATTCCACGGGTGCTAACGGCCCCGAACGTCTTATAAGTTCGCACTGACCATAATAAATGTGGTTCAGCTTCAAAATTGCTCTACTGGAAGTTCCTGCTGCTTGCAGTTTGCAGCTGCAGACCAGACGACTGTAAGATTATGGCAGCACACGAGGATCGCGAAAGCTGCAGGGTGTAGCGCAGCCCGACGGAAGCGATTAGCCCGTCGATTCCATCTATCTGCAAACTTACTTCATATTTGGCCTTAAGTGTGATGGAGCCCTGATTGAGCAGACATTAAACACACCCAAAGGAAAAGGCGTCTTGTATTATATTCTCAATGTAAACAAACCTATTCACTGGTCTATGTTGTAAATATTACAGTGTCTCTTTCTCTGTTGCGTGCCTGTACATATACGCTTGTGACATCTGTGTTCGCATATGCCGTGTTTAGTGTGCACAAGACATTTGCAAGCAGGCTGGCGTTGTTTTAAGCGTGTGTTCACTGCAGCACGGAGCAGCTTCCAGTTAATGATGAGCTACAGGAAGACGGGCGATACATTTCTCACGCAGACTAGGCTTATGGATGTCATTTTTCGCAAGTGTCATTGTAATGACTACTAGTGGATGCCATCTATCAGCCTGTTTTTGCTTTTCTTTTGTTTCGTAAAAGTCTCTTCTTTCATTGTGGCTCATATGCTCCCAATGCCTAGACATTGCATTGCTTTCTAGGCTTTGCCACATGCCTAATGAGGCAAGAACGTGGGAGAGCCTTAGAATTTGGCACCCAGGCCTTGGGTTTCTAGGATGCACGTGCTATTTAAAAAAAAAAAATTGTGGCTGCAGCACTAACCCAAGGTGTGGCTTACGTTTGACTACTGGCTCGAACAACAATTGAAGGTGATTGCATACGCAAGGATCTAGGTACCCATTTGTGAACTTTCCGTTATTCAGCTCACCGCAAAGGTTTATTTGTGTGCCACCAGTCTTCAAATCAATCTGAATACACGTGTGCATATAATTGCAAACAACGGGGCGAGGCCGTGTAGCACACTTCTCGCCACTTCAAAAAAAGAAAAAAAAAACGACTCCACTTAGTGCAACTTCAAGCATTGGGGAAAGTGCAGTATGCGTGAATTACTTATGAAATGCATGGCAGACGTGATCTAGTGGCTCTCACATTTATTTCTAATAATGCAGCTGCTTTCACCAATACACGGAGGCTTCCTGTGGGTTTAGCGTGCTGCAATCATTTTAGCATACCTTCGGTTATCACTGGTCACATTTGATTTTGCTGTCGCGTGCACCTCTTGTACGAGTTTGTTTCATCAGCAGTGTGTTTGTGACATGAGTGCATTTGGTTATTTCATGTGAGGTTCTGCGAGGGTTTGGTAATTTCGTTGATAGTGTCACGATGGCGATATAATAATACAAAAGCTCTAGATGATGTTTGTGCATGTGCACGCGTGTGATATAACTATTATGTAGTTGAAGGAAGCAACATATTAGTGTAACTAGTTGGGAAGAAATAAAGGATGCTGTCACGCGAGCCATGGCTTGGTCTGCAATTTGTTCACACGGCCGTTCTTTTACTCCCTTACAAGCAGCAGTGTTGAAACAAGAACTGCCTTCTTACTTCATTACAGGCACCAGTGTTCAAAGAAGTTCCTTTTAACTTTGTTACAAGCAGCTGAGTTCAGACAAGAACTTCAATTTTACTCCATTACAGGCACAACAGTGTTCAAACAAGAGCATTGTTATCATTTTTACCCCGTCAGAGGTACCAGAGTGTCCAAAATGTTTGCTTCACTACAGGCATCACAGTGTTTAGAGAAGTTCCTTTTTACTATGTTACAAGCAGCAGTGTTTAAACAAGAACTCTTTTTTTTGTTTTTTTTTTCATTCCAATACAGGTAGCAGTGTTTGAAAAGAACGTTTTGGCAAAAGAGTGAAGTTTGAGTTTAACTTGAGAGCAAAGAAAAAAGAAATGGTTTGTGTTCCAAGCAAACTGCCCAAGAATAATGGCGAAAAAAAAGCACCACAAGATTACTCTGTTCAAGAACTCAACAGCGCTGCTCAACTGCTCAAAAAATACAAAAAAGACTACCGTATTTTCTCGCATATAACCCGCCCTCGCATATAACCCGCTCCCCTAACTTTGAACTCCCCGAAAAAAGAAAAAAAATCCTCGCGTATAACCCGCATGCTTAGCTTAAAAAAAACTGTTTTGGGAAGTCACAGTCACAATCTCGTTTACAAAAGAACTTTATTTCGAAGCGATCGCCGCAACGTTGACGGCGCCGATTCCCGTTCCTTCAATCATCGCCCGACTCGCCGCTGTCGCTGCTGCCATCCGAGGCTTCGTCGCCGCTCTCGAAGACGCAATCATCTTCGGTGCCATCCAAGCAATTGCTGATGGCGCACTTTTTGAAACTCTTGCGCACCATGTCGGCCGGAATCGCCCCCCACGCATCCACGATCCACTGGCACAGCAGCGCAATGTCTGGCCTCCGCACGCGCCCCGTCGGTGTGAGGGCGTAAAGGCCGTCGGCCATCCACTCGGCATACAGCCGCTTCACGTGCGCCTTGAACGGCTTATTGAGGCACACGTCCAGTGGCTGTAGCATGGAAGTCATGCCACCGGGTATGATCACGAGGTCGGTGCGGTGGTCAGCGAGGCGCGCTTTCACTGCGTCAGTGCAGTGGCCTCGAAACGAGTCCAACACCAGCACCGACCGCCGTGCCAACATGGCGCCCGGCCTCTTCTCCCAGATCGTGCGAAGCCAGTCACAGACGAGGTCACCATTCATCCACGCGTTATCTTCGGTTCGCACAACAATCCCTGGTGGCAGTGGAGTGCTGGGTAGCGTTTTGCGCTTGAAGATTACATACGGGCGCAGTTTGGTACCGTCCGCCAAAGCGCACAACATTACTGTGCAGCGTAGTTTGGTGTTTCCGCCCGTCAGTACGCTTACAGATTTCGAGCCCTTTTTCTGCAGAGTGGTGTCCATGGGCATCTCGAAGTACACGGGCGTTTGATCGGCATTTCCCACCTGGGAGAGCAAGTAGTTGTGCTCCTTCCGCAGCCCGATGACGTAACGTTGATAGCTCAACAGCTTATCCTCGTAGGCGTTGGGAAGCCGCTGGCACATAGTCGTTCGCCGCCGCATCGAAAATCCGTGCCTGGCCATGAATCGCTGGAGCCATCCACGGCTCGCACGAAACTCGCGTGAGATGTTCATCTCGCGGGCCAACCTCAGCGCTTCCATCTGCGCCATCTCCGTTGACACAGCGTGGCCGCGACTCCTCCGCTCCTCAATAAATTTGACAAGCTGCGTCTCAAGAAGGGGGTACGCACCAGTCTTCGGGCCGCGAAATGCTCGCTTCTGCTTGTGTGCACTTTCGAGAGAGGCCTTTTTTTTTTCGCCAGTCGCGAATGCAGGACTCGTCGACATCGTGCCTCCTCGCAGCAGCTCTGTTGCCGATTTCTTCCGCAGCAGCTATAATCGCGAGTTTTTCTTTCGCGGTGAAAGATTGTCGCCGAGACCCACTCATGGTGCCTCACCAGACAAAGCTGACCAACGGTGCAAACTGGCCACACCTGACTCTGAGACAGACGCTGTCAAATCGCTGTTGTGACGCTGTTGACCAAATCAAACAAAGCACGCAAAAAGTGAATAAACACGCTACGGACGGGATCTGTCTATGGCCTATGTTGGCTTTTATTGGCTTTGCACCAGACGATGCCGATGGGGATGCGGACTGCACGGCAGGCTATGCATTGCCGTGAAGCCGACCTCTGCTTCCGGATTATTCGCAGATAACCCGCACCCCCACTTTTCAGGCGATTTTTTTCAATTTTTGGTGCGGGTTATATGCGAGAAAATACGGTACGTCTTTTGTCAATTTAGGCTTCAAGTTGCTAAGGGAAACACATTGCGGAGCATACCTTGTAACCGGTACATTGAAATATGTTATTGGAGCAATAGCTCTACTCCTGCCGCTACAAACCCAGGAAACACTCGTGTGTGTTTTGACCTTGAAGCTCAGCCACTCTCATGTGTGTCATGACCACAACCGACACGTAGTGTTGGATTGTTCTCCTCTCCACTGATCAGGGAAAGCCATAAGCCGCCACGTGCCTCGAGCCCTCAGCTTTTGTCCCATTAGATATCTCGCGCCAGCGATAGGAAGAAAGATGTGGAGCACGCCGTGCAGCACGCCACAGCTTGCTGCACGGGGGCGCTGACGCGGCGTGCGTTCCATGGTAGTTGCTGCTACTGTTCGACGAGCTTGATTCAACTTCACTCAACCATGACATTCTTTAAATGACATCTATGTTACCTCAACAAACATTTCAATAACAAGCAGATACCCCAGCTTGAAGGCACATCATTTTAAAGATCATATGCAGGGTTATTTTTGTAATGAATAGATGTAAAAATACTGCACTAAAAAAGGAATGCATATGTCGTGTTCACAAAAAATGTGTGCAATCTATACATTTACTTGTTTCATATAGTGCTGCCCAAAACACATAGTGCTGCATGAAAATTGCAGAGAGAAAACCCATCTTGCATTTGGAGGTTCCAGAAGTGGGAATGCAAGCTTGCTTTCACAAAATGTGCATAGTCACCTGGTGAAGGTGCGTACCGGTTTGACGAAGCACATATCATTGGGAGATAATTTCCAGACTGGAGCAGCAGCTTACCAGTTGATGTGCAGATGTATGTTATTGGAACATTTATACTTTTCTCGTGAGGTTAACTCTTGCTGTGCATGTCAATGCTGTGATGTACAGTGCTCATGAATTGAAATGCAGCTGCTTATGCCTAAAGAGGAGGCATTCTTTTGAGGAGGCTCGTTTCTTTATCAGACACATTCAAATGAATTCAATGAACAAGTAAGCCGAGGAAAACATAAGGCACATTAACTGTTATCTTTAACTGTAGCGTAGTAATGACGTAAATTGAAATGCACTAAAGTGGACAAGAAGCCCCCCTTACGCCAATGGGATTCGAATCCACAATGTTTGAAAGTTGAGGGGTTCAGATTCCACTACTGGAAACGGGGGCAAATATTGCACATTTGTTTCCACCTTGGTTTAAAGCCGGCCACTCACTGCAAAAGCATACACATAACCACGCCCATTCCCTTAAGGCCACGTAGTGGGTGCATGGCAAGTTCGCAATGATTTCATGTGCATGATTGCCCGTGAAAGTTCATCTCATATCGGAGGAATTTCGAAACAACATGATGTAATTATTTTTAGCAAATGCACATATAAGTTGTTATACCAAAAGGGGAGAAGCGTACACTAGACGTGCAAAGCTTAAGAAATGGTTGCTCTTAACATGGCCTTCTCGGCTGTTGCTGGGCCACTCCCTGGCATAGACGAAGTAGAGTTGAACTATAGCCTGTCACAGACCATGCAAGAATGTCCAAACCACAGCACCAGAGCTAACATGCAAAGCTGGCTGTAGCACCCCTGGTAGAAGCACGGGCCCTTTGTCGCTCGTACTCAGCTTGCGCGGCGGGCAAACACAGTGTGGTGGCTGTGCGGAATGTGGGTTGGTAAGCGTGACTAGTAAGCAACAGTGCGTAATAGCGGCACAGAGGGTTTTTTGTAAACACTCGACCTTTTACATTGAGCTTTAGGAACGAAGCTTTTAAAGGACCGGTAAAGAGGCTCCACTTTTTTTTCTTTTTTTACAACACAAACAAGCTCGCCAATTCGTACAGCAGACCACGGCGATCACATTTGGCAGCTCTGTGTGCGGCACAGACCCTCTATTTCGAAAGGAAATCCCGTGCCTGTTTCCCTCGCATGACCAATTCTCCTCATACACGCAGTCCAATGAAAGCTTGTCCGTGAGCAACGCTACACACCACTGAGCTTGTCGATCGGTTCTTTGCCCTACCAAACAGCGCCTTGGCCCTGCAGCGATGCAGTTTCAATCACGCAGTTTGCATTTTCAGTTTTCTGTGCTGCCCTCTGCCGTTTTGTAGAGCCTAAAACTCCGGAATAAGCGATATTGCCTGAACGAAAGCCTCCGAGATAAAAAGGGTGTCTCACTACTGTACTGCGAGGAAGAAAAGTACTCCTCGCTTCGTATTTCCTGCCCGCGCCGCTATAAGATGGGCTCATATGGGGGAGCCCCGATCGGTCATCGATTGCCCGCCAATGATGTATCACGGATGCCGTGCAGCGTTGTCGAAGTGGGCGAAGTCACGACAATGGGCTACTCCTTCGCAAAGGAGGGTGGCGAGCAGGCGTGAGATAATTTAAAACCACCTAAAACGGATGCTCTAACCCCTGTTACTTCTTTATTATAGCACGTATTCGCAAAATTCTAGCAGAAGCATGTCCACCTACCAAAAGTGCACATATTTCTTTTCATTAAACCTTTTGGGCCTCGTGATTATTTACTGGCCATTTAGAAAATCTGATTCTACATTTAAATCGGTGAGCACTGCATATATACGTTGGAACACACTTTGCAGGTGGCTTTCGACCATGCCATGCCATATCTGAGAGATCCACCAATGCATTTGTTTTCCCTCGCTCTGGGAGACCCATGAATAGGGCTAGTTGGTGATGGTTAAAGATTTCTTGTTGAGCTGCATATGATGATATGAGGGTAAGACAGGGACTACAAGACAGGTGGTGTGAACCTGTCCTGTAGTCCCTGTATCGTCCTTGCCTCATCATCCAGAGCACCCCTGACAAATAGCCACACGGTATGCCGTGGCCAGCATCTTATGACGCACATTACCTGCACTACACTAAATGCTTTTTAATGAAAAATCGTCGTATCCGACGTTAAATGGAGTTCCTAGGGACCAGCTTTTTCAGCAAGCACTGAAAACATTTTCCGAGATAAAATTGGGAAATGGACATCTAGTCGGAAATGGACAACATACAAACTACACAATATGAAACTGCACTCAAACTGCAGTACAAGAAAGTTGCATATTGCACGAAAATAAGTGTTATATCCAAAAACTTGTTATAATAGTTTATTCCTAACAGTACATATATTGCAAGAATACTATTAATTTACTTCGTTATAACTGATGTTTTGTTATATCCAGATTCGTTATACAGAGGTTTGAGTGTATTACAACTGAGATGAAAGACATTCTTGGAGATTCTGCTCCCTGGTTAAAATTATAAAAATAAAACCAACCTGCAGCCAAGTTAAGTTTTTAGTTTTTAATTTTAAAAACTGACTCTACATCTTGAGGCCTGTTCGGTCTCTTCTTCAGGGTGTGACTGCACCATGAAACGCTCTCGCGGAACACAATGAGAAGGTGGGTCACCGAATCAACTTCAACACTGCCTGGGTCATCGAAATACCAAAAGACAATTCCTGGAATCCTGCTGTATAGAAATGACATCAGGAAACCGATCGGAGAAGACCTAGCCGTGCGTGTATGTACGCAGTCTTTGAAACTAATGGAGAAGACAACACATTCGCTATATAGTAGCAGCAGGAAAACAATGGTAGAGATGAAAATAGTTGCTAAATACGCTAACCCCGAAAAAGAGACCGAACTGGTCTCGAAACATCGAGCCAGTTTTTAAAATTCAAAACAGAAAAACTAAACGTGGCTGGAGGGTATCTTTATTTGAATACCAGCTTGCATGAAGCTGTGCAGTCCTACCGAATTTGCGGGCACATTACCAGAACTGGCAAATATTCCCTAACCACTGTTCGTTTCCAACGTTTTTGTTACATAGTGCAGGTGTTGAGACGGCTCTGAATGCTCCACTCATTAGGCGAATTTCTTTTATGTTATGTTCACATATGCTAATAGTGCGGTGTTTAAGAGTCGATACGTGTGTGGTGCATGTGTGGCACCAATTCAACATATTGGTTTGAACTGGGGATGTCGTTTTCGGGTGCAGTGTTCATACATGTATACGTTGGAAAAAGATGGACGTATATATGCAGTGCTTTTATGGAACACATAGGAACCAAGTGGCTTCAAGTGCTGCAGCAGCAACCCATTGTCGGGCTCCAATTTATTGTAAATAAACGACTTCTTCTAATCGAGAGGCTCGATTTTCTTCAGACGTAACATGTTCTGGAGTGTCGGTGTAACCGGGAGAGTTGTGGATGAAAAAGAGTAAACACGGAGCGCAACGGAGGATAAAAGACGGCAATAGTGAGAGGAAGAGAGAACGACAGTGGAGAGATGACAGGTTGCCTAGTAGCGACCCGTGGTGCCATTGTAGTGTGCGCCGTCGTCGATGATGTCATGTAAAGTATGCAGCGAGAGTGAACGCGCACACGAGTCTCCCAGTTACCTAGGCAGTTGCGGTGTGCCGTCTGCAGCGGTCGATGTGAAATGAGCTGCGTGATACTGTCTATGCCACTCACGCTGCTCACGGAATTCTTTTATAAACTAAACCACTAACCTATTCACAAAATAGTCTCGGCCAGTGCTTTCTGGACAGTGAGCTGTGCAGCTGGTAGAAGTGTGTTGTATGCCGCCGCTGCTAAACGTGAGGCCAGGGCATGGGCTCAGCCCTGCCGATGCCAGAATCCAGAAATGCACGTCGCGAAAACATTGCCATTTGACTCAACTTATTGCAAAATCAAAGCACTCAAACAACTGTACCCAGAATTTCTATTAGACAATATGGTAATCATTGGTGAATATTTGGCCATGTTAACGGCTAGCAACGAAGGGAAATGTACATTAAGATTTCGATAAACTCACCCTCTTTCACTGAAGATGAATGAAGTTATCTTCAAAGAGCTAAGTATGACTGCAGTCAGTTGCTTTGGTGAAGACAGTGAAATCTACAATGGTTTGTTCAACAAGCCGCATTGCAGAAACATGATTAAAAGGTTAACTTCTGTTTGCTAAAAATGAATAATATTAAGATGAAGTTTAATATGCCCGTTGAGTAAAGTGATTTGGTTTTGTTTATGCAAAAATAGCACATGACCAACTTCAGAATATATAGCATGTTAATTGGAGCACAATTATTATTACTTACAATCAAAATTGCACACAACGGCACATATCAAGTCCTTTGAAATGATCCTTCGTAAATGTGACACTTTTGCAGACAGTCATTCACAGTTAGCACCAGGAGGAGATATACTCATATTTGCCTGTCATTAAGTTACATGTCACAATTATTAGTGCCTAATATGATGCATCGATGGCATAGTGCAGGGATTGGCAGTCTGCAGTGCAGTATAATGCCAACCTTGACACCCCCCCTCCTTTCTTGTCACGTCCTATCTAAAGGCCAACTAAGCAGTTTTTACCTCATATGTTGTTCACGCTTGTAACCTATGTTTGTAGATTGCAACGTCGTGACATGCGTGCTCAAAATAAACGTGATTTCTGTCCCGGTTCTGTACTTTGTTGTCAATGCATAAATTTTCGCTCCATATCTGCAAAACCCCAGAACCTCTGAAATTGAAGCAAGACACTCGCGAAGTTGGCTTCATCAACTTGGCCCCTCCTGCTGAAAAGGTTGCCCCTGGCGTAGTGTATGTAACACAGGATTTAGAAACGATGATGCGTAGGTAGGTTTCTGTGTCATTTTTCAATCCTGTCAGGTGCACTGTGTCAATGACATTTGGTATTGTGCACCATCTTAAAGACTTGCCGTCGGAGTGTCTGTGTACATGCCAAGTCCTCTTTTAATGAGTCACGATGACTGATGAGTTGCAATATGTGTGTATGACGGGTAGAAAAGAACACACAGACACAACTTCCATATAAAAGAGATCAATATTTTTAAGCTCCACCAGCTCCTTACAAGCAGAAAAACAAAATCCAAGCTGCACATAATAATGTAGACACTTGTAAAAAGAATGGCACTTGAGGCACGTGTACATCCATGTAAATTGGTCCCGAGCTGCCAAGCATGAAAAACACTGCTTCAGCTCATCATAAAATACTTGGTCACAATAAAAAAAAATTACCAGCACTATTGTCTCGCACACGCACACATGTCTTCACAACACCAAATACCTTGTTCGAGTACAAAGCAAAAAGGTTTTGTAAGCGCTTTCTCCTTTCCACTCTTGTAAAACCGTCACGTCGACACAAAGGCAAAAAGCAGGGCTGCATCGACCCTGTTAGCACAGGCGACTGCTACAACCTGCTACAATGAGCATTATCAACACAGGCACGCGTAAAACCAATCCCAGCGTTAAAAAAAAATGCTGCATCACAACCACACGAGACGATTACTTCAGACCTGGACATCCATCTGTCAGAACAGTCCTAGGAGACAAAAAAAGAGACTCGCTGAGCGCTAAATGCATAACATTATGGAGGCCCTCTACATAAAGCCCTTCTACATCGTGGCTTGTAGAGTCGCCTACAAAAACTGACGAGCCGCACGACTGCTTTCAAACACTAGAGTGTTCACAACACCTGTGCATGGAGCTTTAAACAAAATGTTTTAATCCGCAATACCTTTTACTACCTACAACCACTGGGAATTAATGAACCAATATCATGGCACAATTGTGAGGCATACCATAGTGGACAACTCTGAATTAAATTTAACCACCTGTTCTTATTTTTCCAGTTTTTTTTTCATCATGCATCAAAATCAAGGTACAGTACTCACAGATTCAAACGTGACACGAAATTTTTCAGCACAGTGACTGGTATGCATAATTGCTCGAGATGGGCGAACCTATTAACCAAAGATGATGATGACCCTAATCTGCATATTTGAGTCGAAATTACACCAATACGACTCAACCTTAAGACAGTGGAAATGAAAGTGTGTGCATTACTTAGACGTAAATGGTCTTGTTTCAGTCCGTTAGTACTGTACGCATGTTTCTGCATTTCGCCCCATCAAAATCAGCCAAGGCAGGGGATTGAATGCGTGGCTTTGTACCATGCAGTGCAACACCTCGACTACTTAGTCCCAACAGCTGGTGTTATTGCGACCTACACTGTGATTTAGTATCGAAGCGAAAGGTGCCCATTTAACAAACCGAAAATGAACGTCTGGTACGAGACCAAGCATCCTGTAAATTTTCCTAGCCAGCAGTACGTGTTTTTCACACACAGCCTTGTTGTAGAAAGGTTTTAGTAAAACAGGCTATCAAACAGGTCACTCGAATGCACACTGAATTGACAACAATAGGAGGTGGTGCACAACAGTGCTACCCCCAGATAACCCAACCAGTCCCACCCAAAGACGAACAAAATGACCGCAACACCAACAAAGATACCGCCCACAAGGGAGTTTAACAATGCATAAGGCACACACGGCAGTGACAACAATAACAATTGATGATAAAAAAATAAAGGAGTACAAAGAGGAAAGCCCATTTGTCATTGCCACCAGGTGGCCAAAACCATCTCGTAATATAAGGGCAACTGTTGCTCTCCCTTAAATAATAGCTCAAGTGTGCAAGCAGTAGCGTGCGGTCACACTTAAGCACTAGTTCTACCACACTTAAACAATAGCTCAAGTGTAGTGGACCACTTGGTTACACTTAAGCAATAGCTTAAAGGGCCCACGACACCCAACTTTCAATCATAATCTGTGTTACGTGGGTTAATCCTAGTGCATTCAGAAACATGCTGGCCAAATTTTAGCGCGTTTGGTTGAGCATTTAACTTATAGTTGAACATTTTTATAAACACGCGGGCTGCCTGGTGTTGGGCTTCACAGTGCACTTGCGAGCAGTGACGTAACAAGCGACTAGCTGTTACGCCACTTCCAGCGAATGATATTGGACCGTGGTTAGCTGCGCGTGAGATTGAGATAACTTGGCTTTCTCCAGCTTGGCATCGAAATAGAACAATTTGAAGTAGCCGAAATTTGTAAGAAGACTACAGCTCTGCTCCTTCTGGATCATGACGTCACACGCGCCATGGCAAAATGGCGGTCACCGGCGTAGGAAGGAGTGTACAGCCGGCCACTTCTACGACTTGCTTTGCACTAAAATATTCTTTTATGGAACACTTTTCATATCTTTAAAAGAAATAACAAACTCTCTAATTCTAGTCTTTGCTGAAAACCGCAAATAGTTGGATGATCCCGTCATGGCCTCTCTGGAACCAAATGCAATTGTAAGGCCTAGAAACAACCGCTTAACGTTTCACACATTTACTTGACTATAGGACGAATTGCTTAAACTGTTGCTTAATACGTTTAGGATCACGTGCACACTTACGCAATACTTTTAAGTGTGAAAATACACTGGTCATTCACACCCTTATGAAAGAACACGTGTAAAGCATCCTCCACCCAAGTACAGAAAAAAAAAGTCTAACAAAGTGTCATCCCCACTTGCCTTTGCAGTTCCATGCACTTAGAAGGCTGAAAGTAGGATGTTAGGCTCAAAAAAGGAAATGAAATGTTATTTCAAAAACATGTATTCTAGCCTGTTATCTATTTTAAACGAAACAGCCCTGGAAGGTAGATTTCAGAGCGATTTTCAATTTTCGATCTTTGGCTTCATTTCCTTGAGCATCATAAATACCTACTCCATGCTGTGTTGAAATTATTAGTTCACAGCGAAATCTCCAGTTCCCGCATACTGCTTTGAAAAAGGGCAGATAATTCTACTTACAAGAAAAAAAAAATAGCTATGTGGCTTCCAAACCACAAGCAATTTTGAAATATAAAAACGATGACAATAAATATGTGTGCATGTATATATATGCTTCACAACCATATAATGAAGCAATGCTTATTTTTTTTCGGAGAAAAAGAAAGCAGAATATGAAGAAGTACGGTCAGAGCATCGTTTTCTAGATGGGTGAATGTACGACCGATAAATTAAGGAATGGAATCAAGGAGGAAGAAGAAAATTGGCTGACGGACACATTTCCAAGCATCGCAAGCGTAGGCTAGTGACATGTAAGACGACAAATTTCTATGTAGCAGACTCTCCTTGATCTGCTTCCGTCGTGCAAAATAACGACACTTGAGAAGCACTGAAGGATGGGAAACATATGTGCGAGATAGGTAACTTGGAACCAAGGCCTGTTTCACAACACTGGACCCGTTGCTGCAACGTCAGCTGAAGAGGAAATCCATTATTGTCACAACACAGCGACGCTGGCTTTGATACATGTTGCTCATGATACACTGAACCATTCACTCCATTTTCACATCATATCTTTCCTAATAGGTAATCACTGAAATAAGAATGAAAGAATATCAAGAAAATGTAGCCCTCACGATTGGAGACGAAAAACAAAGAACTAATGTAACAGCAATATCAGGCTTGCAAGTGAGACGTAACACCTCTAGGCCACCGCACTTGAAAGAAAGAAGCTGTCGCGAAAGCTCAGTACATCAAGTAATACAAAATATGCATTGTTTTGGTTCAGCTTAATGTGCAAGCTCTCGAAAATTTAGATGTAAAAACAGAACAAAACAAGACCTAAGTGAAGAAATCTCCAACACCTGTAGTCCATACTAGATAAAACGACACATTTACAAAAAAAAAAAAACCTGTCTGGTGAAGTGGTACACTTGGTGTCTCACAACAGCCACATCACCGGTTTTTGTTTGCGATGCTCACTAAAACCAGATTCGTCACTGGTGTGGCGCACACGCTACCCTGTGAACCTTGCGGTGACGATGATTCGAAGTTATAAATGGCTGACGCAGAGATGAAAGAAAAAGCGCTCACAACCAAAATGACAACCGAACACGACGATGCTATTACAACATCTTCGTTTCACCTTGCAGCAAAGGCCAAGTGACGCTTGGGCGAACAAGTTGACTCTTCGACAGCGTGGAGAGTTTATGATGGCGTTTTGCAGCTAAAACAGTCATTTTTGCAGCCATTTGCTGTTAGATCAGTGCACCAAAATGATAATCAAACTAACACCAGCGCAAATTAAGTGCACGGAATCATTTTAGTTAACTTTACAGCATGCTCACCATGCAGTTGGCATTTCGATGCTCATTTTAAGTGTTTGCTGAAATGCTTGAAACGCAGTTATGCTTGGTGGCCAAGTGGTGAACCAAAAATAGGGCTACCCAAAGATAGTTTTTTGCACACCATAGTTCTCTTAGTCACGGTCCACAAAGAGTTTTTCGACATCATCAGAAAAACAAATGCGTGTGAACAAGATGACCAAGAAAAATCTAGAGAGAAAGTTTGTTCTCTATAGCCGCCATTGCCCACTGCTTCTGAACACGGAAAACACACATGTATGAGAAAATGCGGGGCGCATTATTCGATATGATCCTTCCAAGAAATTATCATTCTACAAAGTGCTTGGCACCACGTGTGAGCTTTATATAGGATACACCAATAGCTGCACGGACTGGCTTAATCGTGAGCAAGGTAAAAGGAAGGCTGCTCTTCATGGACACATCTGTCACATAGGAACCACAACCAAAATACTAATGTGTATACTGTTCTAAAAATACATGACACAATTATTTTGTTTTTGATTCAACAGCATCCCTCAAAACTCGCTGCTCAAGAATGATGTGGAGGTACTTGGTAACTACTGTCTTCGGCTGGTCACTCCAGCAATGGCCGCGAGATTTTCAAACAAAAGAACAACACGAAGAAAGAAAGGACACCAGTACATAATTTCCACGAGCATTCTGTTAAACAGTACCACCTCAAACTAATTGGTTACAACGTTGAAATTGCGTGGTAAAGCAACAAACAGACCTCACAGCTGCTTTTAACTGAACAACATTCAGAAAATTACGACAATAATGTCAGAGCGCTCAATCGATGCAAAATACTTAAATGAGAGGCCAAATTAGGACTGCGCTTTTTTAACAATCCAAATACACTCAGACCTCATTATAACGAAGTCATGTTTGCTACCAAAATACTTCATTATATCCAAAAATTCCTTATAAACAATTATTTGTAACACAGTTGAATGACAAATTTATTGGTCACTTACTTCATTGCAACCAATGAATCGTTATATCCCAATTCTTTGTATCGAGGTTTGACTGTTCCTCCGTGCAACTGTACTTCCCAGTTCTACAGAGTTGTATCAAGGTTTGAGTGTACCTCCGTGCAACTGTACTTCCCAGTTCTATAGAGTGACCAGCCGAAGATGTGCTCATGAAACATGTGCAAGATATGACAAGATACGACAGATGTCCAAACGGTAATTTCTGTTTAGCCATGACCTGCAGCCAGTTCTTCTTGGGACGAGCAGTTTACCGTAATATTGCACAGTGCCACCGCATGGCAGAAAAACCTTAAATTAAAAATTGGCAAGCCCATGATCACACCGGGGTTGAAGATCCACAACCAAAGAGTTTTGAAATAAAAACTGAAGCTGGCAACAGCCGATGCCACATGTGTGCGAACACGAGGAAAGGGCGGTTGAGAAGAGAGATTGCAAATAGTATTGCACGCAAGCTGCAACTTGTTCTTCAAAAGACATAAAATGACATTCTGCATTTTTTGTTCGACACCTAAAGACATATCTCCTAAAGGAAGGTACGTCCTAAATAAAGAAGCCACTGGAGTGGAGGAGGAAAGAGCAAGGCAGGCCAATCAGCCAGTGTGTAAAAGAGACTGACTCACAGATCAATCACTATTGCTCTCTTAAACGTAAATGCCGGACCGATTATTAGAAAAGAAGAACCAGTTGTTTGTTCTTGACAAGAGACCAGTGCGCATAACTGACTGGCTTACAAATCAATAACTATTGCTCGGTCTGTGTAAACGCTGGACCAATTACCGTGTTTACTCGCATAATAGGTGCACTTTTTTTTTTTTCTAGGAAATCCGGTTTCAAGTTCGGGATATGCCAGTTATGAGGGGTTAAATTTCCGAAAATTTCATTCCCAACTGCAGCATAGACCGTTGATAACGTAAGTCGCCGATGTCATGAATATCCACGCTACAGCTGAAACAACCTTTTTTCACAGGCTACACTAGCACAAAACGTGTTGAGCTTGCAGTCTCGCATGCCCAAGAATCGACGATGCCACGCGGTGGGCAATCAAATTTCCAAAAATTAACATAGAAAGATCTGCACTGCCAATGAAATTAACGTAAAAAAAAAACTATGAAAAGAAAGCACCCTTGTGGGGTTGTGGAAATTTGTCGATTACGTTTCAGGCTACCTAGATTATGCGCATTATCATGACTAAAATTTAGTGCGCTGAACCGTACCGATTGTTCAATTACATGGGCTCACACCCAATATCCTATACATTAAAATCAAATTCCGAACCACCATTCGAGTGTTACCAGCGTCAACCAAGCTCCCTTTCTTTTCAAAAGTAGGGCTACTGAAAAGAGTTACAGTGAAATATCGGTAGAACGAACCCCACGTTAACGAACTTTTCTTATTAACGAACATTTAAAAAGTCCCACACCGACTGGTAATAGTTTCAATGTAAAATTATTTCCCTACCACTTACTTCAGAATAACAAACTTTTCAGAATAACAAGCATTAATTTAGTTCCACGTTATATTAACAACGCCTCAGTACTACAAACTCGTGTTCTGGAATTCGTCGCGATCACCAGAGCGGTACGCAAGCAGACTACAAAGCGAATGGACGCCTTGCTTCTCGAAAGACGCGCGACGGTGTGGAGGAAAAAAAAAGAAGAAAAAGGCAACTTTTTTTCTTTCTGTATGTTGAAACGTCTACGCTGCAGGTTTACAAGCGCAGAGGCGAGGGCAACACGAGAGGGCAAGGTCAGCAAGGCAGAGTAGCGGTTGCGGAGCAGGAAGCATGGGCGAAAAACCTGAGACAGCGAGGAAGCAGAAAACGAAACGCGAGAAAGTTTCTTTTTTAGCACTTTCTTTTCTTCGAAAGAAGCGATGACAGCCGCGACGCTTCGGGTTTTTTTTTTTTTCTTGGAGACCTTGTTTGTCAGTCCTCAACTTTGACCCGCCGCGACCGCCACCGAAAAGCACCAACTGTGATTAGGCCTAGCTAGGCTACGATTCAGCATGTTGTCACAGGAAGTTTGTACGCGACAACATGAAGATTGGCCATCGAAAAGATTGCACTCAAAGAACTGACCCAAGAGCAATGCGCGTGATACAATGCTTAGGTTCGCGACCATGAAATCAACAGGAACAAAAATCCGCTGACCTCTTGAAAGTCCGTATGGTGGCAGCAAAGGCGAAAGCTCGCACCAAAAAGCCGAAAAGCTCTCAAGTTTGCAGATGACGTAACAAACGCAATAAAGACGATGGTTTTTCGGACAGGAAACTGAATGCGCACTTGACGGGGATGCAATTACATGTTCCATACAGACCGCACGCGGCCGAGCTAGCGGCCAGAGCCATGCCGGCACCGATAAAAGGGTTACACCTAAGCAACCGTCTTTCTTCCTCACTCGGCGAGCCCGCAGAGCTGATGCAGTGCTGTCATGGTCCTTTTCTCTTTCCTTTTTCCTCGCTTCAGTCAACGGAAAAGGGCCGTGCAAATACGGTACAGAAGTACTGATCACGGCCAAGTTCCGGGTGTACCTATTATGCGCGGAAATAAAAAAATCTGATTTGTTGCGACCAAACTGGGGATGCACCTATTATGCGAGTAAATATGGCATAAAAGAAGAACCAACGGTTTGTTCTTGACAAGAGTTGGTGAAAAGCATCTTTGAATGATCATCACTGATGTGGTATGCAACAAAATTTGCAAAGACCTAGAATGCTTCATTCTGACAACATTGACGCAAAGACGTGTTGAGTAACACTTGTATGACAATACTGGCCACCTTAATCCCATAGCGATTGCAAGGAAAGTGCTTCCTTTGTTCTTTGATTGAAACAAAACATCTTATTACGCCACTGGTAACACGGTGGAGGTCTCATAATACTTTCTGGATGCATTTCAAACTTCAGCAACTTCTTTTTAGAACATCCTTGGCAGTGCAACGGGTACAACAATGAAGAATACCCGAAAGGTCGATAATCCTATGGCAAGTGTAAACATTATTGGAGTGCGAGTGGGGCCAGGGCACTCTCAATTTCAGAAATCATTGACAGAGATTCATCATTACACTGAGCAACGAGGTAACCAGGCAGTAGGAAAGAACTTTAAACTCCAAAAAACCAAGACCAAAAAGAAAGAGTAAACAGGATGAGCCCTAAAATGAGTGCTTTCTTTTCAGTCTTGTTTTTTGGCAATTCAAAGTTGCTTCCTAATGTGTTACTAACTAGCCCAAGCTTCCGTGCCTTCAATTAGACAGACATAGCTCTCAGTTACAGATTGAGGCTTATGAAAAGTGGTTAATGTTTTATGCTAGATTGAAAGGCAGCACTTGGCTGGATTTTCAAATGACTTTTGTGCCCACATCCAAAAACAAATTGAGCTTCGTGTTGCAGGAGATGTTAACTGCGGCAACAACACTAATCGTGATGTCCCATGATGCCCTGTCCAATCGTGATACAGTAGGTACATTCCTTGCTCTGCATGGATGGAGGTTGCATGTTAACAGCACAGCAGACAAAAATTTACACCAGCAGGTAAACAAAACATGCTGTAAGATCTGTACTTTGAGTTCAAGTTCTGCCAGTCAACACCAATGTAGAGGTCGCTCACATATGCATCATTGGCAACACTAGTACTACAGTAACACAGTCGATCCCAGATATATCAAATTATTGACTATATCGAACAGCTGAAAAATCAGATTGAATTTCCCATGCAAAAGTACGGGACCAGTGCACCCATATATCGAACTCCCGCACGACGGCAAATCCGCTATATCGGACGCTGCGTTGCGCCGAAGCCCAGGAAGTGAATTTTTCCTAGCGAACATTGATCAATTTTCGGCCGCATTCTAACAAGTTCTGATCCCTTTTCATGCACAGGTGATGAAAAAGCGGTGTTATTCCATCACACTGTTCTGATTCATTGCGCGGTGTTTGCAAATGCACTGGTATGTTTGATGCATGATCTGCAGGTCTTAACGCGAGGGCGTAGTGTTTTTCGAAAAGACCAATTGCCAAGGACACCAAGGTGAGAATGCTTAGTGACTCGACGATCTGGTTGCAGAATTCACATTCCCTTCCTTGCTTGTTAGCACACAATGGCATGCGATGGGCATGCGAGCCTGGAAAGCATGTCCTTCGCGATGTGCAACCTCGTGACATTTTTTTTCCTTTAGTGTTTTCGGTTTTATTATGCATGTTTTGGAGGCTATGAGCTAAAAGCAGCGGCTGCCAGCTACAAAACCAAAAGTGACATCGATATCGCCAACATGTGGAAAATCAGATGGAACTCGGCATTGTCTTTTGATCTTTATGGACGTGTGTACTTCTCGCCTCGTTCCTTATAAATTTTCATTCAGGAGTTGGAACAGAATGTCGACCCGCATGTAGCGATAAAAAGCATGACCGGCGCTTTGAGCGACATCTACTAAAGCACCGTCGTAAACTTTCCTTGCGGACCAGGTGATGACTTCGGGTGCGCCATGACGACTGACAACCACATGCGGTGCCTCAGTGAATTCTGCAACTTATCAGTGTTTCCGGGCACCATCTCGGACAGTGAGCGACTTGATTGGTGAAGATGACGATGTAGCTGTTTCTGTCTGCATCAATGCTGAAATCATGGCTGCCATTGCTGTTGCCCCGAAAGTGTACCCTTGCAGTTCTGAATATGCCAATGCCTTCGCTGCTGTTGCGAACCAACCTTGCATCGGCAACAAAGCTTGCATCGGCGTTCTGCGTCAGTTAACGCTGTTGTGGCCGAAGGGGCTGAATTTGCTTATTCGAAAAGCTTCAATGATATTGAGGACGACTGGAGTTTGCCAGTGTGCAAGATATTTTATGCAAAATAAAGTACGATAAATTTGTAGTTCACACCTTATTCTTTAAACTGTGAGTGAATCATTATGTTAGCACATGTAATGATTTCTGAGGCCTGAAATGCTTTAATTTAGGCCTTCAGTGCGCATATTTTGTATTATGAATTATTAATATATCCGGGATCGACTGTTTTTGTTGGTGCATTACATCCCAAAACAATGATAGGGCTATGCCGTATAGACTCCGAAAATTTCAAGTACCTGAAGTTCCTTAACATGCGCCTAAATCTGAGCACGTTCAGCCTCCACCGAAATGCAGCCAGCCCGGATGAGATTCAATCCTGCCACCTTTTGAGTCACCAGTCAAGCACCATAACAACTAGATTACCACCGTGGGTCATTTCATTTTTAACACGGCATTTCGCGATGGATAATACGTTGGCGGATGACGTAAGGTTCCCCAATTTCTTTTTCTCTGCCAAGACAACAGCGTCAACTGAAGATTGCAGTACAAATGCTGCTCATCACCCGACCTACACTACAAATGAACCGATAAACGCCCGACTGACCAAGAGCGGCACAGACGCCTACAGTATCTACAGATGCAAACAATGAGCAAATGTACAAAGACACAACCAACTCCACTACCTGTGCGAACTGGCTGCCTATATCTCAATAACGAAACCCTGCAAGCAAGCGTACATGTAGACAGGCAGCTGCTGCATCTCGCAAAGCATACAAGAAACTGTGGACATCGTCCCGAGATCACCGACATCTTATTTGCGAGCATGGCGTTGCCACCTATCACTGGGCTTGTTTGCGAACTGCCTACAGAGTGACCGCATAGGAAGGTCACCTAAAGAAGCGTGGCAGTGCGCAGGTTTCCCCTCAGGACAGTGTCCATGGCAACCTGGAACACCACCTGCACATTGCTTGTGTCGGTGGCCGTGGTGAAGTGAGGGTACACGACCTTGTTCGGGTCCCGGTTGCGGCTCTGGAACTTGTGCTGGATGAAAAGTGCGCCGCTGTCCACGTCATAGTCGGCACCTGCATGCATTTGTGCACACAACTTGAATTGGGTGGATTGTCTCAGCTACAGGGGCATCTACTTGGATCACTGTATGTGTTTCACAGTCGTATGACTTCAGTGAGGTTAGTGGTAGATAGCAACACTAAGTTCCGCAGGCGTGATGCTACGAGTTTACCATCTCACACGTTATTACGGTGCCGTCATACGTGATGTGTGTAGCACACAGATCCGCAGTCCATTGTCACAGCGGTTCCACTGCAATCTGACAACCTTTATAAAGAGAAGTGGGAAAGAGAAAAAAAGAAACACCAGGCTTGCGCGGAACGCACGGCACAGTCACAACAAAAGCTGCAAGAGTGGCCTTTCAGAGCCTTTGCTGAACACACTATTTGGGTTGGGTAACTGGGACAAGTGCACTTGCACGGTATCCACTATGCCATGAATCACCATACCTTTTGTGTAGTAGGGGGGCATTCACTATGCCATTCTTCGCAATTCTTCAGACAAATATGGTACCCGCTACATACTTGCAAGAAATTCTGTGCAATTTTTGATGCTCTGGCTGATGAAGAAAAATTATACCTGAAGCTTTTGTAATGGGTTGGAACATTCGATGATGCACTCATTACGCAATTCGCATTGTGTGATGCCTGGTTGTTCCTTTGCTGTTTTAAAACACTTTATTACTAATAAAAATGCAATTCCTTTTTCGACATCAAGCCTGCCTAAGGTCAGTTTGCAACAGAGTTTCAAGCACAGGCATGGCTCTTTGGTAGAATACTGGGCTGGCACGCAGGGGACCCGGATTCAAATCCCATTGTGTCCTTGGTGTTTATTTACTTAAGTCTTTTTTTTTTCTTACTTTGTACTATGATGGTTATGGACACCAATGGTGGCAGCAGCGGTGGCCAAAAACTGCGGTGCACGTTACCCGTGTTGTGACCTCATAACAGCTTTCGCTTTAAAAGGTGTTCTGGCACAAGCCATTGAAAAATAGTGGTAGAACTCAGCCACAGCTTTTTAGTTGCCTTAACACATTTATCACGCAATTGTTACCCTGTGTAGAGGATGCAACCTGACACCCGCCATTCGTGACATCAATGCCTGCAACAGCCAGTTAGGCCTCATCTTCCGTTCTGTTTCTCATTCTTGCTACTCTCTGCCTGGCACAGAACCTCGATGATACAACTATGGTTAACACGAATTCCTTGATGGGACGAATCTTAAGGTTGTTTTGGATGGACTACAACATATAAAATACGCAGTGATTCGGTGTTATACGAACAGTCTCCCCAGCCTTTGCGGACGATAGACCTCTACTGGGGTACGTCACAGCATGACGTCACCGGTGCATGTGCAAGGCGGCGGCTGGCAAAACACTTCTGCCGGTGGCTGAGTGGGGTGCAGTCACTCAGTGCTTAGGGCAAGTTTTTTTCTTTTCTTTTTGAAAGCTTAATCTTCATCTCACAGTGGCAACATTAGCTGTGGTATGTGTCAGAGAACATCTAGGTGTATGGTAAAGTGCGTGATGAAATATTTGCCACGCTGGCTGACTATCTTGGAGAAGTGAACACACGTGGAGGCCTGTGCGAGGAACAGCGGGACATGATCTTCGAAAATGTACAGTGTGGACTGTGGCATGAAGTGAGCGTTGAAAGGCATCGTCAATGTTGGTTCACCTTTGTGGACGGTGAAACTGGGAATATTGTGCATGGTGTGTGCAGTGTGAAAAACGCAATGTGTCTTGTTTGCGAAAACACTGGTATTCGGTGTTGGCCGGTTGCAATAACCGGTTGTCGATGGAACATTACGGTCTGACATTTTAGTCAAGGTAAAAATGCATTTGATGCAATCATCTGCGAGTGGGTACATCTCAGCGTATGCACGGCGTGCAGAAAAATAAAAGTGCATAATCTCTTGGCGATATATACGACAATGTATGAGCTATAAGCATGTTGTAGCGTTGCTGAATCTGCATATACGCTTCATCACGGCTATAACTCGTATTATCAGATACCTGATACGTGGTAATAAAAACAGCGGAGATTTCCGTTTCTTATCTACTTTGTGCTTTTATGGCTCGATCCTTATGAAGTGACAATGTGCATTAGAAGTTTGTGTATCAGGCCTAAAGGAGCAATATAGGTACGAAAACATGTTAAAGTTTCAAATGCAGCAAGGTAACTGTGTCAGATAATACTATATATTATTAAGTTGTCGGGTTTTATATCATATGAGGGTTATTGAGAAACGCAGCAGCAGAATTTCACTTTAATTTTCACGAGGTTATGTTAACCTCAGCATAATGCATGTCAAGAGGTGCTTCTTTCTTTTTTTTTTTTTTTCATTAATCTCCGATCAGACTCTCACGCAATGAGTGAGAATCTTATTCGTAACGTCGCGCACAGCAGCTCAAAACCATGCTGCCGCCAATGCTGTATCTCGTTTAAAACTGCATTGTACATGCCACGATATAAATTGAATAAGTCTACAACTATGCCATGCAAATATTTCTCAAAAAGCCAGCCACCATGTACATTCAAAACGTTTGCTTTCGAAAAAGATCAGACTTTTTTGCGGCTGCCTTCTACGTGGGTGAAGCCCACTGCGTGCTAGTCGCGTCTCTCAGTACACTAAGTAAAGTTTCTCCTTCCATCCATCTACGACGAGTAAATTTCCACACTATGAGCAGTGACCTTCCACGGCCCCCTTCTTTCAAAAGCTTTTTAGAACATAGCAATGTAGAAATTTTTGTCAAAGAAATGGAGACATGCAGCTCTGCTAAGCAGAAAGATGCCGCCGGCAGAACTTTCTTGCCAACCAGCTCCTGCTCCGAGAGAGGGTATGCTGGGCGGGGTGCCCGCAGTGACGTCACACTGTTTACAAACAGGGAGAAGTCTATTGGCCGCTGCACGGCAGCAGCGCAATGCGGCTTGTCTGTGGGAGAAAAGCCCAAGCTAAACGGTGTGAATGTGGCAAAAGTCGCTGGAATTTTCCTCACTTTAAAGGCCAGGAAAACAAACTGCGAGGCCGACGTGAAAAAAAAAAAAAGTGGTACAAGGCCAATTTTCCTGCCACACGATAGCAGACCATCCTTTTGCTTCACAGCTTTGACTACACCGACTGCTCTAACTCTCGAACCATGTGATGTAAACAACCAGCCGCTAATTCAACATGGTGGCAAGGGCGTCGGCGGTGGATCACGTCAACGCTATTGCGTACTACCCTTGCAACACGTCAAAGCTCATGAACTTGATAATGACGTATTCATCGAGAGCCTGGTTTGGATTACGATCGCTGAGAACAGCGGAAGTAGAAGAGGGTGCAGCAGCAGCGAGACGGCATGCCCTAGTCTGTCTCGATTTCACACAGCCGGCCGAATCCATCGCCGCAGCTGCGTCTGCTCGTGTGATTTCTGCTGGCGTATCTTCCGAAACCATTGTAAAGGCGTAGACTGTTTCTCTTTTGTGCTTTGCACGCATGACTAGAACATCAATTCTCAAGAAATAAGCAAACTGGAATGAATTCTGAAGCAGTGAGGGTGACCGTGGCATGCACAAGGGGCACAATGAATGTGAATGTTCCCGACGGGGGCGGACGTGGTTTTCCAGCCGCTCTGGCGTTTCTGCTTGAATACTCCGGGACTGATCTTTTTTTTGTCGACTTCCCGGCGCATTTTTCCGATAAGTTTGAATGCTTTCCCTCGTTTTGATTTCAAGTGAACGCGCGGCGCCAGCAGCATGAGTGAGGAAACTGCAGCACTTTAATAAGAGGCGCTGAAAGCAGGAAAGGTCAAAGAACATCATGGACTTCTTTCAGTAAGAAGTAGTTGACCCCAATAAAGTTCTTGTTCATCTTCATGATCAGCTTTAACTTGTTTTTGGTTCATACGAATTCGAGACGGTACGAATATTTTGTGCGCTCCCTTAAAGTTCGTATCATTGAGATTCTACTGCATGTTTGCAATTCACATATATTACAAAACATTTGGGGAAGTGCCGTAATTACACGCGTATAACCTTCACCAAGAACAACCGAAAGTTTTAGTGGCAATGTGGTGGTGCGAATATTACGGGGAGAGGGGGGGGTCTTGCAGTGCGAAGAAGCTTGGGATGCACTGCCGTTCGAAGCCTCTTCCTTTAGTCGCCAAACATGTCCCCGTCATACGCTTGCATAATCTGCTCTTCGTTCTTCACGCAAGAGCTCAGCGTGCTTTTCTTCACATTGAACTTTTCCATCACTTCTTTTCGAGATGCTCCCACTTGCAACTACTTCAATATTTTCACCTTTGCAGACAAATCCTTTGCTTCATACTACGCCCCCTTCACTGCGGGAGTTGGGGCGGTTGGGGCCGCAGGAGACGGAGGCGAAGCCATTCCGGCGTTGCTTGCGTGGTGGTCACGTGGGCGCGCACGAAGTAGACAATACAAACACACACAAAACACGCACGGTGATAAAAACGAAATAAAAACTGCCGAACTTTTCAAAAACAGCAAACAGTAAGACTGCAGATAACACTGATCACGTACAAATAAATAATTTAAACCACACTAGAGGTGAGCAATCCAACTCAACAGTCACGCAAAGGTGTTTAAGGCGCAAGAAGAAAAGGAAAGGCAAATCCGTGGGTTGCCCGTTGCTGATGACAGTAGTGATGCACTGCCTTCCATTTTAGTTGTTTAAACAACCATGTGTGTGTGTGTGTGTTTTTTTGTGCCTCTGAGATGTACTACCCTTGAATGAGGTTTTGAATCTCAGAGGCCGCAATCCGATCGCAAAGTTGTTTATGTGCACCGTCGATTTGGCCGGCAGAATCCGCTGCTACTTTCCCGTCATGACTCGACTGAGGTCGGACGTTCGAATTAACTGAAGCGTGGCCGAATTTGTCCGAATTAATGAGAGTTTTAAGTCATAGAACAATGTACATTGTACGGGATCAGACGCTATGACTGAATTAACCAATATTCCAAATTAACAGGGGTGGAATTAACGAGATTTTACTGTAAATTTATTCTTACTTCTTCACCACTTGATCGTCTTCATTTACTTTACGTGGATGCCGCTATCACGATGGGCAACCAACCCGGGAAAGCATTTCCTGCGCTTTTCGCCCGGAGTGAAAGATGCTTAAGTAGTTATACAAGAGTGGTCAGACAAAAAGAATGAGTGTGCCCACCTTTATAGTCCGGCAGGTAGTAGCGCAGATGCCGGTCCGAATAGAGGATCTTTTCCCGGAACAGGTCCAACTTGTTCAGGAACAAAATCTGCGAATGAGTTCACGATAGTCTTTGTTAGAGGCATCTGAATATTTGATCACTTCGAATATTTGAACAAATATTACAGTATTCAAACTCACTTCGATTTGAATTTAAATTACTAGAAATTGCAAAGTGTACTCAAACCTCAATATAACGAACCTGGATATAACGAAGTGAAGAATACTCTTGCAATATATACAGCATTAGAAATATACTTTAATAAGGAATTTTTGGATATAATGAGTTACCATCGTGCAATATACAACTTTGTTATAACGAGGTGGAAGTGCATTCAAAATTAATGAATACATGCTATGAATGCACCTATGCCACAAAAATCTACACTGCCTCAAAAGCCCCACCTCAAGGTTAAATGAATGCATTAGCCTCACATCGATTCATCATTTCTAAGCTTAGGAGCTTGTTATACTGGCTGATGTGCTATAAGTATAGTAAATAATAAAATGAAACATATTTTAAAGGCTATCGCCTACATTCTACCAAATGTTATATCCTTCTACTACTCAAAGTTGTTTCCACTTTCCTTTGACCAGAAAAAGAATGATATCTGCATGTGCCTTGTTTCAATTGAAAAAAAAAAAAAGAATTGTGCAGGTTAGCTAAGTCGTGACATCTTATGCGATATATAATATTCAAATTAGATTTGAAATTATGGAACCAAATTGCAATTCATGCAGGCCTGATTTCATTATTTGCACAAGCCTAGCCTTTGAATGCATCTGATACACGAATCCCGTCAACCACTGGTAATTCCCAATTCCACCCATAAAAGGAACACTGAAGTGACACAATGACTTATTTTTATTGACAAACTGCACTTTGAGAACGCTAATGTAGCAAGTTTCACCATAATAATAAGTTCCATATTAGAGGAGAAAATCAAGGTTGAAGTTTATTTTTAAATTTCACGCCGAAACCTCCACACGTAACATCAATAATTTCAAAACATCTATATTGCACATTTTGACGACATCGGCTGAATGACATTAACTTAAACTTCGTACGTTAGGTCTACGACACCCAAAGATGACAATGTACTTCATTTTTATCGATTAAAAGCTATGTAGGAACACCTTGACAATCTATGAAGTCAAGGTGTTTGGTGTGGGAGTCTCCAGGTGGCATCTCCACCCGCACTTTCTTTTTCACCCGTTTGGTCGCTTACCAAGCGTTCTCTCGCGTCAAAAGTGGTGTTTTCGGGATTGTGGAATTGTGCTTTATTGATATGCCAAAAATCGTTCTTCCATTTATTGTCTCAGTAAGAATGGATAATAAAGCAAGTGTTCAAAACACCAGAACTGCTTCTTTTTTTTTTTCTATAACACCACCCACAATATTGCAGCCAATAAAAGTGGTTTGTTGCCTCGAAGCGTCTAGGTGTTTAAGATGCATGACTGTGATGGTGTTAATGATTTGTGTAATTTCCATCACTAGAATGTTTTCCTCTTGAAAGTATTTCGCATATTGTTGCATTTGTAGTACCCATTACACTCAGACCTCGTTATAACGAAACGAGATATAACAAAATAATATATATACCGAAGTAAATGAAATTCCCCTTGAAAGCTCCATTGAGAACCGTGCATTTTAAACGTTGTTGTAAAGAAGTAAAACTGACCGGTAAATTAATATAACCAACTAAATTAGTCTACCAAATAGTCTACAAAAAACAAAAAAACTATCGTAGTGTGTTACGTATATCGTTTTCTGCAGAGTTTGACGCTCATTCGACGCGGCTCTTTCGAAACTCTCGCGCTGACATTACAGCCACGCAACACACGGCCTAGAAAGCCCTCCTTCTCACACAGCCAGCAGAGAAGATTGAGGAAGCGGTCAGCGGGTCACACGACCGAGAAGCAGCGCCACGGTGCAAAGCGATTTCCCTCTCACATATAAGAACACACGATGGGGAAGCTTCAGAAGACTTACATTTATTCAATAATCAGAGGACATCCGTCATTATTGAAGTAATCGGTGATGCTCACCCGCACACGTTTGCCTTGCAGCGAGTCAATAAATTTCGCATGTAGTTTGCAAAGCTTAGTAGCTCGCAACTAAGTCCAGCACCAACACTCTCTAAAGACGGTGGCAACGACTGCGTCTCCGATACTACCCTTTGCACCGAGAAAGGAGGAGTCTCCGCAACAGTTTTCTTTTTTTAAAGATGATAGTTTTTCTTGGGGACCTTCGACGCAAAAATTTTGGTCTGTCTGTACATTTGTCTACTTGTCCACTCTTAACAGCATCGGGTATTTGAAACGGCCGACCCCATCCGCAGCGCCCACCTATGTTGCTCAAGCTTCAGCATTCATACTTGTGCAATTGTCGATTAAAAAGCAATTATCGCGCGTGTCTGGGGCCCCATAACAACACGCATATATTCTAACAACACGCCTTTTACTAGAAAAGGCATACATAAATAATTTTAAGGACCGTAGCGCTTATCACGATGCGCTGACCATCCAACGCTTGCACGGAAAGGCGAGTGTTTCCAACGCTTTGCCAAAACGAGACGGTGGTGGCATCTACCCGTCGCCTTGCGTTCTACAACTTATCACCTCTGAGATGGGCGTGTACACTCGTCTCAAATCCACGTGCTTCGTTTTATAAAAAAAAAAACTGCCAGATGGCGCTTATGTCTCACGTGTGACGTGACTTGATGCGCTCGTTTGCCTCCGCTGCACGCTCGGGGCACTCTAATGCAGCCCCTCCAGAATACCATTCACCGATTTTCTTGAGCAGAACATCGAATAAATGTTTTGTTCACTCTCGCCACACGCAAGACTATCGTCTTTCGACAACATTGCAGATTAAATGCAGATACGGGGCCAATTTTTTTTCCTCTTTCTCCGCGCGTGGCCTTGAAAGGAGAAGAGTCTCTACGTGCAGAAATGGAAAAGGAAGAAACATGGCACAGGTGCGTCGCAGATCGGCATTTGAGAGAGAGCAAACAATCCGTCACAGTCTTTTCTTTCCATTAATTTTTTTCCCTTCTTCGCGTGCAGCGTTCAGAGGTGCCGCCGCGGGATGTGGCATGGTGCTGAGAGCATTTTTGAAGCACGGTATGTTTGGTTGATTGATTGATTGATTGATATGTGAGTGATATGTGAGGTTTAACATCCCAAAACCACCATATAAATATGAGAGATGCCGTAGTGGAGGGCTCCAGAAATTCCGGCCACCTGGGGTTCTTTAATGCGCACCCAAATCTGAGCACACGGGCCTACAACATTTCCGCCTCCATCTGAAATGCAGCCGCCGCAGCCGGGATTCGATTCCTCGACCTGTGGGTCACGGCATGTTCAAATTAACCGTCGCAAGTGCTTGCGCGTTCGAATTACAGGGCGTTTTTACCCATTGGAATACACATATCTTTGACAGGACCACAGCATGAGTTCGAATTAAACGTGTTCAAATTAATGAAATTCGACTGTGTTTATTTTCTCTCGCATGCGTGGTCGCGTAGCGGTACATCAGGCGGCGAGGCTGTTTCCTTCTTTGCATGCTTATAGGTGTGCGCCCGTCTGAGCATACATTACCACAAACTGTTATAACCGATATAACGAAATAATGGATATAACGAAATAATTGTGGCTCCCCTTCAACTTCATTATAATGAGGTTTGAGTGTATAATGACTTTTGAACTGTGTTATGGTATTGCCACGTGCAACTCCCCCACGTAATGCCTCACGGCAATGTAGGTGATGTGTAAATAAATAAATAAATAAATAGAAATTCATACAAGGATTAATTATGACAAAGTCAAGCCAAACGAATGACAGCAAATCAAGTTTGAACAAATAATAAGTGAAGCAGGAATGTTTAATAAAATTCAGCTGGAGGATGACGTATATAAGGAAATAAATGAGCACATTTAAAATCTGTGTTGGCACAGACAAAATGCAAAAAGCAAAGCACAGGAAAAACCAGTCTAGCAAAATGTTTACTGGAGAACTGATGACATGAGGAAAAATTTAGGAAGCGAAATTTCTGGCCCATTTAATTTCAGCGGGAAAGCTGCTGCAGGTCATCGCACTAGCAGAATTCTGCAAAAACCTTCTACCATGAGACTCAAACCTCAATATAACAAACAAGAATACCGTATTTACTCGCGTAATGATCGCAGTCGCATAATGATCGCACCCCTAAATTTTGTCGTCTAAATTCGACCCCCCCCTCCCCCGTGTAATGATCGCACCCTGAACTTGCCGCATCGACATGTCATGAGCCAAGTCTAGCTGAACACGCCTATCATTATTTCTGTGATCTGAAAGCGGGCATCACTATGCTAATGCCGTCAATTTACCGATTTAAATGAAAGCATTCCTTATTTAGATGGAAGAAACTGTTTTCACGCACGTGATGTACTCAAAACCTCCATAAATGACGCAAAAAACAAAAAATGCGGTGGCTTCGCTCCGTCAGCCGCCACGTTTGTTTTGACATCCAGCAGTGCTACAGCAGCGGCCGCCTGTTGGTCGACCTGTGTTCATCCCGCAGCAATGTTTTTTTTCTTTTTCCTGAGACCACGTTTTTTTTTTTTTTTTTGGTGTGCTTTGTGATAGTCTGACGAAGCGCCGTTTCACCATGGGGCGGTATGCGAACTTTACTGCCGCGTTCAAGCTGAAGGCGCTTGACTATGCGCTAGAGCACGGCAACCGCGCTGCCGGCAGACATTTTGGCGTCGATGAAATCCGAATCCGATATAGGAAAAAACAGCGCGACATGCTCATGGCTACTAATAGCATGCGATGGGCTTTCCATGGACCCAAATCTGGCAAGTTCCCTGACACTGAAAAGGCAGTCCTCGAATACATGCAGGATATGCGCAAGGACGGTTATGCAGTGTCATTAGACATGATACGGACGCAGGCGTGCACAGTATCCTGGAGGCTGGGATTAGCCACAAAAGACTTCCGCGCCAGTTCTGGCTGGACGACACGCTTCATGCGGTGGAATGGACTGTCACTGGCACTTCCAACGCGCTCGACGGAACGGAAGATGACCCTCTGTGGGACAGTGAAGACACTGCAGGTACCGACAGGGAATCGTGTGGCGACGACACTGATGCCAGTGATGCTTCAGAGTCTGAATGAACATTAGGGGGTCAGAGAGGTAAAAAATAAAAGGGCAGCGTGCCATGCATGTAGCTCCTGCGTAATGCGTGCATTTTATTACAAAGGTAAGCCTTAATTTACTTTTATTTTTGGTTATGTTCATTATAGCTATCGTAATAATTCTGATTAGCGACTTTTTGCGTTTCCGGTACTCAGAATATTTTTTCACGGAAAATTTACCCGGCGCAATGATCGCATCCCGAAGTCAGAGTCGATTTTTTTGAAAAAAAAAAAAAAGTGCGATCATTATGCGAGTATATACGGTATAACGAGTTATCGCTTATAACAAACTGAATGAAGAATAGTCCAGCCACAAATACGATGTCACAGATGAACGTTTACAATGAGTTTTCGGATATAACAAAGTTATTTTGGGAGCACATCTCATTCTGTTATAATGAGGCTTGAGTGTAACACATTAGAAGTTAGCAAACTAACCACACCATAGAACGAGTGCCTGTGGTTTCAAGCTGGCATCTCAAGACAACTTAATGAAAACCAGAGCGCTATCTACAGTTTTATTTTTCGAGGGTATTGCTGACCTATTCAGAAGATGCATCAATTATTTATCTGGTGCAGATATTTACAGCAGTTAAAGACACGTGATCAGAATAATTACAAAAATGCTTCCGACGTTGCTTGTATGCAGCGATTTCTACATTGAAGGCAGATGGTAGTCACTGACCATGGACGTGTCGGTGAAGAACATGTTATTGCAGATGGACGAGAACAGCTTCAGGCTTTCGTGCAGCCGGTTCTGAAAAGGGGGAACACGTGGAACACACGAAGTGTCAGCGTTAGGGTCGCAAAAAGAAGCACGGGCACCTGTGTTCTAAGATGCTACTGAGCAAACAAACTAATAGTCATCACAAAAGGAGCCCCAAAGAAGTGAGGACATAATGAATTTTCCCATTCCGGAAAATATTTTTAATTATGATTAAAAAATACCACTCATATAGGAAGGAGAGTTTAAAAAAGGGGACCCCTTAATATGCCTATACACTCAGCTACTCAGTCATTCACAAACACGCCACTATTAGTGAACGACCAATGGCCAGTGGCAAAAGTGATGATCAGTAAAATTTGCCATAAAAATGTAAATAGGCAAAAAAAAGTGATAGGCGACTAGAAAGTTCTACAAGCGCCTAGGCAAAAAAAAGAGACCCACCGATTTTATTTGTGAAATTAAGCTCCATTTGTAAAACTATGCTTGGACTATTTCACCTGAAATGATGTAATGGCTTGGTTCGCACTCTGATTTGGCACCACTATAAGAAGTAAAGTAGCAAACGCTATGCTGCCGATGAACACAGTGTCAATGTAGAGCAGACGCTTGAACATTGCCACTAAAGTAACGTATTCACTTGAATAATTTGCACCTTTGAAGAATTTATACTCCCCAAATATTTTGCCAGCGTTACTAAAAAAAAAAACTTTACTCGCATATTTTGCGCTTGCCGACCTGCCCAAGCCAGCTAGACGGCACACGCACGAAAAGTGCTTTGGACCTCTGGATGCTTTAGACGGGCACGCTGGAAAAGTGCCTTCCCGTGTAGATGAGCGCAGTCAAACGGGTTGCAAGTGCAAAGTCTTTTTTTCCGAGCACTTTCCCTGAACTATGGTCCCTCCGTACCCAAACACTAAAACTGTATGACAGGTCACCTAAACTACACTCTACCAGATCTGCCCAGGTGTTTGCCTCCCTCTATCTCACCATCTCTATGACTGTGAGAATGCATGCTCGCGTCACGTCACGGACAACTTTCTTCATTGGAGGTGTGCGAGGGCCTGTCGCCCTGTCGCGCCAACTGTTCCGCTCGTTCACTGTGTCCACACTGCAATGCACGAATGCTTGATTTCCAAAGTTTAGGTTTCGCTATACGGTTGTCGCCTTTTACTGTCACTTAGCAATAAGTTACAATAATTTTAAATACGGTGAAATTAAAGCTTACTGTTATAAAGTGTGCCAAAGAAAATAGGAACTGTGCCACCTCTAAACACTTGAGCCTGAAGTTCCTTAACGTGTGACGATTGGTGCAATTGGGCAGAAGAATGCACGCTTGCTAATACAAGTTTCCTGCCGTTAAAGAAGGCCTTTTCAATGATGTGCAAATGCTTAGATTTTCCAGTATCGTCGTGTTGTGGGACCTAATTTCTCCCAGCATTGTCGAGAAGGGTTTCAAGAAAGTGGGTATTCAAACATGCTCGACAGACTTGAAGATGATGCACTTAGGGAGGGCGGTGACAGCGGCCGTGACAATGATTCCCTATCGGACTTATCGATCAGTGATTCTGACTAGAGCGCGCGTAATCGGATCTCACTGGTTAATGCGTGCTAATTTTGTTAAATTAAAAAGTACACTTCACTTGTGCTCCACTTCATTTTCATTTCTTTTCTATTTTTATTGTATATATATTGAGTGAACTTAAGCTATTGCACATTAGTATTTAATATGCATTCGTGAAATCCCTGCATAATTTGCACGACTTCTTTTTGGAACTCCAAAGTCGCGAAAAAAAAGTTCACAAATTATTCGACTAAACACGGCATGTGTGCTGCAAAAAACAACCACAAATTCCTGACGCTGTCCACTCACCACGGTTGGGTCCTCCTGGAGGGTCATGTCGTAGCCACTCAGGGCCACGACGTACAGAACGGCCTTGACGTCGTCAAAGCACTGGATCCACTTGCGCCGTTCCGACCGCTGGCCACCCACGTCAAACATCCTGCAGGCAGGGCATATGCACACTTATCATAGTTGGACACTGGTGCGACATGGTTCCACGACTACTATGGTGGTGACCAGCCGTGCATCTCATCTACTATAAGAGCATGTAAGACCCGTATGGAAAGAGACGAAAAGAAAGACAACGTGCATACACATCACTAAGAGAGAGCTGACACGGTTTGCAATAAAGAAGCGCAACTAATCTCCTGAGATATTTGTTGCCAATTAGAAGCAGACTGCCAATCATGAGCAATTTTCACATACTATCTTCTGTTATGAAACAAATATCAGTGCACTCTTCTGTCACTCTTTACTATTCTTCTCGTCAATCGTTGCACTGTGAACCTGATGATGAAGTGGGTACAGTATAGACTGCTTATAACGTAATACACGGGAGTCGCGAATATCTGCACTGAGCTTCATCGATTTACCAAGTCCCAGATCACTCGCCATCGGCTGGCGGACACCTCGGCTCATAGGCAGCTACGTCACATGCACGTGACCTAAATGTCCCGAGCCAGCCCGAGCGGCCTCGGGCCATTTGCGTGCTTGATGCTGGCTGCATCCGCTGTGGTGTCTGCGATGCCAGGCTACGCCATCTGCTTCATCCATAGCTGTGACACACGCCACATCGACGACCCAATTCCAACCTAAACAGTGGTTAGGTAGTGAACTATATCTTTTTCTTCTGTGACGCAACTTACTGTAAGAGGACTACTCGAGCGCGTGCGCATTGTAGACTGGCGTGGTGGTTCCACCGCTGTTTCTACTACTGTTTCTACTAGCGAGTATAACACGTGTTTGCCCGACTTTGGGGAATGCGCACATGCTCAATGTGGCTCAGAACACTGATGACAAGAACTGGGTGCGCAAACAATGCGAAATCCAGAAACATGTGAGAAGTGTACAGAAAAGCAATGAGAGAGCAAAAGTGCATCGAAAATTTCCTGTGTCTAACTTGAGATGGCCGCACAGGCATGTGGACCGCGGTGTCTGCCAGCTGCCCAAAAGAAATTGTTCGGACGGTCCCGGGCCGCTAGGCACGCGAAAAACGAACATGCGTATGAGCAATCTTGGACTAGTGGTCGGAGCTTCCAGTAGGTCCCCGAGAAAAACGAATGCGGGGCTGGCATCCGGGGCCGTCTGGAGCCGTCCGGGACATACAAATCGATGAAGCTCACTATAACCAAAGCAACCTTTTTCAGGGGCCGCAGTTGAGCAAAACATGTTGAGCGTGCAGCCGTGTTCAAGGAAATTAACGCGAAAGGGGTTGGGGGGGTGTCTAACAAAAGAAAGCAAATTTGCACAGAAATTTGCTGAAAATTTCTCAGACTGCATCGATTATGCGCATCACACAGAAACTATGTCGTATCACGTCCGGAATTCCACGCACTGAAAGAAGCCAATCATGCGATTTCACGGGTGCGCACCCAATTTCACGACTGTGAATCACAAACCACCATTTAAGCGCTACACGTGCCACCCTCATTTTCATTAACGATATGCATCCCTTCACGTGCCACCCTCATTTTCATTAACGGTATGCATCCCTTCAAGTGCAGCCACTGCAAAGAGATTCAATGATTCCGTACCAAACCGAGACTTAGCACGTGATCGCTACCAAAATACAACCAACCCTGATTGGGCCTAGCCTGTCGATCGGTATGTTGCCGTGGGAAGTTTGCCCACGACATGAAGATCGGGTGTGGAAAAGATTGCACTCGAGTACTGAACCAAGGAACCTATGCGTAATAGGAAGTTTGCGTGCACGACCGGGAGAACGAGGAAAACTCGCCAAGCTTATGCAAGATCGCGCACTGGCCCCAAAGGCTGAAAGTCGTGTGATAAAGCCGTAAAAGCTTTCAAATTTACAGACCAGATAGCTAACGTGATATCTGTAACAAGGCCCATAACGAGGACGCTTTTCTTGGCAGGATTTATAAGGAAGGGATCGCACGTATCATGTTGAGCCACGCTAGCAACACTGGTACACTAGCCGCGTAGGCGCCAGTGCAAAGGCTTCCTGGGCAACCGCCCTCCTCCTTTACACAGCGAGCGCACGCAGCGTGCCACGGTAATTGTTTTCTTTTTTTTTCTTCCCTACACGCTACTTTGTTCACTTCGCGTTCTCTCCTCCTTGTTCGCACCCCAGCGGTGCTCCCAGCGTGCCTTCTTCCAGACACACATGCGCTACCGCATTTGCCACATGACGATTTTTCAGCAACCGCATCATAATCGGTCTTTCATCTTGGGGAACTGCGCAATAAGCGGTATAAGCTGCTCTGAAACCAATGTTACATATGCTATTCATTGCTTGCAAGCTAAGGTAAGAGTAACACCAGAACACATCCCCAAGAAGCAATGCACTCAATACACGAAAATTGAAACTTGAGCTAGTCAGTACGGACTCATCTTTATATCAGCAGTACACTAAGGGATGGGGACTAGAAAGAGAAGGCACACAACATGGATGCTGACTCGTAACTGAATTTATTAAGAAAAAAAAATGCAATTATAAAGGGGAAGTGAAAAACAGAAAATAAAACAGGTAATCTCTGTAATGAACATGTGCATGTAGTGCTTAGGTATAGAAATTCTGCATCCCTTGGCGTGTTAAGATAGACACAATTTTATCTCTTCTAGATGTGGAACGCTTTCATGATTTCTCTAGCTACACTCTCTTTATTGTATCACACTAACTATTGTCATAATACTCACAATATTGTTTATAACATCTTGCGAACCTTCTTTTCCTAGTCCCCATCTCTCGATGCACTGCTAATATCAGGATGAACATTCAATAAAGTTGACTGTGGCACACTATGGTGATACTAGTCGAAGCTTTCTATGAAACTAGCCGAGCTATGTAGGGGCTCTACCAACGACATGTGCACCCCATGCAGAACCAGTCAGGGTAGATGCATTGACGCTCACCTGAAGACAATGTCGTCAATCTTGAAGTGGGTCTCGATGATGCCGTTGGTGCGCACTCGGGCCCTGAGTACGTCCCGTGGCGTCGGCATGTACTTCTCCGAGCAGAGGCGGTCCATGTTCTCAAAAAGGCTGCGAGGGAGATGAGGTCATCCATCTCACACCTTATCATCCCACTTTATATCTCTTCAGCAAAAAAGCAGCACTATGTTATCATTGCCTTGCATTCGTAGGGTTATCCCAACGAGAACACAAACTTCATGTCAGTGAACAGACATCGCAAGTTAACTAATGGAAGCCATGAACAAAAAAGAGCTACGAAGTGGGCCAATCAATAACCATTTGTTGTTCTTGCATTATGGACGAAGGTGTCCCAGGAACGTGATAAACAGTGGCAGTGAACGAATAAAGTTGACATTATTGCCAGCGTTCACAATGCCCTTGTCAGTATGTCAGACATACAGAAAGCATTGCAATATTCACAGAAGCATATCAAGCAGCCTATAATCTTTTCAAACACGGAACGGTCAATACCTCATGCAATAAGCAAAGAAACCACCATGCTCACAGATCTCTTCTGACTTTTCTTTCTACTGCATAAAGGACCTGACTGTCTTCAAAGAGGCCCAACATGGCAGATTGTAAGAGTGAAAGAACAGGACGGGCTGCCATCACAGGACGATTACACTGTCATCTGTGGTGCTCGCTGCTGAATGCACACCGACTACACAAAGCCCCAACTGGGAATCTTTTTTCGGGGGAAGTGCATCGAAGCGCCACTCACTACAGCGCGGAGTCGTTGAGCTCGTACTCGAAGCCCCGTGCGACGGCCAACCGGACACCCTTGTCGTTCCAGAGGTTCTTCAGGGCGGACGTCACGAAGGGCAGCATGGTGATGCTCTCGTCAAAGCAGCACTGACAGCTCAGCACCGTCTGCGCATACATCTGCATAACAGAGATACATTGCAGGTTGAGCTTTGCACTACGACGACGACGTATGAAATGGGGAGAAATGAAATACAAAACTCAATGAGCAAGTTGTTAGTACATCCACTTTAATGTCCTCACAATTAGCGTATCACAATTACATACCTACCAAGTTTGGAGAAACGGAATCCGGGAGATCTACTCAAAGGAGGGGGGTATTGTGATAGCAATTTTATGAACATTGTCCAGGAATTTCGCGGTCGCCGCTGATCTGCACAGAGTCCAAACCGATAACATCGCTTATCGTTTGTTTCATGTGTGAGTAAAAACGCGCTAGGGCTAGGGACGAATGCCACTGGGCAGAGATGAAACGACTGGGCCGTCACCGTCGCAGAAAGGGCACATGCGATAACATCGCTCTGCGTGCGAGAACTGTCGTTTCTTGCTTACGAGTTATTTCGTCGAGCAAGGAACCATAATACAGTCCTGCGGACCACTCGCCTTCCCCTAGCTCGGTGTTCTCCGTTCGTCGCTTGATCACGTAAGAAAACAGGCATTCTTTTCAGCAACCCTTGTGGATGAGCAAAAAAAAAACTGAAGAAATAACAAGAATGCTGAAGGAAAAAAGTAAGGATATGGGGGAGGAGTGCTCGATAAGAGGGATGGGGATGAAAGAGACAGAGAGAAGAGAAAACAGTCAGATTAGAAAAGAGAAAAAAGTAAAAAAAATTCGTACTTGTGAAAAGGAAAAGCACATGTTAATCGTGGGGAGCAGCTTAGAAAAGATTTGCCATAAGTTCGATGAACACTTGCGGAACCACAGTTCAGCTTAGCACTCCTTGAGGGAGACAAGAAAGGGGACACAAAGGAAATGTACAGAAAGTGTGCAGTGAGGTGTGGGCATAAGCATGCGCAGTTCCCCTTCCGGGTACAGGTGGGGGAGAGTGAAGATCGCAGCGTCGCCCCCCTCTCTGTCCGCCCAAGTTGCTGCGCCACTCCCTATTATGTCAATGTAAAGGGCTCACTATGCGCTCCCCCCACCTCAAAGGTTAAAAGCCACACCCCCACTGTTCTCATGCCTAAAGGCGTGGGTGCGTCTGATGGAACAGCCACAAAAGAGGACCGCGCATTTCTTCGTGCGTCCATTTGCAAAGGCACACATCACGTGGAGAAAGCGCTCCTGTCGGAGGAGCTGGCTCCCTCCTTACTCTTTTTTTTTTTCTCTCTCTCGTGTGTGCTGAGGCACCAGGAATTCAAAATACACAGCCGTGTGGTAAACGTGAACTATGTCCTAGTTGGCATTCTTAGAAAACACCAGCGCAAAATGAGGACGAGGTGTGGTATTTTTTTACGCTACGATCTTCTCCTATATAAAATGTAAACATTTGCAGTTGTCTGTCTGACACGAAAACCGGTGCCATGACGGGACGGGGCGTTTGACGGCTGAATGAATGGCCAACTGCCCACTTTCTAAATCGGGAAAATAAGAATTTCCACGAAAAGATGCAGCAGCACAGGAACGACCTCCGTCAGTTGAACAGTGAATATAGTGCAGTGGCAAAGCACTGCGAACAGTCTGACCACCATCACTTCCTGGAATGCTGGCACATTCAAAAGCCAGCAAAAGCATCAACCGTACCACGAGGTCACTGCCCTCCCTCTACTACGATAAAGTTTTCTCTCTTTTTTTTCCGTTTAATGTGCTTGACCTTCAAAAACTGCATAGCCATGCGTGATTTCACTGCTCCTACTGGGCAAGCTGCATGTTCTGGCACTATTTTCACATTTCGAAAACATACACTGAACTGAGTTGAACCTTGCCCTTGCTACCATCTTTGAGAAAAAAAAACAATCCTTTTTACTACAAGGCCAGACAACTTTGCTCAAGTCGCCAGACAAAGCACTGAATGGGCGGGCAAAACTGGATTTCCGGGAGATTTTCCTATGACCTGTACAACCGGAAGAAACGTATAAAATCTGGAAGTCTCCCGAGTAATGCCCGGGAGACTTGGCAGGTATGTAATTACAGTCAACTCTCGTTAATATGAAGTTGATGGGGACCGCCAAAAACTTCCAATAAAACGGAATTCCAATTAACCATAACAAACGAAAAATACATTTATTACAAAGCAGTTTACAAAATGAAATCGGTGATTGCAGTTTGCCTTTGTCTGCTAAATCTTGCAGCAGAAAGCAAGTCTTGCAGTCTGTATATGTGCCCAAAAGCTTCCTCGGTGTTGCTCTCAGCAGCGAAAAACCTCTGCGCGAGGGCAAGGCCCGTGGCTACATCAGCAGCTCGAGGTTGTGGCTCACTTGCAACGTCATCGTCGTCCAACTTAGTTTCGCGAGTATCATAACTGGGCCGAACCATCTCAACGATCTCAGCGTCCGTAAACGCACCGCACGTTTCTACGACACTGTCAGGAGACTCAACTTCAATTTCACTTGTGTCTGCTTCCCCCGCTGTACAAAACGAACCATCTGCAGCACTTGCAACAAAACCGCATGCCCTAAAGCAGTTCGGGATGGTCTCGTCCTTTAAGCAACCTCATGCTCGCGTCAGCATATGTATAGCGCTGAGAAGGCTCACCTCATATTGAGTTGAATTGTCCATACACAATAGCATCCACTCAAGAAGATGTTTCCGATAAAGTACTTTCACATTCTTTATAATCCCCTGGTCCATAGGTTGTAACACTGATGTAGTTAAGCGACACAGATGGCACTCAAGGGCGACACATTCATGTGTGCACTACACTGGTCCACAAGCAGCAACACCTTGTGTTTCGCTAACAAGAACTTGCGATCCAATTTCATCAGTCAATCCTTGAATATGTCTGCAGTCATCCACGCTTTCCTGTTAGATGTGTAGTCTACAGGCAACCTTTTTACACCCTTGAAACATCTAGACTTAGCGGCTTTGCCGATTACGAGCAGGCGACATCGCTCAGAGCCCGTCATATTGGCTGCCATCAGCACTGACACGCTTTCTTTACTCCGCTTACTTCCAGCGCAGTCAAGGTCAGCGTCTTCTCTGGCAATATTCTGTAAAAAAGTGCCATCTCGTCCGCATTGAAGATATCTTGCAGCTGATATTCCTCCAAGTATTCGCGAAGCTTATCTTCTCTCCACATAGCAAATGTTGCCGCGTTGACGGCAACCCTTTCTCCATTCACGCTTTTAAACACCATATCACGGCGTTGCTTTAAGTGTGTAAGCCATCCATTGAACGAAGCGAAGTTCTTGATGCCTAGCATTGTCGCAAGCGATGAGGCTTTCGCTGCAACGATTTCCCCACTGAGCGGAAGTCGGTTGCCTCGCGCCCCTTCTGAATCCAGACGAGCAATGCTTGCCCCAACTCTGGGTGGGCGCCAGTGGGCATCCTTTTGCGACACAACTTAAACTGGTCATTTTCAAACGCGTCCAGCAACCACGCTTGCTCTTGAGGATGTTTGACAGGGTATTAGGCTTGATGCCGTATTTCCGGGCAATATCTTGCTTGGCTGTGCCTCCTACGTCCACTTCTTTGAAAATCTTGACTTTCGTCGCTAAGTCTAGCGTCCTATAGGGCACGCGAGTTGCCATAGTCGTGACTGCACCTGAAATACACGTAGAGCTCCGTTGCACGTGCAAATGCTTTCGGCTCAACGATACAAACGGTTAGGCCCAGCACTTGCTCAACTTCCACAGGCCGCTCGCAGAATTGCCTTGCCGCTTCATGGTCTGAGGCGCTGTAAGCAGCTGCGATGCAAATTGCGCCAGTAAGCTGCAGGAAGTGTTGATATTTAGCGCTGTGGTCAGCTGTGATGCCCTTAAGTGCCAGCCGCACAAACATCATTTTTTTGCACTTTAAAAGAAGCAAATTTATCAAATGTTATTAAAATTTTCTTGGAAAATTCGATTGAAAATTTGAATTACCCGAAATTTCAGACTTCTAGCTTATAATTAACAAGCATTTATTTCTATTGAATTGCAAGCAAAAATGACGGGACCTCCATTCCACTTCCAATTAAGCGACTTCGGATTCGATTTCGGGAGTCGACTGTATAATAAATAACATCCACTATTAAAGTTGTTTCTGGGGAAAAAAAATGAGGCTTCAAAATTTCCCTTCTCTCATTCAAGAGAAGGCATGACATCATCAAGCATCTTGTCAAAAATTGAAGCAGCAATACAATTATGCGTGCATGAAAGAGTGAGGGGGGGGGGTTCTCACATTGTATATGAAAATAAAACCAATAGATGCACCTCAACCGGCAATGCACTGCATAGGGCAGTTAAATCATCCATAAGATAACAGAATGGGTGCCAAGAGAAAATAAGTGCAGACGAGGACAGCTGCAAACACATAAGGGCGATCAAATAAGGAATTTTAGGGCACAAGATAAAGAGTTTTAGCTGTCACAAGACAGAAACAATAGCTGAAGATTACTGGTAAAAGGACCTCATGGATATAATTAGGCTGACGATGGTGCCTGATTATGTACATGCACAGTTGACGGACATTCCAAATAGGGAGCGGTATGCCCACCTTGTTCTTGGGGTTCTCAAGGTTGATGCGCAGAATGCCCATGCCTGTCAGGACATACTTCATCGAACCAAGCAGGTTGTCCAGCACCGTTGGCTGCAAGATGCACACAGACACAGTTTAAGGAAACGGAGCAGCTTGGTCTCTGATACACACGAGGCTCAGTAACAACCTCACGCTTGAGCCCTGAAGAACTGCATCTCCTAAACATACTGATCAAGAAGTGTCGATACTGAAATATTTTCTTCTTTAGAATGATACAACAACAAGCTCATGCAGAAGTCAAATAACGCAATTAAAAAAATTTTCAGCAAAAAGCATTAACATGGCTGTTCTAGAAACCTTTGTAGAAATATGACATTGATGACAGCTACGAAGTGGGCTAGTTGGTGACCATTCATCTTCAAAATTGCCCTTAGTTAACACAGATACAGTACAAAACAACGAACAAATACAGGATGCAAGATGTCGACATACACGTTAGAGCAAACAATGAAAGCAGAACTGCAGTAAGGGTGCAAACGCAAACTGTAATGGATGCCTAAAGGCGATGTCAAATGCTAGTCGCACATTCCAGTGAAGTGCAGTCATGAGGTGCCAACTACGAATGCTGGCTGAATACAGTGGAACTGTAATTATACTACCTTAAGCAGGCCATGCATATCCATTGTATGATCTGGAAATTGTATATAATAATAATAATAATAATAATAATAATAATAATAATAATAATAATAATAATAATAATAATAATAATAATAATAATAACAACAACAACAAAAAAGAAACTAGAATTTCAGGCAGTAATGTTTAGCCTTAACCAAACAATGGGTACAAACCACCTGAATAACTTTACTCCTTCCACTACAAACCCAGCAAATGATCTTGTGTGCATATTTGATCTTGAAGCTCCAGCCAAGGTCAATTTCTTCTTCGCACATGTGCCGTCATCCCAATGGCCATGCCCACTGTGCGCTTGTTCTCTCCTGCATGCCCATCTTGGTGGGTTGGCAACAGGCCGGTGAGTTTGCGTATACTGGGACTTTAAGGACTGTCATGTGACTCAGGGCCTGACAATAACGCAGAGACCGTGCCACTGCAGAGGGCCCCAACCCCCGAGACACGGGTACAGCATGCCTTTCACGACAGTTGCTGCTACTACTAGACAAGCTTCGTTTTTTATATCTTGTTCCAATTTCGTAAGCGAATTGTGTGACAAACACTAAGCTACACAAGCGAGCCCGCTGCCACCAAAACTAAGAGAACCTGCAAACATGTGAACAGTGACTAAAGCCTGCATTTGCTTTAGCTGTAATTACGTATTAGGGCATAGAACTTTACACGCCTTTATTAGGCATGGAAGATGTGGCGAAGCTAGTCGCATCCGCGGCACAGAACAAACTCAAGAGGTGTCCCCACAAACGATGCAGATGAAGAACACCATGTGATGACGGTTATGTGCAGGTGATGAAGTGTCTTATAAATGCCCACAATATACATACCGTTATTACTCGAATCTAACGCACACCTTTTTTCCGGTCAAGCGAGTTCATAAATTGCAAGCGCGTTAAAATCGAGTGCGAAAAAAAAAAAATGAATACAGTCATTCTATTGCCATCGGCATTTACAAAATGGCCGCCCCCTACGTGTTTTGCCATGGCGCGTCGGCCATTTCTGCCTATGTGTTTCTCATGTGCGGCACTTCGTACGTGTGCTGAGGAGTTTGTCATCTTGTAGTTCATTAGCATCGACGGCATGGAAGGGCCGACTCCAAAAACTCGACGAGTGCACCACGATGCCGCTTTTAAAAGAAAAGTCATCGCGTGTGCCGAAACAGACGAAAATCGGGCCCCATCGCGGTCGTTTGGAGTTCCCGAAACGTGCTTGTGGGACTGGCAAAAACAAAAGCAGAAGATTGTCAAAGATTCATGCAAAGGCTTCAGTGAACCACAGCAGGGTCGATTTCCGCAAATTGAAGAGCTGCTCGCTGAGTATGTGCTTGAGCAGCGAGCGGCACAGCGGCCCGTGACGACAGAACTGCTCTAAGTGCGGGCTATGCAGTTAGCTTTAGAAAAAGGGCTAACGCGGAGCCAGTTCAAAGCGAGCAGGTGCTGGCTAACTAACCTAATGAAGAGGAAAGGCTTTTCCCTCCAAAAGCGAACGGGCATGCGCCAAAACTTGCCGGAGGAGTACGAAGAAAAGAAAGCTTCACAGTTTTCAGAGGTTCGTCCTAAACTTGCGGCACAACAACGGCTACCTGCTTGGGCAAATCGGGAAAGCCCATCAGACGCCTCCTTACTTCGACATGCCTGGCACCACCGTCGAGAAGAAGGGGGCGAAGCAAGTTCGCATGCTGACATCGGGCCACGGTAAAACAAGAGTGACGGCAATGCTCCATTGCACGTCAGATATGCACAAGCTTCTCCCGTACCTCATATTTAAACGGAAGACGCTCCCGAAAGGAGTCGTTTTTCCGAGTAGTGTGATCGTGCGGGCCAACGAGAAAAATGGGTGCGCGTTGCAATCGATGTCTTACTTTTTTTTTTTGTCGTGAAAACCAAGTGCGCGTTACAATCGAGGACGCGGTAGTCGAGTAAATACGGTACTTAAAAAGCACAACTACACGCGGAAACTGACAGCCTTTTTCTATTTTGCAGTGCTGCTCTCTGCGTACAAATAAACAGTGATCAATCTTTGAAAGACATGGTAGCTTACCCTGAAGCTACGCAGCTCTTCATCGGAGAAGCCTTCGCTGTGGATGATCTTCATCTGTTTCACGATGGTGCTCTTGCCACTCTCGCCCGCACCTAGTCAGCCAAGATCACAGAAACAAATCAAGGCGACTATTAATAGTTGATCGGAAAAATACACAAGCTACACTAACAATGAGAGAGAGGACACAAAACATTTGTACTTTCCCAAAAACAAAGCCACTATGAAAACTTGAGATGCCACAATGAACTTGGTGATGATTAGGTCTTTATTAACTATTATGAAGGCCTCTGTCACAGACATACTACAGTGACAATGAGTCAAAGTGTGAAGGCATACACATTTCATTAAGATTAATTTTTCTTTCATATGCAGATTTCCAAGAACTTTACAAATACAATCCACTGAACTAAAATCTACATCGCACATTAGCAGTGAATTGATCTTAGAAACATGCATCTGAGAAGCAACTTGGGCTGCAATCGATGCCGCAGCGGAGGGCTCAAGATAACCTCGACCCCCTGGACTTCCATCGAGATGCAGCGAACATGGCAGGGATTACCCTAGTCTCTCTCGGTTCAAGCACCGTTACCCCAACAGCAGGCTTTCCAAAGAACGAATTTCGTTTTCTACTCTACAAACTAATCTTTGTAATGGCACTTAGAAATGGTGATAGTTTCGCTTCCCTTCAGAGACAACAGATTTGTACGAAAGTTTTTCTTTTAACATCCTACACATGGAAGCACTAGCTCAAAAACAGATGTGATCTGCTAGTGGCAACCAAAACACACTGAGATTTGCACACATGCACTGATTGATATCTTTGACAGTCCCAGGATTGTAGTGCCAATTGATGTTGCAGTTAAGACACAGTAATAGTTGGTTGCGGGCAGTGCTGCATTTTGTTGGTTTTTCATATTGTGTTGCATGGTAAAAATAAAAATAGGATGAAAGCAAGATTTAGTAGTTTACTTTGTCGCAACAAAAACGTGTAGCCATCTGCTGTTATTAGAGTTAGACACAAAAGCACTTTGTCACATTGAGACAGCACTGCCATCAAACTCAAATGAGCTCTAGCATTGATTTCTTCAATAAACACTGTCACACATTAAACAAACTCACCAATTATTGCCACACAGGTTAAGTACTTTGTTGGATGCTCTTGGGTTACACCCAAAAAAGACCGTTAGCACTGCTTGGTGCACACTGCGATGCCATGCTTGAGAAGCTCCACAACTGTTTTGAGATCATTCTGTTAGGATTATGCACGGAATGCGAATCATGATGTTTATTCGCGAGTTAACACGAGCACAAGCAAGGAGACTGCCATGTTCTATGCCGCACGTATAAACGTCGACGCACCTCACAGCAGATGAGACTACACAACGGCCAACGAATGTTCACGCCGCCATCGGGCCACAGCGTAAATTGCACGCACATTGCATTTTCCTTTTATAGGCAAAGGTCCATCCCCCCCTCCCCCCAAAAAAGTTTAGCCTTGAACACGCAGACTTGTGCCTTCATCCACGTCATGACTTCGTGACACTATGCTGGTTGAAATAGGCACGGTGTGCAGTACCCAAATGTTGATGCTTTATCAAATGCCTTTGCTATGCAATGTACGGGCGTGACAAAACTGGTGGTTTAGTTTGAAGCGCAGTGAGTATAGAACTAAGTGCACCAACTTGTGGCTAACTAATTAGCGTGCATATGCTTTAGTTTTGACTCGTCTGCAGTCTGTGTCATACAAGCTAAAGGTTCTTATAAATATCTCATCAATCTCATTATTACTGTGTCTAACAAAGATAATGAACCCTTAAATGTATACTTCTTTCCAACAGACTTAAAGTGTAATACCAGTTCATACACTTGCATCGAAGCTAACATCACTTTTAGAGTGCTGCTTTGCAGTGGCATGATGCGACTACACTCAAACTTCATTATAACAAAGTTGCATACTACACAAAAATAAATGCACTATATCGGAAAATTCGTTATAAAGGTGTATTCCCGACACTATATGTGCTGTAAGATTACATTTCCTTTACTTTGTTTTTCATTACATCAGGGTTCTTTATATCTAGGTTTGAGTGTATTTAGAAAACCCATGCACGATGTTTACATAAAGTTTTTCATGCATTACACGTTTACTTTCCATTAGCACACCGGTCCCTTTGCTGAAAATAAAGCTTAAAAAAAGAGGGACCGAATGAAACTGACAAAAAGGGGGCACCCACCGAGCAGCAGGATCTTGATGACATTGCACTCCTGGCGTGCGAGCTCGGCGATCTGCCGGTCGATCTGGGCACTGCGCAGGCGTGCCTTCCTTTCCTCATCGTCAAGACTCAGGCATCCCCCCATGCCCCATCACTATGGGTGCCCCACGCACCGTCACGTGAAAAACAGGGGGATACAGCGACACCGCGAACAGCACGCACCACTGTGGCCGTTGATAAGAGACACAGCAGGAACCTGTAATTGAGCAATGTTAACGTATTGGGAGGAAATGCTTGGTAATCTTCTCACTTCATATTACAAAGCTAAAACAAGGAGCCTGCACGAGTTTCTACTAAAAAAAGAAAAAGCTTAATCATTTTTTTGTTGTTGTTCTTATTCCCAACCACAAGCAATGCCTTTCTTTTCTGCAGGGACATAGCCAGATGACTTGTTTGTTTCTTTGAGGCAAGGCGCTGAATTTTGTCTATTCTTGCGTGTTTGTACATGTGCATGTATATATACACTTGGCAACAGTAAAAATTTTTATACTTAGGGGAGAAGTGTTCACTTCTCTCCCGATTATAATTTCCATGGACCACCGCACAAATGATTTGCCACACTATCAATGACACTGCACATCTATCTAGTTATTGATTAATTTGCCTTTGTGCTCTTCTCTGCTACAAACCTAGTTATCCCAGGTGATTGAAAAACGAACAACCAGACTAGAAATGCATTGGTGTTGCTGGGAGGGCGCGAGGCAGAAGGATTGAACCTCCCAATCAATCACTGGAAGGTTAGGAGATGACAACACAAAGGCAAATCGATCGATGAATGCTGATCAAATTGTTTCGGGAAGTGATTCCTCCTATGATGGACCCTACAAACTGAGCGAGTCCTTGAAACAATGCATTCAAACTGAGAATATGGAGGTGTGAGTCCAGTAAGGTCTGCTCAAGTAAGACGTTTGCTAAGTGGAGTATTCTACTACCACCTCCTAGACTATTTGTAGCAGCTGAATCGGCTACATTCATGCACTGAAGGCCTTCTGAAAATAAATAAGGAAGGCGTGACTTTTTAGTCGGGTGTGGTGCGAGGCTTTATTTTCAAGCAACCCCTAAATCTTCACAAAGGAGGCTCCGTAGCTCCAGCAATCTTGCAATGGTTAACTGCGTACGATCAAGACTGATGGCTAATCTAACTTCACAATCTTTCATGGTAGCAATCACTGGCCAATCCCAACTCAGTCTTGGGGCATTTATTGTTTCGCAAGCAGCATGCGTAAGCTTGTACAACTGAGCTGAACGGACCGCCAGGCTAGTTGGTGTTGATTCATAGTGAATTGAAATGTACAGCACAAAATCCGAGACAAAAGACGAATCCGTCCATGTGTGCTCCTTTGTCTTGTATTTACCACAATAAAATTCAATTCTTTATAAAACTCAGTCGAAGCTGTTACAGAAAGATTTCAAAGTGTCGAAACTGTTGTCCGCATGTGTGGAGAACTGCGTGACAACTAGCACAAGAAAGAAGTGAGATATCTGAACTTTTGTGCAAGTACCCCATGTATGCCAGATTCACAGGTGGCGCTACCATAGCTTAGCATCGACAGATAAGTTTTTGTGTCTACTTTCTTTTCCACCACACTGGGCCCTTTTAGTTAATAGTCCGCATATGCATTCCCTTGTTCTCTTTCCTTGTCAACATGTCTATGCCTCAGCGTCTTTTTTGAGTATAAATGTTTTATATTATTCAATCAAACCTGAAGAGGTTAGTCAAAAGCAAAACGTCAGCCACCCATGTTTGCTCCCCTGTCCACTGCCATTTTCCCTCTTGCATGTTTTAACACGTTTGCAACTTTTGAATAAAACGAGAGATGACAGGATCTGGAAAAAAACACTTGCAATTTGTCTGTCTCAAAATCCTGCACTAAAAATTCAAAACTTAATTATATAGTTATAGACCCTAAAACACGTGAGCTAGTAGAACTGCGGCTAGCATGTGCTTGCCGAGTTTTCACTCAAGTGGAATGCTAAAATCATTAGCAGTCATGATGCATACACATAACCGCTTCAATTCTCAAGTACTTCACATAGTTTTGTGTTGCGCAAAACTAAAATTCATATTTAACAACTTATCAGGCAATATTAATTGATATCATGCGACGGATTACAGTGCAGTAGTATCAGCGCGCGTTATGACCACAATTTCAATAAATGATGGGGTTAAACGTCCCAAAACCACGATATGATGATGAGAGACACGTTACGGCTATAAAAAAGCGTCCGCGAAATTTTTGTTCTGCTAACTTGCCTGATTTTTCTTGTAAACTCGTAGAATGTGCTTGGCAAAATACGTAAATGCGCAGAGTTGTAGGCGCGCTATAGACAGCGTTAGTTTTATAGAGAACGATTGCGCCATGCTTACAAAAGGGTATGCAGGACGAATTGCTAGGCCCGCACATATGCTCATGGCGAAAGCCGGCCACAGCGGCTGCGCGCCGATATACTTTTTTTTTTTCGTCTGCCTAGCACTTTCGCGCTAGACCAGCGCAAAAATATAAGCAGCGGCCCGAGAAGCGAGCTCCACCCTGGCACTTTTCACGCTGCAATCTCTGGCATCGCTCAGAAAACGCACGCGGCGAATCGCCCCGCTGCACGCCCACGAGCAAAATCTACCGGCGCGGCGCACCTTGCAAACCGCTGCACGCGATTTCGAACAACAACAAAAAGAAACGACCACAAACAAACAAACGATGCAAGACGCAAACAAGGCGCGCTCCAAATAAAACGGCCGATGTGATGGATGGTAGCGCAGACAACGAACACGGACAAGAGAAGGCACATAGACACAACACAGCGCTAACTTTCAACAACGATGTGAGTTATGAGGCGAGCGTCAAATACAGTGGCCGACATCTAGCGGACATCCGGGTCCCGCGGTTACGTTGCAGGTGCGTTGCGTAGCGGGTACCACCGTAGCGGAACGGTAGACCGTGGGAAACTGTACCGAAAGCGCGTACTGGAAATACGCTGCGAACAAAAGATGTCACTTCTTCGACCATCGCGCACACGTGATCCCGCTATCGTCGAGGTGAAGCCGCGGTGTGAAGAATGGGTGAAACCAGTTAGCGTGAGGTGCGACGGGCAAACCCCCCAACGCAGTGATTTCGCCTCCGAATAACTCAAAAAATCACATTTATAACAGCAATGTAGGCAGATTTCGTTAATGTTGGTTAATGCCGACCCTAAGGAGCCGCGCAGACCGTAATAAAAACTTATTCCGCTAGCCCCGATTTCTGACACTGGATTAACAGACCTCTCTCCACGATGCACGCAACTAACAAGCACCGAGCAACATTCTTACAGGAACAACGTTCCAGCGACCATCACAGGTTGAAATAATTAATAAAATACAAGGTGCCTAACATAGAGAGCATGCTAAGCGTTCAGCTTTCGGTCGTATTCTCAGCCGATCACTTGAATCAACTACGATACGACGAGGGGCAGTGCAGTGAAGCCCTGGTCTAACCTGGCGCACAGCTCAGCAATCGCTCGCTGATTAGACAAACCTTCTAGCGGGCTCCGCCCGGCTTCAATAAGGTTGCGCGGAATCGTCAAATTACGTCGCGGTGCACGTGACAACAAAATCGGGCGAGCTCATTCGCGAAAACAAAGCACGCGTGCACAGCATGCAGAGGCGGACATTTTTAAATGCACGATACGATGCTAATGGTTCGCTTACGCCGTTTCTTCTTTCCGTACAGCAGGATTGGACTTCGGTCACGATGCCTCGCCGGGCGCCGTTAGTCAACGTCGTTTGAGCGACACTTCCATATGGCTCGTGCGGTCGCAGAAGCAAGGTCGATCACGAGAGCAGCGTCGAGGCGTGAAATGACATAAATATGTAACGCTGACAATACAACGTGCTCACGCTGTGAATCACGCACGCACCGACAGGCTTGTTGACATTCCCAGAGTCCCCTGCGAGAGACGCCGACGAAGCTTTCACAAACGGCCGTAGTGCGCCGCCAGCATCAGCATTCGCATACGTTCGCAGTGAACTAGAAAAATATTGCGTCAGCAAGCGAGGCTGGCGAGGCCATGCTGGCCATGCACTCACACAAACATCCTCTACACTCCCACGAATTCATGTTCGTTAGTAGCGACATCCACGACTTAGTAATAGCTGTTCATTTCTGTGACGAGCACGACAAGTCAACGTAATAATCACGCTCACAGAGAGTGGAGGCAAAAATTAGCAGAGTAATTAATGTCTTCTAATCATTGTAACAATGTTTGTGGTATCAAAGAGACTACCGCGAATATGTGATCGCTCAGTGTTCCACAACATTCCTTCAATGAAATTATTCTCACACCATTTACTATTAATGCGCTCACGAAGCCCAGATGGCGACACAATCTAGCCTTCGCTGCCGCCTACGGGTGCTCTTCACCACAGAACTCGTTTTCTGGCGATGTTGGCGAGCGGTGTGTGTGGGGTGCTTTGTTTTTCCAAGGTGCATTTACCTATGGCGAAAAGAGCAGCTAGCCACGATCCGTTCTCTAGAAGTGCGCAAAGCTGTCGTCATTGATTTGCAAGCCTGAATGAAACGCCGAACGGCTGCTTTCGGAAAACTAAACAAGAGGGACGCCGCACGCTTTGCTTGAGTGCTGTGCAGGTAAGCCCAACCTTCAACACTTCGACTTTTTTATGTTATGGTCCTGCGTTTACGCATTGTCAAGAAGAATTCGTACGTGCATTTTCGAGAGTTTCAAAGCTATTCAGGGCTGGAGTTGATCTAGTTACGTCGACAACGGTGATGTGTGTTTTCGCCGCATGTATTGATTCGAGAAATAATTAACAAAAATGCAGTTCCTAAGCACGCTCGATTTGTGGTGATGATATACTATTACTGATCGAGTTGAAGATCACTTACGATGGTATAAATGTTTGACACGCAGGTGAACATTTCTCCACATATTGTATGGTAACGCGGAAGCTCTCGTAGAAAGCTGTGGAAAATATGGCTTGTGCGCGCACGTTCTTGATCAGCATATGATCTTTTGCAGATCATATATATATATATATATATATATATATATATATATATATATATATATATATATATATATATATATATATATATATATATATATATATATATATATATATATATATATATATATATATATATATATATATATATATATATATATATATAAGGGAAAAAAGTGTAAGAGCTCGTTTTTCATGTTTTTTTATTTATTTATCGTAGTACTTACATCGCCCAATAATAATGAGAGACAATATTAATGAGATCTAACAGACAATACTGCCAAGGAAAGTATAGGGGAAATTACTAGACCGAATTGAAATGTAAATATGAAGAAAGAAATGTGGGTGAAAGGATAACTTGCCGTAAGCAGGAACCGAACCTGCCACCTTCGAATAACACCCCCACGTTTAAATTCACATATATAGCCAATAAAGTGTCTGGGAGGATAGCCGCAGTGGTAGCTCAGTGGTAGAGCATCGAACGCGTTATTCGAAGGTCGCAGGTTTGGATCTTGCCCACGGCAAATTATCTTTTCACCCACTCTTCTTTCTTCACATTTACGAACGTTACAATTCAGTCTAATAACTTCCCCTATACTTTTTTCGGCATTATTGCCTGTAAGATCTCATTATATATGTACACATATCATATGTGTACCTGTTCGTTGAGTGTATACATAGTACACAAAAAATCTCCCAGTGTGTTGCAAAATTTTTTTAGGTGTGTCAACATGAGGTTCGATCATTATCGCAGTGTACTCCATCTCTGGAACTGAATGCAGCCTCTGATAAATTCTTCAAAGCTACGCTGCGTTAAGACCGGGAGGAAAAAAAAAGCTTCCCCCACCCCACCCGTATTATATATCATGCATAGTTGACACCTCGATTTCATTCAGTGGCAGCACACACGATTGCTATCATGCGCCAATGCTGGCGGGGACATATCTTCGTGAAGAAACTTTATACTCCGCGCCCTCACTGTAAACGAGGCGGCCCATTGTTTGCAAGTCTGAAGGTGATTTCAGTGCTTCAATCGCCCAATACACAACGGAACGTCAGAGGCTTATGACAGCGGCGTATATTGTGTGCGTTCCAACAATACATCCACCATTTGGCAATAATTGCTGTTAGGTGTAAAATATTACACCTATCGCGAGAGACACGACATCTGCCCGTTATTGAACTCTGTCTTCGTAATTTATTATTACGCTTTGCTGTTGTGTTTGTAAGTATTGATATCGATAAGCCTGGTACGAGAGTCGATGAAATTCATCTTTTTTTCGAACCCAAGGAAGCCGATATAAGAAATGATCGGACGACAGCGATGCATCCGGTTTTCTGAGCATGCGCCGCCGATTGGTAACGACATCAATTAGAGGGTTCATTTTTCGAACTCGCGTCGACACTGCAGACCGTATAAAGGGAAGTATAAATCATTGCATATTCCTAGGTTAGTGAAATTATCTCAAAGGACAGGCTGCTCTAGAAATGAAAGATTCCTTTAATTAATTTACCTCAGCGCACGATAGAATGACTGCTTCACCTTTCTTTCTTTCTTTCTTTCTTTCTTTCTTTCTTTCTTTCTTTCTTTCTTTCTTTCTTTCTTTCTTTCTTTCTCCAATCAAGCTATACTATAAAGCATCGTAGGGTATACTATAATGACAGCGGTGCATCTTAAAGCGCTTAATGAAAAAAAAAAATCGGCAGCTTATCCACGGAGTGAATGATGGAGAGTGGTGCGAAGCATTCGTCCGTCTATTCGTTCTTGCTTCCGTCCGTCCATGCGTCCGTCTGTGTGACCGTCCATCCGCCCGTTCGTGCGCCCGTCTGTGCGTTCGTCCATGCATCCGCCCCTGCGTCCGTTCATGCGTCCATTCATGCATCTGTCTATGTGTCCGTTCGTCCATCTATTCCAACACTCCAAGTACCACCATCTCGCATCTTTTCATCATATATTCCCCATATAGAAGCACCGCCATCCAGCGGACATTCCAAGGACTAAACGAGAGGTGGCATACGCACACTTTCTTACGGCTCGCGCTTCGGGTCTACTTCCCCCCTTTAACCACCTCGGGTTCATGGTATATACTAGTTCACTGTATTCATGGCGCTGCGTCCCAACGCTCGCTATACCTTTCTAAAACCAAGGAGGTTACGCCCAGCGAGTATAACGTAGCAACCCTTTCTTGTCAGATAGTGCTCAATGTACATGCCTATGGCTGCTAATGGGGATAGCAGCGTGCGCGTTAACTAAAAGCCAAATGCTCCTGTCTCTCATTCTCCATTATCAGCCATTGTCATGTACATTGAGCACTATTTTTTTTATTGTTCAACAGCGCACAGAAGAAATTTCTCACCGGCACCACCTTGGAGGTCAAAATGTTATACCTGTTAGATACTACAACGGCTACGAGGGACGAACGGATGCAGTTATAAAGAGCTTCGCCCCTAAAAAAAGATCTTCCTGCTCATGCGTGCGGCTATCTATCTGTTATTATTAGCAAAAATACAGCTCCTACGCACGCTCCAATTGGGGTTTTACTATTTTTACCGACGATCACGTTGAAGATGTCCACGGCCTGCGTGGTCTTAAAGGTGTGCGTCGGTAAAAAGAAGTGGTGGAAGGGGACGGCCGAGGGGAGGGGGGAGTCTATCTTATGGTTTCACTTTCTCTTTTTTTCTGCGTGCCCTCTCTCCTTCAAGATTGCATGAAGCCTGACCACCAACAAACTGTACCCCTCATTGCTGATGAAGGCCAGACCCTGGCTGAAAGGTCGAAATAAACCCCGTTGTGAATTATCACGGATGATCTACATGACTTTATATATATATATATATATATATATATATATATATTTGTGTTGAAGAAATCAAGTCGATGACGGCGCCTGAAGTAACACTGCTCCAGTCGATCTTTGTTTATCGTTAAAACAATTGACGGTGCATATTTTCAAATTTGGATGATAGATAGATAGATATGTGGGGTTTAACGTTCGAAATCCACCATATGATTATGAGAGACGCCGTAGCGGAGGGCTCCGGATATTTCGACCACCTGGAAAGTCCGAAAAGTTGACAATGAAAGTCCGAAAGACGGCGGGCTGCTCCCACGACGGGACAGTAAGGCTGAGGCCTACCACGGCGTCGTGGAGCCTCCGCAGACAGCCCAGAGTTGCGACTGTATGTAGGGATTTCACAAAGCGGAGCCCCACTTGTTGGTCGATGAGAAATCGGTGCCACGTACCGAAGGGCACACCCAGAGCGTGTGGTGTAAGATGGCTAGACCACCATATTTAATACACGAGTTGGTTAAATAGACACCCCGATAAAGCTTGCAGAGACAGGCAGGGTTAGGGTATACGTTTCCGTTTGAAGTAAACTCAATCTCAGCGCCTGTGGTGGTGGTGGTGGTGGTAGTGGTGGTGTTGCAGCAGGCGGGGTTAGCCTGGCCTGCATGGCCGGCAATTGTTCCGCCTGAGCATCTCCTTAATTTGGAAAATGTCACCACGTGTCAGACAGCCCAGTGTCTCGCAGGAAGACCAACAAAGTTCGTTGCACGTTCCTCCTAGTTGCCGCGGGTCCTTCAGGAAAGATGATGTCATCAACTGTCCGGTGCCTATGACAGCCTTTTCGCAAGGTGCGGATCATCGCTGCTCTTTGCGCATCAAACTGTGGGCAAAGCCAAATGAAATGTTCAATATCCCCGATGTCACCACAGAAGGCACAGAACGGGGAAGCGTATCTCCCAGTCTTGAATGACCAGGCCGGGGTGTATGCGGAGCCGGTTCTAATGCGGTACAACAGCGTCGTTTCTTCACGAGAAAGTCCATGAATTACACATGCTTGGTGTGGAAACCTGTAGATCGCCTTGAAATGATTGCGTATCACATCTTTGTTGTTCTGGTAAGTCTTGGGAGTTCTTACTTTTGGAAACGATGTACGTGCTTCGCATGCGAGGGCATCAGTCTTTTCATTGCCCTCAATGCCAACGTGGGATGGGATCCACTGGAACTTTATATTAAAACTCTTGCCATTTAGGTGTTTGATTAGTGCCAGAGATTGCCTGGTGAACTTTTCTTGAGGTAGGCCACGATGCAGTCTTTGTAGCGCCGATTTGGAGTCCGTCAGCACTACAACATCTCGTGCAGAAAAGGATCGCAGTTTTCGCAAAGCCGCCGTAATTGCAGCGCTTTCTACCGTTGTGGACGAAACCACGCGATCCAGGCGGCCCGACCATGACACGCCCAGGCTGGGTATGCAGAAAGCCGCTGCGCAGCTATCAGTCTGTGTGCACACTGATCCGTCGGTGTACACTTGTAGGTGGCAACGGTACATGGTGCTCAAGTGGTCCAGCGCAAGAAATTTCGCTTCCGCGGCTGGAATGGTGCGCTTCGCTGGTAGATTGGGTACGCTGAAGTTGCACGCAACATCCACAAAAGACCATGGCGGGTCCATAGGGCGCCGTTTAGGCAGTTTCAAGCCTAAATATTGAAATGTGTTTAGTGCCGCGTTGAAATGTGAGCCAGTTCTTGCTCTTAGCCGCCGGAGAAGCACCGTGCCTGCGAAGGACTCGCCCAGTCTTGACAGCTGCGTCAATAAGGCCTGAGACGCCAAAAGGCGGAGCGGAAGAGACTCGGCTTCATTGGTGACCTTCGTGTTTGAAGCCGCCTGAGGGACTCCCATCGCCAAGCGAAGACCCTTTCTGTGCACTGCCTCTAGGCGTTCGAACTGGCTTGGTGATGGTGATATCAGGGGCAGCTGATAAAGAATGCGGCTTGTTATAAGCGCATCATTCAATTTAAGCATGGACATAGGATTGTTGCCCCAACGGACCCCTGCCATGCGACGAAGAGCGTTGATCCTTTGCACTGATGCAGTTACTATGCCATCAACCGCACGTCGCCATAATAGCTTGTTGTCGATGGTAATGCCCAGGAAGCGAACACTTGTTGCACAACGAATTGAGTGGCCTCGAATATTCAGCGACAGACGTGTTGACTTCCGTCGCATTCCCGGGAAGAGCATGAAGGCCGACTTTTCCGCTGATAAAGATAGGCCAAGTGTCAACAAGTGACGCTCAATGATTGAAATAGCGCTCTGTGCTATCCGGGCCAAACGTTTGTGCTGGTACCCTGAGATCAAAATGCAGATGTCATCGGCGTAGATGGATATTTTAACTGCTTTCAGAGCTGAGTGCAGAGTGTCGGGAAGCCTGGCCATGGCAGCGTTAAAAAGCAAGGGAGATAGAACACTTCCTTGTGGGACGCCGAGGGAAACGCGTCTCTCTTCGCTCGTTACATTTCCAAGCTTAACACGGACACAGCGGTCTCTGAGAAATTCATGTACGAACCGAAGAGCATTTCCCGACACACCCATGGCTTGGAGCCCGTTCACGATGCCTGCCTGAAGCACACAATCATATGCCTTGGCAACGTCCATGAAGACGGCGAGTGTCGAGAGTCCGCTGACGCGGTGGTGTTCGATGTGGCTTAATAGGTCCAAAACACTGTCCTGGGCACTCAGTCGTGGGCGAAATCCGGTCATACACGGTGGCCATCGTCTTCCTTGTTCAAGGTACCAAGTTAATCTTGTACATATTAATCTTTCCATCAACTTAGATACGCATGATGTTAGAGATACCGGTCGATATGACGCGAGGCTCGCAGGATCCTTTCCGGACTTTAGGACTGGCACCACCCATGCTGTCTTCCAAACAAGTGGGATCTCTCCCGTGCTCCAGACATGATTAAATATGTCCAAAAGAGCCCTTTTCCGCTCATATGGTAGATTTGTCAGCATTTGATTGCTGATCAAATCGGGACCCACGGCACAGCGTCTTCTTAATTTGCTAAGTGCCATATCCAGCTCTCGGAAGGTGAATGGCGTATCCATCGTGTGGAAAAACTGGGGTGACAGAGGAATCGCCGCTCCTGCTGGTCTACCAGGTATGTACACGTCTGCGAAATCCTCTGCAATGGTTTGCAAATCTATCCCTTGTTTCAAAGCGAGTGCTTCGAATGGCCTGTTTGTTCGGATCTTCCCAGAAAGACTTTATTACTGCCCATATCTTTGTCAAGGGCGTAAACGTTGATAAACTCTCACAGAAAGCGGCCCATTGATTTCGTCTTAATTTTTTTGTATGGCGACGAATTGCAGCGTTTATCCTGTTATATTCGGTTTTCGCAGACGGATTTCCTTTTGTTCTCATTATTTTCCGCTCCGCTCGTCTACGTGCTGCGCAGAGGTTCTTCAATTTCAAGTCTGGAGCAGGAAAATGGTCAGGCAGTTTCAGCAATGAAGTTGCTGATCGCTTGCTTTGCAGCATATCTGCAAACAGCTCACCAGTGGATTTGTCCAACACTTCTCTGTAGGTGTCCCAGCGTGTTACATTGCAGAATTGCCGACCAGCAGTTCGAAATCCCAGGATATTGGTGAAGATGGGGAAATGGTCGCTGCCCATCTTGTCTGGAGCCGTGGTCGATGATACCAGAAGGTCCGTGGAGTGAAGTACAAGGTCTATTGCACTCCATGAATCAGGTGGCCTGAAAAATGTAGGTTTACCATCGTTCGCCACACATAAGTCGGCAGCATCTGCAGCTGCTAGAAGTTCCCTGCCTCGAAAATCTACACTCTTATCTCCCCAGAGTGGATGGTGCGCGTTAAAATCACCACAGATTATTCGAGGAGCGGGACATCGAGTGCAGAGGTCCTTTAGGAAAGTCTCCATAGAGACCTTTTTTCGTGGGCTTATGTACACCGATACCACACTCAGTTTTCGGTTTCCCAGACACACTTGCACAGCAGCGACTTCCAGTGAGTTGGAACAGAGGTCTTGCACTGGTAGGGTGACGTGAGGTATTTCCCGCCTTATGTATATCATTGCGCTTCCATTTGCAAACGACGTTATGCTCGGGTTGCCGTGTCGGATGTACCCTGGGAGCCTCCTTGCATTCGGTAGACCGGCTTCGGAGAGGGCTAGAATCGGTATTGGAATGTCGCGCAGGAAAAGGTTGAGTTCGCACAGGCGTTTTAGAAGACCGGCGCAGTTCCATTGCATTATTAAGGGCACTTTTGAAGGACGAAATATACCAGGTGGGCGAGACAGCGCCATTATTCTACTGTGTGTTTGTGGAAGCAGAGCAAAGTAACACTGACTCTAGAGCCAGGACTGCTCCCAACATATCCTTCGTTGAACTCGCAGGCATCTTAGCGACGTGTGAACGCAGTGCTGTGAACAGAGCGCGAATAACGTGCTCGAGGTTTTCTTGCTGTTGGCTTCCAGATGGTACTTGAGATGGGCTCAGTGCATCAGCGTAGGTGCGCTTGGCGGACTCTTTCGTGATACATTTCTCACCAGCGTTGAGCACTTGCGTTGACTCAGTACCAGCTCTTGTCGGATTTAGGCGTGGAAAATTTCCTGCGCACTCGTTATCCGAAACGCCAAGTTGTGGCGCGCCGGAAGTCTTCTTTGCTCGTGCCACAGCTACATCTGCACGTTCATTCTGGCGCCTCAGTTTGCATGGTCTGTGGCGGGCTGTGGTTCGACTCCACTCTGTGTACGCCAAGGAGCGACCTAGCATCAGCCAAGAAGAGCTAGCACGCCAAGGAACTAAGAACAGCCGGCTTCACCGTTTCTTAAGCCTTAAGACTAGTGTAAGCTTCTTCTTTTTATAATTATAAAATGTGAATTTTCCCCTTGTCCTGGCTTCATCTTAATGCTGTAAGTTCCCTTAACCAGCACCTTCTTGACAAGCAAGCAATCAAGTACGCGTAACGTTACGCTTGCCCCCATTTTCCCGACAAGGAAAGCGTTCCTAATTTTTATCTTTTAGTTTAAGTGCGCCGGTAGTGTAAGAGTAATCAGAATATGTTGAACTAGCACCACTGTTCCGTACTGATCCAATGTCATGGGTCAGAACGCGTCCAGTAGGATACCAAATAGAGCAATCACAGGCAAAAGACAGATCGTTCAAAGGCCGTGCATTCCGATAGCACCAACGGAAAGGGCGAGTTTTCGCCCACTTCAATTCTCTCCTAGCTGCAGGTCAGAACCATTACGATACAGTTAAAAGAAACAATAATGCCACCCGAGCCACGTTTTCGCTCGGTGAACTTTGAGTACGTTTTATGAGCCGTGTCTAACAAAGACAAAAGCCTTCCAACAATTCCCCTTCTTTCTTACTCTGAATGCATGAGCCCTTTACAAACTGTTACTTATGCAGGAGTGTAAAAAATGTGTCAGATTCTGCTTGACGTAACTAAAAGTAGGATTAGCATCGTTAGTAATCTGGCTTTCATGCGTTTGCGAAGTTAGGTCACTGAAGGGAGTAGCTTCAGATACTTAGCTCGATATTGTGCAGTGGCCATGAGTTAAATTATTCACATGGCGGGTACCTATGAAATGAAACTGAGAGAGAGAGAGAGAACATTTATTGAGTAAAGCTTGTGAGTGTAGGTGGGAGGGTCCCTTATTTCAGGAACCTTCTGGCCTGAAAACCGAAAATGAAACCGAAGATTTTTTTGATAATGTTCACAAGTATCTAAGGGATACAATGTGCAAGTCCAAATTCAACCTTATTGTTAAACTTTACTTGATTAATTGACAGGTGAAATTTGATTGCAGATAGTGCATAGTGTCTCCTTGCGCTGCTTTACTTTCTGTAATGCATCAACAAAGCGCTTTTGCGGAATGCGCTTTATAGCCAGAACCATTTTTTGTACCACTTCGTCTCCACCTTTACGCTCTAATTTCCACTGCTGCCCCGCCGCGGTTGTCTAGTGGCTAAGGAACTCGGCTGCTAACCCGCAGGTCGCGGGATCGAATCCCGGGTGCGGTGGCTGCATTTTCGACGGAGGCGGAAATGTTGTAGGCCCGTGTGCTCAGATTTGGGTGCACGTTAAAGAACCCCAGGTGGTCGAAATTTCCGGAGCCCTCCACTACGGCGTCTCTCATAATCATATGGTGGTTTCGGGACGTCAAACCCCACATATCAATCAATCAATTTCCACTGCTATTCAGTAACGGATGAATCGTGAATGGCGTAAGTAGTATTTAAAAACCAACTAAGCAAGTTTCAAACAAACAAGCTGTTTTCATTACTTATAAAGAAGTCTACAACGCTCAACATGTTGCACTTACATCCGAATATATAACACGCACGGGCAAGTTGTCACGAATTAATTATGCTGCATTTATTTCATTAGTAATACCTCCTCAGTAGTGTGTAACACACAACCTATCATTTCGAAATGACAAATGCTATATAGTCACTTGACTGTAATGCACGCCCCATATTTTATATTAAAAAAAACAGTGACCTTAATTTTTTTCCGCTCCCGTGTACGTCAAAGTACCGTATTCGCGAAGTGACGTCAACACATTGTTGAGATCGCTCATGCGCGAATTCGCTGCCACCTATTGGTCGCTACCAGGTCATCCGAACAAGCGTCTGCGGGAAACAGACCCCGATATGACTTTTCGTCTTCCGGCTGAAATCAACCGAAGACTTGCTAGTGTGCTGCAACGTATTCGTCTGGGCGTCGCCTTCACTCGCCACTACACCCACCCAATCGGCCGTGCGGACAGCCCGAATTGTGAGCGCTGCCAAGTGCGCGAAACTTTAGCTCATATATTTTGTGACTGCCAATAATACGAGGCACAACACTAGAAAACATCGGACGAACGCCACTCAGTGAAAGCTACATTTTGTCAGCAATGAGGGAGCGAACAGTATCAAAAACTGCTACAATGGCTGTTTTATAGACTTTATCAAAAGCACCAGACCAGATATTAGGCTAAGGGGTGCTATGCTAAGTGGCTACTGCACATACGCACCACCAGTTCCTGTCCCCATCATCACCCTTCATAGTCTTTCTTTCCCCCTTCTTTTATCCCCTGCATAGAAGGCTAGAGCAAACTAGCTCAGGCCAAACTCTCTGCCTTCTAATAAATTCTCTCTCTCTCACCATATCTAGAAGTAAGATAGCATTATATCGAATATTTGTCCACCCTTGCAAAAGGTGTCTCAATTTCACACAACTGCGATGCACTGAATGCGATGGTAACAAAGGGAAATTTACGAAGTAAGGCTCGCAGCCAACTCCACCAGGACCAGGTCTGGCGTAACTGCACAGAACGCAGGCGTAAGAAAATGCTGCCGTCGCAAAGGGCGAAATGACATCCATGCTGTTTGTGGATAAAACGCGAAGTTGCCGGTGATGGTACAACACGTACAAAGGTACGAGTCGTCTGCTGGTATGCTCTAAATATGACACTCGCGCAGCCGCGGACAACCAACGTGAAAACGCGCAATTTCCACAGATGCCACCTTTTCGGTACAACCCAAAAGGGTGGCTGCTAAGCACCCCTTCGGGTTGCCATGCAGCCCATGCCATGTTCGGGTTTTCCGTCGGAAAAAACGCGTAGGGGTCATGTTCGAGCTTTAGCGGTTATCTGCTTGAGATGCCGCGATCGTCAGAAGACCTTTCACGCTTTCACTCGCACATGGAAGTGACTTTTTTTTTTTTTCAAAAATTCTAGGGCACTGTTCCATACACCTTGATAATACATATACGACTACTCAAGGAACGCCACCATAATCGCTTCTGGGCTATGGTAAATATTAGTGCAGAAAACGAAAGTGATGTACACCAAACTCGGAAAAGAACAGCGCTTCCAGATAGGTAATAGTGCACTTGAAGTTATAATAGACTACGTCTACTTAGGACAGGTAACAACCGCAGAGCCGTACCATGAGATTGAAGTAACTGGTAGAATAAGAATGGGGTGGAGCACATTTGGCAAACACTCTCAAATCATGACTGCTAGATTGGCACTATCCCTCAAGAGGAAGGTACATAACAGCTGCATCTTTAGAGACTTACAAAGAGGGTCAAGCTTAAATTGAGGACGACGCAGCGAGCGATGAAAAGGAAAAAGATAGGTGAAACTAAGAGACCAGAATAGAGCAGAGTAAATCAGGGAACAAACCGGGGTTAAGGTTATCATAGTTGAAATCAAGAAGAGGAAATGGACATGGGCCGGGCATGTAGCGTGTAGGCAGGATAACCGCTGCTCATTAAGGGTAACAGAACGGATTCCCAGTAGAAGGCAAGCGGCTTAGGGGGAGACAGAAATTTAGGTGGACAGATGAGATTATGAAGTTTCGGGTATAAATTGACAGCAGCAAGCACAGGACCGAGTTGACAGGCGGAACATGGGAGATGCCTTTGTCCTGCAGGGGACGTAGTCAGGCTGATGATGATGATATTTATGATGGTGATGATGATGAAATATTAGTGGCACCCTATCGATACATTGCCGAGGCAGCAACGTCAATACGCATCAGCCTTTACACTTGCGTGCCCCAGTACACGCAGGAGCTGCCACCACTCTACATTGAAAAAATTAATGTACAAGTATAATTAGAGGTCCCTGCATTTCACACACCCTTTTGATGCAGTTAACGATTAAAATAGCGCACTAATTGCGATAATCGCCGGTGTAGCCGCACAGTAGGCGCATATCAAGTGTCATGAACGTGTTTTCAAGAGGCCAACGCACGAAACACGTACGGCGCGTGGGCCACGCAAACAAGCAACGCGGGCAAGTGGTGTCGATATCGAGAAAACGTCCGGCAGGAAAGCCAATCCGGCGGGACAGCGTAATCGATATCGCACGCAGGGGGTGGCGCCATTGTCGCTTCGTCGAGTTGCGGCTCGAAAAGCTCCGTCTACACACACGCGACTATTATGTGCAGCTGACAAATATAAAGCTGTTCACCACGCCAGGCTCGACGGAAAGAAAGAAAGAAAAAGAAACAAAAAGAAAGAGAAAAAGAAAGAAAGGAATGACTAGATGTTCATTGGATCGTGCGCACCGTGGCCCCCGAAACACGGGACGAATCAAACCGAGCGAAAGCGTGGTGTCGTGACGACGAAGCTAAATAATAGACGTCTACCATGAAATCACCACTCCAGCAGGGAAACGTATACGTTTGGAGCAAAGGCAATGTCGAAAAGGCAAGTGTCAGGGGAAAAGGGGCGGGGAGAGAAAAGCAATCGTTGGAACATTTCAGGAACACAGAAAGCGTTTTATCCAGCACGAACCTCCTGCCAAGAGTAAAACCCGCCGTGGATTGAGAAAGGACAGAGATAAAGAAAAAAAAAGAGAATCAGAACGTGACGCGCAAGCGAGGTCATTGTGGCATTTCTGGCAACGTTTTCACGTGCGCTATATAAAACGTCCAAGTATAGTCCAACGTATATGCGTTCTCGCGACCAGTGTGTCACGTTGTGTTGAAAGGGTTTTGTTTCTGAAAACATTTTTATTTCATATATGTCTCAAGGTTGAGAAGTGATGCGAGAAAAAGGAGGGGAGAGAGTAATACGTAACCTACAGACTTGTATGGCGTAGAGTAGAGAAGCGATGGTTTCGCAATGCCCATGCAGGGTCATGTGCATTACAAACGGTACACTACAGCCAGAAACTGTTTGAGCTGACCTTTTAACCTTAAATGCGAGTTCACCTCGGTGCATCAGTGGCTAAGGTGCTCAGCTGGTGACCCACAGGTCATGGGTTAGATCCCGACAGTGGCGGTCGCGTTTCCATGGAGGCTAAATGATGAAGGCCCGTGTACTGTGAGGTGTAAGTGCACGTTAAAGAAAGCTAGATGGTCAAAAATCTTCGGGGCCCTCTACTACGGCGTCTCTCACAATCTAATATAGCATGGTTTTCGTGACGTAAAACCAGACATAGTATTATTATTACTATTAGAAATATTTTTCAGGAAGGAGGCAGGAGTTGACCATGCTTCAGGGGGTTTGGGCTTGCAGAGGAAACGTTCCTTGCTACATCATTGCTGACAACTTCCCTGCGCAGCCTCCGTGATTGGTGCTCCTCGGAACAATAGACGACTCCCTGTGATGACGTCATCGTGCTATGTCCGTGTTGTGACAGCACGCTAATGTTGAGTGACGTCATCGAAGGCATCACGTTACATTGGGTCACGTGGCTTTTTTGGTAGGCCGACTGCGCACGCGCATTCACTTGAGTAACACGTGACGATCGACCGGTTTTTATTAAGTCCTCTTTTTTTCGCATCAACGTCGACGCTGGTCTCGCCAAGTTTCGTCAAATATCGAGGACGCTGAGGATCAATTTCTGGGGTGAAGCTCCTGAAGGCGTGGGTCTGTCCATCCTTTGTATGTACGTGACCACCTATAGTTCCACCTTCGCAATCTGCCCACTACTTCGTCTTTGCCAAGATCCCACTATAAGCTCCTTCACCGATCATAAAGCCGTTGTAATGAAGGGGGAACGCAGGCAACGTATAGATACCACTTACGAATAATAAAATTTCGTGTATAAATATATGCAGTGTGTGCCACGTCTTTGATGATGCAGTGGCGATATTCGCCTATGGTACACAGTTTAGCCATGAAACCCTCTCGTGCTTCGCCCCACTCATCATCACATGCTGTGATTTATGTGTCTGATGATGAGGCATCTAGGGCCTTAAGAAAAGACAGCTCGATCTAGACACCACAGAGAAGCGCTCACTTTTTGTGTATTCCTTTTTCTCCGCAGTGTGTAAATTATACGTTGTGCGGTACAAAGAAGGCGCGGCCCTCAGAAGCACGTATATTGAGAGCCATACATAGTGATAGATATAGATACACTGACACTTTATACCATTGTCGATGAATCTAATTCCTTCCCAGATCTTGAGCGAGCTGCATGGTATGCTTATTCGCCGATATATAGGTCAATTCAATAGATCTGCTAGTAGCCGGCCCACGCTATGTTAACGCACCTGCCTTGGGCCTCTCCTCGGGTGCGTAGTTTTCCATCGATAACGAATATTGAGGCGATTCTAGTAGCAATTCACTGCGGGCAGGCACCGCTACAGTGTTGCAAGCCATATATGTTACGTTCGCCATTACTACTATCTTTGCTCAAGATTCACACAAAAAACAGTGCAATAACGAGGGACACGAAAAGAAGTAGACAGACAGCGGCACTGACTTACAACAACATTCATTTGCTGGAACCGCGCAACATATACTTGAGCAGTATCTGTGAATGTGCATAATGTCGTACCAACTCGCCCAAGCAACCACGTTAGCTGTTATCTTTAGTAGCCCGAAGGTGTTAGGGCGAGCGAAGCACCAAATGCCACGGGAAATTCTGGAAGCCTCGTGGATATCTACATGACAAGTGCGTCAACGATATACATTTGCGCATTTTTCCTGAAAAAAAGCTTCATTTTTCTTTTGAAGATAGAGATTTAGGTAGAGGAGTGTGCTTTCGTCACGTGGTCATCATTGTCATTGCACACGCGCATTGTTCCAAGAGGGAAGCACATGTGACTTCAATAAATCAGATTATTAGTCTGCGTTGGTCCTGTTTGTTTGTACTCTGCTGCCTCGTCCTTGGCAAACACAGTCTGAAGTAATATCCTTAATAGGACCTAATTGTTGCATCTTCATTCTGCTGAATTAAATTCTGCCCATTCTGCTCATTTGTATTCTGATCATTTAAAATCATACAACATATAGTTCAGTACAGTACATTTCTATACCATTCCATTTCATTTCATTAATTTACTCTCAAGGCAGTGGGCATTACAGAGAGGAGCGGGACAACAAATATCAATAAGAAGTAAAACAAAACAGCAGGATTAGAATAAATTATAATGCACTTTCAAAAATGATTGATTTGAACGCGTTGGCGTCTCTGATTGAAGCGATCGATGCGGGAAGGGGGTTCCAGTCATTACCATGTTTTAGTTTATTTGCTGTCGAGTGTTAGTGCTTCTTCTAAACTTATTCTTTGTTGCGAGCAAGTGACTTTTGATATATTTGTTCTTTTAATTAGTACAAGACCCTGCGCACATTAGAGCGTTTGGATCTCCTTCTGTATACTATATCGCTATGTAACTTTTTTTTTTAAATGAATGAAACTCTTATTTTTATTTTTCTTCCTTCCAACGTGCGGATAAACCTGACCGCCGATGCACGGACCTCTACAGAATATCGCCATTTATTATATCCCTGGCGAAGAGACTTTTGCCGCACTCGAAAACAAGAAGTAGCTATCACAAGGCTGCGTTGCCGGGTACCAAATCTAAATTTCTATAAACACAGGTCTGCTCAGGCACCTTCGCCACTGTGCGCATTCTGTGATGAACTGGAAACAATAGACCATTTATTTTTGACCTGCAGGCGGTTTAACACATTACGAAAAACCCTATTAGAAATACCTTTGCGTGGCATTGGTATGGACTTATCTCTGCCTGTCATTTTGTCTTTTGGAGCTTCCATTTCTGGTTTCTCTAATGGCACAGTATGCGCGGCCGTCCGGGACTATATTGATGAAACTAATAGGTTGACTAATTAACCAGTTTCTTTATCTTAACATGTCCACATAATTATATACGTATAAAATCAGATTATTGGTCTATTCTAAGAATAAATTTTTTATGTAAATATTTGTATGCATTACAATAAGCACCACACTTGCCTATAGGCTATCGGTAATCTTTCTGTTATACCTCCATCATTCTAAATCTGAACAGTAAATTTTAAAGCCACTCGATTCTTGGCCAATCCCCCACAGTGGGTATGCGCCACTAAAAATAGGAGAACAACAACAACAACAACAACAACAACAACCAGGGAGGCAAGCAGCGGCATTTTTCTTTGATAAACACGACGGTAATCACAGCTGACATAATGACAAAACAGCTAGGGAAAGTATAGGGGATGTTATTTGCCGCTAATATGACGTACATGTGAAGACGGTTAAGTGCTACTTGACGCTTGCAGGAACTAAACCTGCCACCTTTTAATGAGACGTCCGATGCTCTGGCGCAGTTGGTTTTGCACCGGACGCCTTGTTCTAAGGTGGCTGGTTCGGTTCCTGTCAGCGACAAGTTGAACTTCGCTGTTTTCACATGTACGTCATATTTACTGCAAATAACGCACATCTCCTATGCCTCCCTTTGGCTTTCTTTCTGTTCGTTCAAATTAATGCTGTGTTTAACAAGAAAAAAACGAAACTTGAAATATGGCCTTCCCAATTTGCTATTTTGGAATCGACATACATCGTGTACCCATCAATCGTAATTAAGATTATTAGTAAACGTATACTAACATAAAATATTATGTTGCACGGTACGTTGCATCTGTCAGCTCTAGTGACCTGTTTTTTTTTTTTTTTGCATCGAGATGAAGTTTTATTGCGGCGACTCTACAGCGACCTACGGGCCAACTGGCCCTTGTCACGCAGTTGCACATAAACACCTACATACGCCTTACCCTGGATATCCATAAACAAAGCACGCTTTTTTGTTCAAACGTTAGAACGATAGCAAAAAAAAAAAAGAACACTAGGCCTGCGCAGAAGGCGCAGCACAGTCACAGCGAAAGCTAGAAGAGCGGCCTTTCAGAGCCTTTTCTACACACTCATCGGGCAACTGCTGCAAAAACACTTGCTTGATGCCCCCTTCGGCATTAATAATAAAAATTTTAGGGTAGTAGGTCGGCATTCGCTATTCTATTTTTCGTCATTCTTCTGAGAAACGTGGTATCCGCTAAACTATTGCGAGTAATTTTCTGCCAATTGTTCATGCAGTGGCTGACGACGATGAGAAATTGTGCCTGAAGTGGGTATGCACCACAGTTAATAGGTGAACAAGAACAAGATTTGTAATGGGTTGGGGCATCTGACGACCCACTCGTTACGCTATTCGCATTATGGGACGACTGGTTGTTCCTTCGCTGTTTTAGAAGACTATATAAGTCGTATAGTAACGCGATTTCTTTCCCGACATCAAGTCTGCCAAGGCAAGTTTGCCAATAAGTCCCAAGCACCGGCGTGTCTCAGTGGTAGAATACTGGCCTGGAACCCAGTGGACCTGGGTTCGAGCACCACTCTGTCCATGGTACTAGTTTCTTTTTTGTTTTTTTCTAAGTTCGTGCATTGTAGCTCACTGGCGCCCCGCCGCGGTGGTTTAGTGGCTAAGGTACTCGGCTACTGACCCACAGGTCGCAGGTTCGTATCCCGGCTGCGGCGGCTGCATTTTCGATGGAGGCGGAAATGTTGTAGGCCCGTGTGCTCAGATTTGGGTGCACGTTAAAGAACCCCAGGTGGTCTAAATTTCCGGAGCCCTCCACTACGGCGTCTCTCATAATCATATGGTGGTTTGGGGACGTTAAACCCCACATATTAACCAATGTAGTTCACTGGCGGCAGCGATGGCTGCGGCGGCGGCGGACAACTATATACGGCAGCGCGTGACCCGAGTTTTGATCGCATAACAGCTTTCGCTGTGAAAGAGCGTAAAAGACAACCTTTTTTTTATCGCAGGACAGCAGTGTCACCGCTGATATAGCGTCATTTATATGGGAAGCTGACGACAGACAACGCAGAAACGCGGCGATCACATAGCGGAGCATGGCTCAAATACAAGATATAAATACATAAATGAAAGGATTTTTATATTGAGAGGACTAATTACCCCATGTCATACGCGTGATAAAACGCGTTCGACTGTACTTATCTTTTCGCATTTTGGTGCTCTTCTAACTGCTGCGCGTAATACATGTAATACTATACGCGAATGATTATTTAGTTGTTTTTGTCTCTCAAAGCGATGACTGATTAAAGTGTACAGCCGGCTGTTGTTGGCACGAATGGGTTGGACGGTTTCCATTAGCGGACTTCGTACTCGCCGTTCTCGCAATAACAAGAAAGCTTTATTTACCACAACTCATTTATTTGGCGTCTACCGCCTTCTGAGTAGCTACAGAACTGTCGGGTCGGTCTTCCGCAGCGATAAATCACGCGTTATTTCCAGCGATCTCTTTACGCGAAAGTGATAAATATATTCGTAACATCGTTAACAGCTATTTCGCGTTACTACGCAGTCCCGGTTTATAACGCTCGAGTGAGCACGCTGTGAGAACGTTTAATAACCTTTGATATTACTTGCGTACGTCCGCGATTAGAGAGGTTCCAGGGTCCTTTAATTCTTACAGATTCGCTTAAGACGACTCGAAGGCTGTAACCGTCTTCCTTTGTTTTTCTTTCTTTCTTAAAAAGTCGATTGTATTGACCCTCTCTCCTGTCTTCACTGGAGCTTTCAGCATCTTTCGTGTCGTTGCCCCACCTTCGTGTTCTTCGTTTATGCTGGACTAAACGTTTCACCGGGGTCGCGGGATCGAATCCTGGCTGTGGCGGCCGCACTTCGTAGGAGGCATATGGCTAGAGGACAGTGAACTTAAACTTAGGTGACACGCTAAAAAACCGCGGGTGGTCGAAAAAAATATCCGATTTCTCCACTGCGGCCTCGCTCGTAACATGTCATGATTTTGGGATGAAATACCGCAACAACAATTGTTATTCTTCTATTGACTTGGCAGATATCAGTGGGGAAAAAAAAGAAACGGTAGACAGGAAGTCTTCGAGTCAGTGGCGTAACAAGGAGCTGGCACACCATGCCCGCTCCCCCTCCCCCGTTTTATTGTTGACATGGCATATAGAACACAATATGACGCTCGACCGCATCTACCCACCCGGCTCTCAGTTCTCTCTCTCTCTCTCTCTCTCTCTCTCACACACACACACACACACACACACACACACACACACACACACACACACACACACACACACACACACACACACACACACACACACACAAATCTGCCCCTCCCCACCTCTTCACCCCTCGAATGAAATTCTGCCTTCGCGCCTGCTCTACCCCTGCTTCGAGAAGGGTCACAATAAATACAGCTGTCCAAGTTTATTACAAACATAGTGGCACCATGCTCACTTGTCTATAACAGAGAAAATGCATCGTCCAGAGATATGAAAAGGCGGTTGGATGGAAACGCGTCCTGTTTCCGTCCAGCGGCCCTGCAGGGATAGACTATATTACGCCCGGGCGGCGATCGTAACCGACAGCGCGTCGTAACGTCGACGTTTGCTCTTTGTTCCTGCGCAGAACTATAATAACACGCACGTAGCCACTGGCGACGCACTCTGCGCCTCCCCACAGTTCACCACCCCGAGTTCGATCCGCAATAAACCTGTTCGTGGTTCGTCGTTGTCGTCCCAGTAACCGTCTCGCAAACCAACGAGGTGAATGGAACCTGCTGTAGTTAGTAAAAATGGCATGTCAGCGAACTATGAAAAAAAAAAGAAAGAAACGAGAATAAACGGTAAGACACGGTTTGGCAGCGGTGCCACGGAAGACGTCTTCTGCGACGCGGAAAAGGTGGACGTTGATGGAAGTGCGGGTGGTCGACATTGATGGAAAGACTGGTACGTGACTCCAAACATGTATACAACGATATTCGCACTTTTTCTTCAGAGACGCGTTTACTATATATATATATATATATATATATATATATATATATAACTGAAAGGGAAAGAAGAGAAAGCGAGGGCGGCATAAACCTTCCTTGCTTCCTCGGCCATCGCAGTGACATCACAATAGCATTCGATTTGGCAGAGTTTGTGCACGTGCGAATAATAGAAGCCAAAGTGAGAAATAGAAGAACAAATAAGAGCAGAGAAAAACTTAAAAAAAAATCCACGCATCTCCTCGAAGTGAATGATGACAAGTGGGCGAGGCAAGGTGCTATAAGGTCCATAATGTCTACGCAGAGGCTCAGAAGAGTGCTCGCTTTGTTTCATTACATCTTTACATATATGAGTGACGATATTCAATGAGGAGGAATCAAGTTTTAATAATTAAATCCAGCAGTTGACTTGGTTGGGCCTATATAGGCTTCCCACGTCGGGACGTCGAGGTATTGCCTCTCCGCCACCTCACGAGCTTGCTGCAGGGGCAGCCCAAGCCGCTATGTGGTGGGAGATGCGCAGGGCGGAGGGCCATCTCGACGAGAGGATCACGGAACGGGTATTAGGGCTTACATCTCACGTTATGTGTGGGAGCGAGGCTACCGGAGTCTTGCACATATTAAAAATGTGGCGAGGATAAGCATCTGGGTACATACCGATGCAGTGACGGAGAGAGTTTGCTAAAAATTCACCAGGCAGAACTCTGGCGTTAGTGTCTATACGGGAGCTGCAACGCGTGGCACTTCAGCCAGCGCGGGAATGATGGGTAGTATACGGATTCGTCTGATCTTCGCTCTTTCGGCTCCGTTTGGCGCCGTGTTGCCAAGAGCTGCTTTGTTGCAAGATGAAGTTCAGCAAATGTTTATCAGTCCTGCTTCACTTTCTTTTAGACCCGCTACTTTTATGCAGTGGCAAGTGTACGTGTCAGTAAAAGGCGGAGGGTGGTTGCCTGTGCTCTGTTTAGCTTGCGACGAAGCTTGGGAGAGGAGGAATAAAGTTTAATATAAGAAGCCAGCAGGTTTAGGTGGCCGGGCCTAGGCCTCTCATGAGGGGACGTCAAGGGCTTGCCTCGAATTCGCCTCACGGGCGTGCTGGGCCGCCCAGGTTAGGTCGTCAAGAGCGGGGCTCCGCAGAGCCTCATGGAGAAGGTTCTTACTTCGAGATAAAATGCCTCCGTGATGTCGTTGTACCTGGTGAGGCAAAGTCCTTCCGAGAACATTAAATATAATTTTGAGTATGCATATATGAAAATAAGAGCCCGACTATTTTTTTTCCTTACTTTGGATAACAGGCCAAAATTAAGTCGCCAGTAAATTCTCTTCACCTGCGAATAGCTCATGAGTTAATGTAATATAGACGCAGTACTTAGGAGAGATAGAGTAACTTTGGTACAGCCGACTTACTAAGGCTGTGGGGAGTGATATTATACGTTCAAGTATTTTTTCCTCGAAGCCACATGCGGAAATTGACTCGTATAGAGCTTCCGTAACGCAAGTACAGTCTGAAGTATTGGGTATTCTGGTCTAGTCAGTCTTCATTTTTTGTGTGTGTGTGGTGGATTTCTGTTTTTGTCATGTTCACATGAGAACTGGCGCGGTGCGTCAGCATAGATGACACCACCGTGGATGACAGGCAGCGTGGCATAGCCACTCGTTTGCCAGCATGCGCGCATCTCCACTCCATCCTTGTAGGCGTGGCACGCGTATACCGCTGAGGGTAGCGTTGGTCTACGGTGTCTAGAAAGATACTGGTCATAGAGTGCAGTAAATGATTATGATTACGACGGAAACGTTTCTTAAAGTGTAAAAGCAACGGTATATAGTGTTAACACACTCACAATGGGAAGGACTCATATTTCGGGAGTGCTATGACAACCTCTGACACGCGTGCTGGCGGCGGTGGAAAACGCGCACGCATCGGCTGACACGATCAGAAATGTTTCAAAACAATGTAATCTATCCGCAAGAATAACGAAACACTGCTGCTATATAGATGTGATAGAAGGAGCCGTATAGAACCAACGTGAAGTTTTTGTCACCAGACGGAGTAGTAAAGTTGAAGCACAGAGTAGCCATCAACTGTATAACGCTGCGCTATGTCTGAATAAGATATATAGCGCCTTTGCTTGCCTATACACCTTACTGCTGATACGTGCGACCTGTTTACTACTGCTGTTTGCTATGTATATTGCATTGTTTACAATGCTGTTCACTGTTGCGTATTATTTCTCACGAGTTCATTTATAAGATGTCTCACTCACTCACCTCCTTATGTATTTGTATACAACAGATGCAATTTACCACTTGAATTTAAATTTCAAATAAATTCAAGTTCAAACGACTGCCGCTTGTGCTACATTTTGATAAATATGACGCCTGGGCCGCCACGCGAGTTGATCGTAAGCTACCCTTTAGGCATAAAATGCGGCACATCAGGCAATCAGGTAAAACAACTCTGGCATCAGGTAAAACAACTCCCACAATTCATGCGTCAGCCGAATATCTTTATTTTCGTCCTTGCTGAATCATTCACGCATGTCTCTCTGTTAAGGGAAGGCAAGGGCCACCGCAGTACCCGCTACATATTGGAGACAATATATATCAACCGCGGAAGCATTTGCCGCCAGTAGGAGTGACTGCGTCGGATGTTGTTTTTACACCGGTCACACTACCATCAAAACACCGCACCACCATGCGACGTCAAATGATCCCGCATCGCAAGCAGCCTACCGAGGAGGTGACTATAGCTGTGCAAAAGTGTGTTAAAAATTTCAGCGGTGAAAGTACTGACACTGTCATCTAGCCCAAAACGACGTGCGGAATAAAAGTTAATAACTGGCTGATATATTAGCGATAGTAATAAAACGACAAACACAAGAGAACGTCTCATCGCGAGCAGTGCGCAGCAAATAAGGGCGCCACGATCGCACCCGCTCGTCACATGATCGACACGAATAAAAACGTCTAACGAAACGCACGTTGCATGTTACAACTACAGGCGAAATGAACGAATTCGGTTCGATGGGCGCAGAAAATGGCACATCGAAAAACGAGTTCCACCCGGAAGCACTCGTCAAAGGCGGCTGGCAGAGGACGCCAGCGACGTCCTGCTGGCGGAGACCCTGACGGAGTACTGCTCGGGTAGCCGGTCATCGCTGAGGGACCGCCGCGTCCGAGCCGCCCTCTCCTTGTAAGGTCCCTTGGGCAGGGGCACCAGCGAGTCCTGCATGGAGCGCCGTCGGTAGTCCGCGTTGTCCAGGCTCATAGTCCGGTGCCTCCGGTAGACGGGCAGCTGGACGCTGGGTAGCACCACGACGCTGGGCGCGAACTCCACGGGTCCCGACGCGGACACGAGGCCGGGGTAGGGCAGGTACTCGGTGGCCACGGCCGCCAGCGCCATTACGATGGCCATCACGTACACGACGATGTCGCGACGGTGCTCAGGCGCCCACCGGAACAGCACCTGGCGGTTCGTCACCAGATGCAGCCTTTAGCGAGGAACTCATTGTATACCCGAGGTTATAAACGAAAGCTATGCGGCGCTACATGGTTACAGTGGGGTCCTTTTTTTTTCTTACAAATCTGCAAACATTAGTTGCTTTGTACCAGTCGCCATTTACGTTCCCGAATCGCGCATAATGGGGATCAGTTCCTACGTTCAGTGTATCTTTGTTCATGTTTTTTTCAAACAGCCCCCTTGTACGACCTAAGCTACCAAAAATATGAACGTTAAGCCCAAATCCCACACCAAACATGATGCGAATAAAACGGACACGTGGTACTCGCATTTTTCTCGTATCTCCTTGTCACTGCTGTAGATTATTCGACGCGAGATTCGTAACTATGGACTAGCAGCTAGCCCGCGCTTTCGCTCAAGACTATACCGACCTCGCCCAGTGATCCGGTGAGCCGGCCGAGTGCGAAGCTCGAACAGAGGCCGGTGCAGCGGGCGCTCACCGGGTACTGGCGGACGGTGACCACGAAGGCGAGCACCACGACCAGGTTGCCCAGCAAGCGCAGCGCCACGATGAGCGCCACGCTCGCGTCGTGCAGCTGGTACCCGTAGGCGGCGGCCAGTGCGAGGGCGAGCAGGCTGAACGCTAGCCCGGCCGTCACATGCGAGCGCCTTACGCCAAAGCGCAGGCAGCAGGCGTACGCCGCGCCGTACATGGGCAGCATGCAGGCGACGCCTACGGCCGCGAACGCGCTCTGCACCGGCACGATGTCGTTCAAGTTCACCTGCGAGGGAAACTTTGCTTGCAGGCGCCTCGATGGAGCAGTAGCTAGGATGCTCGGCAGCTGAACCGAAGTTCGTGCGTTTGATCCCGGCCGTGGCGCGGTCGCATTTCGATGGAGGCGAAATGGTAGACACCCGTGTACTGTGCGATGTGGGTGCACTTCAAACAACACCAGAACGTCAAACATTACCGGAGCCCTCCACTACGATGCCTCTCTCAATCATATCGTGGTTCTGGGACATGAAACCCCTGATATAACAAAAAACACATATAGGCACGTGCAAGAAGGTGCCATGGGTATTGTCTGTGACCATCTGTAGTGAAACAACTCAGCATCGCTCAACTGAAGCCTAGAAACGATCGCTAAGCAACAATAAAACGACCTCCACCACCTATAGCCTGGAAATAACCTAGAAACCATCAGAGTATCCTTAATCGTGCAGTTTCGCTGTTTCAAGCCTTGTGTGGCCTATAGTGCAGGCTTCGCTATTTCTTCTATATGCTCTTTCACTTGCGGCAAGCCGTAGACCAAAGGCAGGCTATTGTTGGAAGCATTTCATTGCTTCGTTTTCGTTTTCGACACAACTGTGAAGCTTATTTTGAATACGACTCACGATCGGTGGGTGCTGGTCGCGCGCCTTGTATCTTGTCAGGGATTAGGGCGTGATGCAGACATTTGTAAGTGTCTCGTTCTTATCTCTCATTTTGCATTGAGGTGATAAATAGCACCATGGGTGTGCGCAGGGTTCACCTTCAGGGTCGGAAAGCTCTGTTGGTCGAGTCCAAATGGCAACATGCTTTACAACGGATGAAAAAAAAATGATACTGAAACGGTGGTGTTTTTCGCTATGGCCTGCTTTTCGTTCATGACTTCCATGAACATCGCAAGTGAACAGTGTTTGGGATGCAACATCAAGGTCCGACGGTCGCCCTTTACCGTCATACGCCTGTGCGGCTGTAGCTCGGTAAACAAAAGGGGCAGGATCACACAGAATAATTTAAGCACCAGCGCACGTATTGCAGCTTTGTATTTGCACATGTTTTCTCCGTTTTCAAAAGTTTTGCATTTTCCGTCTCAAGATAACGTACAACCAACTAAACCACCGGCGTCCGGTACCCCTGCATCATGGCACCGAACCTGATTGAAGGCGAAGCTGGTGGCTGCCCAAATGTACGAGATCAGCGCGTGGCTGCTCCTAACTTCAGGCGCGAAGATGGCAAACGGGCTGTGGTCGAACAATGGCAGCGGCATCTCGCTGTCTCGCCGCCGGGACTCGCGCGCGAACCACGCCCGGCATTCCTCGAGCGGGATGCCGTTGATGCGGGCGGCGTGCATGGCCACGGCCTCGGCCTCGCGCGCGTTCCAGTTGCGCATGAGCCAGGCGGGCGACTCGTTGCCCACGCTGCAGTAGACCAGCGCCATGGCCGATGTGGGCGCCATCAGGGCCAGGTGCAGGGCCTCCCAGCTTAGCCGCAGCTGCAACAGCACCAACATCGTCGCCGGCATGGCCACCGACGCGCCGGCCATAGCAATGAAGCAGTAGCGGTCGCGGCGAGCCGGAGTGGACACCTGCGCCGACGAAAACGGCGAATATTTTGGCAAACAACTGGCTAATGCGTTTACCTGGAGCTATAGTTGGCCCTAGCTTGATGCATACATTGTATACGCACTACGAAACCACACAGAACACAACCACCGCTTGCAGTTATGTCTGGCTCTTTGAAGTCTATACTGAGTGTTCACTGCCCCGCCGCGGTGGTCTAGCGGCTAAGGTACTCGGCTGCTGACCCGCAGGTCGCGGAATCGAATCCCAGCTGCGGTGGCTGCATTTCCGATGGAGGCGGAAATGTTGTAGGCCCGTGTGCTCAGATTTGGGTGCACGTTAAAGAACCCCAGGTGGTCTAAATTTCCGGAGATCTCCACTACAGCGTCTCTCGCAATCATATAGTGGTTTTGCGACGTTAAACCTCACAAATCAATCAATCAATCAATCAATCAATCAATCAATATATCAATCAATCTGAGTGTTCGCTGTCATAGGCGAGCGCTCTGGGAGGGGGTGGGAGCGAGAGCGGGGCGCAAAGCCAGCCCCGCTCTCGCTTATCATGTCAATGCATACATTGACATGATAGCAAGAGGGGTGTTGCGACGAACGCTTATGTGCGCTGCAATAATAAATGGATTCTGGTGGATTCGAAGCATTGCGAGAATTTAAAATATTATTGAAGTTTTCTAACATATGGTGTGTAAGGGTCGTTGCGATTTCCATCTAAAACACAACTACATGTTGTTATCGTAACGAACAACCGAAGAGTGGTCTCATAAATATCCGGTGTTTCTCGCTGTTCGTGTGTTGATACAAACTACGAAACACGTGAGCCGCACACACCAGCACGACCGAGAAATGCGGACATGCGTGACATGCAGGAGGAAGAGAGGGTTTCATGCCATACGCAAAAGGCATGCCATACTATTTGACAGAACCTTTTACTCACTAGCGCCAGAGCCATGGGCCGGCGATGTGCCGCTCTAATGGCATTATGAATCAATTTTTCGGAAGCGAAGCTCCTCTTAGTCTAACCTTGTCCCGCGTCAGACGTAATCAGCAGCATCTCCCAAACGCTATAATAGATGCATAGCTCGGCATACTCACTCATGAGTACACTCACTCACACTCATTCATACTCATTTGAATTTAGTGAGTGTGAGTATGAGTGAGTACTGATGAGTATGAGTAGGAGTGAGTAGAACGTGAGTGAGCACTTATTAGTATGAGTAGGAGTGATAATGGACATGAATGAGTGCTTTCAGTGTGAGTAGAAGTGAGTATGAACGTGAGTGGGTGCTCATGAGTGTCAGTAGGAGTGAGTATGAACGTGAATGAGTATTCTGAGTGTGAATAGGAGTGATTATGAACGTGAGTGACTACTCTGAGTGTGAGTATAAGTGAGTATGAATGTGAGAGTACTCTGAGCGTGAGTAGAATTGAGTATGAACGTGAGTGAGTATTGTGAGTGTGAGTAAGAGTGAGTATGAACGTGAGTGAGTACTCATGAGTGTGAGTAGATGTGAATTTGAACGTGAGTGAGTACTCATCAGTGTGAGTATCCGTCAGTATGAACGTGAGTGAGTATTCATCAGTGTGAGTAGGAATGACTGAGAGCTTGTGAGTGTGAGTAGGAATGAGTATGAACGTGAGTGAGTACTCTGAGTGTGAGAAGGAGAGAGTATGAACGTGAGTGAGAACGTGAGTGAGTAGGAGTTTGAACTAGGAGTTTAAACTTCGTTAGTATGAACTTGAGTGAGTATTCATGATGGCGATTAGGAGTGAGTGAGAGGTCATGAATGTGAGTAGGAGTAAGTACGAACGTGGGTGAGTACTCATGAGTGTGAGTAGACTTGATTGCGAAGGGGAGTGAGTTGCTGTGAGTGTGAGTAGGAACGAGTAGGAACATAAGTGAGTTACTATGAGTGTGATAAATATTTGTAACCATCGTAACGGCGTCCTGAATACATTGGAAATAACGGGCACTATGGCATGCAAGCTTACTGTACGTAAAAGACTTCAGTTAGTTTGAAAACTGGGGGAGCCAATACATCAGATGGGGGGGGGGGGGGGGGGGTGCGAGGTGGCCGCGCAAAACTCGAGTTGAGGGTAGCCGTCCATTTTATTGTAATTTGAATTTTCTAGGCTGAATAACTTTGAACTGCCTGTCCCTATAGCTACCGTTCTTGCTGCACTTACCTCTTGCGCTTCAGTCTACGCAACCCACTGATAATACATGTAAAACAAGGTCTTGAGAAGCTCTTTAACAAAAATCGCCACGTGAGCCGGTTCAGAAAAAAGAAATGCACTGCACAAGTGACAAAGAATAAAAAAAACGCTGAAATGGCCCGCGAGAGAAAGCACATTGTGTGCGCGACGCACATTTTGCGCAGCGATTTTGCAGTTTCTATCTCTGCGTTGTCCTTCAAGTGAAGGTTGCCTTGAACGAAAACCTTAAGTGATCTCATGACCTCTCAAGCGCGAAGCTGTGTGCGAACTTCGCCTTCTCAGTGCCCCATTAAGAAAAAAAAAAGGAAAGCTTGGAGGACGGTTGAGCTTCGCCGTCAATAGTATAGTATGCGATAGCGTAATCGGACCCTGTTCGCATCGCCGTTTCAATCCCTACCCTCGCTTCAGTTTTCGGCGGCTTATTATGCCTTCAACAGTGCAGACACAATGTGCAATAAGCGCCGAATCACCCTTGATAATTTATTCTATCATTCACATAACGCAGGCTAATACAAAAACGCACATAACGCAACTCGTTAATTACAGTTTAATTCGGCTGTCCGCGATAACCCTGCGTACGTACACGGCCAATGAACGTTAATCGTGTCCGCAGATCCATAAATAAGGCCCCCTGCAATCGACAGTGCCGGCACGGAGCCAACGAAACTGCCGTACGCAACGCATTCCATCTGAAGGCGAGGCAGAGAAGGGAGGCGCCGTCTCGACGGTCGCGCCGGGCCACAGAACACCTACCAGTTGCCGGGTGGCCGGGGTGGCCGCGGCGCCCGCCTGTCCCGCTAGTGCAGTCAGAAGGGGCTAGGGGCAATGTAACGAACGAATCAGCCGAGCCGGATGGCATGGCAACGTCTTGGGTTCTGGCGGGTAATCAGCGGCGGCCGTGTAGTATACTGAAGCTGTCGAGAGCGTCTCTATTTCGCGCGCGTGCGTCGTAGCCTACCAAAGCGCGTTTTGAGTGCTTGTAACACATTACTGAGATTCTAAACGATGTATCAGCATCTCCTACGCGTCATGCCACACAAATAAATTTGCAGGTGCGTCGTAATTGCGCTGAGTCATTGCCTGTTCGTGGAACCTACCAGCCCTAAAAGAAAGCGACAATTGTTAAGCTCGATTGTTTCTTGAGTAACCTGAGTGCACGCAACGCTACCTCAATGTTAATATTCATCATCGGCCTGACAGGGACGCGGCGCGGCGTCTGTGTTGTTCATACGACCTTCGAGTGGCTCCTGCTTCCTACAATGATCTTCAAGTGAATTTTTCAAGTGAGCGTTCAGCTTTGTTTGTGTCGCATCAGTGAAAGTGCCAGGACTATTTTGATGCCAAAACCTGCTGCGTGAGTGGACTATTTTCACGTTTTGGAACGTTTTTCTCCTGGGCTAAGCCTAACGAGGTAAGCCCACGCCGGCGCGACGCCAGCCGCGTCGCCGTTCCCGGGTGCTCTTTTCGCTCTTCGCAGGGCTTATTTTCAGAAAAGAATGGAATATCAGGTGGTGGGGGAGGACATAACCCCCGAAGAGGTGACACAAGACCGAGGTTGGCAGTCTGCAGGCGCCAGAAGAGCTGACGCGCGCTCGGCAGGCGCTAATCTTAATGGTGCTACTCTCAACGAGACGAAGTCGACAACGGCCGAGGCCCCACGAGGCCGCAACAGTGGCAATAACATCAAGGCTAGAATCATCCGCGCTGGCCGGATGCCCCAGCTCCCCAGGGAGGATACGAAGATCGTGATTCGGCCCCGCGGAGGCCTCAATATTGTCAAGACCGGCTGCACCGTGGTGGCTGATGCAATCCTGGCAGCCCCAAGCATCTGCGCCGAAGATTTGCGGGGCGACACGCTATGCCCCAACGTGCAGCAGAATATTATGGTTGTCAGCACACCTAGAAGGGAAAATGCCAACCACTACGTCAAAGTTCGGCAGATCGTCGTCATGGGCCGAACATACGAGGTCAGTGCTTACGAGGCCGCCCCTCATTCCACGTGCAAGGGCGTGATCCGAGGTATTCCACTCGTAGACGGCCCGAATGATATTGACAACAAGATCGTAAATGAAAGAAATCCGCTCGCCCTGGCAGCCAAGCGCATAGGCAGCACCGGTACGGTAATCGTCGCCTTCGACGGTCATAGAGTCCCAAACTTTGTACGCTACGGCCCCACCCTTGTGCAATGTTCGCTCTATCGCAAGAAAATAGACATTTGCTACGCTTGTGGTCGGCTCGGTCACCGTGCTGATGTGTGCCCCAGCCCAGGCGACATCGTATGTCGGGGCTTCAAATCCTGACGCACAACACAAGTGTACCCCCAAGTGCAGGCTGTGTGGTGGTCAACACCTCACGGCTGACAAGGATTGTAGGCAAAGATTCCAGATACCGTATGTCGTGCGACGAAGGCGCTGGGAGAAGTCTCGCGCCACCGATCAAGGCCAAGCCACGGCACCACCATCACCCCCCACGGATGGGCAAGACTTCCAGCAGTCACGTGGTTCCGGGGGCCGTTCCAGGCGACGTTCTCGGTCCCATTCCAGGGGCCGTTCCCGGTCCAGGAGCCGCTCCCGGTCCCGAGGAGGAACCCGGCGCTACAAGTCTGGGAGCCGCTCCAGGTCTTGATCCAGGTCTCGATCCAGGTCTACCGGGCGTCAACAGCAGCCTAGCGGGGTGTCAGCGGGAAGCAAGAAGTCGGGCTCTATAACCTGGGCCGACACGGTCCGAGGAGGGCCAGCTGAGGTACTGTCGGGGTCACTCCCAGAGCATGCGGAGAGCGCGCGCGAAATTTCCCAGCTGAAACGCGAGAACGCAGCGATGAAGGAAACTATAAACAGGCTTATGTCCGAAATTGCTGAGATTAAGAACGCGAGAAACCCACCACCGCAACCCGCCGCTGCATGCGTCGCCGATACAATGCCCCTACCCATGGAGGTGCACAGCACTAAAGCCGGCGACAGCAGCAGTGAGGGTCAAAGTGCTCCCAAGAAGAGGGCCGTCGCCTACGAACAGGAAGGCGTAGCGATTCGAGTCAGGTCTGAGCTTCGAGACACGCTATCCGCGCTCAGTGAAAGCATCAATAAGCTCGGGGAGAATTTCACCCAACTGCAGATCACCCTGGCCGCGCAAAACGACCGAGTATTCAGGGTAGAGTCGTTTCTCGAAAGCGTAGTGAAACCAGCTCTGACCTCAACCGCCGTCGTACAACCCCAGCCCGGCGCTACGGGCCCCATCGTCCACGCTATTCTTAGCCAATCTGAGGGCAGCACCAGCCCACAAAAGCACCAAGATGGCCAAGCCAAGTGAGACGTTTCTCATTTGGCAATGGAACTGCAGGGGCTTCCCTAGTAAAAAGGCGTCCTTGCAGCAGTACATTCGATGCTCTAGCGAAAAACCCCTCGTCATTCTGCTTCAGGAAACATTAACTCCAAACGTCACACTGACTGGTTACAAGCCCGTCTCGCGTTATTCTGATGGCCGGGGCGTCTGCACCTTGGTCAGTAACAAGCTCACACACATCTCTCACGACCTCAAAATGGCCACCAGCAGCGCCGAATATGTCATGACCGAGATTCTGCCGCGCAGCTCGGACCGAAGCAGCATCTTTTTTCTCAACGTGTACAGTAGCCCTAAGGACCGACGGCAGCGCTTCAGGGCCCTCTTAAAGAAGGCCGTCAACTTGGCAGGTCCCAACCCCCTGGTTGTGGCGGGCGATTTTAATGCTCCGCACCACACTTGGGGCTACCTGTACAATACCAGCAAGGGCGCGGAACTGTGGCAGAACGCGACGGACATGGACCTGACTCTAATCACCGACGAGGCCTTTCCAACTCGGTTGGGCACCTCATCCTGCAGAGACTTCACTCCCGACTTGACCTTCGTCAAGAATCTCCCCGATGTACAGTGGGCCAACTCAAACATTGACTTAGGTAGCGACCATTACGTCCTGGTGACGCAGTTCTTAGTGGTTCGAAAGAGGGCACGGGAATTTTCTTGGACAAACTGGGACCAGTTTCGCAAAGTCCGCAACGACCGACCCCTACCTGCAACCAGGCCAAGCCTACAGGAGTGGATTAGCCAGCTCAGAGAGGACGTCATAAGTACCACGAAGAATATAAGTACTGACCTTCCGGTTGAAAAAATGGATAGCCGCCTTGCCCACCTGCTCGAGGCCAAGCAGTCACTTCTCGCCCGCTGGAAAGGCCAGCGCCTCAATCGCAGGTTGCGCAAGAAAATCTCCGACCTAAACAAGAACATCGAGGAGCACTGTCGCGTCCTCTCCAAGCAGCAGTGGGACGAGGTGTGCAACTCGGTAGATGGCCAGATGCGTAATGGCAAGACATGGAACCTGCTCAAGCACCTCCTCAGCGAGACTAACACCAAAACTAACCAGCGGAACGTACTAGCGCGAACCATGCACGAAGCCAAGCAGTCCTCTTCAGAAGAGGAGGTTTTGAAGCTGCTGGTGCAAAAGTACCTCCCTGTCGACTCGAACCCCGCAACAACAACGTACCCTGAGTACTCAGGACCAGCCAACACTGAACTGGACGCCGAGATATGCCACGAAGAGGTTCGGCAGGCGCTTTACGGGCTCAATGGAAGGTCTGCCGCGGGCCCCGACGGCATAACTAATAAGACCCTGCGCAACCTGGACGACCGGTCAATCGACTACCTCACCGAGGTCATCAACGAGGCATGGAAGAGCGGCGAGGTCCACGACCCGTGGAAGGTCGCACGCACCGTGCTCATTCCTAAGCCGGGGAGGTCACCCAACTTGGACAACATGCACCCCATTTCGCTCACATCCTGCGTGGGAAAGGTAGCCGAGCATGTGGTCCTCAATAGGTTGACTCGGTACCTGGAAGACAATGGGATCTACCCGAACACTATGATTGGTTTTCGGGCCAAGCTTTCGACGCAAGACGCTATGAAGCTGCTCAAGCACCAAGTCATCGACTGCAACACTCGAGACATGCGGGCCATTCTCGGCCTCGACTTAGAGAAAGCCCTCGACAATGTTACTCACTCTTTCGTGTTGCGGTCGATTGCTGAGCTCGGCCTTGGAGTCAGATTCTACAAATATATCAAATCGTTCTTGACCCGTAGGAGAGCCACCCTCAGTGTGGGAGACCTTGTCTCCGAGGAGATAGAGCTGGGATCGCGCGGCACGCCACAAGGGTCAGTGATATCGCCCACCCTGTTCAATCTTGTCGTGATCGGGTTGTCCAAGAGGCTCTCATGTATCGAAGGCATTAACCACACAATTTACGCGGACGATATTACCATTTGGTGCACAGGTGGCAGCGACAGGCAAGTTGAGCGCTCCCTACAGGAGGCCATAGACACCACGGAAGATCACCTCCGTCCCACAGGCCTGAGGTGTTCCCCAAGCAAGTCTGAGCTCCTCCTTTACCAACCCACTAGGCGAGGGCCCAAGCCCAAAAACTGGCAGCCGATCTCGAAGAGTGATATCAAGCTCTACACCGGAGATGGCAGCGTAATACCCAGAGTCGACTCCATTCGGGTCCTCGGCATGACCATCGAGTCCAATGGTTCCAACGGCAAGACTATACTCAAGCTCGCCGCCAAGACGGATAACGCGGTTCGGCTGGTTCGGCGGGTGGCCAACCGCTACCAAGGCCTCAAGGAAGACAACCTAATCCGCCTGGTCAATGCATTTGTGCTCTGCCACTTTTCATATGTCGCAGCCATGCACAATTGGCAGCGTGCCGAGCGTGACAAGATCAACGTCTTGCTCAGAAAGATTACCAAGCGGGCCCTCGGTATCCCGATCAGGACGCGCACCGAGCGCCTGCTCCAGCTCGGAGTACACAATACGTTGGAGGAGATTGCCGAAGCGCAGGGGTGGGCCCAGCTCGCGCGCCTTTCGAGCTCCCAGACCGGCAGACATATACTCCGAGAGCTCGGTCACTCTCCGGCTGAAGTGGACGAGAAGATGAGACAAGTGCCCCGTGAGATTCGCGACCTCATCACCGTGGCACCGATACCGAGGAATGTCCATCCCGAGCACAATCGTGGTAGGCGACGGGCTAGAGCTGCCACTCTTCTCAAGCAGATTCACAGTGAGGAGCACGGCGTCAGCTTTGTCGACGCGGCAGCGTACCATGGGAGCCGCGCCTTCTCCGCAGTCGTCGTCGACTCCAAACAACAAATCACCAACTGCGCATCGGTTCACACTGACGATCCGACGATTGCCGAGCAAGTTGCCATCGCCCTGGCCATCCTGGAAGGTGAAAGGGAGGTCATCTATAGTGACTCTAGGTCAGCAGCTATTCGCGCTTTTGAGCGCGGTGTAATCTCCAAAAAAGCCCTGCGCGTGCTCCAAAGTGGTGGCCGCGACGGCATCAAGCACCACGTACTGATTTGGTTTCCTGCACATGTTGGACAGGTCCAAGGCGCTCCCCCCAACCTCAACGAGTCTGCCCACGAGGCCGCGCGCGCACTAACCGACCGCGCGGGTTCCGGGCAACGATTCGGGGCCAACGGGGTTGCGGAAAACAGGGACGCGCCTGCCACGTACAACGAAGTAACAAAATATTTTTACCTTGCGCGGAGACTATATCCACTCCCTCATCCAAATCTTAATAGGCCAAAGGCCCTTACGCTCAGACTACTGCAAACCGACACGTACCCTAACCTGAAATCCCTTCACGCTATTTATCCTGACGTGTTTCCCAATGACACTTGCCCCGCATGTGGGGATGTATCCACGCTGGCGCACATGCTCTGGGAGTGCAAGGCAATGTACACTAACCCCAACACTACATCGGTCAGGTGGGAGGCGGCCCTACGCAGCTCCCTCCTGGCCGACCAACTTTGGGCCGTCCAGCAGGCCCGCGGAGCGGCCGATAGGCTTGGCCTAACGGTCCCGACGTGGGAGTCGCCCGCTGCGCGCTGACGCGCGCCTTGCAGGACCTCAATAAAGTTTCGCAACCAACCAACCAATCAGCCTGACAACGTCCACTGCAGGACAAAGGCCTCTCCCATGATCCGCCACTCAACTCAGTCCTGTGCTCGCTGCTGCCATGATGTACCCGCGAACTTCCTAATCTCATCTGCCCACCTAACTTACTGTCTCCCCCTAGCCCGTTTGCTTTCTCTGGAAATCCGGTCAGTTATGCTTAATGACCGGCTGCTATCCTGCCTACGCGCTACACGCCCGGCCCATGTCCATTTCTTCTTGATTTCAACTATGATATCCTTAACCCCGGTTCGTTCCCTGATCCACTCTGCTCTCTTCTTGACTCTTAAGGTTACAACTACTATTTTCCTTTCCATCGCTCTCTGCGTCGTCCTCAATTTAAGCTGAACCCTCTTTGTAAGCCTCCAGGTTTCTGCTCAGTAGGTAAGTACCGGCAAGATGCACTTGTTATATACCTTCATCTTGAGGGGATAGCGACAATTTATCAGCCATGAGCTGAGATTGCTTGCCGAGTCTTCTCCACCCCACTCTTATTCTTCTAGTTACTTCAGGCTCGTGCCTCGGCTCGGCAGGTACTACCTGTCTTAAGTAGACGTATATACCTTTTCCAATTTCAAGTGCACTGCCACCTATCTCCAAGCGCTGTTTTCTTTCGAGGTTGTTGTTCATCACTTTTGTTTTCTGCCGGTCATTTTGTAGATTCCAAGAGAAGGAAAGCGGGAAAAGGGGAGACAAAGGTTTGTGGGCAAATGAGATTAGAAAGTTTGCGGGTATGAAGTGGCAACAGCAAGCAAAGGACCAAGTGGACTGGCGGAACAGGGGAGAGGCCTTTGTCCTGCTGCGATGATGATGAGTATGTGAATGTAAAAGTACGTGAGCGAGTGCGCCTGAGTATGGGTAGGCGTAAGTATGAAGGTGAATTCTTAGGTGAGTGCGGAGGTGAGTGAGGGCCTATGATCTTGAGCAGGCGTGAGTATGAAGGTGAGTGAGTAACTGAGTGAGTAACTGAGGTGCACAAAAAATTGAAGCACGAAAAGGAGACACCTAAACACGGCGCGCTGTCTCGAGGTGTCTTCCTTTTGTTCTTCAATTTTTCGCGCACCTCAGTTAAAATGAATTACCAACTCGCCCAGCAGTCCGTATTTCTCTAAGACTGTGAGTGGTCGTGAGTATGAACGTGAGCCATGAACAATGAGTGTGAGTAGGCGTGAGTATGAACGTGAGTGACTGTGAGTAGGCGTGAGTATGAACATGAGTGAGTACTCTACTCATCAGGGTAAGTAGTCGTGAGTATGAACGTAAGTGAGGGCCTATGAGTGCTAGCTGGCATGATTATGAACGTGAGTGAGTACTCACAAGTGTGAGTAGTCGTGAGTATGAAATGAGTGAGTACTCATTAGTGTGAGTAGTCGTGTGTGAGGGTCTAGAGTGTGAGTTGGCGTAAGTTTGAACGTGAGTGAGTACTCATGAGTGTGAGTAGGAGTGAGTATGAACATGTGTGAGTACTCTGAATATAAGTATTAGTGAGTATGAACGTGAGTGAGTACTCATGAGTGTGAGTAAGAGTGAGTATGAACGTGAATGAGTACTTTCAGCGTGGGTAGAACTGAGTTTGAACGTGTGTCGGTACTCATGAGTGTGAGTAGGAGTGAGTATGAACGTGAGTGAGTACTTGGAGTGTGAGAAGGTATGAGTATGAACGTGAGTGAGTACTTGGAGTGTGAGAAGGTGTGAGTATGAACGTGAGTGAGTAGGAGTGAGTGTGAGTAGACGTGAGTAAGAACGTGAGTAAGTATATTGAGTGTGAGAAGGAGTGATTAATAACGTGAGTGAGTACTCTGGGTGTGACAAGGAAGGAGTATGAACGTTAGTGAGTACTCATGAGTGCGAGTAGGCGTGAGTATTAACGTGAGTTAGCGCATATGAGTGGGAGTAGACGTGAGTATGAACGTGAGTGAGGGTGAAGGCTGAAAAAATTATGGTTAGTGAGTATGAGTGAGTAGTCTCTCAAAGTGCCGACCTATGAATAGATGGCACTGTCTCACAGAAAATACATACAAACTGCAGATGAGTGAGATTATTAATGATGGCGCTGAACTGCTACTCTGCGACTGGCTGCTGCGCGGGCTGTGCCTGAGTGCGCGAGGAACGAGTGCCTCTCTCAGTCTTCTGGATTGTTGCCGTTGGTGGGGCATGGAGCAAGCGGAGTGGTGAGTGCGGAGGGCCGCGGCGGCTCGTGTTCGTCGCCAGACGGACAAACAGACGGACGCACGCACGCACGCACGGACGGCCGCATGCATGGACGGAAGAACAGGTGGACGCACGCATGGACGGACTCACGGATGGATGGATGGGCGGACGGAAACACTGACGGACGCACGGATGGACGCACGAATGGGCGGAAGCACGCACGGACAGACGAATGGAAGCATGGTCAGACAGACATGTAGACGAAAGGACGCACGGATGGATGCACGAACCGACTGACGCAAGGACTGATGCACGTACGAACAAACGCCCTGACGCTTCACCCCACTCATCATCATTGACTCCGTGGATATGCTGTATTTTTTTTACTCAACCAAAAAGCTCAGCTGGTTGGTTGGTTAGACTTGTTGGTATAGGCAGTCTCGTTTAACATTTCTGGGCGGGTCACGCAATACAGAGCTGTTGACATCGTCAGCTCACTATGGTGGCATAGGCACCACGAAGTCGAGTTTTCCGGTGTGACTGCAGCGCCAGAACGCAATGCCTAGGAGAGAAAAATGCAACAATAGGATAAGGTCAGTCCAATGAGGACGTGATGCCCGCATCTCCATGCCCACGTGAGCGGGCTGATTGCAGCAGGTATACACGGTGACACATGCACGTGTTCGTTTTCTGCGTGCCCCTAGCGGCGAACGTCGGCGAACTTAGGTTGGGCTAGTGCCAGCAACGCAGCTCCCGCTGGTCAGCGGACGGTACCTTACTCGGCAATGCAGTTTACGAGATCTGATGGTAGCGCTAGAACACAAGGCCTAGCGAGTAGGGGCAGCAAAATCGGACTTTTTTCAGTTTTGAGCTGGGGGGTCACGGCTGATTATGTAAGCGCCCAGGAAGCCTTCTTTGAAAACGCGACAAAAAAGGCATTGACACTACAGCGTCTCAATGTGTCCAGCGAGAGTTTCATTTCCTTGGTACCCCTGGCGGTCGGTACCAACGATGCTGAGGCGGCCCAAAAAGCTTCGTCCCGCCCTCTGGTCCACTGTCGGGCGCCTATAGTGCGGCGGCAAGAGAGTGAGAACCGCGAAAGAGCAATGCCTAGTTTACTGCCTTGCCAGTGTCATGGGCCAAATAGCAAGAATTCATGAATCGTCGTGCATAAAACTATTTCCAGTGTCGGCGCAATCTGTAAAGCATATATTTTTTATACAGAATGCCGCTTGGGGGAAGCAGCATGGTCAAAGGCCCGCTGTGTAGACATACTCGCTGCGCCAGGCGTGCAGCCCGAAACCTTTTGCTGAAGATTGAGAGCTTGCTTTATGTAAGTTCGGGCGTGTGTTTGTATGCGTGCATACTGCAATACGCACAAAATGCAAAAAGGCTGGTGAGAGGGGGGGGGGGGTCATAACCTCTCTAATGCAGGCCCCATGGCCACGCCACTGTGCCCCATGTCCTCGCTCACCTCGTAGAGTACCACGTAGAGGACGAGCCAGAAGGCGTTGCTGGTGGTGGACACCACAATGCGCAGCCCCACGAACAGCAAGTACGAGTTGGCCAGGCTGGTGGCGAAGCCGGCAGCCAGGAGCGCTGCGAGCGAGATGTGCATGACGACGCGGCGGCCGACGCGGTCCGCCGCCGCGCCGGCCAGGGGCAGTGACATGGCGCACGCGGCCATGTACACCAGCACGGCCATCTCGATGAGCCAGCGTCGGTCACACACCAGACGCCACTCGCTGACGATGTTGTTGCCGTAGCGCTCGGTGTCGAAGTCCCACGCCTTGCAGGGCACCACGTGGCCGCGAGAGCCGCCGTCTGGGGGGTCATACTGCGAGCAGCGGTTGCGGCTTCCGTCGGCCTCGAGCGGGGTGCCCAGGCGGCGCCACTCGGCGACGCTCATGTTGGCGAACGCGGCCGGCGGTCGGCACCAGTGGTCCATGACGCGCGTGGTCAGGCGGAAGCTTACCAGGTGCAGCAAGAAGGCCGTGCCGGCCAGCGTCGAAGCTATCGTCACCATCACCTGCACGTAAAAATAAAGTTCTTTTTTGTGGTGATACCCGCGCGTTTCGGCTGACCCGCCTCGGAACGCTGCGTTAAAATACTTGTGTCCTCACGTTCCACCATTGCTAGCTATAGAGGAACTTTTTCTAAAGTTTATCCGGAGGCCAACCATTCACGGCGTGCCTCGTAATTGGACCGTCGCTTTGGCCCGTAATACCTCTCACCGCAATTTCGACTGCGTAACCGCCATGCGAGTATTCCCGAAGTCACGAGGAGAGAAGTGGACGCTCATAGAGGACGGTGGTAGTCTTTGCCTGCGGTAATTATCAATAAACGCGTACCTATACTTACGTACAGATAGAAATGCTGACTATGTGCATGGGTAGGAAGGAAAGGGGGAAGTGGACTTATAGTAAGCACCGTAGGAACACATATATTAGCTACAATATGGGTCAGTAATATACTTAGACAATGGGGAAAATTACTCGTACATGATCATCGTCACTTCGTGATGCGGTGCACGTCGTGACGACCCCGCACACTCATAGTTTCGCGGAAGGATTAGGGTAGGGTGGAATAAAATGAGACACAGAGCAAAACGAGACATTTTGATTGTGCTGACTTCTGTAGCTCAAAAAGTACTTTTCTTCGATTCTTTGTTTCAGCGATAGATGCTGATAGGCGTCTACCTTTTTATGTGTATAAATTTGCCATTGCTCACAACGTTTGCGCAGGAAAATTTTGCGACTGGTGTGGGTGTCTTCATGACACGGAAAAAAGTACGAAGTTCTGCTCAGCCCAATTTTTGGATCTGTGCATTAAGCTACTCCGACGTCAGTACATCAAATTAGGTATTTATTTTGTTGCTTTATACTACTAGCTGCATACCACCAAAAGTTAGGTTCATTTGGTGCACGGTGCCAAATCTATTTTTTTAATCAGGGCATGTGGTAGGGGCGAAATGCGACAAAAAGACCTCGGAATGCCTTAGAGTGTGCCTTATAAAGTGAACCATATACTCAACTAATTATATATCATTTTTGTTTAAGATGGTGAGGTCGTACAAAAAATATTATATAGGGCTTGATGGGTGGGAAACGACATAAAGAACACCGACTGCTGTTGAGGACAGGAATCACTCCATTCGCGTTATATCGAGGCTGCTCCGCTTTCCCAAGGATGCTATCAAGAAGCGAATGAAAAAAAATTGAAAAAAAAATCTCTGAGGTGAACCGTTCCCAAAGACGCCTTGGAATCGAGTTTTAATCAAATCTTTTTCATCCCAAAGTAAAAAATTAACGAGCGATATAAAATGCAAAATTCATCGCCTCACAAAGCCCGGCTGACAAAGTTGAAAGCCACGAAAGGCCCGTACAGTTCTGCATCAAAACAGCAAAAAGAGACGATTGATTGATATGTGGGGTTTAACGTCCCAAAACCACCATATGATGCAAAAAGAGACGAAGAAGCTGAGTCGGAACCTATCTAGCTTCCAATCATTGAATAGTTTAAGGGTGAAAGCGTTCAACAAAAGGCACCATTAGCACAAAGAAAAACTGAGGGTGCTTCATCATACGAGTTTTGGAGCATCACAGCGGCGGGTTCTGTCTGGATTCATTGCGTGGAGCGCAAGGAGTGGGCTCATGAAGAGAGCGTGGGTGAATTTCAGGTCCGACCTACTGCAAAATCTGAAGAGATAATTTCTTTTTCACACCATCTTGCATCACCTAAGGCCGTGTCTCATTTCGCCCCGCACGTTAGGTCAAAATGAGACATATGGTGCATTTTTGTTTATTTTTATAACACCCCTTTGGACTGTGGCAACATGGTCATATTTATGTGGCGCATACCTTGTATCTAAAGAAAAGTTTCTGCATTGGTATTCAATGGTAAATAATGAAATAAAAATAAAATATTCACTATTTTCAATTTTTTTTTCGCATTTTACCCCATCCCACCCTAACGCCAGTAGTCATTGCTATGTAGACTGTTTTACGGATAGATTTCAGTGTCGCCATGTTAGGCTGTTAACTTTTGTGTTTTGTATCTTCAACAACTAAACGAACAATGTTACGGTAGGTGCATACGCATGAATTACGTTGGGTTGCTGCATACGGTGTTTCATGCCCTTATTAATTCGCGCCGTTATGTGCAAACAATTTTGGACCATCTGCCCGAAAGGAACCGTGATCGGATGCGAAGCAGCAGCGGTGCGCACGGCATTGACCCGGTTTAAACAGGCGTCGACGTGGGTGTTGAAAGAGTGGTTTCAAGTGAAACTCAGTGTAGCATTTACTCAAGTAAACGTTTGTTTGAAACGCAAAGGCATGGGAGGTGGGTTCGGTTTCGTGTAAGTTTCATCGCAGATAAACAAGCCGCAAGATTAGACGGATTTAGTCACGCGTCTGCAGCAACCATACGAACGCAGCCTGCTAGCCATTCGCAGTGGCAGGCCACGTCCATACTGCTGCTGCGGACGCTCAACTAAATCTGTCAAGTGTTTTCACTCGACGTGCGATCGAGCTTTGCGGGTGGTCGATAGGGTGAAGTGAGAGAGAAGTATGTTGCGAGTGGGTGGAGGAGGTGGCAGCTGCTGCGGGTGAGGAAGAAGAATGACGTCGAAACGCAGCCGCGAATTTACCCACTTGGCACCGCTCCAACACGTGCGGTGAGGGGGTTCGAATGGACGCACGGGGCAGCGTTACACAGGCTAGTCAAAAAGCTTCTTTGCATCTAAAACAAACAAAAAAAACATCTGCTTAACAGCCCAAGATGTCCTGTTGTCTGTCCCCATGTGGCGGCAAAAGCGCAAATTATCCACCTTCATCTAGTGAGACATCGAGAGATGAAGCAGTGTTCTTCAGAGCAATGCAATACACGAAGCCCAAGCTAATTGTCGCTGACGAAATTTTGTATGACTCCCGCGCTCTTGTGGTCTTCTCTTATGGCAACCACTGTCTGCGGCCGGCGAACTTTGCGCATCATATCGATTGACGTATATAACACCACTAATGGCTCTTTCGCGTTCCCTGTGAAACCGTAAAGTGATCTCGTTTTATACACGCAAAACGTGTACTGGATGCATCGCTTCCTGCATATCAGAAGCAACTTAATTGCTCCTAAAAAGTAATTAGATAATATCGTAAACCCGTTCTTGCAACTTTCTAAAATGTAATTTATTGACATTGCAATGTACATATAGCAGAAAGTAACGCCATTAGATCGCTATTTCCGTTGAATAGTAATGAAGCTACCTTGAGATTGACAGAAATGTATAATTCACGGTTGCTAGAATGATTCTTGGTTGTCCTTGCTTGACTAAAAAATGACAGCATATCCACGGGGTGAATGATGGAGAGAGGGGCGAAGCTGGGTCCGCACGACGCCCTGCGCGCACGCCGCTCGGCAGCCTTGTCAATCCGCCGATCATGTGAACGCACGCGCGCCATAACGACGCTTTTATAGTACTATAGAGCGCCCCCTTGCGCATGGCGCCGCCGAAGAACACGTGATCGCAGTGGCGTGATCATCTCTTTCTCTCTCTCTCCATCGGTACGTGTAATGTAAATCCTGTTTTCATAAAACTCACATTTTATTATTATCTTTTGCTACAAAACGCCTTCTAGTGTGGGCCACTTTTGCCTTTCTCAGCGTGTATGCATTCGTTCTATACTACAAGAAGCGCCATCTATGGCTGGATTGGAGACTCAACGAGCGGTTGTTACAAACGATAACGGGGCGATCCGGTGACGTCATAAGGAGCTTCGTCCCTAAAATAGCACATGGGTGACCAGGGGACCTGGCATCACAGAAGCCGTCGTTGTTTCGTCTGAAAAAAAAAAAGGGCTTTCTCTTCTGGGGGACAGTCACGCGTTTGATTCTTCCGCACTTGGTTGAGACGCTGTCTCACTTTCAGCAAAGCGTGGAGCCGTCGTCTAGACTTTTTGTTTTTGTATGCACCGTAGAAGGCCGTAATTTTCTGGTAACGTTGTTCAAGGCTTCGAGTTAAAATGCTACGCTAATTTTCTGCCGGCCTGCCTCTTTTACACGTTGCATGTTTGGCACTCAACTTGTTTTTGTCATATTTCGTTCCTCTTCTTGAGGGTGTCACGAAGGGCCAGTAGGTACGTGACACCGCGTGTAAACAGCGCAGGAAAGGGACGAGGGTGTTGTGTTCCCTCTACTCCTCCCGTTTCTGCGCTGTTTCCATGCTTGGTCATTATTTTGTGCCCCAAGCAGGGCTGGTTCGTGGAGGAAGTTCATGTGCTCTTATAATTCCACATGATTGCACAGCCTAGTCACGTGCACTTCTAGATTAAATCTTTCATTCGAAAGTAATTCACGAAGTAGTGAGTCGTCATCTTGAAATCACTCGCTCGGTGTAATTCATCATATCACTAAGAATGCCACCATTAATTCGAAGGTTGCGGCTTCGGACGGCATTCGTACGAAAGGCTGTTCTTTCGTCCACTTTGATTCATTCCAATCTACGTCACAATTATAAACCACAATGATGTTCCCTATCCGAGTGGTTCTATTGTGCCTAACAAAAAAAGTGAGCTCCCCCCCCTTCCCCCGGCCCGAAAAAATGCGACTCACAATAGACAATACTACAGCTCACATTGCAGCAGAAAGTACTTTAAGTACTCTAAATAAATAACGGTCAAGCCTGGTGGGCATGTTGTAAAAGCGTGCCACAGATGAACACACGTAAGCGTGCGCAAGGTTCCCCTTAGTGAGGGGGGGGGGGGCGTAGGTTTGTCGCTGCGCCACCCTTTTCCTATCATGTCAACAGATGAAGCTGTCTTTGCGCCTCTTCCCCTCGCCCACTGAACTCCTCCCAAACTGTGCGCACCTATGTGAACACATGAGGGAAGGAAACGATGCTTACTGACATCTCGTGCAGACTGGGCTTCATCTTGTACGCCTGCCTTAGACTGCTGTAAACGCTTTGCAAATATATTCTCAAGAGCCTTTTGCTCCCCGTAACAACACATCTGAGAGATTGAAGCGAAGGTTCACCTGGAAGCGTCCCTCGCCCATGGGGATGCCTTCCTCGGTCGGCTGCTCGTCGGGTGCCGGCCGACGATGCCTGTCGGCCGTGGCTGCCTGCAACAGAGCCCGCCCGCTGCTGACCGAGGAACCGGCGGCGATCGTACGGGAGGAGGCCTCCATGCTGGAGCTTCTTCTTGCCATGGCTGCCGCTTCTGTGTCACGCTCGCGGATCGTGTCTAGAGCTTCGGAGGAGCGTGCTGCGACCACGGATGATGGTGGTGATGCGTTGAAGTTTATGCACGGAGCCGATGTGGCTCCTTCCTCTCTTTGATCATATTGCAGCAAGGATATGAAACGATCGAATATTTGTCGTGTAGCAGATTCCATTTACTGAGGAAAAACAATGTTAAGGCGGCCTTTAGTCAGATTGGGTTGCATTTCATCATATGTATTATTATCTTCTTGAAAGCCTCCTCATTAGGTCTTGGTCAACGGGATATCGCTGCAGAAAGATTCTTAATCGAATCAGCATGGTTTTTATCACAAATATATAAATGAACAAAATTGATTTCTTCTAACAATTTATAATGCAATATATACATAACATTATTAGTTGATTTTTTCTAATTATTAGTTTTTGGCCAATCCCTCAGAGTGGGTGTGAGCCATACTTAAGGCCATCATCATCATCCTTGGGTACCAACTAAAAGGCATGAAACCTGAAAAAGTGCCTGCTTCTGTAAACCCCTAATCCCACCAAAATGACACAATTCAAAGCGTAAAATTAACAATGGATATAAACAAATAGGCATAAATGAGACTTGCTACTTGCAAGTCACACTTGTACACGTAAATGAATAGATGACCGAATTGACCCAGGCCTTGACATCAGTACGTAATATGTGGGATTAGCAAATTCACTGAACGAATGATAACCTGACGAGAATCATTACGAAGTGTGCAACGGAAGTTCGAGGTCAGGTACTTCGATAGCACCCTAGCAATTTGTCCCAGGAGACGAAGAAACTCATAAAGAAACGTCAAAGCATGAAACGCTCAAACACAACAGACAAAACAGATATGACAGAGCTTACGAGGTTGATAAATAAACGTGAGGTATCCGATGTTAGAAGGTATAACATGAAGATAATTTAACATGCTCTAAAGAACGAAGGAAGCGTCAAATCAATGAAGAGGAACTTGGAATAGGCAAAACCCATATGTATGCACTGAGGGACAAGGAAGGCAAAGTAACTACCAATATAGATAATTGATTGATTTGTTGGGTTTAACGTCCCCAAACCACCATATGATTATGCCAGACGCCGTAGTGAAGGGCTCCCGAAATATCGACCACTTGGGGTTCTTTAACGTGCACCCAAATCTGAGCACATGGGCCTACAACATTTCCGCCTCTATCGGAAATGCAGCCACCACAGCCGGGATTCGATTCCGCGATCTGCGGATCTCCAGCCGAGTTCCTTAGCCATAAGATCACCGCGGCGTGGTTAACAATATGGATAGGATAGTTAGAATAGCGGAGGAGTTTTACAGAGATATCTGTACAGTAGCCGGGACAACCACGGCGATAATGTAAGAACTAACAGTAACCCAGATGACATCCCACTCGTAATGAAAGAAGTCAGGAAAGCCTTGAAGGAAATTTTAAAAGGCAGAACTGCTGGTTAGGATCAGGTAACATCAGATCTGCTGAAAGATGGAGGACAGATTGTGTTAGATAAACTAGCCGCCATGTTTACGAAGTGTCTTCTGACGGGGAGGGTACCAAAATGCTGGAAGAGTACTAACATCATTTTAATCCATAAAAAAGGGGTGACAAGGACTTCAAGAAATACAGGCCGATCAGCTTGCTCTCTGTCGTGTAAAAGCTATTTACAAAGGTAATTACTGAGAGGATTAAGACAAAATTAGAATTCAATCAACAAAAGGAAAAAGCAGAATTGCGAACAGGCTGCTCAACCAACGACCACATTCATACTATCAATCATGCGATATAGAAATGCTACGAATGCACCCATGGCCTTCATAGATTACAAGAAGGCAATTAATTAAGTAGAGATATCAGCAGCCATGCAGATGCTGTGGCATCAGGGTGTCGGCGAAAGATATATAAATATCCCGAAAGAAATCTACAGCGGATCCCACTGCCACTATAGTGCTTCATAAAGTGACAATTCCAATGAAGAAGGGTGTAAGACAAGCGGATACGATCTCTCCAATGCTATTTACTCCGTGTTTACAGGAGGTTTTTAGAATCCTAGAATGAAAAAAGTTGGAGATAAGAGTTAATGTAGAGTACCTTAGTAACATGCGCTTCACCGATGGCATTTCATAGCTGAGTAACTCATGCGATGAATTGCAATTCATGATTACTGAATCAGACATTAGAGCAGAAATGTCGGTCTTACAAACAATCTGCAGAAAACGAAAGTAATATTCAACAACCTCGGAAGAAAACACCGCTTTGAGATAGGTAGCATTGCACTGGTAGTCGTAAAATAGTACGTCTACTAATGACACGTAAAGCCGAACCACGAGATTGAAGTAACTAGAAAAATAAGAATGGGGTGGAGCACATTTGGCAAGCATTCTCAAATAATGAGTGGTGGCCGTGAGGTAGACACAAAGTACGCAGATCTTTTAATTTACACTTGCGAAATGTACAACGTTCTTTTAATTAGCGGCATTTTATAACAAGCTGAGAGGATGTCGTGAGGGGCTGCAGAAAAGCTGCAGCCTTTCTGCAGACTATCTACAGACTAGGGTGACTGGTGGTTGAATTATGGGTGATTTAAAGGTAAAGCTCATTTCATGACCGAAAATGCATAGATATATGCGTATATAATATATGCATCCACACACGCACTCACAGGGCCCACATTACCAGACAAGTCTGCTTGCCATTTGCTCGGTGTCTGCAGCAAATCTGTGGACTAGGCTTGTAGGGGGATGACTGGCTGAAAGGGGAAACCAAATTAATCGTTGTTATCAATTATGTCTTGGTAAAGCCGTCTGCTCGAAGTCTGCAGAAAATTTGAAGGCCAGGTCTACAAAAAAGTCGAGTCCGCAGAAAGGTGACTGGGGTGATTGATAGGTGACTCGGGGTGACAGAGAGGTCCAACTCATTTTCGTAAGGGATGATGCAAACTCCAACCTCCATGATGAGCACCGTTTGTTTCGGAGGGCTGTAGAAGCAGAAAGAGTTCAAAGCGATTTCGACTGAAGACTTGCCCGTTCACAATCTGGACAGATTTATTTCCCTTCCAATGTACAAGCCCATTATCTCTGTGCTGTACCACTGTGACATGCCTCGAAATACCAATGTCCTTCAATGCTGTGCTATCACGTCTTTGGCACGCAAGGCCCCAGAATGAAAAGTGGATATTTCCCTGTATCGACAAAAAGGAGAAGCGAAGGATTGCTTTAGAACTATTCCTATAGCACGTTTATTAACGTGCGTCACGCATCACTGATTGCACTCCCTCGGGGTAAATAGTCTTGTCGCGTGCAGTGCACTGAAGCACTGAATCATGTAGGCGGCGTGGAAAATGATTGATGTGATAGCCGCTAACTATATATAACCTCGTGCTGTGTAACCTGAGTGTAGTAAACCTCCGTTGAAGGATCGATTGGCAAAGAACGATTAGGAAAAGCTGGCACGTTGCTTTCACAAACACGTATAGGGTACGTGGCGAGAAGCATCGAGGAACTTTGCCTTCAGGCATTGCAACGGGAAGTCCTGGGGAACGCGACTGAGTCAAGCACCCGGCTCAGTCCCACGTAGGGACCGGCAAGTTGAGCCTGCCGGCCACCTCGCGGGCCCGCTGGACAGCCGTGAGCTGATCAGTGAGAGCGGGGCTGTGTAGAAGCATCTCCCACTCCTCCAGTGTGAAACTTGAGCCCATGTCTTCTCAAAGGGTGATATTTTTTTAAGGAGCAAACCTCCTCTTATTCTAACCTTGTCCCGTGTCAGGCGTAGCTGGCAGTATCTCAGGAACAGTACAATAGGTGGCACTGTCTCCTAGAAGTACATACAAACTGCAGTTGAGTAAGGATATCCTAGAGAGCGCTGTACCGCTACTCTCATTGGCTGCTGCGCGGGTGCTGTGCATTTGTGCCAGGGGGAACGAGTGCCTCTCTCAGTCTCCTGGACCGTCGCCGTACGTGTCGGATCGTTGGTGGGGCATAGACGAAGCAGAGCGGCAGGCGTGGAAGGCCGTGGAGGTTTGTGCTCGTGGACAGACAGACAGACAGACAGACAGACAGACGCACGAACAAAGGGAGGGACGGTTGGGCGCACAGGCGGACGCATAAATGAACGAATGGATGGATGGACACACGGACGGACGAACGCTTCGCTCCACTCATCATCATCCACTGCGTGGATTTGCAGTGAATTTTTTTTCCTCGTTAAGCGAAAACCCCAGACACCTGATGAAACATGACAACTAACCATCGGCGTCGGCGGCGTCAATGCGAGTTATGCGAAAGTTTGTCATTGCGGGATAGCGTCAACCTGTCACTTCACCATCACGTAAGAGATCATTACAAAATGTGACTTCACATAACGGAACGTCAGGTAATGATGTCATCACGTGCCCTCGTATCTCGGTCACCCATGAACCTATCACGGAGGCCGTGCAAAACAACCTGAAGAACAGAAAGGTTGCAATGCTTCGGATCTTAAAAGCCGCGAAAAAAAAAAACAATGCTCGGTGCAATAACTTTCGGACAGGGGCGTGGCAGGATCAGAATGACTGAAAAGGAAAGGATTAAGTGTAAAAAGAAGTTTGTCGCTTCTTCGATTCATCAGAAAGTACCAAAGCACGCGAGGTGAACAAATCTTTCCGACGCGGGCTTGGAAGGATCAATAAATTCATCGGTTGAGCTAAAACGCGTTCCCATCGTCCTAGGTGATTGCACAAAAAGTCCCCGCGAGCTTTCTGTGTTCGGGAGGGTCAAACGCATCGGAAGGAACGCTAACCGGTCTGCACATGAGGCCGTAGTCTACTCTGCACTCCCGCCCATGAAAAATATGAGAGAAAAAACGAAGCAATCGTGTAAGTACGATCAGATCGAACAGGTAACTGTGGCATCGCAATGGTTCGAGGCTGGTTGTCACGCGAAGGGTGAGCCTCTCGTAGTTTCCACATGCGAGGGGATCAAATGTCTGGGAAGTGATCCGGATTGGACCACTCTTATTCGGTTGTCGTATGCTCCTTTTACCAATATCGGCAGCTTCGATTGTAATCAGGTAAATGACAGCTGGTTGCGACTTTCGATCATACTGAATGTCAAACTCGCATGTGCTTAGCGAAAGAACGACACATAAAAAGGAGTCGTTTAAAGCCCATTCCACATGTTGCAGGGCAAGGCTGCGTAGGTTTGAGAATTACAAAAAAAAAAAGAGAAAACTTTAAGACATGCCTTATGATAGGTGATATTAGCAGTTTCAGAATCGGGTACGTAGAGAGTACGAAGGATAACCACTGGTTAACCGACAGAATTCCAAGAGAAGCCAAACGCGTGAGAGCAAGACAGAAAGTTAGCTGAGCTGATGAGATTAAAAAGTTTGCAGGTTTAACGTGGCAGCAGAGGAGACAGCACCGGGTTATTTGGCGGAACATGGGCGAGGCTTTTGCCCTGCAGAGGACATAGTCAATATAATAATGATGACGATGACGACGCGAAGATAACGTTCGTTGCATACGTACGCAGTTTCCGTCACCTAACATGGGTGCCCAAGAGGATAGTGTGCGACGCATGTGCAGTGACAACAAACGCAAACTCAGAGGTTTCGTGCCATGTTCCAAAACCGGATATTGATTTTGCCGCGTCGCGGATAGTTCAGTCGTGTTTCGACATTTCTGTTAACCGAGACAGCGATAGAATAATGACGCGCACAGCTTAACGCTCGTTCATCTTCTTAAATTGGCCTATTTTTTTGTTATGTTGAAACTTCGCTCCTCGCCGCAAAGGTTAACCACTGAATTGGTTCGATTTGAATCATAATGATAAATTACAACACATTGGAATGATGAATGAAGTAAGGCTCACAGCTTACTCTTCTGCCACTGAACTTTTGAAGTATGGAATTCCACGGAGTATTTCCAAAAAACCAGCTTCTTTCGGGCTGGATTTAGCATAACTCGTTTGCCTCTCAAAACCGATAAACGTTTTCATCGCCACCATTATCTGGATCGGCCTTATAAACACGGGCGTACGAGACACGACAGGCTCTGCGATCAGCGATACCCGGACAGTTGTGCTTGGTGACCTGCGTTAAACCGTGGCATAGTTCTTCCTTCTTTCTACATTACACAGAGACACCTCCCTTTTTTTGCCAGTGGTTCATAGTTCCGAGTGACACACTGGTACACCGATAGAGCCATAAAACCAACCTGTCAATCGATCAACCGATGAATGCTTTGTTAAAGGAAAGCTGAAGAGATTTTAGAATTCAATCAAACTTGATATTTAGGAAGGACCGACATTATTATGGACGATGTCATAATTGATTGCACGGTTGTAGCACCAGGAGCTTTAGAACAGCCGAAATAAAAGCTTGTCTTGCTCCGCCCCCGCGAGCACGTTGAACATGTGGGCGTCGAAACATACGCCATCTTCGTTTCCTCTGGCCCGGAGCAAGTGTTCTCTCTTAACTTCAACCACGGCCTTCGTGACCAACTCATGACGCGCCGTTGCCGAAACAGATCGAAGAGGCCACACTTCAGCAGTGCTGCTGTTGCAGATGACGCGGCATACCGAGAATGACGTCACCATGTTCGCTCGGCGTCTCAAGAAGCCCAGCGGCCACGGCCCCTGTTTTTTCACCAAAAAGTGCCATTGGTGTTCACCTTTGGAAACTCTCACTTCACTTTTCTAGCTCAGCAGGGATCACACTGTTCTTACATGCTACTAAGTTATTTTCTTTAGAAAAGTGCTTCAGCTTCCCCTTAAGAGGATAGCCTGAGATGCCTCATCCAACGCGAGAATTGTCTGGCGTCTCACGTCAGCGTCCCACGTCATCAGCGTAAACCCATTTAAAATCTACTTCCCCTTCATTGTCCCTAAACCGCAATGTTTAGAAAAAATTGGCGCCATTATCTTGGATTATATTTCGAACCCTTCACAGAACATTATAAAACGTTCGGCCGTTTCCTCCTCCTCTCCACACGCACCACATACAGTGTCTGTGCCTTCGTATTTGGCTCGGTACGGCTTGGTACGCAATACTCCCGTTCTGGCCTCGAACAGCAGAGAACTACCCCGAGAATTATCGTAGATCTTTCCTTTTGCAATTTCCTGCTTGAAAGTTCAGTAGGCCTCCAGTGATGATTTCGTAAGCATTCCAATCTTCCACAAGTCCCTCTATGTTGCCTTCAGCTTCTTCTTAACCAATGTTTCCTTTTGGCTTGGCATCCTGGCTTTGTCTAACTATTCGCTTGACAATTTCCGAGTTCGCTTCCGTCATTTAGTGTCAACATTCTTCATGTGCAAGTATCTGAAAACTTTCTAGCCCAACGCTCCTCACCCATTTTCCTCAATCGCTCCTCAAATTGTATCTTGCTGCTAGCTTCCCTGCACTCAAACGATGTCCATCCCATGTCACCCTGTGCCCCCTGATTGGGGGTATTGCCGTGTGCTTCCAAAGCGAGTCTACTACCTATGCCACATTGTTTAATTTCCAATCTTGCTCGAACCTCTGATTTCATGCACAGGACCGCATTGCCGAACGTCCAACCCGGAATCATGACACCTTTTCAAATCCCTCTCACAACGCCTTACGTACTGTAGTTCCACAGCGCCCTATTTTTCATTACAGATACATTTCTGGTGCCCTTAGTCATTAAGTATTTTTCGTGCTCTCTTAGGAACTCAGCCCTGTTATTTTTCCGTGCGTCTAAATATTTGCATTTATCCACTATTTCTGGTGTGAAGTTTGTATCTCATGCACAGTTGCTTTATATCGTTAAAAACCATGATTGCCGATTTTTCTCTGCTGAACTTCAAATTTAACCTATCTTCCTCACTGCCACAGATGTCTATCATTTCCTGCAGATTTTCCTTGTTGTCGGCTATGAATACTGCATCATCTGCATACGTCAATGCTGGTAAGGGCTGTTCAATGTGTTTTCCTTGCTTGGCAAAAGGGAGGCTGAAGCCGAGTCCACTCCTCTCTAATTTGGCTTCAAGTCCCTGTAGATACATCATAAATAACAAAGGTGACAAGGGACATCCCTGTCAAAGCCCGCGTTGTATTTCAATGGGTTCGGACACCTGTTCTTCCCATTTTATAACTATCTTGTTACTTTTATAGGTATCCTTTAGAAGATTAGTTATTCCATCTTTCACATTTAGTGTGTCCACTACTCCCCACAAGTCTTCTTCAATCACACTATTGTAAGCTCCCTTGATATGGAGAAAAGCCAACCACAGAGGCCTGTGTTCTTTTTCCGCTATTTCAATACACTGCATCAATGAAAACAGATTGTCCTCCAGCCTCTTTCGATTACAGAACCCATTTTTGTAGTTCTCCCAATACCCCCTCATTCTCCACCCATGTCTGTAGCCTTTACTATCTGCATAACCAGCCTGTTTATATCAGGTTTGCCCCCCTTTCATTTATAGATTATGCTCATCCTGCTTAGTTTCCACCCATTGGGGGTTTAAACATCCATTATTGCTTTGCTCACTCCCTTTCTTAATGTTTGCATAGAGTTTGGTCCTAGTTTCTTTATTAGCACAATTGGGATGCCGTCAAGGCCTGTTTATGTGCCATTAGGAACCCTTTCCCACTCTTGTTGTCCAAGCGTAGCCACTGCGCTAATTGGTCCATCCTCATCTGCTACAATGCATGCAGCGCTTTTTCGGTGCTTAAATTTTTCTGTCATTGTTGTTTTTATATATTCCATTGCCTCGCCCCCTCTAGTCTGACCCCTTGAACTGTAGCTATAAACCGCTGTTTCATGCTTGTCTTGGTACTCAGAGAATTGAGTACCAAGACAAAACTTTGCAACTGCCTTTCTATCCTTTTTGTTTACTGGCGCCATCCACTGGGCCCCTTTTCTTCTTATCTTTTCATTGATCAGATCGGACGCTTCCCTTATGCAGCTCAAGAAGTTATCCCATTTTCTTTTGACATCATCTTCCGGTTCACCCCTCTGTTCAGCATATCTGTGTTCCCTGGAGGCTTCCTGACGTCTTACTATGGCCCTCTTAACTTCCTCATCCCACCAGCTTTTGTGTTTGTGTCTCCTTTTCCCTGTTGATTTAACTCGTACCTTAGCAAGCTCAAACTCAAACAATCGAGTTATATTTGTGTACGTCCACTCTGTTTTAGTATCCCCGGTGATTATTTTCTCAATCCCTTTAGTGGCTATTTATATTTGCCTTTCTGAATAAATATTACCTTGTGGCTGCTCTTAATGCCTACTTTCCATTTTCATTTCTCTTCCAAAACTCAGCTTGATACGTTTCTGATGACTACCCAAGCTTCTGGATCCATATTCATCTAATTTGATCACCCTTAGCCGATCATACATCCTATGTGGCATCATTTTGTAATCTATCGTCGACTGCAGCCTTACCACCTCCCATGTTATCCCCCCTTTGCATTTCTCGGTACATATTCACTAGCATTCTGCCTGTTGGGTCAGTATATCCATTCATATCTTCTATTAGCGCAATATCTGCTATTATAATTACTTCGCATTCTTATCCTAGTTCGTCAATGTCATTTTCCATGCGCTGCATCATTTTTTGGTTTTCCTCTCTGGCTTTCGCCCCCATACACAAGTATACGAAACCCAGCCGCGTCATATACCCTGCCATTTTCCTTTTTAGCCATAAATGTTCCTGGCATTCCTGCTTGACCCTTTGCCAGTCTGTACTTTTATGAATGAATGCCCTAATACTACACCCCTTTCTGCTGCCTTCTGTTTCATTACAATATTCACATGCGTAGTCTGGATTGCTAGATGGTTGTTCCATGTCCCTATGATGTGTCTCTACAAACCCATGTACCATCAGCTTCTCCTCCCTTAGCTGCTCTTCTATCTCTTCCCACTTCATTCTATTCCTGCCCCGGTGCCACCATGCATGTTAATATACCCTACGTCTGAATTGGCTCGGCCCTCGTGCCTACGTCAATTTCTCCCCCGGGCTCTACGCCTCTTATATATTGGTGCCACTTTGGAATCGTATCTCCTTATACCATCTGTCAAAGAGTCACCCTGGTTGTTTTCCTCGTTAGTAGCTATCCTGGACTTCGAAGGCCCGCGTGCTTCCCCAAATAGCTACTGCGCGTCCTGCAAGTCGCCAACCCACCTCATGACCTCGCCTCCTATCGAAGTGAACTCTGTCTCGTTGAAAACCACCCCACCTGTGCACCTCTCTGTTTATTTCCATTACATCAAAGTCTTTCTTTCGACTGATCTGCCATATCTTCTTGTTTGCATTGAGAACCGCTCTTTGCAGGTTCCCGTCACGCACCGGTACCTCCAATAGTGTGCATATCACTACCTGTACCTGAGGGGAAATGGCGCGCATGTCATCGACTCCTTTCGCTAGTGGGGTTGCTAGTCCTGCCGAATATTTATTTAGGACATCGTTTAAACCGCCCGCAACGATCACGAGGTTTGGTTCATCTGCTTTAGTTGTCGCTTGCCTCATGTCTTGTCCAACGCTTGCCTCGTGACTGCTTCCAGCTTACGTCCTGGGATCGTGCCTACTGAAACCCTCTTGTCACTTTTTACAACCTCTTTCATTGATTCTGCGCATCGATTTAAATTCGAGTCCCCTGAGATTATCACGTATATAGCGGTGCGAGCTCCACAGTGCTATCCAGTGAGCGTTCTGAGTACTAGCTGTGGCTGCAATGCCGATGCAGGGCAAGCCTACACCCTAAGGAGCTTCACCCCTAAGGAGCTTCACCCCTAAGGTAAGATGTGGTGCAGAAGGCTTACGATGCCTCCAATACAGGATGCACTGCAAAGCCGCGTTAGTAACAGAACGCGTTCAAAAAGTGGGCGGGACGTGGGGGCCGGTACATCATACATTTGTCGCTCACAAGAAAAAGAAATTGGCTTTCGCTTTTGGATAGGCTGAGGCGAATACTTAAGACCCGCCAGGGTTGTCGAGTGACTAAGCCCCTCGGCTGCTGACCCGAATGTCGCGGGATCGAATCCCGGCCGTGGAAGTCGCATTTTCGATGGAGGCGAAAATTCTTGAGGCCCGTGTGCTTAGGTTTAGGTGCACTTGAAAGAACCTCAGGTGGTCGAAATTTCCAGAGCCCTCCACTACGGCGTCTCTCATTTGGTGGTTTTGGGACGTTGAAGCCCCAACAATTATTAATTAGAGGCAGATGCTTAGCTAACTCTGTAAGTTTTTTTTTGCAATCTAGAACAAAAAGAAAAGCGCGCATCTTTCCGTCTAGTATCTGGTCCGACATATAAAAAGAGTGAGCGGGTATAGACAGCTCAACGCTTCAAAGCGACTGAAGGTACGAGACACGCAGCAGTGGAGGGGGTCCGGATAATTTCGACCATCGGGGGTTCCTCAATGCGCACCGCTACCGCACAGCTCTCGGGTCTTTAGCACAGCCACCTTCATCGGAGTGTTATTGCCGCTGTCGCGATCGAACCAGGGGATTTCAGGGCAGCAGCTTAGCACCATAACCACAACGCTACCATAGTGCAGAACACAGAGGTAATTAGTTCATCCGATGGCTCTGCGGTCCGCTTCGGCAGCATGACGCCGCGCCACAGGAGTGAGGAGTCAAGCTTAAAGTTAACTGAATGAGATCATCAAAATAGTCGAGTCGTGTCTTATATACGTGCTTAATCATTAAGGTGGAACATAGCCCGTAGAGGAGCGTGTCGTCTCTCTCTAATGTCTACCCAAGTGAACCGACAGTTCAACCAAACGGTTTAAATGATGGGGCTCTGAATCATTTACCCAGCACCTCCACTAGAAAACGTAGCAGATATAACAACCTCACCACAAGGATGTCCAATTTACAAGCTTTAATAAGGGCGAACTTGTGCCTAAGCCAAAGGAATGACACAGCAGCTGGAAGAAGGAACCGAACGTCCGTAGTCCTCTGCCTCGAGCACCATCATTTTTGTCTTCACGCGCGCTGGCCGCTCGGTCGAAGCTCGTGCGCATGCAGGACCTGCTCGCCCATTGCGGCTGGCTTTGTCTCTTTTAGCGATGCCGTCAACGCTTCTCTTGTTCGTGATGTCGGCCTTACACTGAGCGTTGGCATTTTCCCGTATTTTCTCGTTTTGTGCAATGAAAATATTAAAAAAGTCATCTTTGGGAAAAAAAGGGTACGACGAATGAAGGAAGGAAGAGCCTGTAATCTGTGGCACACCCCAACGCTGGAGCATTGGCTAAGGACCGGGTAATTTTAACGAAGTACTGTTATTTGTTAGCTCACGTCTATTGAACAGTTGAGAGGGATCAAGGAAAAAATAAATATGAGAAATTGACAATCAGAGAGAATGAATTCAAACTACCCGAGCAGAGAAAAAGGGCATCCTCCTTTCTGTCCGGAGCATGCGCACATGTTTCCAGGGGCTTGCTATTTGCAATATTTACTAGGGGAATGAATGGATGTATACAATTTTATTTGAATAAAAAACACACAGAATGTGCTTGGGCCCCTAGACGTGTGGCTGTCCCATGGCCGACATCTCTAGGCAGGCCCGGTCCACCCGCCTCAACTGGTCGTCCGTGCCAGTGGCTCGAAGAGCGGCCTCCCACAAGGAAAGGGAAGGATTAGGGATATGGTCTACCGCCAGGGGCTTTAGGCAGTGCCTCAAGCAGTGTAAAAGATCAGCCCAGAAAGCCCCGCAGGTGGAGCAGTGGTGTTAATGGAGAGCGGTGAGAAATAGGTGCGCGAGATAGGGAGAGATCAATGCTTTCGTCTGGAGCTGGCGCCGAACTGAGCTCTAATTAAAGGTCTGACCCTGAAACATGGTCAGTTCCATATTCCAGGACGAATTGAAAACACCAATCGTTGATCTGTACCCCGCCATCTACTTTCAAAAAATATGAAGAAATTCACGTGCTTAGTAAAAAAAGACGTGTGTATATTTAGTTCACATGTAATATCACATACAGTGACATATTCTGTGAAGTGGAGTTGTGTGTAAATTATGTCATTTTGCAACTTAGTTATTATGAATACGTGAATTTCTCGTGGCATTATGCGTTATTTGTCCAGTGTTTAATTTGTGTTCTAAGCTAGTATTGCTATAGTAATAAGGTGTTATTATTCTGCATTGATACCATTTCTGTTTATTACTTATGCTGTACGGTATTTCACTGTATATAACCATTTTTTTCACCTTTTTATGCATGTGTATTTACTTTATTTTCATTCGTTTTCCTATGCGCTTGTCGGGCTAGAAATGTATTTAACCCGATGTATATGTACTTACGATATTCTATTGAGATTGTTTTATTTGTTGGTTTGCTCGCCACTGCATGGAACTGCTTGTAGCTACTGCCCTGTATAGTAGAGTATAGTCTAGGCGTTGGGTCTCGTCAAGCTACTAATGTAGCTCCTAACCCAACAGAACCAACTAGTATGTATAAACTGGGAAAATAAAAATTAAATTGAATTAACTTGTTTAGCCACCATGGGAATAATGGGTAGCACACATATTTGCTTGACATTCGCGTCTGCGGCTTTGAACTGACCAGCGACTTTGTTTATTGCTCTTTGTTGCGGATAAAATAGCGCACTGTTGTGAGCATGTGCTGAGCCGAATTGAATAGTGAGCGTATAAGTGTCAAGGTGTTGAAGTGGAACAGCTGAAATTAATTTTGCGACAAAGCTGTTGCAGGCCACATGGGGCCAAAGCGGAGCCCAAAGAACGAAGCTTACTCAAATCCATGAACTACCCACCATTCGCCTGCTGGATAAAGCACCATTAGTTGCAGCTCCAATAGACACTAGCGCTATATTTCCCTCTGGTGTATTAATGGGGAGCTCTATAATTGCAACCGCGTGACTCTATCACCTGAGTCTATAGAAGAGAACCTCCAGACGTCACCAAATCGAAAAAGACTGGAGAAAAGCGCACCGCAGCGACGACGACGTGCAATTCCAGTGGAGGAAGCGGAAATTAAAAAGAAAAGACGTCGCAACTGATCAGTGGTAGACGACATCTATCAAGGCAGGGATAATCCAGATAAAGAATGAAGAAAGCGAAGATTACGGTGGAAGGGAAGAAGATGAACGCGCTTTATCATTAGTGCGCCTCATGTCGTCCTGTTGCTCGAGGTTTGAGATCACGCTCTTAATGAAATTCCGATCTCGCTGGGTCACGAAAGGCAGGCGAGATTACTCGAGACAAGGTGGTACAAAACAAGAAAAAAAAAGAAAGAAAAAGCACGAAGTCGGTGACGCAGAAGTAGGAAAAAAAGAAAAAAAAAAGAAACGCAGCCTCGGGGGAGGTACGCTCAATGTGAAAGTCATGCGTAAAGGAGGTGCTCTTTTTTGCCCGCTGAGGCGTTATTCGCGAAAACTACAAGGAACAAAAGAAAAGGAAAAAGAGAGTAACGTTCAAAAATTAATGGGAAGCCAAGTGAAAGGATTTATTTTTAACTCGACGTCATGGTGACGGGGTGCGCCGTCGCCCCAACTTCGTCTTTGTTTCCGGGGTGCTTCTGGGAATGAAACAAAGAAATCGGCGGACCCATAAAAGTGGCGCCGAAATCGTTACGGGAAGCTGGCTCGTAAAGTGGTTTGCGTCTTTGCGCGTATGGCTGCTGTTAGTATAAGAAAACGTCAAGTTATTGAGTGTCGAAACCATCCTTGATCGTATCAAGCACTTAATATCTAAAGAAAAAGAAAGGGAAAGGGAAAGGAAGATAGAGTGAGAGAGGGGGAGTAGGAAGATATATAAACCCTGGAACAGTTGCGTAATCGCTGATCGTACTACGTGTTCTGGACAGCCTGCTCTGTACGCTGGCGTTCGTATATTTTTAGACCATGACTTTTAAGTATTTCCTGTTCTTTTTTCTTTGTCTCCTTCTCAGTTGATTATTTATTACGCGAATTTTGGCTTAGCCGACTATGAAGTTACCTACTTTATAACACGTTTTACAACTGAACAGAAAAAAACAATTGATTGATATGCGGGGTTTAACGTCCCGAAACCACCATATGATAATGAGAGACGCCGTAGTGGAAGGCTCCGGAAATTTCGACCACCAGAGGTTCTTTAACAGGCACCCAGATATGAGCACACGGGCCTACACCATTTTCGCCTCCATCGAAAGTGCAGCCGCCGCAGCCGGGATTCGATCCCGAACCCAGCGGGTCAGCAGCCCAAATAAAAAAAAAACATCGAGAAAGCGATACATAGGTAAACAGCACAACAGCACAGCTGCAGGACCATGAATTGTAAATCATGACATTCATGACATACATGTCATGATTTTCATGTCATGAATAGTTAAATATGTTCTTAATACAGTCATGTTAAGCCATACCAAATTCGGTATCGATACCATTATCGAAACAGCCAGGAGAGCTAAAAGTCTTAGTTGGCTAGATAGATAGATAGATAGATAGATAGATAGATAGATAGATAGATAGATAGATAGATAGATAGATAGATATAGATAGATAGATAGATAGATAGATAGATAGATAGATAAATAGATAGATAGATAGATAGATAGATAGATAGATAGATAGATAGATAGATAGATAGATAGATAGATAGATAGATAGATAGATAGATAGATAGATAGATAGATAGATAGATAGATAGATAGATAGATAGATAGATAGATAGATAGATAGATAGATACGCTCAAAGTCGCCGAAGTTCGCTAAAAAATGCTTCGTATTTAATATTGGTTTCTTGTAAACACAGAATATCGCACTGTTCTGCGCGGGCTATGTTGATAAAGTGTTCGCCAATCGTCGTAATGGCAACAGGTGGTACTGACTGACGCTCCTACAGTTTAATTCACATGCATGCCCTATAAAGCACGAGGGAAGTGCCGAGCTGGGTGGCTTTTTTTATATCTTTACCTTTCTATATCGTTGTTTTTTTTCTGCCTTCTCTATCTGTGTATTCTTTTTCTTTGTTTAATTTTAGTTTATTTCTATCTTTCTACATCCGTTTCTTTCTCTCTCTTTATTTCTCACGTCCTACTCCTTCCTACCCACATCTCTTTCTGTCTACGCATTTCTTTCTTTGCTTCGCTCTCCTCCTGCGTCTTCCCCCCTCTCTCTACAGTGCTATGTTATACGTTCTCTCCTCCTCTTCATTTCTCCTTGCGATCTTTTTCGTTGACTCTACCATACAAGGCTTTGTTATGGTAAGCTTATGATCTCTAGAGACGCCGTAGTGGTGGTCTTCGGAAATTTCGACCATCTGTTGTCCTTAAACGTGCACCTAAAACTACGTACACGCGCCTTACAATAAATCTAAGTATGCAGGTGTGGAACAAGTCTTATTCGGGGCTATATCTTTAAATTGAACTGAAGGGTCGTTTGGTGGGCTCTCTATTAGTGTTCCAGCGGCCAGAATTCTCATGGCAAGTCCTCGGATCCTCTTTCGGCTGCGTGACGTATGAAAGTTACACCCCTGATCAAAGCTCTGTAGACCGTAGTATCCCACTTTTGAAGAGAAGACTTACGAAATGTGTGGCACGTAAGGGCAACAGCGTAAAGGGCACAGATAATTAGCATGAGCACGCGGGGGGCAGAGGGCTTGTTACCTAAGAGCGGCTGGGGCTGGGTCATGTAAGGCATGGGGGGGGGGGGGCAAAGCGTTTGAAAAAATTCACAGCATATTCTCGAAGTGCAGGATGACGAGTTGGGCAAAGCGTCCATCAGTCCATCCGCGCTTCCGTCCATCCGCCGCTCGTTCTTGCTTCTGTCCGTCCATTTGTGCGACCATCCATGAGTCCATCCGCGCGTAGATCAGTCCATTCTTTAATCCGTGCGTCCATCGGTCCGTCCATCTGTGCGACCGTCTATGCGTCCGTCCGTGCGTAGATCAGTCCATTCGTCGATCCGTGTGTCCATCCGTCCATCCATCCATCTGTGCGTCCGTCCACTCAGCCATTCATCAGTCAGTGGATCTGTCGGTGTGTGTGTCCGTTCATCCGCGCATCTGTCCGTGTGTTTGTCCATTCGTCCGTCCATCCTTGCGTCTGCCCATCTGTCTAGTGAACACTTCTACCGCCATCTCGCATCTATTTATCCTATATTCATCATATAGAAGTAACGCCATCCAGCGGACATTCCCAGGACTAAACGAGAGATGGCACGGTCGCACTAGAGCAGCGGCACCCGCGCACTTTGTCTTCCGGTGTGCGCTTCGTGTCTAGTTCCCACGTTTCACCGTCACTGAATCATAGCAACGTGGCCCAACTCTCGCTAAACATTGCTAAAACCGAGGTGAATATGCCCAGCGAGTTTACCCTGGGTATGTTTTTCCTCAAGGTGTATCGCTCAAGGTGTAGTGCTCAAGGTGAATCGATCTGTTACTGGTTTTTACAGTAAGTATCAAATTGAAAAAAAAAATTCTTGGAGACTAAGCAAGTGACACTCGTCTCTGTAGGTTATTTCATCAGAAACAACTATCTTTTCATTCATGATTAACCTGTGCGGGTTTCCTCCTCAATTCAAAAGAGTAAGCACGTGCCACTCGTCTAGTCCGGCCGCGGAAATGGCTACCTACTATGACGAAGGCTGCTACTGTACTACACACATCGCGGACGCACGACCGACGACCTAAGAAGCTTCGCCCCTGAAAAAATTGTTAAACCTCTTTGAAGGGCACTACAACAAACTACTACCCAATAAGCCCCAGTTATAGCCCCATTGTAGCACCAATTGAAGAAGGACACCCTGCGCGCGCTTAAGGCTACGTTCACCACGGCCACCTGAAAGTTACTAGTGGTTTTGTTAATGTAAGCGTTACATGTTAAAATTTGTGCAAACTAAGATTACAGTTCTGCGTGCAAGTGGTTTCTGTGCTGTTATTTTTCTTTTAGGGGCGCAGCTCCTTAGGGCGTGGGCTGTGCATCCCCTGTATGTAGCCACCTCTCGTTCAGTTCTTGCAGTGTTCACTAGATGGCGGTACTTGTAGCTGACGGCATTAAGTATTACGCTAGCCACCGCCCGATCTAAAGGGTACAGCCATATCCATCCATCCATCCATCCATCCATCCATCCATCCATCCATCCATCCATCCATCCATCCATCCATCCATCCATCCGTCCATCCGTCCATCCGTCCGTCCGTCCGTCCATCCATCCATCCATCCAAAAGATGCAAGATGTTATAAACTAGACGGCGGTACGTGTAGTTGATTATGAAAGATGCGAGGTGTTATAAAATAGGAATGATGCCACATATGGCACGTGTCATCGTTCGATATAGTGCGGCGACGTACGCTAGGGGGAGCGTTGCAATAAAATCGAGTGGGCAAAATGTACGGAGGATTCATGGTTTACCAGGTTTACCTCCGGATCTTCGCCCACTCATCATCATTCACTTCGTGGATATGGCGGCACTTTTTTTCTAGTACATTGTAGCTTGGGAGCACTTACTGTTTCATGTGAAGTGCTGTTTTATACCGATGCCACATTGCGAGTCCTACGAAGTGGCGCGCTTTCCTCTCGCGAAAATCAGCATACTTACCTGGTGTTGGATTCCCGGTGATCATTTAGGCATTTTTGTTATATGTGTAATGTATGTTGTGCTTTGTCTTTTGTTTGTTATTGTGCCTGTTATACAGACACTTGTCCCTTAGCTTTGTTGCGTCCCATGAGAGAATAAACTTTTTTTAAACAGGCTGGTGTCCCATGCCGAGGCCTAGCTATTGCACTGCGGTGGGCTGAAGCACGCCACTATCCCAAAGCGGGGTAGCTGGGGCATGTAATCTTTGGTAGTGGGACTTTGCGTACGCGCCAGTCTCTCACATCGGATTACAAAATTAGAACTGTTGAGTGTTTCATAGGTGGGTATGCTTGCGTGTGCGTTTTCGGACGCTATTTCGGTTGGAGGTTGGGGCTATTATCCAGATAATTTCAGGCCAGGTACACATAGAACCGTAGCAAAGGCCTTTATAGAATTCCATACGTTTAGAAAATGGCTGCATATCAGCTGCGCATGAGGTTCAGTGCCATCTCTGTGAGGAAGGTACACTTACGGCGGAACGAAATATAAAACAAATGTGACGCATTAGCTGATTAACAAGTGACGTAATTTTGTTTGAACTGGCGCGAAATTTGAGCTCAAATTTTCATAGGCCCTTGATCGACGATAACTCGCTATAAGGCCATCGCCGGGGACTCATACACCAGTGCGCTTCAAGTCAACGCCAGCTAACCTATTCTGAAATGATGACTAAATAGTGATATTTAGGTGTACTACCATTCACTTTGCCTCGGTTTACAAACTTTTATTCGCTGTTCGTGGCATCTTCCGCCGATGGGTTTAGGCTACCAACAGCGTAGCAGTGTATACATTTGATATCTGTAGCATGGTTTGTTTCACACACACGCCGGTTCTTTAGCATCCCAATACTGATGATTTTCTGTTTCAACAGGAAGAAATGACGCTGAGTCACGCCAAAATGAGATTTTAGTTTCATTCAATGGTCAAGATAACTCAAATGTATTGCACTGCACAAAATGGTAATAATACAAGAAAATCCGCGAGCATTGTTTTTCTTTTTCTTTGCATTGTTTTTTTATAAATTACCGCTACCTACGAGAATGAAGACGTGTGAATCATACCGTGATAGAAAACTTGGCAATCTGCTCACCCATAACGCGAATAGTAGGCACTGCATGCTCAAGAAGAAAACCGGGCTGTAGGAATATTGATGGATGAATGTATAGTGAGCAGTGCATTCCAAACCATCATCTCTGTTTCTTATCTAGAAGACATGGGTTACCAGGCATACGTTTGTTGCTAGTGCATCCTTGCGCAGCACATGGTTTCTGCAGCTATACCGACGAAAGCACTCGACGTTAAATGTAATTCTCATCGTTCCGCTGCCCGTTGGTCACTGCACTGAAGACGATCACCAAGGATAAAACGCAGCTAACTGTTTCGAGCACAACAGAGAACGCAGGCAAGTGCAGAGCACTAAAACACGTGAGGGGTGTGTCTTCTCAGACGAATGTTACGAGCGGGTCTTGCCATGTGATGCATATATGTAGTGCAAGGGCTGCACTGACTAATAATAGCATGGACAGAGGGTGCTATAAAAATACTTCTCGTAATAATAAAAACCGTCATATATTCTTTGTTCATTGCAGCTAGATTATAGTGTTCGGGAAAAGAAATCTCATTTGTAAAACCTATTGATTGCTTTGACTTTCAACCAAATTGATTTTTCACTCTTAGTGTTTGTTCCCTCCACACATAGTCGCGTTTCAATCGCAGCTTCTATAACTTCCCATGCTGATGTCGCTGGCAAAAAAACTTCCGAACCTCTTTTCGACCGAGCCTTCGTGACCCATTAAAATAGACCATGTTTCAGGGCAGGAACCAGGTCCTTCGTCGCGCCATGAACTCTAGTTCTTGACGCGAGCGCTATCGGTGCGCTTCCGTTCTCATCGAACGGACTGCTGAACAGAAACCATGCTGGACCTGCTCAACATTCGCTCCCTAAATGCCCATGCGAAAGACGTTGAACGCAATGCCGTACTGACCGGTTGCTTCACGGAGACCCGAAATACTGGTAACATGCACATCCAAAGCTACGACGCGATCGTGTGCACCTAGGAGGCAGAGCGTCCTGCATGAGATGTCGGGATCTACGTAAAGCTACCCGAAACTATCGAATACCTCCAACCACAAATGACGTACCAGAGCCACAACGGAGAGCGTGCTATCGTGAAGCTCTCCACTGGGATTGTCGTCATGGTCGTTTACCTTCCACCGAACCTATCCAAGGGAGTCATCCCTTACATCGAGAAGGCAACGCATTCGTACAGAACCGATGTCAAACACGGTCCATTCGCGCTCATCGGGTACGTAAACTTGAACATCATGGCGGTTGACGACTGCTGGCTAGTCTCGCACATGATGTGCCTCTGATGCAGCTAGTACAACCACAAGCGCCCCACCACCACAAGAGGGACCTGTATAGGAATCACCTTCTCCAACTTTCAACTACAACCTCTAATCCAAGATCCTCTCTCCACCTACTTCACCGACCTCAAAATTGTGTTCTTCAATGAAGAACGTGTCTCCCAGTTTTGTAATAAGTAATATATTCCTTGTGGACAATTTTATTGATATTAAACGATTATTCTTCTGTTTAATAAGCGTACATAACTCGATTAACACGTAAATAATAAGCATGCTTTAATAGGTGTATAGACAATCACCCCTATGACAAAGTGTAGAGTCTTCATATGAAGCGCCGGCGAGTGTGTCACGGTTTGATGAATAACCATTGCAGATTCGCTCCACTCATCATCATTCACTTCATGGAGATGATGACGACTAAAACTATTTCGGTCCACAGAAGACGCAGGTGAGACCCCGTGCCCCACAGCTAATCACGCGTAGTGACGGCGGGATTTCCTTAGGAGACGATAGTCCTTCTGAGGGACCTTCGACGGAAAAATTTTGGATCCACCTGTCTGTTTGCCTGCACATTTGTATGTTGGTTCGGTATTAGCGTTACCTCAAACGGCCAACCCCATCCCCAGCGCCCACCAATAGTGCTGAAGGTTCAGCGTTCATAGTTGTGCGATTGTGAATTAAAAAGCCATTATTGCGCATATATGAGGCACCATAACCACACGTCAACATTTTGCATGTGTGTCTTTTACTAGAAAAGGCTTACTTATGTAATATCTAAGGACCATAGCATTTATCACGCTGTGCTGACCATGCAAGGCTTGCACTAAAAGGCAGGTGTTTCCAACGCTTTGCTAAGACGACACGGTGGTGGCACCTAGCCGCCGCCTTGCCTTCTACAATTTATCACATCCGAGACGCACGCGCACGATGCCATGCTTTATTTTCCAAGATAACTGCCAGATAGCGCTCACGTCTCACGCGTGACTAGAGTTACTGCATATGCTACCTTTAGGTACCAGAGTTGCGCCAAGATACGCCATCTTAGGTTCAAACGTCTTGCGGGAAAGCCACTCGCACTCACGTAGGAGCAACGCTCGCGCTTCAGAGTGCTACATTGTATTATTAGCACGGCTTTATTTATTTTTTTCGCTTTCTTTTTATTTTTAAAGGTATCAGTAAAATTCGGTTGCTCCGGCTACGCCTAGAAGCCTTGATTTGATGCTTACGTTTTTGGTATGCAATAATAAAACAAAGTGAGTCGGCTCGTTGAACCAGTAAGATGGTTGGTTTATACTAGCTTTTTATTTAAGGTTGGTTACACTAGCTTTGTCTTCTTTTACACTGTTTTTCCCATTGACAAATATGAAATTGTTTTTGCACTTTTGATCGCTATTGAACCAGTTAGGGGTGAATTTTTTTTCATCGTGTTGGACTCATTCGTTAAGTGTGTGAGGGAGCCAGGCGTAGTTTCATTGCCTTAAACTAAATCGAGCTGGACAGCGATCGAGATTACCCGTGCGACGCCCATATAACGCGCGGCTCTCTATTACGCTCGCATTACAATGGCGGCTCACGACAGCTGATGTGCATCATTGTTCAACAGCCCTGTCGTGCCTAACATTTTTTTTCCGCGTGAGGTTTGAAAGCTGCATTGAATTCACGTAATTCACGCACTAGCCGCAACACCTTGCCGATTTGAATAAGTATATTTTAACTTATTCTCCCTTTATTTGTAGTGCCATACTAGTCAGACAAATTGAGACGTATGCGGCCGACACACGCTGACCAACTCTCCAGGTATAAGGTAATCGCTGCATCTGTGGGTAATACAAGTTTAGCAAGTTTGCACTGCAATGGATATATAAAAAGAAGTCAAGCATTTATTCCTTACCCACTGAACTATAATCTTTCTCTGGCCACATCCGCTGAACAACATGACTACAGAACAGCATGACTACATGACTACAACATGACTACATGACTCTTCGCCAACCCATACATGAAAGTATGGGTTGGGGAAGAGTCAAGCAGGGATGCATGGAGCATTTATGGTTAAGAGGGAAAGTAGCTGGGCAGAAGACACTCCTTGGTTTGGTGTACTTGTGGACGGAAGCAAAGGCCAGAGAGGGAAACCAGGCAGTGGTAGAGTGTATATCAAAGGACATTGAGGAGTTAGGAGGAGAGTGCGAGATAATTATACTAGGAGATATGAATGCGCACATAGAAGATATAGATGGGTATACCGACCCAACAGGCAAAATGATCATGGCTATGTGTGAAAGGCATGATTTGATCATTTTAAACAGTACCGAGAAGTGTGAAGGGCAAATAACATGGGAGGCGGGAAGGCTGCAGTCGACGATAGGTTACGCATTGATGTCACATAGGATGTATGATAAGCTCAGAGGAATGCACATAGATGAAGGTGGCTCCAGAAGTCTGGGTAGTGATCACAAACGTATCAAGCTAAGTTTTGGAAGAACAGTGAAAGTGGAAAAGAGAGAAGATGAGCAACTACAAAAAAATTTTTATTCAGAAAGGCAAATAGAAATAGCTACTAAACAAATTGAGAAAATAATCACTGATGGTAATAAAACAGTGTGGACATACACGAATCTAATTAGACTGTTTGAGCTAGAGCTTGCTAAGGCACGTGACAAGTCACCCCGGAGAAGAAGACACAAGCCCAAAAGTTGATGGGATGAGGAAGTTAAGAGAGCCATGGCAAAACGCTAGGAAGCCTCTAAGGAACACAGACATGCTAAGCAGCGGGGTGAACCGGCAGATGATGTTGAAAGAAAATGGGAAATATTTTTAAGCTCTGGAAGGGATGCATTCCTTCTGACCAATGAAAAGATTAGAAGATAGGGAGCTCAGTGGCTGGCAGAAGTACATAAAAAAGATAAAAAGGCAGCTGCAAAATTTTGGAACCATCTAAACACCCTAAGAAATGAGACGAGTCTAGAGCAGAGGTTTATAACTACAGATGAAGGTGCTAGGCTAGAAGGGGACGAAGCTATTGAATACATAGGAACATGCGTGGCAGAAAAGTTTCAACAAAGAAGTGCTTTATGCACCACAATACACGAGGATGAATCAAGTGGCGCAATGGCTCCATTTTCACAACGAGAGTGGGAAAGAGCTGAGAAAAGGGTTCCTAGTAGTACATCAACAGGCCCAGATGGCATTCCAATTATGCTGATAAAGACATTAGGTCCGAAGTCTAAGCAGGCTTTGAGAGAGGCAGTGAGCAGAACAATAATCGATGGAGAAGTTACCGATGGATGGAAACTTAGCAGGATAAGCATGATCTATATAGGAAAGGGGGACAAAGCTGACATAAACAACTAGCGTCCTATAACAGTGACATCAGTGATGTACAGGCTGGCGATGCAGATTATAAAGGAAGGACTGCAGGCGTTGATAGAGGATGAGCGGGTGCTGGGGGAACTGCAGAATGGGTTTCGGAAACACAGGAGGTTGGAAGACAATCTGTTCTCACTGACGCAGTGCATCGAAATAGCCGAAAAGGAACACAGACCCCTGTGGCTAGCATTCTTGGATATCAAGGGAGCGTACGATAGCGTAGTTCAAGAGGAATTGTGGGGAATACCGGACATACTAGGCGTGGAACATGTAGTCACTAATCTTTTAAAGTTTATCTATAAAGGTAACAAAGTAGTTATAAAGTGAGAAAAACAGGTATCCAAGCCTGAAGAGGTAAAACGAGGGGTTTGGCAGGGTTTCCTCTGTTACCCTTGTTATTTATGATGTACCTACAAGGATTAGAGGACAAATTATAGTGGAGTGGACTTGGCTTCAACCTCGCTTTCGTCAAACAAGAAAAACTCATTGAACAGGCACTACCAGCCTTAATGTATGCAGATGATATAGTGCTAATGGCCAACAACAAGGAAGATTTGCAGAGATTGATGGACATCTGTGGTAATGAGGGAGATAGGTTAGATTTTAGATTCAGTAAGGAAAAATCAGCAGTCGTGATTTTCAATGACAACGAAGGTAGTGAGCTTAGAATACAGGAGGTCACGCTAGAGATAACAGATAAATACAAATATCTGGGCGTATGGATAAGCAATGGGACTGAGTACCTGAGGGAACACGAAATATACGTGACGACTAAATGTATCAGGAATGCAGCAGTGATGAAAAATAGGGCACTGTGGAATTACAATAGGTATGATGTTGTGAGAGGAATATGAAAAGGGGTCATGGTTCCTGGGCTGACGTTCCGCAATGCGGTCTTGTGTATGAGATCAGAAGCTCAAGCAAGATTAGAAATAAGCAACGTGAAATAGGCTTGCTTTAGGAGCTCACGGGAATACACCAAATCAGGGAGTACAAGGTGATATGGGGTGAACATCATTTGAGGGCAGGGAAACTTGCAGCAAGATAAAATTTGAGAATCAATTGACAGAAATGGGGGAGAAGCGTTGGGCTAGGAAGGTATTCACCTACTTGTACATAAGGAATGTCGATACAAAATGGATGAAGCGAACCAGAAAAATAACTGGTGAATACTTAGAAAACAGCAGGGGCCAAACCAAAAAGAATTATTGGTTAAGAAGGTGAAGGAAGCTGAGACCGATATGTGGAGAATTGGCATGATTAAGAACTCCGCACTATAGATTTATCGAACTTTTAAGCAGAAAATCACGAAGGAATGTATTTATGAAAATACTCGGTGTAGTTCTCTACTGTTTGAGGCCAGGTCGGGAGTATTGCGAACCAAGACATATCGGGCCAAATACGAAGGGGTAGACACGGTATGCAGTGCGTATGGAGAGGAAGAGGAAACTGCCGAACACATGATAATGTTCTGTAAAGGGCTTCGCCCTATAGTTCAGGACGATGGCGCAGAGTTTTTCAAAGCACTGGCGTTTATGGACAGAGAGGGCAAAATAGACTTTAAGCTGGTAGATTGAACTAGAAGAAGGCTATTTGATTTGAGGAGGAGGTCAAGGTACGAGTGAAAATTAAACCCTTCACTGCAAAGTGCGAGTCCTTAAACTCACTATTTAAAGGAAAATAAATAAATCTAGTTTTTGGTTCACTAAGTGTTACGGCTTGGTGGCTTTGCCACCGCCCGATCTAAACCACCGCTCGATCTAAAGGTTACAGCCCCATCCATCCCTCCATCCATCCATCCATCCATCCATCCATCCATCCATCCATCCATCCATCCATCCATCCATCCATCCATCCATCCATCCATCCATCCATCCATCCATCCATCCATCCATCCATCCATCCATCCATCCATCCATCCATCCATCCATCCATCCATTCATCCATCCATCCATCCATCCATCCATCCATCCATCCATCCATCCATCCATCCATCCATCCATCCATCCATCCATCCATCCATCCATCCATCCATCCATCCATCCATCCATCCATCCATCCATCTACTGGGCTCCTGCAGGCGGAGCGAGCGGCACCCGGAAAACAGTGGTTCAACCCTGCTACCTAAAGGTAGCATACAGTAACTCCAGCGCGTGACGTCACTTGATGCACTTGTTTGTCTTCACTCTACGCTCGAGGCACTCTAACGCAATGCCTCCAGAATACCTCCAGAATACCTCCAGAATACCATTCGCCGATTTTCTTGTGCAGAACATAATAAACGTTTTGTTCTATCTTTCCAGACGCAAGACTATCGTCTTTTGTTCATAGGCCATTCTTTTAAAGAAACGTCTTGTTAAAAACTGGCATGTATTACTTTATGTATCCGCCTAAGACGAGTGGAAGGCGAAAACCATAAGATGCCGCTATTGTATAACGCGAATGCGCACTTTCTTACGTGATGTGTGCGTAAAAAATTGTTTAGTCATGCTCAACGTGCAAGGATGATGTGGACGCACACATTTGATATTTCATACCTCACTTGACAACCCTGAAACACAAATACGTGCGGTATTCACCTTAATATGGTCGGGCACAATATAGTTGTGCATTCAAGTTCCTATATTACTCAACAATGTCAACTATAAGTATGAAAAATAAATGAATAAATCATTGCAGTCTTCCTTTACGGGACTATGTTTGAACCCGCGTCCTTACGCTTCGAAGGCCAGGAGATTCACTACGGGGTATTCGCTTCCTCTAACCACGAAGCTCTGCAGGCTAGCCCTATTTGTGTGGTCTATCTCAAAACTATCGTAAGCGGTTATGTAGCGCAGAAATTGAGCTTAATCGCACAACCCGCCGGACCACTAAAAGCAAAGATGGCAACAGTTAGACCAAGAACAAATGGCTGCGAAGCGACGGTGGATCTCTGCAGCGAAGGCTTTCTGTGCCGACCGTGCCTTTCCATGGACTCCGTGGTCGGTCCACTTTCGACCAAGCAATGACATCATACAATGACGTTAAGGGACGTCAAGTAACGTCGTGGTTACGGCAAAAACGTTGCCGATCTGGGACGCCACGATGACGTCATATGTTCAGGCCTCACATTTTATTTCGCATAACTCGTGTTGACGACGACGCCGCCGCCACTGCTGCCGCCGACGGTTGATTTTCGCGTTTGATGAGACACCTAGGGCTTCCGCTCTAATATCCACATACAGCATACAGTAAAAAAAAAGAAAAAAAAACGCCCTCCCCCCCCCCCCCCCCCCCCGCCGTCGCCACACCAGCTGGGCGCCCGGTACCCGCGTCACGTTCACCATCGCCTGCATGTCGTGGCATTTGTGCTTCGCCGTTTCGTCCCGCTGTCTTGTGATGGTCGTTTTTCTACAACGTGGTCTGAGACGGAAACATTTTACAGTGCTATATGGCACACTTTATTCAAGATATCATACATCTCTCTTCATTTGGGCATACACTGGGCTGTGCAGTCCCATTGTTACTCTTTTGACCTCAATAAGAGAGTACGAACAAGTGTCCGTTCATCAGTTGTCGAGGTATGACACTTTGTCATGCACTAATTAAAAGAGTACTAGTGCATGCGTGACAGCTTTCTGAAACACTGGCCTATGTATGTTGATGCTCATGTTCTACAAAACAAGTTGAACTGATGATTTTAGGAAAGCATGTCAAAAAAGAAACAAACCGAAGGCCGCGAGACAGAAAAGGATCAAAATTGAAAATCTATTGGTCGACCTTTGATAAGTGGTTGCGTTATTTGATGATGAACATCAAGTACAGAAGTCAGAAGTCAGGTGCAGAACTCAGCAGGAGAGCTCCGCCGCGGTGGTCTACACTATAAAAAAATATCGAGTAAGAAGGGTGTCTTTTTGTCCCACAACAATAATCGTCATCAGGCTTGTGTGCGCTTCCTTTCTTGAAAACTCGGCGCTGGCCACTTTTCTAACGAGAATGCAATGTAACTCTGATAATGGGCATGTCGATCGTGACCGGAATGTACCGGGCGCAGGGCGATAGCGCGAAGATGGAACGCAATATAGATGACGATTATTGTTGCGGGAAAAAAAGACACCCTTTTTACTCGCTCTTTTTTAGAGTGTAGTGGCTAAGGTACTCGGCTTCTGACTCGCCGGTCGCGGGTTCGAATCCCGGCTGCGGCGGCTGCATTTCCGATGAAGGCGGAAATGTTGTGGGCCCGTGTGCTCAGATTTGGGTGTACGTTAAAGAACCCCAGGTGGTTAATATTTCCAGAGCCCTCCACTACAGCGTCTCTATTATTCATATGGTGTTTTTTGGGCGTTAAACTACACATATCAATCAATCAATTGAAGTCAGCAGGAGAGCGTATGTCACCGATATTTGCTCACTCTTTGGATATTAAGTACAGTTCTCATATTTCAGCATGGATTTGTAACAGCGAACCACGACCAAAACAACCAGTGTACCGCTGTGGAGATAACGTATTAGCTCTAAGAATCCCCATTTTATAAAGAGCAACTGATAGCAGCAAAAATAAATATTTTGAGGTTTGTTCTGCACCATTTCTTTACCCCAACTGCACGCCGACGTTCGCAAAAGAAATGTGCAGAGGCATCATTTATTTGGAGGGAGACCAACCTGTCCGTCGCAAACTACTTGACCTTGGCGAGCGTTTCGGCTTTCACTTGAACAGCGTTGTGATGCTGAATAAAAGTAAGAGTATCTACTCCCCATAAATAAGAACAGTTAAAGACTGAAAATGAGTAATAAGCACTGGATATAGCGAAATAATGCGCATAAATTCTAATTGCAGCAATAAGTAATCGTCGAAATGCTAAAGAAGTGCTGATTCCCCAACGTGCAGCTCGTGGCAGTTCGCGCATACGAATTGCAAGTGTTAGAGTAGGCACGCTAAAATACCCATGCAAAGTTTACGTGCGAAAGCGCATTGTCTTCAAGCAGCTGAGAATAGGCTGCTGTCCTTGACACGCGTGTACCTCCCGACACAAATCAGCCAAATCTCTCACAGCGCACGCACGTGCGAGAAACATACGCGGTTTCTACAGCCGGACACAGCCTCGTCCGCGGATTTCGGTGAGCGTAACACGCGCAGTACACGGGGAAGCACTAAAACGTCGCACAAATACACGTTAATCGTTCTTGCGGAGCGGCGCACCATGAACTGACGTCAAAGCCTAAAGCGCTCACCATGGTTGTCTGAAATTCATAATGCCCTACTAACTATTCGCTGATCAAATGCATGCACATGGCACGAAACCAGTTCAAGGATTCGAAGACAGTTTGCGAAAACCCACTTGGTAGATATATACCCACAAAAAGAATCACCGTCAAGCGGTGGCGCTGCAGTGCAATGAATAACAAGGCCCCTGTATTTTTCAAAGGTAGCGCAAACTCCCTTCCCCGTGCCGTTTCCTCCTCGCCCGCCACTCTCAGCCGCCATGAAGGAGCGACTCACGCGGAGCGCGCCGCCGGACGGTTTCGTTTTGTCGCGCGGCGCGTTGAAGTAAGGCCCCTAGGGGCCTTACGTTGAAAAGTTAATATGAGTGCTCTTAGAGCTAGAGTTTGTACAGGAACAACAGAGCCCTACTGAAATTTGGGACATGCATGCCTGCTTCCATAATGGGACGTGTGTGAACGATTCATCCATAAAATACCACAAACGTTTAGTGGGATGAAGGTAGATTTTGTTGAGTGCGCAAATAAAATGCGGGAAGCATCGAATGGTCACGAACGCTGCAAAACATTCCAGTAGAGCGACGACAGGGCGAAACAATTTCGCTATCAAATCAGATAGCCTCTGATTTGATGCTTCTGATCAGAGATAGCCTCTGATTTCATGCATGATGCAATTCATGCTTACAGCTGCCAGGCAGCTCTGTAAGCATGAATTGTAAATACAGAGGCTAGAGGCGTGAACATTTGCCATCACAGTGCAGTTAACTCACAAAATGGGCTGCCCACTGGTTCAGGGTCGCGGTCTATTGACGTTGCTGTGTTGTCCGAGGAGGCAGCTGTAAGCATGAATTGCGTAAGTACACAGTCTAAAGGCGCGAACATTTGTCATCACAGCGCAGTCAACTGACAAAATAAACTGCCCACTGGTTCAGCGTCCAGGGCCCTCCTCACTGACGTTTCTGGCTGATCCAAGGATACAGCTGTAAGCAAGAGTTGAGCAAGTACAGTGTAGGGGTGGGGATGTTTGCTGCCACAGTAAGACAGAATTGGATGCCGAATTAATCAGGTTCACAGGTCATAAAGATAAATGCAGCAACTATGCTATCTGCCAGCGATCCAAACACACTGTATTGTCATATAAACCCCAAAACATAATCGCATTCACAACACAAGAGAGGAATAGAAACTACAAAGGGGCCTCACCAGGAACCGTTTCATTCCCCCTTTTGCGGGGTGGCTTGCGCTCTTTCGGAAGAGGCCGATGCGGAAAATATAAAAGGAACCGCATTTGGCTTGAGTTTCTTGATCTCATTTTGTGCCAGAATTGCTGGCTCATACTGATCCATCGTGAAGTGTTTCTGAAAAATACCGACATCCTCTATCGCATTTTTGCAGTTTGGCTGATGTGATATTGCCGAAGCAAAATATTTTGCTTTTTACGTTAAAAATGCAAACAGCCACAAAAGCCAGATGATTTTTTTTGCATTTAGTAGGTGTCTTTCTCTCTTTTAATCAAAAGTGTACAACTTCGCAAGTATGTTCGAAATTTGAACGAAAGTATCTATGCATTTCACAAATAAACAACTATACAACATTATATTTACCATACACTCTCTTATATTAGCTGTACACGCATGCACGAAATTCGGTCATGGAAGTACACAAAAGTGAGATAAATATGAAAGAATACAAACTGAGAACACAATAAACCACAATAAAACAATAAACGCCGAAATTTTGCCTACAGGTAATCAAAGTTCGAGCGAAAAAAAAGGAAAAACGATCAAAGACTTAATTGATCTCTGGAGAAGCATAATTGCTTCCACTGCAAATGGTTCCATTTAGAAAGCAAATCGTGAACGCCAAACATTCAACAGTAATTATGTTGTGGCCGTATTCAAATATTCGAGCAAGCTAAAAACGATCGAGCTGTCATCGTGGTTCAAATCGTGCGAGAAAGCGTTGACGGAAACTTCAAGCTGCTTTTGTTTAACATGAACCTGAACCAAGGATGAGCTTTATCTGAAAGCTTTCCGGAGGCATGTCTACGCGAAGAAGTTCTGTGGTGAGTGCTTACCTCGCAAAGCCTCCCTCGGTGACAATCGAAGTTTTTCCTGCCGATGCGATGCAGCCATACCACTCTCCGCTCCTCATTATTTTTCCTTCGTGGAACCACAAAAAGCTTGTCGCCTTTTGCAATGCTGCTGGAGCAGCCAACGGCACAGCAGGTCGGCATTGCGCTGCATCCGAGGCCGCCTTGCTAAAGGCAACACACGTGGGAGCGAGATGCAGTGCGCTCACTCATGGCGTCGCTGCCCGACGGAGCCGAGGGGTCAACAAGGTTCATTGGTCACGTGTCGTGCCTGGTCCAATAGGGTAGCAGAAACGCGCGCCGGAGTGAGGAGAGACGTGGAGGGCGGGGAGGAAATTCTCCTCCGCTTTTTGTACAACGGTTTCCGCTACCTTTGAAAAATACAGGGGCCTTAATGAATAAGACATCTGTTTCACGTGCATGCGGTCCCGAGTTCAATTCCAGGGCTATGCTTTGAATGTTAATCTCGCAAATGTACGTGATTGTGATACTAACGGTTTTCTACTTACCTGTAGTGGTAATATCCGCCAAATTTTCGGCCAGAAAGCACTCTGGAAAGTGTAAAATATTATATACTTTTTTTTCGCCACCGCATCAGGGTCGGGCCGCCTACGGAAAGTCACGCCTAACCGCAGGCCGTATCTTGCAAGGAAAAATGTGACCTGAAATCCCGGCTAGTCTTTGTCCCGGCTATTCTGAAGGCCACTTCGAATCGGGCCGGTTTCTCTGGAACACGGCTACAGAGCCGCCTAGAAGCCGCGATAATGTGACTTGATTTCCTTCCTGTGGGCGTGTAGTCTAGCCACGATTTGACTAAGAGTGTACGTGTTAAATCGGTCAGCCACATATTCTTTATTATCCTAATACCTAGTATGCTTGTGCAAAGACTCATTCGGCAAATGTCCAGTTCTCATTGTAGCCATCCGTACGGTGTGTAACTGCACATGGTTGCTACCATTGCCACCACGCTCACAGGCTTGAGAAAAATTTGAAGGCTGTGACGTTCAAGGACCGCGTGACTCGTCGTACTACGTTTACTCCGCTTTTCAGGCAAGAACACTGCAAACTGCTCCTGGCTGCTCTCGGCGCAGCCAAAGCACTCTCGCTCTACCATTAGATGACAGTGCTCCTGCATCTGTTCGACCACTGAAACATGCCGGCTCTGAAGAGAGCACTTTAAGCGTGCTTTTGAGTGCTCCTGCTCTCAAAATGGAATTCGCCAATAGACCAACACGCCAGCTTCGTAAAAATGCCACCCCCAGGGCTGGAATTGAACCCACGACCTACGAAGGAATGGCCGAGCACTACAACCACTGTACCAGCGAGGTCCACTAAAACGCGACTGAAGTGTACAAACAGGGGACGAGGCATGCTCTGGTTATGTCCAGGTGGCCACAAGTTTTTAGAACCTGGCGGCTGCCTCCAGACGTTCTGTGACTCGGACGTGCACACATGTACGGAAAGCGCCGCAGCTGAGGAGGGGTGATAGCGATTTTGGGACGTCCAAGAGCGAAGCAGCAAGAAAAGCACAGAGCGCTTCAATGGAACAATAGTCACCAGAATGTTTCTCGCGGTTTCGCTTTTTAGGCACTAATATCAAAGAACCTGTGTGAACTAGGATTACAAGTTTGTGTAGTCAGACGGCTTCTATGTTGTTGTAAGTTCATCTGCAGGATTTTTCAGCTTAGCAGCGTATTCCAAAGCACGTAAATTGATATTCACCACTCGTGCCACATGGTGCGTCTTTCGAAGTGACCCGTTGTCTCGACGCTCTGAAATGCATACTTACCTGGTGCCGGATTCCCGGTGGTCAATATGGCCGGGAACCCGTGCGGAGGCCTGTCCATTGCACTGCGGTGGGCTGAAGCACGCCACTACCCCAAAGCGGGGTAGGTGGGGCATGTAATTTTTGGTAGTGGGGCTTGGCGTACGCGCCAGCCCCTACCATATGAAAATCAAAAGTAAGACTCGAGCAGATAACATGAAGCAATTCACCCACAAGACTATTGTAAATTGGATATGACCATATTCTCTGCTGAAATTGCGGTTCATTGACACAAAAAGAGATAATGAACTTAACAAGGTACTGCGCGAAGGAGGCACGCACAAGTGGACGTCGTGGGCCACAAACTCGTGGCACCGCATTGAGACTGCAGCCGCATCAGTCATGAGGGTCGTTTTTTTATTGATATGATATATAAGGAGATGTTGGCGCACCATTATGGCGCCGGCTACTCCTTAGCCGTTGATTGAAACTTGAACACGTATCTTGAAGCAAAACATACAAATCAGTGCATGGAAAATAGAAAACTTGAGCACAGATATGCAAAGACACACTTATACGCACATATCACAATGGTAAGTAAATGTTCGAAAGTCAATGTAAGAAGTCTCTGGAAATGTCCCTCGTTAATATTTGGTCCACCAGCACAAAACAGCAAAGCACACGTCTGGTCCTTATAAAGATGCATTCGCTCGTATGTAACATATGAGTGTCGTACCGCTTTAACTGCTTGAATGTTCGTATGCGTAGCGAGTGACCACGTCTGTTTTCTCCCCTTCACTTGGTGAGTGACCGCATCTATACAGCATCATCATGACAACTCACCAGACAATATTTCGTCGTACTCTTGACTACAGGAAACAATTTCAATGGGTGCCACGTTAAAGTGAAACCGATAAATACTACCATATATGAGGCTCTTGGTACCGAAGCCACAATACATTTACTTGCTTATTTATCAGTATAACAGTACTCACAGGGCTTTTTCTCTATTCGCCTATAGGAGAAAACTCAAATCTTGCTTTTCTTCTCAGTCGATGCATTTCTTCTTCCCTTATCTCTGCAGTGAAGGCTTTCTGTTTCCTCCGTGATTGGTTCACCTATGACCAATCAATGACGTCATGTGAAAACGTTGCGTGACGTCACAGTAGCGTCATGATGATGGCACAAACTTTGGAGATCTGGGACACGACGACGACGTGATATGATGTGGCCTCACATTACATTTCGCATCACTCTTGTTGGCAACGACGCGGACGACGACTACGGTCGATTTTCACGTTTGATGAAGCACCGAAGGTTTTCGCCTTAATATCAATACGGAGCACGCCGCAGTGGCCGGCCCATGAAATTTCGAACCTCAAAGGTTCTTTAATGTGCAGTCACATCGAATAACACGCTGGCCTCTAAAAATTCAGCTCCTTGAAAATGGAGCCCGAGGGGCCGAGATCTAGCCAATGACTTAAGCGGAGTATCTGAGCAATATAACCACTGTACCAGCGAGGTACACTAAAACGCAACTAAAGTGTACGAACAGGGGAGGAGGCATGCTCTCGTTATGGGCAGGTGGCCACAAGTCTTTAGAACTTGGCGGCTGCCTCCAGACGTTTCGTGACTCAGACGTGCACACATGTATGCCTGCTGGAAAGCGCAGCAGCTGAGGAGTGGCAATAGCGATTTCGGGACTTCCGAGAGTGAAGCAGCAAAAAAGCACAGAGCGCTTCAGTGGCACAATAGTCACCAGAATGTTTCTCGTGGTTTCGCTTTTTAGGCACTAATATCAAAGAACCTGCGTGAACTAGGATTACAAGTTTGTGTAGTCAGACGGCTTCTATGTTGTTGTAAGTTCATCTGCAGGATTTTTCAGCTTAGCAGCGTATTCCAAAGCACGTAAATTGTTATTCACCACTTGCGCCACATGGTGCGTCTTTCAAAGTGACCCGGTGTTTCGACGCACTCACACGCATACTTACCTGGTGTCGGATTCCCGGTGGTCAATGGGGCCGGGAACCCGTGCGGAGGCCTGTCCATTGCACTGCGGTGGGCTGAAGCACGCCACTACCCCAAAGCGGGGTAGGTGGGGCATGTAATTTTTGGTAGTGGGGTTAGGCGTACGCGCCAGCCCCTACCATATGTAAATCAAAAGTAAGACTCGAGCAGGTAACATAAAGCAGTTCGCCCACAAGACTATGGTGAATTGTGGATGACCGTAATCCCTGCTGAAATTGCGGCTCAATGACGCAAAAAAAGATAATTAATTTAACAAGGTACTCCACGAAGGAGGCGCGCACAAGTGGACATCGTGGGCCGCAAACTCGTGGCACCGCATTGACACTGTAGTCAAATCTCTCATAAGTGTCGTACCGCTTTAACTGCTTGAATGTTCGTTTGCGTAGCGAGTGACCACGTGTGTTTTGTCCCCTTCACTTGGCGAGTTACCGCATCTATGCATCATCATCATGACAACTCACCAGACAAGCTTTCGTCGAACTCTTGACTACAGGAAACAATTTCAACGGGTGCCACGTTAAAGTGGAACTGATATTTACTACCAAATATGAATCTCTGGGTGCCGAAGCCACAATATCATTATTTACTTATTTATCAGAATAACAGTACTCATAGGGCCTCTTCTGCATTCGCCTATAGGAAGAAACCGAAAACCGTATTCTTCTCGCTTTTCTTCTCAGTCGATGCATTTATTCTTCCCTTAACTCTGCGGCGAATGCTTTCTGTGGCCTTGTGATCGGTTCACCTATGACCAAAAAATGACGTCATGTGACGACGTTCTGTGACGTCACAGTAGCGTCGTGACGATGGCACCAGCTTTGGAGATCTGGGACACGACGACGACGTGATATGATGTGCTCTCACATTACGTTTCACATCATTCTTGTTGGCAATGACATTGACGACGACTACGGTCGATTTTCGCGTTTGTTGAGGCACCGATGGTTTTCGCCTTAATACTGTTACGTCTACGAGAGGGGTTTATTCAGAGTCGACGTAACGGTCGACTGGGCGGTATACAGCAGTGAACGCGCACCAGCGAGCTCTTGTCATCCACGAACATCCTCTTCTTCTGCCACAACCCTGTTTCCCGCTACACAGGTGCACATACCTAAATTACATATGTGGTAACATTTACCTCCGCGCAGACGAAGCCCACTGGGCGAGTCAAACAGTCTCTCGATGAATAAAGCGCTTCAAACGAGCAACATGAGCAAGACCGTCGGCCGTTCGAATGGAGACGCGCTATGCGGTCAACTAAATCACTGATATGGTCTAGAACAAGATAAGGCCCCGCATAGTGCGCTAGCAGTTTCTCGCTCAAACCGCGTTTTCTAGTTGGTGTCCACAGCAACACTAGGTCGCCGCGATCGTTCGTCACGTGTTGGCGTCGGTGGTCAAAACGTGCCTTCGAGCGGTCTTGCGAAGCAAGAGTGCGCAAATAAGCAAGCGTCTAGCTTCTTCTGCCTGACAGATGATCTCAATTATGCAGGGATCATGGTGGTCCAAACACGGGAAGATGGTATTCAGGGAATGACGAGGTGGTCGAGCATATACAAGAAAGAAAGGACTGTAGCTGGTAGTTTCATGCTGTGCTGTGTTGAATGCATATGTGATAAAAGGCAGAATACTGTCCCAGTCTTTGTGATCTGATGCGACGTACATAGACAGCATGTTCGAGAGAGTTCTGTTCGTTCGTTCAGTTAAACCGTTGCTTTGGGGATGATATGGTGTAGAGTGCCGGAACCTTGAGGCCCAGACACGAAGCATCTCTTCCACTACGTCTGCTGTGAATTGAAGGCCACGGTCACTGATTAAAATTTTGGGAGGTCCTTGTTGAAGAATTACAAAACGAAGCATGAAGAGAGACACATCGGCTGCAGTTGCCGATGGTATGGCAGCTGTCTCGCAGTACCGTGTTAAATGGTCGGTGCAGACGACTATCTAGCGATTTCCATCAGAAAACCGGGGAAAGGGCCCAATGACGTCCATCCCGACTTGCTCGAATGGAGTTCTAGGGGGCGGCACGGGATGTAATCGCCCTGAAGGAGCACTCGTTGGGGGCTTATGACGTTGACACTCGTTACAGCTAGACACGTATTGTTCCGTCATCTGGTGCATTTTGGGCCAGTAAAATCTTTCTTGGAGACGGCAAAGAGTTTTCGCTGTGCCGAGATGACCGGATGTTGGGTCATCATGCATAACCTGTAAGACATAAATGCGAACACTCTTCGGAACCACCAGAAGATATCGTGAGCCGGTGCTGGTGTATTTCTTTTTGTAGACTAGCACATCTCGGATGCAGAAGCGTGTAGGCGATGATTTTGGTTTGGTAGCAAAAGTTGCAGTATGGTGCTGTCCCTTCGTTACTCATCCTTAAAGGTGTTGGCATTGGGAAATGGTTGGCCCAGTGATGCGATGTAGGTGTCGAAGTTGTCCGCGTCACATTCTTTCGTTGGAAGCGGTAGTCGCGAAAGGCAATCTGCGTCAGCGTGACGTCGGGTGCTTTTATAGGAAACCGTGAAGTCGTATTTTTGTAGACGAAGTGCCCAGCGCGCCAGCCGACCAGATAGGTCACGCAGATTGAACAACCAGCAGAGAGAATGATGGTCGGTCACGACGGTAAAGGGGCGTCCGTACAGGTAGGACCAAAGCGCTGCACTGCGAAGACTACTGCAAGGCATTCTTGCTCTGTGACTATGTAGTTGCGCTCGGACTTGCTGAGTGAGCGACTTGCATACGCTACGACGTGTTCTTGGTTATCCAAGCGTTGAACCAGGACAGCCCTTACAGCAATACCGCTGGCGTTTGTGTGAAGCTCAGTGGGAGCCAGATGATTGAAGTGCCGAAGAATCGGATGAGACGTCAAAAGAAACTTCAACTCCGAAAAAACAGACTCCCATTCAGGGGTACAGTTAAACTGCGCACCTTTTTGAAGCAGGCGCGTGAGTGGGTATGTGATATTGGCAAAGCCAAGAATGAATCAGCGAAAATATGAAGAAAGCCTCAAAAAGCTGCACAGGTCTTTCACCAAGTGAGGTTGCTTGAATGCTTCCACTGCGGCCGTCTTGTCGGGATCTGGTCGTATGCCTTCTTTGTCTACTAAATGTCCAAGGACGAGTGTTTGGCGCTGTCGAAAACGACAGTTCTTTGAGTTGAGCACCAAGCGAGTTTTGCTTAGACAGTCCAGCACAAGGCCAAGGTGCGCGATGTGCTCACAAAAGGTGCGCCGAAAAATTACAACGTCTTCCAAGTAACACATACACACTTACCACTTCAATCCACGCAGAATGTTGTCAATAAAGCACTCAAAAGTTACAGGTGCGTTGCAGAGTACAAATGGCATCACATTAAATTCAAGTAGTCCATCTGTTGTAACAAATGCTGTTTTTTCCTTGTCTTCCTCGTGCATTGGAATCTGCCAGTAGCCTGAGCTCAAAGCCACAGACTAAAAGTAAGAGGCCGATGATAGACAGTCGATAGCATGATGAATCCACGGGATTGGGTATACGTCTCTTTAGTGATGGCGTTAAGACGGCGGTAGTCAACACAAAATTGCCATGTACCATCCTTCTTGTTTACAAGAATTACTGGAGTGGCCCACGGACTACATGATTCTTGAATTACATTTTTCGTGAGCATCTCGCAAACCTGTTCATTGATCACTGCACGTTCCGAAGGCGATACATGATATGGTTTCTGTCGGAGAGGTCTGTGGGTAGTCGTGTCGATTTGGTTCTTTATACGAGAAGCAGGAAATGGCGGTGGATCGTGCTGAGTGAAATAAAAAATACCGGCATGTTTGCGCAAATAGTCGCCAGTTCATTACGTTCCTTGGTGCTTAGTGACTTGTCAATCATAGCCATTATAGTGGTGTCTCTGGCGTGCAGATTATCGCTATAGGTCTTATCCGGGCAATCGATGCTTTCTTCAAGGATGGCAAGCGAGAATATATGGTGTTCACGAATCTCTGCAAGTTTCAGACCCTCCGGCAGCACTGTTGGTTCGTCAGAGCGATTAATCACTCATAAACCAGTATGCCATTGCGCAACCGATAGCGTGCAGTAGGGATATAAAACTGTCTTTTTTATGCAACTGAGATGCACGCGCTCCACAGTTGCATCAAATGTTTTCTCGTTTGCAGGTGAACAGACAACAGGGACACATTTCGCAGACAATAGCAGCACAGTTGCGTCCACGGACACACAAAGAGCACTTTCATGACAGGGCGAGTTTTCTATAAACGCAACTGGGATATCGAAATCTACTGTAATTTGTCCTGTGTGACAATCGACGCTGGCACCACATAGCTTCAAGAAATCGAGTCCCAGAATAACGTCATGCGTAGTATGAGGGAGAACAGCAAACTCTGCGACAAAGTTCTGGCATGCCAAACTAACAGTCACAGTGCAGACACCAACAGGTTGTAACACCTCTCCGCTCACTCCACGAAACATATCAGGACGATCGCAACGAAACATAACTTTTCGTCCAAGGAGGCGGGTGAAAACTAAACTCATCACTGACACGGTTGCACCTGTGTCCACCAACGCCATCGTCGGTACACCATCGATAAGCACTCGAACCTTATTTCTAAGCATGGAAGCTAACGGAGGTATATCTATTGAAATCGAAGACTGTCCGGCGACCTCACCTCCAACGGCCGCGCCGGCTAGTTTTCCGTAGGAGGCGAGGAGTGGCGGCGCCGAGGAGACGGTGATCGGTTGGCGCGAGGGGCAGGTGGTGGTGTCACACTGCGGTCAGAGGCCGGAGATTGGTTTCGTAGTGGTCCTGAGATTTCGTAAGACACGCTTCCTGGGAATGTCGGTGCTCCGGTAACGCCGGAACGGTTATACCTCGGTGATCAATCGTACCTCGGCGGCTGCCGGTAGTTGCAATGCCTGGCAATGTGGCCTTCCAAGCCACAGTTGTAGCAGACTGGCAGAGGACGCCCGCCGAACCAATGCTGAGACCACTCAGCTGTGAAGGGTAGGTGGCGACCTTGCTGAGCGGGGGCTGCCCACATCTGCGTGGCGGGGCCGTGACGAAGGCGTTGGCCATAGCGCTCGTCGGCCGCGAATGAGTCATGACGTGGCCACGGAGTTCCAGTTTCGCTGACGTCTGTCACACATACCGATGGTGGCAAAGAAGCTAATGGCGCCACCGTGTAGTAGGTTGGATTGGTAGGTGGATGAGGAATGGTTTCGTGAACCCCACCACCATGTCGCTGCAGCCCTTCACGCACTATTGGCCGAATAGTAGCGACAAGGTCGGTGGGCGGGCTCACGTCGCTGCTGGCGTCAGTTTATCACATTTGCCAGCCTACCGAATTTCAGGGCAATGCGACGAGTCTTCAGTTTTTCAAACATGCGGCAGTGCTGTTGGACGTCGGAGACAGAGGGGAGGTCATCCCTGTCTATCAGAAAATTATAAACGTCTTCCGCTATGCCTTTCAAGAGGTGTCTGACCCTGTCTTCTTCAGACATCTGCGGGTTTATAATCTTGCAAAGCTTAAGAACGTCCTCTATACAAGCAGTGCACGTTTCTCCAGGAGTCTGAGCTCTTCCAGCCAGAGTCCGCTCCTTGCTTTTCTTCTTTGAGTCGGAGTCCCCAAAACACTTCTTCAGTTCTTGAAAAAAAAAGAGCCCACGTTGTCAAGGACTCTTCGTGGTTTTCATACCACATCAGGGCAGTGTCCGTGAGAAACAGTGCTGCGTTATCCAGCCGATCGATAGAGTTCCAGTGGTTGTACCGGCTCACCCTTTTGTAGTGCGTTAGCCAGGCGTCCACATCTTTTCTTGCCATTCCCGCGAACGGGTGGGGTTCCATGTAATGATGCCTAGGTATAGCCAGCGTAGACCTACGTGAAGTCGAGGCAGTTGATTCCCGACCTTCGCTCTCGGCCATGACGGTTGTTGTCGGTGGCAGACTGGCAAGACGACGGCTCCAGCTAACTTCGAACAGCTGTGGTTCCCTGGTACGTCGATGTGCCGTACCACCCTGTTCCCCGCAACACTGGTGCACATACCTAAATTACATATGTGGTAAACAAAATCATTACGGAGCATGCCGCAGTGGCCGGCTCATGAAATTTCGAACCTTCTAGGTTCTTTATTGTGCAGTCACATCGAATAACACACTACCCTCTGAAAATTCCACTCGTTGAAAATGCAGCCCGAGGGGCCGGGATCTAACCGTTGACCTAAGAGGAATAGCCGAGCACTATAACAACTCTACCAGCGAGGTACACTAAAACGCAACTAAAGTGTACAAACAGGGAGGCGCGATGCTCTGGTTACGGCCAGGTGGCCACAAGTCTTAGAACCTGGCAGCTGCCTCCAGACGTTGCGTGACTCAGACGTGCACACATGTATGGAAAGGGCAGCAGCTGAGGCGGAGTGATAGCGATTTCGGGACTTCCGAGAGCGAAGCAGCAAACAAGCACAGAGCGCTTCAGTGGCACAATAGTCACCAGAATGTTTCTCGTGGTTTCGCTTTTTAGGCACTAATATCAAAGAACCTGCGTGAACTAGGATTACAAGTTTGTGTAGTCAGACGGCTTCTATGTTGTTGTAAGTTCATCTGCAGGATTTTTCAGCTTAGCAGCGTATTCCAAAGCACGTAAATTGTTATTCACCACTTGCGCCACATGGTGCGTCTTGCAAAGTGAGCCGTTGTCTCGACTCTCTGAAATGCATACTTACCTGGTGTCGGATTCCCGGTGGTCAATATGGCCGGGAGCCCGTGCGGAGGCCTGTCCATTGCACTGCGGTGGGCTGAAGCACGCCACTACCCCAAAGCGGGGTAGGTGGGGCATGTAATTTTTGGTAGTGGGGCTAGGCGTACGCGCCAGCCCCTGCCATAAGTAAATCAAAAGTAAGACTCAATCAGGTAACGTAAGGCAGTTCACCCGAACGACTCTGGTAAATTGTTCATCTCTGCTGAAATTGCGGTTCAATGACACAAAAAAAGATACTAAATTTTACAATGTACTGCGCGTAGGAAGTACGCATAACTTGACGTGGTGGACCACAAGCCCGTGGCACCGCATTGAGACTGTAGTCGCATCTGTCATGAGTGTCGTACCACTTTGAACAGCTTGAGTGCTCGTTTGCGTAGCGAGTGACCACGTGTGTTTGCTCCCTTTCACTTGGCGAGTTACCGCATCTATGCATCATCATCATGACAACTCACCAGACAAGCTTTCGTTGAACTTTTGACTACAGAAAACAATTTCAACGAGTGCCACGTTAAAGTGAAACCGATAAATACTAGCAGATATCAGGCTCTTGGTGCCGAAGCCACAATATGATTATTTGCTTATTTATCAGAATAGCAGTACTCACAGGGCCTCTTCTGCTTTGGCCTATGGGAAAAAACGGTAATCTTCTTGCTTTTATTCTCAGTCGATGCATTTATTCTTCCCTGATCTCTGCAGTGAAGGTTTTCTGTGGCCTCCGTGATCGATTCACCAATGGCCGAGCAATGACGCCATGTGAATACGTTGCGTGACGTCACAGTAGCGTCATGATGATGGCACAAACTTTGGAGATCTGGGACACGACGACGATGTGATATAATGTGGTCTCACATTACATTTCGCATCACTCTTATTGGAAACGACGCGGACGACGACTACGGTCGATTTTCACGTTTGCTGAAGCACCGAAGGTTTTCGCCATAATATCGATACGAACCACGCCACAGTTGCCGGCCTATGAAATTTCGAACCTCCTATGTTCTTTAATGTGTAGTCACATCGAATAATACGTTGGCCACTAAAAATTCAGCTCAATGAAAATACAGCCCGAGGGGCCGAGATCTAACCAATGGCCTAAGCGGAATATCTGAGCACTATAACCACTGTACCAGCGAGGTGCGCTAAAACTCAACTGCCGTGGCAAACAGTGGAAGAGGTGTGCTCCGGTTGTGTCCAGGCGCCAAAAGTCTTTAGAAGCTGGCGGCTGCCTCCAGTCGTTGCGTTACTCCGACATTCACCCATTTGTACGTGCTGAAAAGCGCAGCAGCTGATTAGTAGTGACAGCGATTTTGGAACGTCCGAGAGTGAAGCAGCAAAAAAGCATAGAGCGCTTCAATGACACAGTAGTCACCAGAATGTTTTTCGTCGTGTTGCTTTTTAAGCACTAATATCAAAGAATCTGTGCAAACTAGGATTACAAGTTTGTGTAGTCAAACGGTTTCTATGTAGTTGTAAGTTCATCTACAGGATTTTCAGTTTAGCAGCGTATTTCAAGGCACGTCGATTGATAATCACCACTCGTGCCATATGGTGCGTCTTTCGAAGTGGCCCGTTGTCTCGACACACTCATTCGCATACTTACCTGGTGTCGGATTCCAGGTGGGTACTGGGG